>NW_028327181.1:37366453-37991453 GCF_987537825.1 Furipterus horrens | reverse complement strand
TGTGTTCTAACAGAATATGAACTCAGATTTTGTTCAAAAATTACTCAGTCTGTGTTCTAACAGAATATGGACTCAGTCTATATTTAAAGAATACTCACTCACCTCAGTATTCTAACAGAACACTCACGTAGCCAGTGTTCTAACAGAATACTAACTCATCCTGTGTTCTAACAGAATGTGGATTCAGATCAAAAATTACTAACTCAGTCTGTGTTCTAACAGAATGTGGACTCAGATTTTGTTCAAAAATTACTCAGTCTGTTTCTAACAGAATATGGTCTCAGTCTATGTTTAAAGAATACTCACTCAGCCAGTATTTTACCAGAGTATGGACTCAGCCTGTGTTCTAACAGAATACTCACACAGCCTGTGTTCTAACAGAATATGGACTCAGTCTATATTTAAATAATACTCACTCACCTCAGTATTCCAACAGAACACTCATGTAGCCAGTGTTCTAACAGAATACTAACTCAGCCTGTGTTCTAACAGAATGTGGATTCAGATCAAATATTACTAACTCAGTCTGTGTTCTAACAGAATGTGGACTCAGATTTTGTTCAAAAATTATTCAGCCTGTGTTCTAACAGAATGTGTATTCAGATCAAAAATTACTAACTCAGTCTGTGTTCTAACAGAATGTGGGTTCAGATCAAAAATTACTAACTCAGTCTGTGTTCTAACAGAATATGAACTCAGATTTTGTTCAAAAATTACACAGTCTGTGTTCTAACAGAATCTGGACTCAGTCTATATTTAAAGAATACTCACTCACCTCAGTATTCTAACAGAACACTCACGTAGCCAGTGTTCAACCAGAATACTAACTCAGCCTGTGTTCTAACAGAATGTGGATTCAGATCAAAAATTACTAACTCAGTCTGTGTTCTAACAGAATGTGGACTCAGTCTATATTTAAAGAATACTCACTCACCTCAGTATTCTAACAGAACACTCACGTAGCCTGTGTTCTAACAGAACACTACCTCAGCCTGTTTTCTAACAGAATGTGGATTCAGATCAAAAATTACTAACGCAGTCTGTGTTCTAACAGAATATGGACTTAGATTTTGTTCAAAAATTACTCAGTCTGTGTTCTAACAGAATATGGACTCAGTCTATATTTAAAGAATACTCACTCAGACAATATTTTACCAGAGTATGGACTCAGCCTGTGTTCTAACAGAATACTCACACAGCCTGTGTTCTAACAGAATATGGACTCAGTGTATATTTAAAGAATACTCACTCACCTCAGTATTCCTACAGAACACTCATGTAGCCAGTGTTCTAACAGAATACTAACTCAGCCTGTGTTCTAACAGAATGTGGATTCAGATCAAATATTACTAACTCAGTCTGTGTTCTAACAGAATGTGGACTCAGATTTTGTTCAAAAATTATTCAGCCTGTGTTCTAACAGAATGTGGATTCAGATCTAAAATTACTAAGTCAGTCTGTGTTCTAACAGAATGTGGGTTCAGATCAAAAATTAATAACTCAGTCTGTGTTCTAACAGAATATGAACTCAGATTTTGTTCAAAAATTACTCAGTCTGTGTTCTAACAGAATATGGACTCAGTCTATATTTAAAGAATACTCACTCACCTCAGTATTCTAACAGAACACTCACGTAGCCAGTGTTCTAACAGAATACTAACTCATCCTGTGTTCTAACAGAATGTGGATTCAGATCAAAAATTACTAACTCAGTCTGTGTTCTAACAGAATGTGGACTCAGATTTTGTTTAAAAATTACTCAGTCTGTTTCTAACAGAATATGGTCTCAGTCTATGTTTAAAGAATACTCACTCAGCCAGTATTTTACCAGAGTATGGACTCAGCCTGTGTTCTAAAAGAATACTCACACAGCCTGTGTTCTAACAGAATATGGACTCAGTCTATATTTAAAGAATACTCACTCACCTCAGTATTCCAACAGAACACTCATGTAGCCAGTGTTCTAACAGAATACTAACTCAGCCTGTGTTCTAACAGAATGTGGATTCAGATCAAATATTACTAACTCAGTCTGTGTTCTAACAGAATGTGGACTCAGATTTTGTTCAAAAATTATTCAGCCTGTGTTCTAACAGAATTTGGATTCAGATCAAAAATTACTAACTCAGTCTGTGTTCTAACAGAATGTGGGTTCAGATCAAAAATTACTAACTCAGTCTGTGTTCTAACAGAATATGAACTCAGATTTTGTTCAAAAATTACTCAGTCTGTGTTCTAACAGAATATGGACTCAGTCTATATTTAAAGAATACTCACTCACCTCAGTATTCTAACAGAACACTCACGTAGCCAGTGTTCTAACAGAATACTAACTCATCCTGTGTTCTAACAGAATGTGGATTCAGATCAAAAATTACTAACTCAGTCTGTGTTCTAACAGAATGTGGACTCAGATTTTGTTCAAAAATTACTCAGTCTGTTTCTAACAGAATATGGTCTCAGTCTATGTTTAAAGAATACTCACTCAGCCAGTATTTTACCAGAGTATGGACTCAGCCTGTGTTCTAACAGAATACTCACACAGCCTGTGTTCTAACAGAATATGGACTCAGTCTATATTTAAATAATACTCACTCACCTCAGTATTCCAACAGAACACTCATGTAGCCAGTGTTCTAACAGAATACTAACTCAGCCTGTGTTCTAACAGAATGTGGATTCAGATCAAATATTACTAACTCAGTCTGTGTTCTAACAGAATGTGGACTCAGATTTTGTTCAAAAATTATTCAGCCTGTGTTCTAACAGAATGTGTATTCAGATCAAAAATTACTAACTCAGTCTGTGTTCTAACAGAATGTGGGTTCAGATCAAAAATTACTAACTCAGTCTGTGTTCTAACAGAATATGAACTCAGATTTTGTTCAAAAATTACACAGTCTGTGTTCTAACAGAATCTGGACTCAGTCTATATTTAAAGAATACTCACTCACCTCAGTATTCTAACAGAACACTCACGTAGCCAGTGTTCAACCAGAATACTAACTCAGCCTGTGTTCTAACAGAATGTGGATTCAGATCAAAAATTACTAACTCAGTCTGTGTTCTAACAGAATGTGGACTCAGTCTATATTTAAAGAATACTCACTCACCTCAGTATTCTAACAGAACACTCACGTAGCCTGTGTTCTAACAGAACACTACCTCAGCCTGTTTTCTAACAGAATGTGGATTCAGATCAAAAATTACTAACGCAGTCTGTGTTCTAACAGAATATGGACTTAGATTTTGTTCAAAAATTACTCAGTCTGTGTTCTAACAGAATATGGACTCAGTCTATATTTAAAGAATACTCACTCAGACAATATTTTACCAGAGTATGGACTCAGCCTGTGTTCTAACAGAATACTCACACAGCCTGTGTTCTAACAGAATATGGACTCAGTGTATATTTAAAGAATACTCACTCACCTCAGTATTCCTACAGAACACTCATGTAGCCAGTGTTCTAACAGAATACTAACTCAGCCTGTGTTCTAACAGAATGTGGATTCAGATCAAATATTACTAACTCAGTCTGTGTTCTAACAGAATGTGGACTCAGATTTTGTTCAAAAATTACTCAGTCTGTTTCTAACAGAATATGGTCTCAGTCTATGTTTAAAGAATACTCACTCAGCCAATATTTTACCAGAGTATGGACTCAGCCTGTGTTCTAACAGAATACTCACACAGCCTGTGTTCTAACAGAATATGGACTCAGTCTATATTTAAAGAATACTCACTCACCTCAGTATTCCTACAGAACACTCACGTAGCCAGTGTTCTAACAGAATACTAACTCAGCCTGTGTTCTAACAGAATGTGGATTCAGATCAAATATTACTAACTCAGTCTGTGTTCTAACAGAATGTGGACTCAGATTTTGTTCAAAAATTACTCAGTCTGTGTTCTAACAGAATATGGACTAAGTCTATGTTTAAAGAATACTCACTCAGCTCAGTGTTCTAACATAACACTCACTTAGCCTGTGTTCTAACAGAATGTGGTTTCAGATCAAAAATTACTAACTCAGTCTGTGTTCTAACAGAATGTGGACTCAGATTTTGTTAAAAAATAACTCAGTCTGTGTTCTAACAGAATATGGACTCAGTCTATGTTTAAAGAATACTCACTCAGCCAGTGTTCTACCAGAATATGGATTCAGACTATTTTCAAGAATACTCACTCAGCCTGTGTTCTAGCAGAACGCTCACTTAGCCTGTGTTCTAACAGAATGTGGACTCAGATATTGTTCAAAAATTACTAACTCAGTCTGTGTTCTAACAGAATTTGGACGCAGTCTGTTTAAAAAATACTCACTCACCTCAGTGTTCTAACAGAACACTCACGTAGCCTGTGTTCTAACAGAACACTAACTCAGCCTGCTTTCTAACAAAATGTGGATTCAGATCAAAAATTACTAACGCAGTCTGTGTTCTAACAGAATATGGACTTAGATTTTGTTCAAAAATTACTCAGTCTGTGTTCTAACAGAATATGGACTCAGTCTATGTTTAAAGAATACTCACTCAGCCAGTATTTTACCAGAGTATGGACTCAGCCTGTGTTCTAACAGAATACTCACACAGCCTGTGTTCTAACAGAATATGGACTCAGTCTATATTAAAAGAATACTCACTCACCTCAGTGTTCTAACAGAACACTCACGTAGCCTGTGTTCTAACAGAACACTAACTCAGTCTGTTTTCTAACAGAATGTGGATTCAGATCAAAAATTACTAACGCAGTCTGTGTTCTAAAGAATACTCACTCACCTCAGTATCCCAACAGAACACTCATGTAGCCAGTGTTCTAACAGAATACTAACTCAGCCTGTGTTTTAACAAAATGTGGATTCAGATCAAATATTACTAACTCAGTCTGTGTTCTAACAGAATATGAACTCAGATTTTGTTCAAAAATTACTCATTCTGTGTTCTAACAGAATATGGACTCAATCTATGTTTAAAGAATACTCACTCAGCCAGTGTTCTACCAGAATATGGATTCAGACTATTTTCAAGAATACTCACTCAGCCTGTGTTCTAGCAGAACGCTCACTTAGCCTGTGTTCTAACAGAATGTGGACTCAGATATTGTTCAAAAATTACTAACTCAGTCTGTGTTCTAACAGAATTTGGACGCAGTCTATGTTTAAAAAATACTCACTCACCTCAGTGTTCTAACAGAACACTCACGTAGCCTGTGTTCTAACAGAACACTAACTCAGCCTGTTTTCTAAAAAAATGTGGATTCAGATCAAAAATTACTAACGCTGTCTGTGTTCTAACAGAATATGGACTCAGTCTATGTTTAAAGAATACTCACTCAGCCAGTATATTACCAGAGTATGGACTCAGCCTGTGTTCTAACAGAATACTCACACAGCCTGTGTTCTAACAGAATATGTACTCAGTCTATATTTAAAGAATACTCACTCACCTCAGTATTCCAACAGAACACTCACGTAGCCAGTGTTCTAACAGAATACTAACTCAGCCTGTGTTCTAACAGAATGTGGATTCAGATCAAAAATTACTAACTAAGTATGTGTTCTAACAGAATGTGGACTCAGATTTTGTTCAAAAATTACTCAGTCTGTGTTCTAACAGAATATGGACTAAGTCTATGTTTAAAGAATACTCACTCAGCTCAGTGTTCTAACATAACACTCACTTAGCCTGTGTTCTAACAGAATGTGGGTTCAGATCAAAAATTACTAACTCAGTCTGTGTTCTAACAGAATATGAACTCAGATTTTGTTCAAAAATTACTCAGTCTGTGTTCTTACAGAATATGGACTCCGTCTATGTTTAAAGAATACTCACTCAGCCAGTGTTCTACCAGAATATGGATTCAGACTATTTTCAAGAATACTCACTCAGCCTATGTTCTAGCAGAATGCTCACTTAGCCTGTGTTCTAACAGAATGTGGACTCAGATATTGTTCAAAAATTACTAACTCAGTCTGTGTTCTAACAGTATTTGGACGCAGTCTATGTTTAAAAAATACTCACACACCTCAGTGTTCTAACAGAACACTCACGTAGCCTGTGTTCTAACAGACAACTAACTCAGCCTGTTTTCTAACAAAATGTGGATTCAGATCAAAAATTACTAACGCAGTCTGTGTTCTAACTGAATATGGACTTAGATTTTGTTCAAAAATTACTCAGTCTGTGTTCTAACAGAATATGGACTCAGTCTATGTTTAAAGAATACTCACTCAGCCAGTATATTACCAGAGTATGGACTCAGCCTGTGTTCTAACAGAATACTCACACAGCCTCTTTTCTAACAGAATATGGACTCAGTCTATATTTAAAGAATACTCACTCACCTCAGTATTCTAACAGAACACTCACGTAGCCAGTGTTCTAACAGAATACTAACTCAGCCTGTGTTCTAACATAATGTGGATTCAGATCAAAAATTACTAACTCAGTATGTGTTCTAACAGAATGTGGACTCAGATTTTGTTCAAAAATTACTCAGTCTGTTTCTAACAGAATATGGTCTCAGTCTATGTTTAAAGAATACTCACTCAGCCAGTATTTTACCAGAGTATGGACTCAGCCTGTGTTCTAACAGAATACCCACACAGACTGTGTTCTAACAGAATATGGACTCAGTCTATATTTAAAGAATATTCACTCACCTCAGTATTCTAACAGAACACTCACATAGCCTGTGTTCTAACAGAACACTAACTCAGCCTGTTTTCTAACAGAATGTGCATTCAGATCAAATATTAATAACTCAGTCTGTGTTCTAACAGAATGTGGACTCAGATTTTGTTCAAAAATTACTCAGTCTGTGTTCTAACAGAATATGGACTAAGTCTATGTTTAAAGAATACTCACTCAGCTCAGTGTTCTAACATAACACTCACTTAGCCTGTGTTCTAACAGAATGTGGGTTCAGATCAAAAATTACTAACTCAGTCTGTGTTCTAACAGAATATGAACTCAGATTTTGTTCAAAAATTACTCAGTCTGTGTTCTTACAGAATATGGACTCCGTCTATGTTTAAAGAATACTCACTCAGCCAGTGTTCTACCAGAATATGGATTCAGACTATTTTCAAGAATACTCACTCAGCCTATGTTCTAGCAGAATGCTCACTTAGCCTGTGTTCTAACAGAATGTGGACTCAGATATTGTTCAAAAATTACTAACTCAGTCTGTGTTCTAACAGTATTTGGACGCAGTCTATGTTTAAAAAATACTCACACACCTCAGTGTTCTAACAGAACACTCACGTAGCCTGTGTTCTAACAGACAACTAACTCAGCCTGTTTTCTAACAAAATGTGGATTCAGATCAAAAATTACTAACGCAGTCTGTGTTCTAACTGAATATGGACTTAGATTTTGTTCAAAAATTACTCAGTCTGTGTTCTAACAGAATATGGACTCAGTCTATGTTTAAAGAATACTCACTCAGCCAGTATATTACCAGAGTATGGACTCAGCCTGTGTTCTAACAGAATACTCACACAGCCTGTGTTCTAACAGAATATGTACTCAGTCTATATTTAAAGAATACTCACTCACCTCAGTATTCTAACAGAACACTCACGTAGCCAGTGTTCTAACAGAATACTAACTCAGCCTGTGTTCTAACAGAATGTGGATTCAGATCAAAAATTACTAACTCAGTATGTGTTCTAACAGAATGTGGACTCAGATTTTGTTCAAAAATTACTCAGTCTGTTTCTAACAGAATATGGTCTCAGTCTATGTTTAAAGAATACTCACTCAGCCAGTATTTTACCAGAGTATGGACTCAGCCTGTGTTCTAACAGAATACCCACACAGACTGTGTTCTAACAGAATATGGACTCAGTCTATATTTAAAGAATATTCACTCACCTCAGTATTCTACCAGAACACTCACATAGCCTGTGTTCTAACAGAACACTAACTCAGCCTGTTTTCTAACAGAATGTGGATTCAGATCAAATATTACTAACGCAGTCTGTGTTCTAACAGAATATTGACTTAGATTTTGTTCAAAAATTACTCAGTCTGTGTTCTAACAGAATATGGACTCAGTCTATGTTTAAAGAATACTCACTCAGCCAGTATTTTACCAGAGTATGGACTCAGCTGGTGTTCTAACAGAATACTCACACAGCCTGTGTTCTAACAGAATATGTACTCAGTCTATATTTAAAGAATACTCACTCACCTCAGTATTCTAACAGAACACTCACGTAGCCAGTGTTCTAACAGAATACTAACTCAGCCTGTGTTCTAACAGAATGTGGATTCAGATCAAAAATTACTAACTCAGTATGTGTTCTAACAGAATGTGGACTCAGATTTTGTTCAAAAATTACTCAGTCTGTTTCTAACAGAATATGGTCTCAGTCTATGTTTAAAGAATACTCACTCAGCCAGTATTTTACCAGAGTATGGACTCAGCCTGTGTTCTAACAGAATACCCACACAGACTGTGTTCTAACAGAATATGGACTCAGTCTATATTTAAAGAATATTCACTCACCTCAGTATTCTAACAGAACACTCACATAGCCTGTGTTCTAACAGAACACTAACTCAGCCTGTTTTCTAACAGAATGTGGATTCAGATCAAATATTACTAACGCAGTCTGTGTTCTAACAGAATATGGACTTAGATTTTGTTCAAAAATTACTCAGTCTGTGTTCTAACAGAATATGGACTAAGTCTATGTTTAAAGAATACTCACTCAGCTCAGTGTTCTAACATAACACTCACTTAGCCTGTGTTCTAACAGAATGTGGGTTCAGATCAAAAATTACTAACTCAGTCTGTGTTCTAACAGAATATGAACTCAGATTTTGTTCAAAAATTACTCAGTCTGTGTTCTTACAGAATATGGACTCCGTCTATGTTTAAAGAATACTCACTCAGCCAGTGTTCTACCAGAATATGGATTCAGACTATTTTCAAGAATACTCACTCAGCCTATGTTCTAGCAGAATGCTCACTTAGCCTGTGTTCTAACAGAATGTGGACTCAGATATTGTTCAAAAATTACTAACTCAGTCTGTGTTCTAACAGTATTTGGACGCAGTCTATGTTTAAAAAATACTCACACACCTCAGTGTTCTAACAGAACACTCACGTAGCCTGTGTTCTAACAGACAACTAACTCAGCCTGTTTTCTAACAAAATGTGGATTCAGATCAAAAATTACTAACGCAGTCTGTGTTCTAACTGAATATGGACTTAGATTTTGTTCAAAAATTACTCAGTCTGTGTTCTAACAGAATATGGACTCAGTCTATGTTTAAAGAATACTCACTCAGCCAGTATATTACCAGAGTATGGACTCAGCCTGTGTTCTAACAGAATACTCACACAGCCTGTGTTCTAACAGAATATGTACTCAGTCTATATTTAAAGAATACTCACTCACCTCAGTATTCTAACAGAACACTCACGTAGCCAGTGTTCTAACAGAATACTAACTCAGCCTGTGTTCTAACAGAATGTGGATTCAGATCAAAAATTACTAACTCAGTATGTGTTCTAACAGAATGTGGACTCAGATTTTGTTCAAAAATTACTCAGTCTGTTTCTAACAGAATATGGTCTCAGTCTATGTTTAAAGAATACTCACTCAGCCAGTATTTTACCAGAGTATGGACTCAGCCTGTGTTCTAACAGAATACCCACACAGATTGTGTTCTAACAGAATATGGACTCAGTCTATATTTAAAGAATATTCACTCACCTCAGTATTCTACCAGAACACTCACATAGCCTGTGTTCTAACAGAACACTAACTCAGCCTGTTTTCTAACAGAATGTGGATTCAGATCAAATATTACTAACGCAGTCTGTGTTCTAACAGAATATTGACTTAGATTTTGTTCAAAAATTACTCAGTCTGTGTTCTAACAGAATATGGACTCAGTCTATGTTTAAAGAATACTCACTCAGCCAGTATTTTACCAGAGTATGGACTCAGCCGGTGTTCTAACAGAATACTCACACAGCCTGTGTTCTAACAGAATATGTACTCAGTCTATATTTAAAGAATACTCACTCACCTCAGTATTCTAACAGAACACTCACGTAGCCAGTGTTCTAACAGAATACTAACTCAGCCTGTGTTCTAACAGAATGTGGATTCAGATCAAAAATTACTAACTCAGTATGTGTTCTAACAGAATGTGGACTCAGATTTTGTTCAAAAATTACTCAGTCTGTTTCTAACAGAATATGGTCTCAGTCTATGTTTAAAGAATACTCACTCAGCCAGTATTTTACCAGAGTATGGACTCAGCCTGTGTTCTAACAGAATACCCACACAGACTGTGTTCTAACAGAATATGGACTCAGTCTATATTTAAAGAATATTCACTCACCTCAGTATTCTAACAGAACACTCACATAGCCTGTGTTCTAACAGAACACTAACTCAGCCTGTTTTCTAACAGAATGTGGATTCAGATCAAATATTACTAACGCAGTCTGTGTTCTAACAGAATATGGACTTAGATTTTGTTCAAAAATTACTCAGTCTGTGTTCTAACAGAATATGGACTCAGTCTATGTTTAAAGAATACTCACTCAGCCAATATTTTACCAGAGTATGGACTCAGCCTGTGTTCTAACAGAATACTCACACAGCCTGTGTTCTAACAGAATATGGACTCAGTCTATATTTAAAGAATACTCACTCACCTCAGTATTCCAACAGAACACTCATGTAGCCAGTGTTCTAACAGAATACTAACTCAGCCTGTGTTCTAACAGAATGTGGATTCAGATCAAATATTACTAACTCAGTCTGTGTTCTAACAGAATGTGGACTCAGATTTTGTTCAAAAATTATTCAGCCTGTGTTCTAACAGAATGTGGATTCAGATCAAAAATTACTAACTCAGTCTGTGTTCTAACAGAATGTGGGTTCAGATCAAAAATTACTAACTCAGTCTGTGTTCTAACAGAATATGAACTCAGATTTTGTTCAAAAATTACTCAGTCTGTGTTCTAACAGAATATGGACTCAGTCTATATTTAAAGAATACTCACTCACCTCAGTATTCTAACAGAACACTCACGTAGCCAGTGTTCTAACAGAATACTAACTCATCCTGTGTTCTAACAGAATGTGGATTCAGATCAAAAATTACTAACTCAGTCTGTGTTCTAACAGAATGTGGACTCAGATTTTGTTTAAAAATTACTCAGTCTGTTTCTAACAGAATATGGTCTCAGTCTATGTTTAAAGAATACTCACTCAGCCAGTATTTTACCAGAGTATGGACTCAGCCTGTGTTCTAACAGAATACTCACACAGCCTGTGTTCTAACAGAATATGGACTCAGTCTATATTTAAAGAATACTCACTCACCTCAGTATTCTAACAGAACACTCACGTAGCCTGTGTTCTAACAGAACACTAACTCAGCCTGTTTTCTAACAGAATGTGGATTCAGATCAAATATTACTAACTCAGCCTGTGTTCTAACAGAATGTGGATTCAGATCAAATATTACTAACTCAGTCTGTGTTCTAACAGTATGTGGACTCAGATTTTGTTCAAAAATTACTCAGTCTGTGTTCTAACAGAATATGGACTAAGTCTATGTTTAAAGAATACTCACTCAGCTCAGTGTTCTAACATAACACTCACTTAGCCTGTGTTCTAACAGAATGTGGGTTCAGATCAAAAATTACTAACTCAGTCTGTGTTCTAACAGAATATGAACTCAGATTTTGTTCAAAAATTACTCAGTCTGTGTTCTAACAGAATATGGACTCAATCTATGTTTAAACAATACTCACTCAGCCAGTGTTCTACCAGAATATGGATTCAGACTATTTTCAAGAATACTCACTCAGCCTGTGTTCTAGCAGAACGCTCACTTAGCCTGTGTTCTAACAGAATGTGGACTCAGATATTGTTCAAAAATTACTAACTCAGTCTGTGTTCTAACAGAATTTGGATGCAGTCTATGTTTAAAAAATACTCACTCACCTCAGTGTTCTAACAGAACACTCACGTAGCCTGTGTTCTAACAGAACACTAACTCAGCCTGTGTTCTAACAGAATGTGGATTCAGATCAAATATTACTAACTCAGTCTGTGTTCTAACAGAATGTGGACTCAGATTTTGTTCAAAAATTATTCAGCCTGTGTTCTAACAGAATGTGGATTCAGATCAAAAATTACTAACTCAGTCTGTGTTCTAACAGAATGTGGGTTCAGATCAAAAATTACTAACTCAGTCTGTGTTCTAACAGAATATGAACTCAGATTTTGTTCAAAAATTACTCAGTCTGTGTTCTAACAGAATATGGACTCAGTCTATATTTAAAGAATACTCACTCACCTCAGTATTCTAACAGAACACTCACGTAGCCAGTGTTCTAACAGAATACTAACTCATCCTGTGTTCTAACAGAATGTGGATTCAGATCAAAAATTACTAACTCAGTCTGTGTTCTAACAGAATGTGGACTCAGATTTTGTTTAAAAATTACTCAGTCTGTTTCTAACAGAATATGGTCTCAGTCTATGTTTAAAGAATACTCACTCAGCCAGTATTTTACCAGAGTATGGACTCAGCCTGTGTTCTAACACAATACTCACACAGCCTGTGTTCTAACAGAATATGGACTCAGTCTATATTTAAAGAATACTCACTCACCTCAGTATTCTAACAGAACACTCACGTAGCCTGTGTTCTAACAGAACACTAACTCAGCCTGTTTTCTAACAGAATGTGGATTCAGATCAAATATTACTAACTCAGCCTGTGTTCTAACAGAATGTGGACTCAGATTTTGTTCAAAAATTACTCAGTCTGTGTTCTAACAGAATATGGACTAAGTCTATGTTTAAAGAATACTCACTCAGCTCCGTGTTCTAACATAACACTCACTTAGCCTGTGTTCTAACAGAATGTGGGTTCAGATCAAAAATTACTAACTCAGTCTGTGTTCTAACAGAATATGAACTCAGATTTTGTTCAAAAATTACTCAGTCTGTGTTCTTACAGAATATGGACTCCGTCTATGTTTAAAGAATACTCACTCAGCCAGTGTTCTACCAGAATATGGATTCAGACTATTTTCAAGAATACTCACTCAGCCTATGTTCTAGCAGAATGCTCACTTAGCCTGTGTTCTAACAGAATGTGGACTCAGATATTGTTCAAAAATTACTAACTCAGTCTGTGTTCTAACAGTATTTGGACGCAGTCTATGTTTAAAAAATACTCACACACCTCAGTGTTCTAACAGAACACTCACGTAGCCTGTGTTCTAACAGACAACTAACTCAGCCTGTTTTCTAACAAAATGTGGATTCAGATCAAAAATTACTAACGCAGTCTGTGTTCTAACTGAATATGGACTTAGATTTTGTTCAAAAATTACTCAGTCTGTGTTCTAACAGAATATGGACTCAGTCTATGTTTAAAGAATACTCACTCAGCCAGTATATTACCAGAGTATGGACTCAGCCTGTGTTCTAACAGAATACTCACACAGCCTGTGTTCTAACAGAATATGGACTCAGTCTATATTTAAAGAATACTCACTCACCTCAGTATTCTAACAGAACACTCACGTAGCCTGTGTTCTAACAGAACACTAACTCAGCCTGTTTTCTAACAGAATGTGGATTCAGATCAAAAATTACTAACGCAGTCTGTGTTCTAACAGAATATGGACTTAGATTTTGTTCAAAAATTACTCAGTCTGTGTTCTAACAGAATATGGACTAAGTCTATGTTTAAAGAATACTCACTCAGCCAATATTTTACCAGAGTATGGACTCAGCCTGTGTTCTAACACAATACTCACACAGCCTGTGTTCTAACAGAATATGGACTCAATCTATATTTAACGAATACTCACTCACCTCAGTATTCCTACAGAACACTCACGTAGCCAGTGTTCTAACAGAATACTAACTCAGCCTGTGTTCTAACAGAATGTGGATTCAGATCAAATATTACTAACTCAGTCTGTGTTCTAACAGAATGTGGACTCAGATTTTGTTCAAAAATTACTCAGTCTGTATTCCAACAGAATATGGACTAAGTCTATGTTTAAAGAATACTCACTCAGCTCAGTGTACTAACATAACACTCACTTAGCCTGTGTTCTAACAGAATGTGGGTTCAGATGAAAAATTACTAACTCAGTCTGTGTTCTAACAGAATATGAACTCAGATTTTGTTCAAAAATTACTCAGTCTGTTTTCTAACAGAAAATGGACTCAGTCTATGTTTAAAGAATACTCACTCAGCCAGTGTTCTACCAGAATATGGATTCAGACTATTTTCAAGAATACTCACTCAGCCTGTGTTCTAGCAGAACGCTCACTTAGCCTGTGTTCTAACAGAATGTGGACTCAGATATTGTTCTAAAATTACTAACTCAGTCTGTGTTCTAACAGAATTTGGACGCAGTCTATGTTTAAAAAATACTCACTCACCTCAGTGTTCTAACAGAACACTCACGTAGCCTGTGTTCTAACAGAACACTAACTCAGCCTGTTTTCTAAAAAAATGTGGATTCAGATAAAAAATTACTAACGCAGTCTGTGTTCTAACAGAATATGGACTTAGATTTTGTTCAAAAATTACTCAGTCTGTGTTCTAACAGAATATGGACTCAGTCTATGTTTAAAGAATACTCACTCAGCCAGTATTTTACCAGAGTATGGACTCAGCCTGTGTTCTAACAGAATACTCACACAGCCTGTGTTCTAACAGAATATGGACTCAGTCTATATTTAAAGAATACTCACTCACCTCAGTATTCTAACAGAACACTCACGTAGCCAGTTTTCAAACAGAATACTAACTCAGCCTGTGTTCTAACAGAATGTGGATTCAGATCAAAAATTACTAACTCAGTCTGTGTTCTAACAGAATGTGGACTCAGATTTTGTTCAAAAATTACTCAGTCTGTTTCTAACAGAATATGGTCTCAGTCTATGTTTAAAGAATACTCACTCAGCCAGTATTTTACCAGAGTATGGACTCAGCCTGTGTTCTAACAGAATACTCACACAGCCTGTGTTCTAACAGAATATGGACTCAGTCTATATTTAAAGAATACTCACTCACCTCAGTATTCTAACAGAACACTCACGTAGCCTGTGTTCTAACAGAACACTAACTCAGCCTGTTTTCTACAGAATGTGGATTCAGATCAAAAATTACTAACGCAGTCTGTGTTCTAACAGAATATGGACTTAGATTTTGTTCAAAAATTACTCAGTCTGTGTTCTAACAGAATATGGACTCAGTCTATGTTTAAAGAATACTCGCTCAGCCAATATTTTACCAGAGTATGGACTCAGCCTGTGTTCTAACAGAATACTCACACAGCCTGTGTTCTAACAGAATATGGACTCAGTCTATAATTAAAGAATACTCACTCACCTCAGTATTCCAACAGAACACTCACGTAGCCGGTGTTCTAACAGAATACTAACTCAGCCTGTGTTCTAACAGAATGTGGATTCAGATCAAATATTACTAACTCAGTCTGTGTTCTAACAGAATGTGGACTCAGATTTTGTTCAAAAATTATTCAGCCTGTGTTCTAACAGAATGTGGATTCAGATCAAAAATTACTAACTCAGTCTGTGTTCTAACAGAATGTGGGTTCAGATCAAAAATTACTAACTCAGTCTGTGTTCTAACAGAATATGAACTCAGATTTTGTTCAAAAATTACTCAGTCTGTGTTCTAACAGAATATGGACTCAGTCTATATTTAAAGAATACTCACTCACCTCAGTATTCTAACAGAACACTCACGTAGCCAGTGTTCTAACAGAATACTAACTCATCCTGTGTTCTAACAGAATGTGGATTCAGATCAAAAATTACTAACTCAGTCTGTGTTCTAACAGAATGTGGACTCAGATTTTGTTCAAAAATTACTCAGTCTGTTTCTAACAGAATATGGTCTCAGTCTATGTTTAAAGAATACTCACTCAGCCAGTATTTTACCAGAGTATGGACTCAGCCTGTGTTCTAAAAGAATACTCACACAGCCTGTGTTCTAACAGAATATGGACTCAGTCTATATTTAAATAATACTCACTCACCTCAGTATTCCAACAGAACACTCATGTAGCCAGTGTTCTAACAGAATACTAACTCAGCCTGTGTTCTAACAGAATGTGGATTCAGATCAAATATTACTAACTCAGTCTGTGTTCTAACAGAATGTGGACTCAGATTTTGTTCAAAAATTATTCAGCCTGTGTTCTAACAGAATGTGTATTCAGATCAAAAATTACTAACTCAGTCTGTGTTCTAACAGAATGTGGGTTCAGATCAAAAATTACTAACTCCGTCTGTGTTCTAACAGAATATGAACTCAGATTTTGTTCAAAAATTACACAGTCTGTGTTCTAACAGAATCTGGACTCAGTCTATATTTAAAGAATACTCACTCACCTCAGTATTCTAACAGAACACTCACGTAGCCAGTGTTCTAACAGAATACTAACTCATCCTGTGTTCTAACAGAATGTGGATTCAGATCAAAAATTACTAACTCAGTCTGTGTTCTAACAGAATGTGGACTCAGATTTTGTTTAAAAATTACTCAGTCTGTTTCTAACAGAATATGGTCGCAGTCTATGTTTAAAGAATACTCACTCAGCCAGCATTTTACGAGAGTATGGACTCAGCCTGTGTTCTAACAGAATACTCACACAGCCTGTGTTCTAACATAATATGGACTCAGTCTATATTTAAAGAATACTCACTCACCTCAGTATTCTAACAGAACACTCACGTAGCCAGTGTTCAACCAGAATACTAACTCAGCCTGTGTTCTAACAGAATGTGGATACAGATCAAAAATTACTAACTCAGTCTGTGTTCTAACAGAATGTGGACTCAGATTTTGTTCAAAAATTACTCAGTCTGTTTCTAACAGAATATGGTCTCAGTCTATGTTTAAAGAATACTCACTCAGCCAGTATTTTACCAGAGTATGGACTCAGCCTGTGTTCTAACAGAATACTCACACAGCCTGTGTTCTAACAGAATATGGACTCAGTCTATATTTAAAGAATACTCACTCACCTCAGTATTCTAACAGAACACTCACGTAGCCTGTGTTCTAACAGAACACTAACTCAGTCTGTTTTCTAACAGAATGTGGATTCAGATCAAAAATTACTAACGCAGTCTGTGTTCTAACAGAATATGGACTTAGATTTTGTTCAAAAATTACTCAGTCTGTGTTCTAACAGAATATGGACTCAGTCTATGTTTAAAGAATACTCACTCAGCCTATATTTTACCAGAGTATGGACTCAGCCTGTGTTCTAACAGAATACTCACACAGCCTGTGTTCTAACAGAATATGGACTCAGTCTATATTTAAATAATACTCACTCACCTCAGTATTCCTACAGAACACTCACGTAGCCAGTGTTCTAACAGAATACTAACTCAGCCTGTGTTCTAACAGAATGTGGGTTCAGATCAAATATTACTAACTCAGTCTGTGTTCTAACAGAATGTGGACTCAGATTTTGTTCAAAAATTATTCAGCCTGTGTTCTAACAGAATGTGGATTCAGATCAAAAATTACTAACTCAGTCTGTGTTCTAACAGAATGTGGGTTCAGATCAAAAATTACTAACTCAGTCTGTGTTCTAACAGAATATGAACTCAGATTTTGTTCAAAAATTACTCAGTCTGTGTTCTAACAGAATATGGACTCAGTCTATATTTAAAGAATACTCACTCACCTCAGTATTCTAACAGAACACTCACGTAGCCAGTGTTCTAACAGAATACTAACTCATCCTGTGTACTAACAGAATGTGGATTCAGATCAAAAATTACTAACTCAGTCTGTGTTCTAACAGAATGTGGACTCAGATTTTGTTCAAAAATTACTCAGTCTGTTTCTAACAGAATATGGTCTCAGTCTATGTTTAAAGAATACTCACTCAGCCAGTATTTTACCAGAGTATGGACTCAGCCTGTGTTCTAACAGAATACTCACACAGACTGTGTTCTAACAGAATATGGACTCAGTCTATATTTAAAGAATACTCACTCACCTCAGTATTCCAACAGAACACTCATGTAGCCAGTGTTCTAACAGAATACTAACTCAGCCTGTGTTCTAACAGAATGTGGATTCAGATCAAATATTACTAACTCAGTCTGTGTTCTAACAGAATGTGGACTCAGATTTTGTTCAAAAATTATTCAGCCTGTGTTCTAACAGAATGTGTATTCAGATCAAAAATTACTAACTCAGTCTGTGTTCTAACAGAATGTGGGTTCAGATCAAAAATTACTAACTCAGTCTGTGTTCTAACAGAATATGAACTCAGATTTTGTTCAAAAATTACACAGTCTGTGTTCTAACAGAATATGGACTCAGTCTATATTTAAAGAATACTCACTCACCTCAGTATTCTAACAGAACACTCACGTAGCCAGTGTTCTTACAGAATACTAACTCATCCTGTGTTCTAACAGAATGTGGATTCAGATCAAAAATTACTAACTCAGTCTGTGTTCTAACAGAATGTGGACTCAGATTTTGTTTAAAAATTACTCAGTCTGTTTCTAACAGAATATGGTCTCAGTCTATGTTTAAAGAATACTCACTCAGCCAGTATTTTACCAGAGTATGGACTCAGCCTGTGTTCTAAAAGAATACTCACACAGCCTGTGTTCTAACAGAATATGGACTCAGTCTATATTTAAAGAATACTCACTCACCTCAGTATTCCAACAGAACACTCATGTAGCCAGTGTTCTAACAGAATACTAACTCAGCCTGTGTTCTAACAGAATGTGGATTCAGATCAAATATTACTAACTCAGTCTGTGTTCTAACAGAATGTGGACTCAGATTTTGTTCAAAAATTATTCAGCCTGTGTTCTAACAGAATTTGGATTCAGATCAAAAATTACTAACTCAGTCTGTGTTCTAACAGAATGTGGGTTCAGATCAAAAATTACTAACTCAGTCTGTGTTCTAACAGAATATGAACTCAGATTTTGTTCAAAAATTACTCAGTCTGTGTTCTAACAGAATATGGACTCAGTCTATATTTAAAGAATACTCACTCACCTCAGTATTCTAACAGAACACTCACGTAGCCAGTGTTCTAACAGAATACTAACTCATCCTGTGTTCTAACAGAATGTGGATTCAGATCAAAAATTACTAACTCAGTCTGTGTTCTAACAGAATGTGGACTCAGATTTTGTTCAAAAATTACTCAGTCTGTTTCTAACAGAATATGGTCTCAGTCTATGTTTAAAGAATACTCACTCAGCCAGTATTTTACCAGAGTATGGACTCAGCCTGTGTTCTAACAGAATACTCACACAGCCTGTGTTCTAACAGAATATGGACTCAGTCTATATTTAAATAATACTCACTCACCTCAGTATTCCAACAGAACACTCATGTAGCCAGTGTTCTAACAGAATACTAACTCAGCCTGTGTTCTAACAGAATGTGGATTCAGATCAAATATTACTAACTCAGTCTGTGTTCTAACAGAATGTGGACTCAGATTTTGTTCAAAAATTATTCAGCCTGTGTTCTAACAGAATGTGTATTCAGATCAAAAATTACTAACTCAGTCTGTGTTCTAACAGAATGTGGGTTCAGATCAAAAATTACTAACTCAGTCTGTGTTCTAACAGAATATGAACTCAGATTTTGTTCAAAAATTACACAGTCTGTGTTCTAACAGAATCTGGACTCAGTCTATATTTAAAGAATACTCACTCACCTCAGTATTCTAACAGAACACTCACGTAGCCAGTGTTCAACCAGAATACTAACTCAGCCTGTGTTCTAACAGAATGTGGATTCAGATCAAAAATTACTAACTCAGTCTGTGTTCTAACAGAATGTGGACTCAGTCTATATTTAAAGAATACTCACTCACCTCAGTATTCTAACAGAACACTCACGTAGCCTGTGTTCTAACAGAACACTACCTCAGCCTGTTTTCTAACAGAATGTGGATTCAGATCAAAAATTACTAACGCAGTCTGTGTTCTAACAGAATATGGACTTAGATTTTGTTCAAAAATTACTCAGTCTGTGTTCTAACAGAATATGGACTCAGTCTATATTTAAAGAATACTCACTCAGACAATATTTTACCAGAGTATGGACTCAGCCTGTGTTCTAACAGAATACTCACACAGCCTGTGTTCTAACAGAATATGGACTCAGTGTATATTTAAAGAATACTCACTCACCTCAGTATTCCTACAGAACACTCATGTAGCCAGTGTTCTAACAGAATACTAACTCAGCCTGTGTTCTAACAGAATGTGGATTCAGATCAAATATTACTAACTCAGTCTGTGTTCTAACAGAATGTGGACTCAGATTTTGTTCAAAAATTATTCAGCCTGTGTTCTAACAGAATGTGGATTCAGATCTAAAATTACTAAGTCAGTCTGTGTTCTAACAGAATGTGGGTTCAGATCAAAAATTAATAACTCAGTCTGTGTTCTAACAGAATATGAACTCAGATTTTGTTCAAAAATTACTCAGTCTGTGTTCTAACAGAATATGGACTCAGTCTATATTTAAAGAATACTCACTCACCTCAGTATTCTAACAGAACACTCACGTAGCCAGTGTTCTAACAGAATACTAACTCATCCTGTGTTCTAACAGAATGTGGATTCAGATCAAAAATTACTAACTCAGTCTGTGTTCTAACAGAATGTGGACTCAGATTTTGTTTAAAAATTACTCAGTCTGTTTCTAACAGAATATGGTCTCAGTCTATGTTTAAAGAATACTCACTCAGCCAGTATTTTACCAGAGTATGGACTCAGCCTGTGTTCTAAAAGAATACTCACACAGCCTGTGTTCTAACAGAATATGGACTCAGTCTATATTTAAAGAATACTCACTCACCTCAGTATTCCAACAGAACACTCATGTAGCCAGTGTTCTAACAGAATACTAACTCAGCCTGTGTTCTAACAGAATGTGGATTCAGATCAAATATTACTAACTCAGTCTGTGTTCTAACAGAATGTGGACTCAGATTTTGTTCAAAAATTATTCAGCCTGTGTTCTAACAGAATTTGGATTCAGATCAAAAATTACTAACTCAGTCTGTGTTCTAACAGAATGTGGGTTCAGATCAAAAATTACTAACTCAGTCTGTGTTCTAACAGAATATGAACTCAGATTTTGTTCAAAAATTACTCAGTCTGTGTTCTAACAGAATATGGACTCAGTCTATATTTAAAGAATACTCACTCACCTCAGTATTCTAACAGAACACTCACGTAGCCAGTGTTCTAACAGAATACTAACTCATCCTGTGTTCTAACAGAATGTGGATTCAGATCAAAAATTACTAACTCAGTCTGTGTTCTAACAGAATGTGGACTCAGATTTTGTTCAAAAATTACTCAGTCTGTTTCTAACAGAATATGGTCTCAGTCTATGTTTAAAGAATACTCACTCAGCCAGTATTTTACCAGAGTATGGACTCAGCCTGTGTTCTAACAGAATACTCACACAGCCTGTGTTCTAACAGAATATGGACTCAGTCTATATTTAAATAATACTCACTCACCTCAGTATTCCAACAGAACACTCATGTAGCCAGTGTTCTAACAGAATACTAACTCAGCCTGTGTTCTAACAGAATGTGGATTCAGATCAAATATTACTAACTCAGTCTGTGTTCTAACAGAATGTGGACTCAGATTTTGTTCAAAAATTATTCAGCCTGTGTTCTAACAGAATGTGTATTCAGATCAAAAATTACTAACTCAGTCTGTGTTCTAACAGAATGTGGGTTCAGATCAAAAATTACTAACTCAGTCTGTGTTCTAACAGAATATGAACTCAGATTTTGTTCAAAAATTACACAGTCTGTGTTCTAACAGAATCTGGACTCAGTCTATATTTAAAGAATACTCACTCACCTCAGTATTCTAACAGAACACTCACGTAGCCAGTGTTCAACCAGAATACTAACTCAGCCTGTGTTCTAACAGAATGTGGATTCAGATCAAAAATTACTAACTCAGTCTGTGTTCTAACAGAATGTGGACTCAGTCTATATTTAAAGAATACTCACTCACCTCAGTATTCTAACAGAACACTCACGTAGCCTGTGTTCTAACAGAACACTACCTCAGCCTGTTTTCTAACAGAATGTGGATTCAGATCAAAAATTACTAACGCAGTCTGTGTTCTAACAGAATATGGACTTAGATTTTGTTCAAAAATTACTCAGTCTGTGTTCTAACAGAATATGGACTCAGTCTATATTTAAAGAATACTCACTCAGACAATATTTTACCAGAGTATGGACTCAGCCTGTGTTCTAACAGAATACTCACACAGCCTGTGTTCTAACAGAATATGGACTCAGTGTATATTTAAAGAATACTCACTCACCTCAGTATTCCTACAGAACACTCATGTAGCCAGTGTTCTAACAGAATACTAACTCAGCCTGTGTTCTAACAGAATGTGGATTCAGATCAAATATTACTAACTCAGTCTGTGTTCTAACAGAATGTGGACTCAGATTTTGTTCAAAAATTACTCAGTCTGTTTCTAACAGAATATGGTCTCAGTCTATGTTTAAAGAATACTCACTCAGCCAATATTTTACCAGAGTATGGACTCAGCCTGTGTTCTAACAGAATACTCACACAGCCTGTGTTCTAACAGAATATGGACTCAGTCTATATTTAAAGAATACTCACTCACCTCAGTATTCCTACAGAACACTCACGTAGCCAGTGTTCTAACAGAATACTAACTCAGCCTGTGTTCTAACAGAATGTGGATTCAGATCAAATATTACTAACTCAGTCTGTGTTCTAACAGAATGTGGACTCAGATTTTGTTCAAAAATTACTCAGTCTGTGTTCTAACAGAATATGGACTAAGTCTATGTTTAAAGAATACTCACTCAGCTCAGTGTTCTAACATAACACTCACTTAGCCTGTGTTCTAACAGAATGTGGTTTCAGATCAAAAATTACTAACTCAGTCTGTGTTCTAACAGAATGTGGACTCAGATTTTGTTAAAAAATAACTCAGTCTGTGTTCTAACAGAATATGGACTCAGTCTATGTTTAAAGAATACTCACTCAGCCAGTGTTCTACCAGAATATGGATTCAGACTATTTTCAAGAATACTCACTCAGCCTGTGTTCTAGCAGAACGCTCACTTAGCCTGTGTTCTAACAGAATGTGGACTCAGATATTGTTCAAAAATTACTAACTCAGTCTGTGTTCTAACAGAATTTGGACGCAGTCTGTTTAAAAAATACTCACTCACCTCAGTGTTCTAACAGAACACTCACGTAGCCTGTGTTCTAACAGAACACTAACTCAGCCTGCTTTCTAACAAAATGTGGATTCAGATCAAAAATTACTAACGCAGTCTGTGTTCTAACAGAATATGGACTTAGATTTTGTTCAAAAATTACTCAGTCTGTGTTCTAACAGAATATGGACTCAGTCTATGTTTAAAGAATACTCACTCAGCCAGTATTTTACTAGAGTATGGACTCAGCCTGTGTTCTAACAGAATACTCACACAGCCTGTGTTCTAACAGAATATGGACTCAGTCTATATTAAAAGAATACTCACTCACCTCAGTGTTCTAACAGAACACTCACGTAGCCTGTGTTCTAACAGAACACTAACTCAGTCTGTTTTCTAACAGAATGTGGATTCAGATCAAAAATTACTAACGCAGTCTGTGTTCTAAAGAATACTCACTCACCTCAGTATTCCAACAGAACACTCATGTAGCCAGTGTTCTAACAGAATACTAACTCAGCCTGTGTTTTAACAAAATGTGGATTCAGATCAAATATTACTAACTCAGTCTGTGTTCTAACAGAATATGAACTCAGATTTTGTTCAAAAATTACTCATTCTGTGTTCTAACAGAATATGGACTCAATCTATGTTTAAAGAATACTCACTCAGCCAGTGTTCTACCAGAATATGGATTCAGACTATTTTCAAGAATACTCACTCAGCCTGTGTTCTAGCAGAACGCTCACTTAGCCTGTGTTCTAACAGAATGTGGACTCAGATATTGTTCAAAAATTACTAACTCAGTCTGTGTTCTAACAGAATTTGGACGCAGTCTATGTTTAAAAAATACTCACTCACCTCAGTGTTCTAACAGAACACTCACGTAGCCTGTGTTCTAACAGAACACTAACTCAGCCTGTTTTCTAAAAAAATGTGGATTCAGATCAAAAATTACTAACGCTGTCTGTGTTCTAACAGAATATGGACTCAGTCTATGTTTAAAGAATACTCACTCAGCCAGTATATTACCAGAGTATGGACTCAGCCTGTGTTCTAACAGAATACTCACACAGCCTGTGTTCTAACAGAATATGTACTCAGTCTATATTTAAAGAATACTCACTCACCTCAGTATTCCAACAGAACACTCACGTAGCCAGTGTTCTAACAGAATACTAACTCAGCCTGTGTTCTAACAGAATGTGGATTCAGATCAAAAATTACTAACTAAGTATGTGTTCTAACAGAATGTGGACTCAGATTTTGTTCAAAAATTACTCAGTCTGTGTTCTAACAGAATATGGACTAAGTCTATGTTTAAAGAATACTCACTCAGCTCAGTGTTCTAACATAACACTCACTTAGCCTGTGTTCTAACAGAATGTGGGTTCAGATCAAAAATTACTAACTCAGTCTGTGTTCTAACAGAATATGAACTCAGATTTTGTTCAAAAATTACTCAGTCTGTGTTCTTACAGAATATGGACTCCGTCTATGTTTAAAGAATACTCACTCAGCCAGTGTTCTACCAGAATATGGATTCAGACTATTTTCAAGAATACTCACTCAGCCTATGTTCTAGCAGAATGCTCACTTAGCCTGTGTTCTAACAGAATGTGGACTCAGATATTGTTCAAAAATTACTAACTCAGTCTGTGTTCTAACAGTATTTGGACGCAGTCTATGTTTAAAAAATACTCACACACCTCAGTGTTCTAACAGAACACTCACGTAGCCTGTGTTCTAACAGACAACTAACTCAGCCTGTTTTCTAACAAAATGTGGATTCAGATCAAAAATTACTAACGCAGTCTGTGTTCTAACTGAATATGGACTTAGATTTTGTTCAAAAATTACTCAGTCTGTGTTCTAACAGAATATGGACTCAGTCTATGTTTAAAGAATACTCACTCAGCCAGTATATTACCAGAGTATGGACTCAGCCTGTGTTCTAACAGAATACTCACACAGCCTCTTTTCTAACAGAATATGGACTCAGTCTATATTTAAAGAATACTCACTCACCTCAGTATTCTAACAGAACACTCACGTAGCCAGTGTTCTAACAGAATACTAACTCAGCCTGTGTTCTAACATAATGTGGATTCAGATCAAAAATTACTAACTCAGTATGTGTTCTAACAGAATGTGGACTCAGATTTTGTTCAAAAATTACTCAGTCTGTTTCTAACAGAATATGGTCTCAGTCTATGTTTAAAGAATACTCACTCAGCCAGTATTTTACCAGAGTATGGACTCAGCCTGTGTTCTAACAGAATACCCACACAGACTGTGTTCTAACAGAATATGGACTCAGTCTATATTTAAAGAATATTCACTCACCTCAGTATTCTAACAGAACACTCACATAGCCTGTGTTCTAACAGAACACTAACTCAGCCTGTTTTCTAACAGAATGTGCATTCAGATCAAATATTAATAACTCAGTCTGTGTTCTAACAGAATGTGGACTCAGATTTTGTTCAAAAATTACTCAGTCTGTGTTCTAACAGAATATGGACTAAGTCTATGTTTAAAGAATACTCACTCAGCTCAGTGTTCTAACATAACACTCACTTAGCCTGTGTTCTAACAGAATGTGGGTTCAGATCAAAAATTACTAACTCAGTCTGTGTTCTAACAGAATATGAACTCAGATTTTGTTCAAAAATTACTCAGTCTGTGTTCTTACAGAATATGGACTCCGTCTATGTTTAAAGAATACTCACTCAGCCAGTGTTCTACCAGAATATGGATTCAGACTATTTTCAAGAATACTCACTCAGCCTATGTTCTAGCAGAATGCTCACTTAGCCTGTGTTCTAACAGAATGTGGACTCAGATATTGTTCAAAAATTACTAACTCAGTCTGTGTTCTAACAGTATTTGGACGCAGTCTATGTTTAAAAAATACTCACACACCTCAGTGTTCTAACAGAACACTCACGTAGCCTGTGTTCTAACAGACAACTAACTCAGCCTGTTTTCTAACAAAATGTGGATTCAGATCAAAAATTACTAACGCAGTCTGTGTTCTAACTGAATATGGACTTAGATTTTGTTCAAAAATTACTCAGTCTGTGTTCTAACAGAATATGGACTCAGTCTATGTTTAAAGAATACTCACTCAGCCAGTATATTACCAGAGTATGGACTCAGCCTGTGTTCTAACAGAATACTCACACAGCCTGTGTTCTAACAGAATATGTACTCAGTCTATATTTAAAGAATACTCACTCACCTCAGTATTCTAACAGAACACTCACGTAGCCAGTGTTCTAACAGAATACTAACTCAGCCTGTGTTCTAACAGAATGTGGATTCAGATCAAAAATTACTAACTCAGTATGTGTTCTAACAGAATGTGGACTCAGATTTTGTTCAAAAATTACTCAGTCTGTTTCTAACAGAATATGGTCTCAGTCTATGTTTAAAGAATACTCACTCAGCCAGTATTTTACCAGAGTATGGACTCAGCCTGTGTTCTAACAGAATACCCACACAGACTGTGTTCTAACAGAATATGGACTCAGTCTATATTTAAAGAATATTCACTCACCTCAGTATTCTACCAGAACACTCACATAGCCTGTGTTCTAACAGAACACTAACTCAGCCTGTTTTCTAACAGAATGTGGATTCAGATCAAATATTACTAACGCAGTCTGTGTTCTAACAGAATATTGACTTAGATTTTGTTCAAAAATTACTCAGTCTGTGTTCTAACAGAATATGGACTCAGTCTATGTTTAAAGAATACTCACTCAGCCAGTATTTTACCAGAGTATGGACTCAGCTGGTGTTCTAACAGAATACTCACACAGCCTGTGTTCTAACAGAATATGTACTCAGTCTATATTTAAAGAATACTCACTCACCTCAGTATTCTAACAGAACACTCACGTAGCCAGTGTTCTAACAGAATACTAACTCAGCCTGTGTTCTAACAGAATGTGGATTCAGATCAAAAATTACTAACTCAGTATGTGTTCTAACAGAATGTGGACTCAGATTTTGTTCAAAAATTACTCAGTCTGTTTCTAACAGAATATGGTCTCAGTCTATGTTTAAAGAATACTCACTCAGCCAGTATTTTACCAGAGTATGGACTCAGCCTGTGTTCTAACAGAATACCCACACAGACTGTGTTCTAACAGAATATGGACTCAGTCTATATTTAAAGAATATTCACTCACCTCAGTATTCTAACAGAACACTCACATAGCCTGTGTTCTAACAGAACACTAACTCAGCCTGTTTTCTAACAGAATGTGGATTCAGATCAAATATTACTAACGCAGTCTGTGTTCTAACAGAATATGGACTTAGATTTTGTTCAAAAATTACTCAGTCTGTGTTCTAACAGAATATGGACTAAGTCTATGTTTAAAGAATACTCACTCAGCTCAGTGTTCTAACATAACACTCACTTAGCCTGTGTTCTAACAGAATGTGGGTTCAGATCAAAAATTACTAACTCAGTCTGTGTTCTAACAGAATATGAACTCAGATTTTGTTCAAAAATTACTCAGTCTGTGTTCTTACAGAATATGGACTCCGTCTATGTTTAAAGAATACTCACTCAGCCAGTGTTCTACCAGAATATGGATTCAGACTATTTTCAAGAATACTCACTCAGCCTATGTTCTAGCAGAATGCTCACTTAGCCTGTGTTCTAACAGAATGTGGACTCAGATATTGTTCAAAAATTACTAACTCAGTCTGTGTTCTAACAGTATTTGGACGCAGTCTATGTTTAAAAAATACTCACACACCTCAGTGTTCTAACAGAACACTCACGTAGCCTGTGTTCTAACAGACAACTAACTCAGCCTGTTTTCTAACAAAATGTGGATTCAGATCAAAAATTACTAACGCAGTCTGTGTTCTAACTGAATATGGACTTAGATTTTGTTCAAAAATTACTCAGTCTGTGTTCTAACAGAATATGGACTCAGTCTATGTTTAAAGAATACTCACTCAGCCAGTATATTACCAGAGTATGGACTCAGCCTGTGTTCTAACAGAATACTCACACAGCCTGTGTTCTAACAGAATATGTACTCAGTCTATATTTAAAGAATACTCACTCACCTCAGTATTCTAACAGAACACTCACGTAGCCAGTGTTCTAACAGAATACTAACTCAGCCTGTGTTCTAACAGAATGTGGATTCAGATCAAAAATTACTAACTCAGTATGTGTTCTAACAGAATGTGGACTCAGATTTTGTTCAAAAATTACTCAGTCTGTTTCTAACAGAATATGGTCTCAGTCTATGTTTAAAGAATACTCACTCAGCCAGTATTTTACCAGAGTATGGACTCAGCCTGTGTTCTAACAGAATACCCACACAGATTGTGTTCTAACAGAATATGGACTCAGTCTATATTTAAAGAATATTCACTCACCTCAGTATTCTACCAGAACACTCACATAGCCTGTGTTCTAACAGAACACTAACTCAGCCTGTTTTCTAACAGAATGTGGATTCAGATCAAATATTACTAACGCAGTCTGTGTTCTAACAGAATATTGACTTAGATTTTGTTCAAAAATTACTCAGTCTGTGTTCTAACAGAATATGGACTCAGTCTATGTTTAAAGAATACTCACTCAGCCAGTATTTTACCAGAGTATGGACTCAGCCGGTGTTCTAACAGAATACTCACACAGCCTGTGTTCTAACAGAATATGTACTCAGTCTATATTTAAAGAATACTCACTCACCTCAGTATTCTAACAGAACACTCACGTAGCCAGTGTTCTAACAGAATACTAACTCAGCCTGTGTTCTAACAGAATGTGGATTCAGATCAAAAATTACTAACTCAGTATGTGTTCTAACAGAATGTGGACTCAGATTTTGTTCAAAAATTACTCAGTCTGTTTCTAACAGAATATGGTCTCAGTCTATGTTTAAAGAATACTCACTCAGCCAGTATTTTACCAGAGTATGGACTCAGCCTGTGTTCTAACAGAATACCCACACAGACTGTGTTCTAACAGAATATGGACTCAGTCTATATTTAAAGAATATTCACTCACCTCAGTATTCTAACAGAACACTCACATAGCCTGTGTTCTAACAGAACACTAACTCAGCCTGTTTTCTAACAGAATGTGGATTCAGATCAAATATTACTAACGCAGTCTGTGTTCTAACAGAATATGGACTTAGATTTTGTTCAAAAATTACTCAGTCTGTGTTCTAACAGAATATGGACTCAGTCTATGTTTAAAGAATACTCACTCAGCCAATATTTTACCAGAGTATGGACTCAGCCTGTGTTCTAACAGAATACTCACACAGCCTGTGTTCTAACAGAATATGGACTCAGTCTATATTTAAAGAATACTCACTCACCTCAGTATTCCAACAGAACACTCATGTAGCCAGTGTTCTAACAGAATACTAACTCAGCCTGTGTTCTAACAGAATGTGGATTCAGATCAAATATTACTAACTCAGTCTGTGTTCTAACAGAATGTGGACTCAGATTTTGTTCAAAAATTATTCAGCCTGTGTTCTAACAGAATGTGGATTCAGATCAAAAATTACTAACTCAGTCTGTGTTCTAACAGAATGTGGGTTCAGATCAAAAATTACTAACTCAGTCTGTGTTCTAACAGAATATGAACTCAGATTTTGTTCAAAAATTACTCAGTCTGTGTTCTAACAGAATATGGACTCAGTCTATATTTAAAGAATACTCACTCACCTCAGTATTCTAACAGAACACTCACGTAGCCAGTGTTCTAACAGAATACTAACTCATCCTGTGTTCTAACAGAATGTGGATTCAGATCAAAAATTACTAACTCAGTCTGTGTTCTAACAGAATGTGGACTCAGATTTTGTTTAAAAATTACTCAGTCTGTTTCTAACAGAATATGGTCTCAGTCTATGTTTAAAGAATACTCACTCAGCCAGTATTTTACCAGAGTATGGACTCAGCCTGTGTTCTAACAGAATACTCACACAGCCTGTGTTCTAACAGAATATGGACTCAGTCTATATTTAAAGAATACTCACTCACCTCAGTATTCTAACAGAACACTCACGTAGCCTGTGTTCTAACAGAACACTAACTCAGCCTGTTTTCTAACAGAATGTGGATTCAGATCAAATATTACTAACTCAGCCTGTGTTCTAACAGAATGTGGATTCAGATCAAATATTACTAACTCAGTCTGTGTTCTAACAGTATGTGGACTCAGATTTTGTTCAAAAATTACTCAGTCTGTGTTCTAACAGAATATGGACTAAGTCTATGTTTAAAGAATACTCACTCAGCTCAGTGTTCTAACATAACACTCACTTAGCCTGTGTTCTAACAGAATGTGGGTTCAGATCAAAAATTACTAACTCAGTCTGTGTTCTAACAGAATATGAACTCAGATTTTGTTCAAAAATTACTCAGTCTGTGTTCTAACAGAATATGGACTCAATCTATGTTTAAAGAATACTCACTCAGCCAGTGTTCTACCAGAATATGGATTCAGACTATTTTCAAGAATACTCACTCAGCCTGTGTTCTAGCAGAACGCTCACTTAGCCTGTGTTCTAACAGAATGTGGACTCAGATATTGTTCAAAAATTACTAACTCAGTCTGTGTTCTAACAGAATTTGGATGCAGTCTATGTTTAAAAAATACTCACTCACCTCAGTGTTCTAACAGAACACTCACGTAGCCTGTGTTCTAACAGAACACTAACTCAGCCTGTGTTCTAACAGAATGTGGATTCAGATCAAATATTACTAACTCAGTCTGTGTTCTAACAGAATGTGGACTCAGATTTTGTTCAAAAATTATTCAGCCTGTGTTCTAACAGAATGTGGATTCAGATCAAAAATTACTAACTCAGTCTGTGTTCTAACAGAATGTGGGTTCAGATCAAAAATTACTAACTCAGTCTGTGTTCTAACAGAATATGAACTCAGATTTTGTTCAAAAATTACTCAGTCTGTGTTCTAACAGAATATGGACTCAGTCTATATTTAAAGAATACTCACTCACCTCAGTATTCTAACAGAACACTCACGTAGCCAGTGTTCTAACAGAATACTAACTCATCCTGTGTTCTAACAGAATGTGGATTCAGATCAAAAATTACTAACTCAGTCTGTGTTCTAACAGAATGTGGACTCAGATTTTGTTTAAAAATTACTCAGTCTGTTTCTAACAGAATATGGTCTCAGTCTATGTTTAAAGAATACTCACTCAGCCAGTATTTTACCAGAGTATGGACTCAGCCTGTGTTCTAACACAATACTCACACAGCCTGTGTTCTAACAGAATATGGACTCAGTCTATATTTAAAGAATACTCACTCACCTCAGTATTCTAACAGAACACTCACGTAGCCTGTGTTCTAACAGAACACTAACTCAGCCTGTTTTCTAACAGAATGTGGATTCAGATCAAATATTACTAACTCAGCCTGTGTTCTAACAGAATGTGGACTCAGATTTTGTTCAAAAATTACTCAGTCTGTGTTCTAACAGAATATGGACTAAGTCTATGTTTAAAGAATACTCACTCAGCTCCGTGTTCTAACATAACACTCACTTAGCCTGTGTTCTAACAGAATGTGGGTTCAGATCAAAAATTACTAACTCAGTCTGTGTTCTAACAGAATATGAACTCAGATTTTGTTCAAAAATTACTCAGTCTGTGTTCTTACAGAATATGGACTCCGTCTATGTTTAAAGAATACTCACTCAGCCAGTGTTCTACCAGAATATGGATTCAGACTATTTTCAAGAATACTCACTCAGCCTATGTTCTAGCAGAATGCTCACTTAGCCTGTGTTCTAACAGAATGTGGACTCAGATATTGTTCAAAAATTACTAACTCAGTCTGTGTTCTAACAGTATTTGGACGCAGTCTATGTTTAAAAAATACTCACACACCTCAGTGTTCTAACAGAACACTCACGTAGCCTGTGTTCTAACAGACAACTAACTCAGCCTGTTTTCTAACAAAATGTGGATTCAGATCAAAAATTACTAACGCAGTCTGTGTTCTAACTGAATATGGACTTAGATTTTGTTCAAAAATTACTCAGTCTGTGTTCTAACAGAATATGGACTCAGTCTATGTTTAAAGAATACTCACTCAGCCAGTATATTACCAGAGTATGGACTCAGCCTGTGTTCTAACAGAATACTCACACAGCCTCTTTTCTAACAGAATATGGACTCAGTCTATATTTAAAGAATACTCACTCACCTCAGTATTCTAACAGAACACTCACGTAGCCAGTGTTCTAACAGAATACTAACTCATCCTGTGTTCTAACAGAATGTGGATTCAGATCAAAAATTACTAACTCAGTCTGTGTTCTAACAGAATGTGGACTCAGATTTTGTTTAAAAATTACTCAGTCTGTTTCTAACAGAATATGGTCTCAGTCTATGTTTAAAGAATACTCACTCAGCCAGTATTTTACCAGAGTATGGACTCAGCCTGTGTTCTAACAGAATACTCACACAGCCTGTGTTCTAACAGAATATGGACTCAGTCTATATTTAAAGAATACTCACTCACCTCAGTATTCTAACAGAACACTCACGTAGCCTGTGTTCTAACAGAACACTAACTCAGCCTGTTTTCTAACAGAATGTGGATTCAGATCAAAAATTACTAACGCAGTCTGTGTTCTAACAGAATATGGACTTAGATTTTGTTCAAAAATTACTCAGTCTGTGTTCTAACAGAATATGGACTAAGTCTATGTTTAAAGAATACTCACTCAGCCAATATTTTACCAGAGTATGGACTCAGCCTGTGTTCTAACACAATACTCACACAGCCTGTGTTCTAACAGAATATGGACTCAATCTATATTTAACGAATACTCACTCACCTCAGTATTCCTACAGAACACTCACGTAGCCAGTGTTCTAACAGAATACTAACTCAGCCTGTGTTCTAACAGAATGTGGATTCAGATCAAATATTACTAACTCAGTCTGTGTTCTAACAGAATGTGGACTCAGATTTTGTTCAAAAATTACTCAGTCTGTATTCCAACAGAATATGGACTAAGTCTATGTTTAAAGAATACTCACTCAGCTCAGTGTACTAACATAACACTCACTTAGCCTGTGTTCTAACAGAATGTGGGTTCAGATGAAAAATTACTAACTCAGTCTGTGTTCTAACAGAATATGAACTCAGATTTTGTTCAAAAATTACTCAGTCTGTTTTCTAACAGAAAATGGACTCAGTCTATGTTTAAAGAATACTCACTCAGCCAGTGTTCTACCAGAATATGGATTCAGACTATTTTCAAGAATACTCACTCAGCCTGTGTTCTAGCAGAACGCTCACTTAGCCTGTGTTCTAACAGAATGTGGACTCAGATATTGTTCTAAAATTACTAACTCAGTCTGTGTTCTAACAGAATTTGGACGCAGTCTATGTTTAAAAAATACTCACTCACCTCAGTGTTCTAACAGAACACTCACGTAGCCTGTGTTCTAACAGAACACTAACTCAGCCTGTTTTCTAAAAAAATGTGGATTCAGATAAAAAATTACTAACGCAGTCTGTGTTCTAACAGAATATGGACTTAGATTTTGTTCAAAAATTACTCAGTCTGTGTTCTAACAGAATATGGACTCAGTCTATGTTTAAAGAATACTCACTCAGCCAGTATTTTACCAGAGTATGGACTCAGCCTGTGTTCTAACAGAATACTCACACAGCCTGTGTTCTAACAGAATATGGACTCAGTCTATATTTAAAGAATACTCACTCACCTCAGTATTCTAACAGAACACTCACGTAGCCAGTTTTCAAACAGAATACTAACTCAGCCTGTGTTCTAACAGAATGTGGATTCAGATCAAAAATTACTAACTCAGTCTGTGTTCTAACAGAATGTGGACTCAGATTTTGTTCAAAAATTACTCAGTCTGTTTCTAACAGAATATGGTCTCAGTCTATGTTTAAAGAATACTCACTCAGCCAGTATTTTACCAGAGTATGGACTCAGCCTGTGTTCTAACAGAATACTCACACAGCCTGTGTTCTAACAGAATAGGGACTCAGTCTATATTTAAAGAATACTCACTCACCTCAGTATTCTAACAGAACACTCACGTAGCCTGTGTTCTAACAGAACACTAACTCAGCCTGTTTTCTACAGAATGTGGATTCAGATCAAAAATTACTAACGCAGTCTGTGTTCTAACAGAATATGGACTTAGATTTTGTTCAAAAATTACTCAGTCTGTGTTCTAACAGAATATGGACTCAGTCTATGTTTAAAGAATACTCGCTCAGCCAATATTTTACCAGAGTATGGACTCAGCCTGTGTTCTAACAGAATACTCACACAGCCTGTGTTCTAACAGAATATGGACTCAGTCTATAATTAAAGAATACTCACTCACCTCAGTATTCCAACAGAACACTCACGTAGCCGGTGTTCTAACAGAATACTAACTCAGCCTGTGTTCTAACAGAATGTGGATTCAGATCAAATATTACTAACTCAGTCTGTGTTCTAACAGAATGTGGACTCAGATTTTGTTCAAAAATTATTCAGCCTGTGTTCTAACAGAATGTGGATTCAGATCAAAAATTACTAACTCAGTCTGTGTTCTAACAGAATGTGGGTTCAGATCAAAAATTACTAACTCAGTCTGTGTTCTAACAGAATATGAACTCAGATTTTGTTCAAAAATTACTCAGTCTGTGTTCTAACAGAATATGGACTCAGTCTATATTTAAAGAATACTCACTCACCTCAGTATTCTAACAGAACACTCACGTAGCCAGTGTTCTAACAGAATACTAACTCATCCTGTGTTCTAACAGAATGTGGATTCAGATCAAAAATTACTAACTCAGTCTGTGTTCTAACAGAATGTGGACTCAGATTTTGTTTAAAAATTACTCAGTCTGTTTCTAACAGAATATGGTCTCAGTCTATGTTTAAAGAATACTCACTCAGCCAGTATTTTACCAGAGTATGGACTCAGCCTGTGTTCTAACAGAATACTCACACAGCCTGTGTTCTAACAGAATATGGACTCAGTCTATATTTAAAGAATACTCACTCACCTCAGTATTCTAACAGAACACTCACGTAGCCTGTGTTCTAACAGAACACTAACTCAGCCTGTTTTCTAACAGAATGTGGATTCAGATCAAAAATTACTAACGCAGTCTGTGTTCTAACAGAATATGGACTTAGATTTTGTTCAAAAATTACTCAGTCTGTGTTCTAACAGAATATGGACTCAGTCTATGTTTAAAGAATACTCACTCAGCCAATATTTTACCAGAGTATGGACTCAGCCTGTGTTCTAACACAATACTCACACAGCCTGTGTTCTAACAGAATATGGACTCAATCTATATTTAAAGAATACTCACTCACCTCAGTATTCCTACAGAACACTCACGTAGCCAGTGTTCTAACAGAATACTAACTCAGCCTGTGTTCTAACAGAATGTGGATTCAGATCAAATATTACTAACTCAGTCTGTGTTCTAACAGAATGTGGACTCAGATTTTGTTCAAAAATTACTCAGTCTGTGTTCCAACAGAATATGGACTAAGTCTATGTTTAAAGAATACTCACTCAGCTCAGTGTACTAACATAACACTCACTTAGCCTGTGTTCTAACAGAATGTGGGTTCAGATGAAAAATTACTAACTCAGTCTGTGTTCTAACAGAATATGAACTCAGATTTTGTTCAAAAATTACTCAGTCTGTTTTCTAACAGAAAATGGACTCAGTCTATGTTTAAAGAATACTCACTCAGCCAGTGTTCTACCAGAATATGGATTCAGACTATTTTCAAGAATACTCACTCAGCCTGTGTTCTAGCAGAACGCTCACTTAGCCTGTGTTCTAACAGAATGTGGACTCAGATATTGTTCTAAAATTACTAACTCAGTCTGTGTTCTAACAGAATTTGGACGCAGTCTATGTTTAAAAAATACTCACTCACCTCAGTGTTCTAACAGAACACTCACGTAGCCTGTGTTCTAACAGAACACTAACTCAGCCTGTTTTCTAAAAAAATGTGGATTCAGATAAAAAATTACTAACGCAGTCTGTGTTCTAACAGAATATGGACTTAGATTTTGTTCAAAAATTACTCAGTCTGTGTTCTAACAGAATATGGACTCAGTCTATGTTTAAAGAATACTCACTCAGCCAATATTTTACCAGAGTATGGACTCAGCCTGTGTTCTAACAGAATACTCACACAGCCTGTGTTCTAACAGAATATGGACTCAGTCTATATTTAAAGAATACTCACTCACCTCAGTATTCTAACAGAACACTCACGTAGCCAGTTTTCAAACAGAATACTAACTCAGCCTGTGTTCTAACAGAATGTGGATTCAGATCAAAAATTACTAACTCATTCTGTGTTCTAACAGAATGTGGACTCAGATTTTGTTCAAAAATTACTCAGTCTGTTTCTAACAGAATATGGTCTCAGTCTATGTTTAAAGAATACTCACTCAGCCAGTATTTTACCAGAGTATGGACTCAGCCTGTGTTCTAACAGAATACTCACACAGCCTGTGTTCTAACAGAATATGGACTCAGTCTATATTTAAAGAATACTCACTCACCTCAGTATTCCAACAGAACACTCATGTAGCCAGTGTTCTAACAGAATACTAACTCAGCCTGTGTTCTAACAGAATGTGGATTCAGATCAAATATTACTAACTCAGTCTGTGTTCTAACAGAATGTGGACTCAGATTTTGTTCAAAAATTATTCAGCCTGTGTTCTAACAGAATGTGTATTCAGATCAAAAATTACTAACTCAGTCTGTGTTCTAACAGAATGTGGGTTCAGATCAAAAATTACTAACTCAGTCTGTGTTCTAACAGAATATGAACTCAGATTTTGTTCAAAAATTACACAGTCTGTGTTCTAACAGAATATGGACTCAGTCTATATTTAAAGAATACTCACTCACCTCAGTATTCTAACAGAACACTCACGTAGCCAGTGTTCTAACAGAATACTAACTCATCCTGTGTTCTAACAGAATGTGGATTCAGATCAAAAATTACTAACTCAGTCTGTGTTCTAACAGAATGTGGACTCAGATTTTGTTTAAAAATTACTCAGTCTGTTTCTAACAGAATATGGTCTCAGTCTATGTTTAAAGAATACTCACTCAGCCAGTATTTTACCAGAGTATGGACTCAGCCTGTGTTCTAACAGAATACTCACACAGCCTGTGTTCTAACAGAATATGGACTCAGTCTATATTTAAAGAATACTCACTCACCTCAGTATTCTAACAGAACACTCACGTAGCCTGTGTTCTAACAGAACACTAACTCAGCCTGTTTTCTAACAGAATGTGGATTCAGATCAAAAATTACTAACGCAGTCTGTGTTCTAACAGAATATGGACTTAGATTTTGTTCAAAAATTACTCAGTCTGTGTTCTAACAGAATATGGACTAAGTCTATGTTTAAAGAATACTCACTCAGCCAATATTTTACCAGAGTATGGACTCAGCCTGTGTTCTAACACAATACTCACACAGCCTGTGTTCTAACAGAATATGGACTCAATCTATATTTAACGAATACTCACTCACCTCAGTATTCCTACAGAACACTCACGTAGCCAGTGTTCTAACAGAATACTAACTCAGCCTGTGTTCTAACAGAATGTGGATTCAGATCAAATATTACTAACTCAGTCTGTGTTCTAACAGAATGTGGACTCAGATTTTGTTCAAAAATTACTCAGTCTGTATTCCAACAGAATATGGACTAAGTCTATGTTTAAAGAATACTCACTCAGCTCAGTGTACTAACATAACACTCACTTAGCCTGTGTTCTAACAGAATGTGGGTTCAGATGAAAAATTACTAACTCAGTCTGTGTTCTAACAGAATATGAACTCAGATTTTGTTCAAAAATTACTCAGTCTGTTTTCTAACAGAAAATGGACTCAGTCTATGTTTAAAGAATACTCACTCAGCCAGTGTTCTACCAGAATATGGATTCAGACTATTTTCAAGAATACTCACTCAGCCTGTGTTCTAGCAGAACGCTCACTTAGCCTGTGTTCTAACAGAATGTGGACTCAGATATTGTTCTAAAATTACTAACTCAGTCTGTGTTCTAACAGAATTTGGACGCAGTCTATGTTTAAAAAATACTCACTCACCTCAGTGTTCTAACAGAACACTCACGTAGCCTGTGTTCTAACAGAACACTAACTCAGCCTGTTTTCTAAAAAAATGTGGATTCAGATAAAAAATTACTAACGCAGTCTGTGTTCTAACAGAATATGGACTTAGATTTTGTTCAAAAATTACTCAGTCTGTGTTCTAACAGAATATGGACTCAGTCTATGTTTAAAGAATACTCACTCAGCCAGTATTTTACCAGAGTATGGACTCAGCCTGTGTTCTAACAGAATACTCACACAGCCTGTGTTCTAACAGAATATGGACTCAGTCTATATTTAAAGAATACTCACTCACCTCAGTATTCTAACAGAACACTCACGTAGCCAGTTTTCAAACAGAATACTAACTCAGCCTGTGTTCTAACAGAATGTGGATTCAGATCAAAAATTACTAACTCAGTCTGTGTTCTAACAGAATGTGGACTCAGATTTTGTTCAAAAATTACTCAGTCTGTTTCTAACAGAATATGGTCTCAGTCTATGTTTAAAGAATACTCACTCAGCCAGTATTTTACCAGAGTATGGACTCAGCCTGTGTTCTAACAGAATACTCACACAGCCTGTGTTCTAACAGAATATGGACTCAGTCTATATTTAAAGAATACTCACTCACCTCAGTATTCCAACAGAACACTCACGTAGCCTGTGTTCTAACAGAACACTAACTCAGCCTGTTTTCTACAGAATGTGGATTCAGATCAAAAATTACTAACGCAGTCTGTGTTCTAACAGAATATGGACTTAGATTTTGTTCAAAAATTACTCAGTCTGTGTTCTAACAGAATATGGACTCAGTCTATGTTTAAAGAATACTCGCTCAGCCAATATTTTACCAGAGTATGGACTCAGCCTGTGTTCTAACAGAATACTCACACAGCCTGTGTTCTAACAGAATATGGACTCAGTCTATAATTAAAGAATACTCACTCACCTCAGTATTCCAACAGAACACTCACGTAGCCGGTGTTCTAACAGAATACTAACTCAGCCTGTGTTCTAACAGAATGTGGATTCAGATCAAATATTACTAACTCAGTCTGTGTTCTAACAGAATGTGGACTCAGATTTTGTTCAAAAATTATTCAGCCTGTGTTCTAACAGAATGTGGATTCAGATCAAAAATTACTAACTCAGTCTGTGTTCTAACAGAATGTGGGTTCAGATCAAAAATTACTAACTCAGTCTGTGTTCTAACAGAATATGAACTCAGATTTTGTTCAAAAATTACTCAGTCTGTGTTCTAACAGAATATGGACTCAGTCTATATTTAAAGAATACTCACTCACCTCAGTATTCTAACAGAACACTCACGTAGCCAGTGTTCTAACAGAATACTAACTCATCCTGTGTTCTAACAGAATGTGGATTCAGATCAAAAATTACTAACTCAGTCTGTGTTCTAACAGAATGTGGACTCAGATTTTGTTTAAAAATTACTCAGTCTGTTTCTAACAGAATATGGTCTCAGTCTATGTTTAAAGAATACTCACTCAGCCAGTATTTTACCAGAGTATGGACTCAGCCTGTGTTCTAACAGAATACTCACACAGCCTGTGTTCTAACAGAATATGGACTCAGTCTATATTTAAAGAATACTCACTCACCTCAGTATTCTAACAGAACACTCACGTAGCCTGTGTTCTAACAGAACACTAACTCAGCCTGTTTTCTAACAGAATGTGGATTCAGATCAAAAATTACTAACGCAGTCTGTGTTCTAACAGAATATGGACTTAGATTTTGTTCAAAAATTACTCAGTCTGTGTTCTAACAGAATATGGACTCAGTCTATGTTTAAAGAATACTCACTCAGCCAATATTTTACCAGAGTATGGACTCAGCCTGTGTTCTAACACAATACTCACACAGCCTGTGTTCTAACAGAATATGGACTCAATCTATATTTAAAGAATACTCACTCACCTCAGTATTCCTACAGAACACTCACGTAGCCAGTGTTCTAACAGAATACTAACTCAGCCTGTGTTCTAACAGAATGTGGATTCAGATCAAATATTACTAACTCAGTCTGTGTTCTAACAGAATGTGGACTCAGATTTTGTTCAAAAATTACTCAGTCTGTGTTCCAACAGAATATGGACTAAGTCTATGTTTAAAGAATACTCACTCAGCTCAGTGTACTAACATAACACTCACTTAGCCTGTGTTCTAACAGAATGTGGGTTCAGATGAAAAATTACTAACTCAGTCTGTGTTCTAACAGAATATGAACTCAGATTTTGTTCAAAAATTACTCAGTCTGTTTTCTAACAGAAAATGGACTCAGTCTATGTTTAAAGAATACTCACTCAGCCAGTGTTCTACCAGAATATGGATTCAGACTATTTTCAAGAATACTCACTCAGCCTGTGTTCTAGCAGAACGCTCACTTAGCCTGTGTTCTAACAGAATGTGGACTCAGATATTGTTCTAAAATTACTAACTCAGTCTGTGTTCTAACAGAATTTGGACGCAGTCTATGTTTAAAAAATACTCACTCACCTCAGTGTTCTAACAGAACACTCACGTAGCCTGTGTTCTAACAGAACACTAACTCAGCCTGTTTTCTAAAAAAATGTGGATTCAGATAAAAAATTACTAACGCAGTCTGTGTTCTAACAGAATATGGACTTAGATTTTGTTCAAAAATTACTCAGTCTGTGTTCTAACAGAATATGGACTCAGTCTATGTTTAAAGAATACTCACTCAGCCAGTATTTTACCAGAGTATGGACTCAGCCTGTGTTCTAACAGAATACTCACACAGCCTGTGTTCTAACAGAATATGGACTCAGTCTATATTTAAAGAATACTCACTCACCTCAGTATTCTAACAGAACACTCACGTAGCCAGTTTTCAAACAGAATACTAACTCAGCCTGTGTTCTAACAGAATGTGGATTCAGATCAAAAATTACTAACTCAGTCTGTGTTCTAACAGAATGTGGACTCAGATTTTGTTCAAAAATTACTCAGTCTGTTTCTAACAGAATATGGTCTCAGTCTATGTTTAAAGAATACTCACTCAGCCAGTATTTTACCAGAGTATGGACTCAGCCTGTGTTCTAACAGAATACTCACACAGCCTGTGTTCTAACAGAATATGGACTCAGTCTATATTTAAAGAATACTCACTCACCTCAGTATTCTAACAGAACACTCACGTAGCCTGTGTTCTAACAGAACACTAACTCAGCCTGTTTTCTACAGAATGTGGATTCAGATCAAAAATTACTAACGCAGTCTGTGTTCTAACAGAATATGGACTTAGATTTTGTTCAAAAATTACTCAGTCTGTGTTCTAACAGAATATGGACTCAGTCTATGTTTAAAGAATACTCGCTCAGCCAATATTTTACCAGAGTATGGACTCAGCCTGTGTTCTAACAGAATACTCACACAGCCTGTGTTCTAACAGAATATGGACTCAGTCTATAATTAAAGAATACTCACTCACCTCAGTATTCCAACAGAACACTCACGTAGCCGGTGTTCTAACAGAATACTAACTCAGCCTGTGTTCTAACAGAATGTGGATTCAGATCAAATATTACTAACTCAGTCTGTGTTCTAACAGAATGTGGACTCAGATTTTGTTCAAAAATTATTCAGCCTGTGTTCTAACAGAATGTGGATTCAGATCAAAAATTACTAACTCAGTCTGTGTTCTAACAGAATGTGGGTTCAGATCAAAAATTACTAACTCAGTCTGTGTTCTAACAGAATATGAACTCAGATTTTGTTCAAAAATTACTCAGTCTGTGTTCTAACAGAATATGAACTCAGATTTTGTTCAAAAATTACTCAGTCTGTGTTCTAACAGAATATGGACTCAGTCTATATTTAAAGAATACTCACTCACCTCAGTATTCTAACAGAACACTCACGTAGCCAGTGTTCTAACAGAATACTAACTCAGCCTGTGTTCTAACATAATGTGGATTCAGATCAAAAATTACTAACTCAGTCTGTGTTCTAACAGAATGTGGACTCAGATTTTGTTCAAAACTTACTCAGTGTGTTTCTAACATAATATGGACTCAGTCTATGTTTAAAGAATACTCACTCAGCCAGTATTTTACCAGAGTATGGACTCAGCCTGTGTTCTAACAGAATACTCACACAGCCTGTGTTCTAACAGAATATGGACTCAGTCTATATTTAAAGAATACTGACTCACCTCAGTATTCCAACAGAACACTCACGTAGCCAGTGTCCTAACAGAATACTAACTCAGCCTGTGTTCTAACAGAATGTGCATTCAGATCAAATATTAATAACTCAGTCTGTGTTCTAACAGAATGTGGACTCAGATTTTGTTCAAAAATTACTCAGTCTGTGTTCTAACAGAATATGGACTAAGTCTATGTTTAAAGAATACTCACTCAGCTCAGTGTTCTAACATAACACTCACTTAGCCTGTGTTCTAACAGAATGTGGGTTCAGATCAAAAATTACTAACTCAGTCTGTGTTGTAACAGAATATGAACTCAGATTTTGTTCAAAAATTACTCAGTCTGTGTTCTTACAGAATATGGACTCCGTCTATGTTTAAAGAATACTCACTCAGCCAGTGTTCTACCAGAATATGGATTCAGACTATTTTCAAGAATACTCACTCAGCCTATGTTCTAGCAGAACGCTCACTTAGCCTGTGTTCTAACAGAATGTGGACTCAGATATTGTTCAAAAATTACTAACTCAGTCTGTGTTCTAACAGTATTTGGACGCAGTCTATGTTTAAAAAATACTCACACACCTCAGTGTTCTAACAGAACACTCACGTAGCCTGTGTTCTAACAGACAACTAACTCAGCCTGTTTTCTAACAAAATGTGGATTCAGATCAAAAATTACTAACGCAGTCTGTGTTCTAACAGAATATGGACTTAGATTTTGTTCAAAAATTACTCAGTCTGTGTTCTAACAGAATATGGACTCAGTCTATGTTTAAAGAATACTCACTCAGCCAGTATTTTACCAGAGTATGGACTCAGCCTGTGTTCTAACAGAATACTCACACAGCCTGTGTTCTAACAGAATATGTACTCAGTCTATATTTAAAGAATACTCACTCACCTCAGTATTCTAACAGAACACTCACGTAGCCAGTGTTCTAACAGAATACTAACTCAGCCTGTGTTCTAACAGAATGTGGATTCAGATCAAAAATTACTAACTCAGTATGTGTTCTAACAGAATGTGGACTCAGATTTTGTTCAAAAATTACTCAGTCTGTGTTCCAACAGAATATGGACTAAGTCTATGTTTAAAGAATACTCACTCAGCTCAGTGTACTAACATAACACTCACTTAGCCTGTGTTCTAACAGAATGTGGGTTCAGATCAAAAATTTCTAACTCAGTCTGTGTTCTAACAGAATATGAACTCAGATTTTGTTCAAAAATTACTCAGTCTGTTTTCTAACAGAAAATGGACTCAGTCTATGTTTAAAGAATACTCACTCAGCCAGTGTTCTACCAGAATATGGATTCAGACTATTTTCAAGAATACTCACTCAGCCTGTGTTCTAGCAGAACGCTCACTTAGCCTGTGTTCTAACAGAATGTGGACTCAGATATTGTTCTAAAATTACTAACTCAGTCTGTGTTCTAACAGAATTTGGACGCAGTCTATGTTTAAAAAATACTCACTCACCTCAGTGTTCTAACGGAACACTCACGTAGCCTGTGTTCTAACAGAACACTAACTCAGCCTGTTTTCTAAAAAAATGTGGATTCAGATAAAAAATTACTAACGCAGTCTGTGTTCTAACAGAATATGGACTTAGATTTTGTTCAAAAATTACTCAGTCTGTGTTCTAACAGAATATGGACTCAGTCTATGTTTAAAGAATACTCACTCAGCCAGTATTTTACCAGAGTATGGACTCAGCCTGTGTTCTAACAGAATACTCACACAGCCTGTGTTCTAACAGAATATGGACTCAGTCTATATTTAAAGAATACTCACTCACCTCAGTATTCTAACAGAACACTCACGTAGCCAGTTTTCAAACAGAATACTAACTCAGCCTGTGTTCTAACAGAATGTGGATTCAGATCAAAAATTACTAACTCAGTCTGTGTTCTAACAGAATGTGGACTCAGATTTTGTTTAAAAATTACTCAGTCTGTTTCTAACAGAATATTGTCTCAGTCTATGTTTAAAGAATACTCACTCAGCCAGTATTTTACCAGAGTATGGACTCAGCCTGTGTTCTAACAGAATACTCACACAGCCTGTGTTCTAACAGAATATGGACTCAGTCTATATTTAAAGAATACTCACTCACCTCAGTATTCTAACAGAACACTCACGTAGCCTGTGTTCTAACAGAACACTAACTCAGCCTGTTTTCTACAGAATGTGGATTCAGATCAAAAATTACTAACGCAGTCTGTGTTCTAACAGAATATGGACTCAGTCTATGTTTAAAGAATACTCGCTCAGCCAGTATTTTACCAGAGTATGGACTCAGCCTGTGTTCTAACAGAATACTCACACAGCCTGTGTTCTAACAGAATATGGACTCAGTCTATATTTAAAGAATACTCACTCACCTCAGTATTCTAACAGAACACTCACGTAGCCTGTGTTCTAACAGAACACTAACTCAGCCTGTTTTCTACAGAATGTGGATTCAGATCAAAAATTACTAACGCAGTCTGTGTTCTAACAGAATATGGACTTAGATTTTGTTCAAAAATTACTCAGTCTGTGTTCTAACAGAATATGGACTCAGTCTATGTTTAAAGAATACTCGCTCAGCCAATATTTTACCAGAGTATGGACTCAGCCTGTGTTCTAACAGAATACTCACACAGCCTGTGTTCTAACAGAATATGGACTCAGTCTATAATTAAAGAATACTCACTCACCTCAGTATTCCAACAGAACACTCACGTAGCCGGTGTTCTAACAGAATACTAACTCAGCCTGTGTTCTAACAGAATGTGGATTCAGATCAAATATTACTAACTCAGTCTGTGTTCTAACAGAATGTGGACTCAGATTTTGTTCAAAAATTATTCAGCCTGTGTTCTAACAGAATGTGGATTCAGATCAAAAATTACTAACTCAGTCTGTGTTCTAACAGAATGTGGGTTCAGATCAAAAATTACTAACTCAGTCTGTGTTCTAACAGAATATGAACTCAGATTTTGTTCAAAAATTACTCAGTCTGTGTTCTAACAGAATATGGACTCAGTCTATATTTAAAGAATACTCACTCACCTCAGTATTCTAACAGAACACTCACGTAGCCAGTGTTCTAACAGAATACTAACTCATCCTGTGTTCTAACAGAATGTGGATTCAGATCAAAAATTACTAACTCAGTCTGTGTTCTAACAGAATGTGGACTCAGATTTTGTTTAAAAATTACTCAGTCTGTTTCTAACAGAATATGGTCTCAGTCTATGTTTAAAGAATACTCACTCAGCCAGTATTTTACCAGAGTATGGACTCAGCCTGTGTTCTAACAGAATACTCACACAGCCTGTGTTCTAACAGAATATGGACTCAGTCTATATTTAAAGAATACTCACTCACCTCAGTATTCTAACAGAACACTCACGTAGCCTGTGTTCTAACAGAACACTAACTCAGCCTGTTTTCTAACAGAATGTGGATTCAGATCAAAAATTACTAACGCAGTCTGTGTTCTAACAGAATATGGACTTAGATTTTGTTCAAAAATTACTCAGTCTGTGTTCTAACAGAATATGGACTAAGTCTATGTTTAAAGAATACTCACTCAGCCAATATTTTACCAGAGTATGGACTCAGCCTGTGTTCTAACACAATACTCACACAGCCTGTGTTCTAACAGAATATGGACTCAATCTATATTTAAAGAATACTCACTCACCTCAGTATTCCTACAGAACACTCACGTAGCCAGTGTTCTAACAGAATACTAACTCAGCCTGTGTTCTAACAGAATGTGGATTCAGATCAAATATTACTAACTCAGTCTGTGTTCTAACAGAATGTGGACTCAGATTTTGTTCAAAAATTACTCAGTCTGTGTTCCAACAGAATATGGACTAAGTCTATGTTTAAAGAATACTCACTCAGCTCAGTGTACTAACATAACACTCACTTAGCCTGTGTTCTAACAGAATGTGGGTTCAGATGAAAAATTACTAACTCAGTCTGTGTTCTAACAGAATATGAACTCAGATTTTGTTCAAAAATTACTCAGTCTGTTTTCTAACAGAAAATGGACTCAGTCTATGTTTAAAGAATACTCACTCAGCCAGTGTTCTACCAGAATATGGATTCAGACTATTTTCAAGAATACTCACTCAGCCTGTGTTCTAGCAGAACGCTCACTTAGCCTGTGTTCTAACAGAATGTGGACTCAGATATTGTTCTAAAATTACTAACTCAGTCTGTGTTCTAACAGAATTTGGACGCAGTCTATGTTTAAAAAATACTCACTCACCTCAGTGTTCTAACAGAACACTCACGTAGCCTGTGTTCTAACAGAACACTAACTCAGCCTGTTTTCTAAAAAAATGTGGATTCAGATAAAAAATTACTAACGCAGTCTGTGTTCTAACAGAATATGGACTTAGATTTTGTTCAAAAATTACTCAGTCTGTGTTCTAACAGAATATGGACTCAGTCTATGTTTAAAGAATACTCACTCAGCCAGTATTTTACCAGAGTATGGACTCAGCCTGTGTTCTAACAGAATACTCACACAGCCTGTGTTCTAACAGAATATGGACTCAGTCTATATTTAAAGAATACTCACTCACCTCAGTATTCTAACAGAACACTCACGTAGCCAGTTTTCAAACAGAATACTAACTCAGCCTGTGTTCTAACAGAATGTGGATTCAGATCAAAAATTACTAACTCAGTCTGTGTTCTAACAGAATGTGGACTCAGATTTTGTTCAAAAATTACTCAGTCTGTTTCTAACAGAATATGGTCTCAGTCTATGTTTAAAGAATACTCACTCAGCCAGTATTTTACCAGAGTATGGACTCAGCCTGTGTTCTAACAGAATACTCACACAGCCTGTGTTCTAACAGAATATGGACTCAGTCTATATTTAAAGAATACTCACTCACCTCAGTATTCTAACAGAACACTCACGTAGCCTGTGTTCTAACAGAACACTAACTCAGCCTGTTTTCTACAGAATGTGGATTCAGATCAAAAATTACTAACGCAGTCTGTGTTCTAACAGAATATGGACTTAGATTTTGTTCAAAAATTACTCAGTCTGTGTTCTAACAGAATATGGACTCAGTCTATGTTTAAAGAATACTCGCTCAGCCAATATTTTACCAGAGTATGGACTCAGCCTGTGTTCTAACAGAATACTCACACAGCCTGTGTTCTAACAGAATATGGACTCAGTCTATAATTAAAGAATACTCACTCACCTCAGTATTCCAACAGAACACTCACGTAGCCGGTGTTCTAACAGAATACTAACTCAGCCTGTGTTCTAACAGAATGTGGATTCAGATCAAATATTACTAACTCAGTCTGTGTTCTAACAGAATGTGGACTCAGATTTTGTTCAAAAATTATTCAGCCTGTGTTCTAACAGAATGTGGATTCAGATCAAAAATTACTAACTCAGTCTGTGTTCTAACAGAATGTGGGTTCAGATCAAAAATTACTAACTCAGTCTGTGTTCTAACAGAATATGAACTCAGATTTTGTTCAAAAATTACTCAGTCTGTGTTCTAACAGAATATGAACTCAGATTTTGTTCAAAAATTACTCAGTCTGTGTTCTAACAGAATATGGACTCAGTCTATATTTAAAGAATACTCACTCACCTCAGTATTCTAACAGAACACTCACGTAGCCAGTGTTCTAACAGAATACTAACTCAGCCTGTGTTCTAACATAATGTGGATTCAGATCAAAAATTACTAACTCAGTCTGTGTTCTAACAGAATGTGGACTCAGATTTTGTTCAAAACTTACTCAGTGTGTTTCTAACATAATATGGACTCAGTCTATGTTTAAAGAATACTCACTCAGCCAGTATTTTACCAGAGTATGGACTCAGCCTGTGTTCTAACAGAATACTCACACAGCCTGTGTTCTAACAGAATATGGACTCAGTCTATATTTAAAGAATACTCACTCACCTCAGTATTCTAACAGAACACTCACGTAGCCTGTGTTCTAACAGAACACTAACTCAGCCTGTTTTCTAACAGAATGTGGATTCAGATCAAAAATTACTAACGCAGTCTGTGTTCTAACAGAATATGGACTTAGATTTTGTTCAAAAATTACTCAGTCTGTGTTCTAACAGAATATGGACTCAGTCTATGTTTAAAGAATACTCACTCAGCCAATATTTTACCAGAGTATGGACTCAGCCTGTGTTCTAACACAATACTCACACAGCCTGTGTTCTAACAGAATATGGACTCAATCTATATTTAAAGAATACTCACTCACCTCAGTATTCCTACAGAACACTCACGTAGCCAGTGTTCTAACAGAATACTAACTCAGCCTGTGTTCTAACAGAATGTGGATTCAGATCAAATATTACTAACTCAGTCTGTGTTCTAACAGAATGTGGACTCAGATTTTGTTCAAAAATTACTCAGTCTGTGTTCCAACAGAATATGGACTAAGTCTATGTTTAAAGAATACTCACTCAGCTCAGTGTACTAACATAACACTCACTTAGCCTGTGTTCTAACAGAATGTGGGTTCAGATGAAAAATTACTAACTCAGTCTGTGTTCTAACAGAATATGAACTCAGATTTTGTTCAAAAATTACTCAGTCTGTTTTCTAACAGAAAATGGACTCAGTCTATGTTTAAAGAATACTCACTCAGCCAGTGTTCTACCAGAATATGGATTCAGACTATTTTCAAGAATACTCACTCAGCCTGTGTTCTAGCAGAACGCTCACTTAGCCTGTGTTCTAACAGAATGTGGACTCAGATATTGTTCTAAAATTACTAACTCAGTCTGTGTTCTAACAGAATTTGGACGCAGTCTATGTTTAAAAAATACTCACTCACCTCAGTGTTCTAACAGAACACTCACGTAGCCTGTGTTCTAACAGAACACTAACTCAGCCTGTTTTCTAAAAAAATGTGGATTCAGATAAAAAATTACTAACGCAGTCTGTGTTCTAACAGAATATGGACTTAGATTTTGTTCAAAAATTACTCAGTCTGTGTTCTAACAGAATATGGACTCAGTCTATGTTTAAAGAATACTCACTCAGCCAGTATTTTACCAGAGTATGGACTCAGCCTGTGTTCTAACAGAATACTCACACAGCCTGTGTTCTAACAGAATATGGACTCAGTCTATATTTAAAGAATACTCACTCACCTCAGTATTCTAACAGAACACTCACGTAGCCAGTTTTCAAACAGAATACTAACTCAGCCTGTGTTCTAACAGAATGTGGATTCAGATCAAAAATTACTAACTCAGTCTGTGTTCTAACAGAATGTGGACTCAGATTTTGTTCAAAAATTACTCAGTCTGTTTCTAACAGAATATGGTCTCAGTCTATGTTTAAAGAATACTCACTCAGCCAGTATTTTACCAGAGTATGGACTCAGCCTGTGTTCTAACAGAATACTCACACAGCCTGTGTTCTAACAGAATATGGACTCAGTCTATATTTAAAGAATACTCACTCACCTCAGTATTCTAACAGAACACTCACGTAGCCTGTGTTCTAACAGAACACTAACTCAGCCTGTTTTCTACAGAATGTGGATTCAGATCAAAAATTACTAACGCAGTCTGTGTTCTAACAGAATATGGACTTAGATTTTGTTCAAAAATTACTCAGTCTGTGTTCTAACAGAATATGGACTCAGTCTATGTTTAAAGAATACTCGCTCAGCCAATATTTTACCAGAGTATGGACTCAGCCTGTGTTCTAACAGAATACTCACACAGCCTGTGTTCTAACAGAATATGGACTCAGTCTATAATTAAAGAATACTCACTCACCTCAGTATTCCAACAGAACACTCACGTAGCCGGTGTTCTAACAGAATACTAACTCAGCCTGTGTTCTAACAGAATGTGGATTCAGATCAAATATTACTAACTCAGTCTGTGTTCTAACAGAATGTGGACTCAGATTTTGTTCAAAAATTATTCAGCCTGTGTTCTAACAGAATGTGGATTCAGATCAAAAATTACTAACTCAGTCTGTGTTCTAACAGAATGTGGGTTCAGATCAAAAATTACTAACTCAGTCTGTGTTCTAACAGAATATGAACTCAGATTTTGTTCAAAAATTACTCAGTCTGTGTTCTAACAGAATATGAACTCAGATTTTGTTCAAAAATTACTCAGTCTGTGTTCTAACAGAATATGGACTCAGTCTATATTTAAAGAATACTCACTCACCTCAGTATTCTAACAGAACACTCACGTAGCCAGTGTTCTAACAGAATACTAACTCAGCCTGTGTTCTAACATAATGTGGATTCAGATCAAAAATTACTAACTCAGTCTGTGTTCTAACAGAATGTGGACTCAGATTTTGTTCAAAACTTACTCAGTGTGTTTCTAACATAATATGGACTCAGTCTATGTTTAAAGAATACTCACTCAGCCAGTATTTTACCAGAGTATGGACTCAGCCTGTGTTCTAACAGAATACTCACACAGCCTGTGTTCTAACAGAATATGGACTCAGTCTATATTTAAAGAATACTGACTCACCTCAGTATTCCAACAGAACACTCACGTAGCCAGTGTCCTAACAGAATACTAACTCAGCCTGTGTTCTAACAGAATGTGCATTCAGATCAAATATTAATAACTCAGTCTGTGTTCTAACAGAATGTGGACTCAGATTTTGTTCAAAAATTACTCAGTCTGTGTTCTAACAGAATATGGACTAAGTCTATGTTTAAAGAATACTCACTCAGCTCAGTGTTCTAACATAACACTCACTTAGCCTGTGTTCTAACAGAATGTGGGTTCAGATCAAAAATTACTAACTCAGTCTGTGTTGTAACAGAATATGAACTCAGATTTTGTTCAAAAATTACTCAGTCTGTGTTCTTACAGAATATGGACTCCGTCTATGTTTAAAGAATACTCACTCAGCCAGTGTTCTACCAGAATATGGATTCAGACTATTTTCAAGAATACTCACTCAGCCTATGTTCTAGCAGAACGCTCACTTAGCCTGTGTTCTAACAGAATGTGGACTCAGATATTGTTCAAAAATTACTAACTCAGTCTGTGTTCTAACAGTATTTGGACGCAGTCTATGTTTAAAAAATACTCACACACCTCAGTGTTCTAACAGAACACTCACGTAGCCTGTGTTCTAACAGACAACTAACTCAGCCTGTTTTCTAACAAAATGTGGATTCAGATCAAAAATTACTAACGCAGTCTGTGTTCTAACAGAATATGGACTTAGATTTTGTTCAAAAATTACTCAGTCTGTGTTCTAACAGAATATGGACTCAGTCTATGTTTAAAGAATACTCACTCAGCCAGTATTTTACCAGAGTATGGACTCAGCCTGTGTTCTAACAGAATACTCACACAGCCTGTGTTCTAACAGAATATGTACTCAGTCTATATTTAAAGAATACTCACTCACCTCAGTATTCTAACAGAACACTCACGTAGCCAGTGTTCTAACAGAATACTAACTCAGCCTGTGTTCTAACAGAATGTGGATTCAGATCAAAAATTACTAACTCAGTATGTGTTCTAACAGAATGTGGACTCAGATTTTGTTCAAAAATTACTCAGTCTGTGTTCCAACAGAATATGGACTAAGTCTATGTTTAAAGAATACTCACTCAGCTCAGTGTACTAACATAACACTCACTTAGCCTGTGTTCTAACAGAATGTGGGTTCAGATCAAAAATTTCTAACTCAGTCTGTGTTCTAACAGAATATGAACTCAGATTTTGTTCAAAAATTACTCAGTCTGTTTTCTAACAGAAAATGGACTCAGTCTATGTTTAAAGAATACTCACTCAGCCAGTGTTCTACCAGAATATGGATTCAGACTATTTTCAAGAATACTCACTCAGCCTGTGTTCTAGCAGAACGCTCACTTAGCCTGTGTTCTAACAGAATGTGGACTCAGATATTGTTCTAAAATTACTAACTCAGTCTGTGTTCTAACAGAATTTGGACGCAGTCTATGTTTAAAAAATACTCACTCACCTCAGTGTTCTAACGGAACACTCACGTAGCCTGTGTTCTAACAGAACACTAACTCAGCCTGTTTTCTAAAAAAATGTGGATTCAGATAAAAAATTACTAACGCAGTCTGTGTTCTAACAGAATATGGACTTAGATTTTGTTCAAAAATTACTCAGTCTGTGTTCTAACAGAATATGGACTCAGTCTATGTTTAAAGAATACTCACTCAGCCAGTATTTTACCAGAGTATGGACTCAGCCTGTGTTCTAACAGAATACTCACACAGCCTGTGTTCTAACAGAATATGGACTCAGTCTATATTTAAAGAATACTCACTCACCTCAGTATTCTAACAGAACACTCACGTAGCCAGTTTTCAAACAGAATACTAACTCAGCCTGTGTTCTAACAGAATGTGGATTCAGATCAAAAATTACTAACTCAGTCTGTGTTCTAACAGAATGTGGACTCAGATTTTGTTTAAAAATTACTCAGTCTGTTTCTAACAGAATATTGTCTCAGTCTATGTTTAAAGAATACTCACTCAGCCAGTATTTTACCAGAGTATGGACTCAGCCTGTGTTCTAACAGAATACTCACACAGCCTGTGTTCTAACAGAATATGGACTCAGTCTATATTTAAAGAATACTCACTCACCTCAGTATTCTAACAGAACACTCACGTAGCCTGTGTTCTAACAGAACACTAACTCAGCCTGTTTTCTACAGAATGTGGATTCAGATCAAAAATTACTAACGCAGTCTGTGTTCTAACAGAATATGGACTTAGATTTTGTTCAAAAATTACTCAGTCTGTGTTCTAACAGAATATGGACTCAGTCTATGTTTAAAGAATACTCGCTCAGCCAGTATTTTACCAGAGTATGGACTCAGCCTGTGTTCTAACAGAATACTCACACAGCCTGTGTTCTAACAGAATATGGACTCAGTCTATATTTAAAGAATACTCACTCACCTCAGTATTCTAACAGAACACTCACGTAGCCTGTGTTCTAACAGAACACTAACTCAGCCTGTTTTCTACAGAATGTGGATTCAGATCAAAAATTACTAACGCAGTCTGTGTTCTAACAGAATATGGACTTAGATTTTGTTCAAAAATTACTCAGTCTGTGTTCTAACAGAATATGGACTCAGTCTATGTTTAAAGAATACTCGCTCAGCCAATATTTTACCAGAGTATGGACTCAGCCTGTGTTCTAACAGAATACTCACACAGCCTGTGTTCTAACAGAATATGGACTCAGTCTATAATTAAAGAATACTCACTCACCTCAGTATTCCAACAGAACACTCACGTAGCCGGTGTTCTAACAGAATACTAACTCAGCCTGTGTTCTAACAGAATGTGGATTCAGATCAAATATTACTAACTCAGTCTGTGTTCTAACAGAATGTGGACTCAGATTTTGTTCAAAAATTATTCAGCCTGTGTTCTAACAGAATGTGGATTCAGATCAAAAATTACTAACTCAGTCTGTGTTCTAACAGAATGTGGGTTCAGATCAAAAATTACTAACTCAGTCTGTGTTCTAACAGAATATGAACTCAGATTTTGTTCAAAAATTACTCAGTCTGTGTTCTAACAGAATATGGACTCAGTCTATATTTAAAGAATACTCACTCACCTCAGTATTCTAACAGAACACTCACGTAGCCAGTGTTCTAACAGAATACTAACTCATCCTGTGTTCTAACAGAATGTGGATTCAGATCAAAAATTACTAACTCAGTCTGTGTTCTAACAGAATGTGGACTCAGATTTTGTTTAAAAATTACTCAGTCTGTTTCTAACAGAATATGGTCTCAGTCTATGTTTAAAGAATACTCACTCAGCCAGTATTTTACCAGAGTATGGACTCAGCCTGTGTTCTAACAGAATACTCACACAGCCTGTGTTCTAACAGAATATGGACTCAGTCTATATTTAAAGAATACTCACTCACCTCAGTATTCTAACAGAACACTCACGTAGCCTGTGTTCTAACAGAACACTAACTCAGCCTGTTTTCTAACAGAATGTGGATTCAGATCAAAAATTACTAACGCAGTCTGTGTTCTAACAGAATATGGACTTAGATTTTGTTCAAAAATTACTCAGTCTGTGTTCTAACAGAATATGGACTAAGTCTATGTTTAAAGAATACTCACTCAGCCAATATTTTACCAGAGTATGGACTCAGCCTGTGTTCTAACACAATACTCACACAGCCTGTGTTCTAACAGAATATGGACTCAATCTATATTTAAAGAATACTCACTCACCTCAGTATTCCTACAGAACACTCACGTAGCCAGTGTTCTAACAGAATACTAACTCAGCCTGTGTTCTAACAGAATGTGGATTCAGATCAAATATTACTAACTCAGTCTGTGTTCTAACAGAATGTGGACTCAGATTTTGTTCAAAAATTACTCAGTCTGTGTTCCAACAGAATATGGACTAAGTCTATGTTTAAAGAATACTCACTCAGCTCAGTGTACTAACATAACACTCACTTAGCCTGTGTTCTAACAGAATGTGGGTTCAGATGAAAAATTACTAACTCAGTCTGTGTTCTAACAGAATATGAACTCAGATTTTGTTCAAAAATTACTCAGTCTGTTTTCTAACAGAAAATGGACTCAGTCTATGTTTAAAGAATACTCACTCAGCCAGTGTTCTACCAGAATATGGATTCAGACTATTTTCAAGAATACTCACTCAGCCTGTGTTCTAGCAGAACGCTCACTTAGCCTGTGTTCTAACAGAATGTGGACTCAGATATTGTTCTAAAATTACTAACTCAGTCTGTGTTCTAACAGAATTTGGACGCAGTCTATGTTTAAAAAATACTCACTCACCTCAGTGTTCTAACAGAACACTCACGTAGCCTGTGTTCTAACAGAACACTAACTCAGCCTGTTTTCTAAAAAAATGTGGATTCAGATAAAAAATTACTAACGCAGTCTGTGTTCTAACAGAATATGGACTTAGATTTTGTTCAAAAATTACTCAGTCTGTGTTCTAACAGAATATGGACTCAGTCTATGTTTAAAGAATACTCACTCAGCCAGTATTTTACCAGAGTATGGACTCAGCCTGTGTTCTAACAGAATACTCACACAGCCTGTGTTCTAACAGAATATGGACTCAGTCTATATTTAAAGAATACTCACTCACCTCAGTATTCTAACAGAACACTCACGTAGCCAGTTTTCAAACAGAATACTAACTCAGCCTGTGTTCTAACAGAATGTGGATTCAGATCAAAAATTACTAACTCAGTCTGTGTTCTAACAGAATGTGGACTCAGATTTTGTTCAAAAATTACTCAGTCTGTTTCTAACAGAATATGGTCTCAGTCTATGTTTAAAGAATACTCACTCAGCCAGTATTTTACCAGAGTATGGACTCAGCCTGTGTTCTAACAGAATACTCACACAGCCTGTGTTCTAACAGAATATGGACTCAGTCTATATTTAAAGAATACTCACTCACCTCAGTATTCTAACAGAACACTCACGTAGCCTGTGTTCTAACAGAACACTAACTCAGCCTGTTTTCTACAGAATGTGGATTCAGATCAAAAATTACTAACGCAGTCTGTGTTCTAACAGAATATGGACTTAGATTTTGTTCAAAAATTACTCAGTCTGTGTTCTAACAGAATATGGACTCAGTCTATGTTTAAAGAATACTCGCTCAGCCAATATTTTACCAGAGTATGGACTCAGCCTGTGTTCTAACAGAATACTCACACAGCCTGTGTTCTAACAGAATATGGACTCAGTCTATAATTAAAGAATACTCACTCACCTCAGTATTCCAACAGAACACTCACGTAGCCGGTGTTCTAACAGAATACTAACTCAGCCTGTGTTCTAACAGAATGTGGATTCAGATCAAATATTACTAACTCAGTCTGTGTTCTAACAGAATGTGGACTCAGATTTTGTTCAAAAATTATTCAGCCTGTGTTCTAACAGAATGTGGATTCAGATCAAAAATTACTAACTCAGTCTGTGTTCTAACAGAATGTGGGTTCAGATCAAAAATTACTAACTCAGTCTGTGTTCTAACAGAATATGAACTCAGATTTTGTTCAAAAATTACTCAGTCTGTGTTCTAACAGAATATGAACTCAGATTTTGTTCAAAAATTACTCAGTCTGTGTTCTAACAGAATATGGACTCAGTCTATATTTAAAGAATACTCACTCACCTCAGTATTCTAACAGAACACTCACGTAGCCAGTGTTCTAACAGAATACTAACTCAGCCTGTGTTCTAACATAATGTGGATTCAGATCAAAAATTACTAACTCAGTCTGTGTTCTAACAGAATGTGGACTCAGATTTTGTTCAAAACTTACTCAGTGTGTTTCTAACATAATATGGACTCAGTCTATGTTTAAAGAATACTCACTCAGCCAGTATTTTACCAGAGTATGGACTCAGCCTGTGTTCTAACAGAATACTCACACAGCCTGTGTTCTAACAGAATATGGACTCAGTCTATATTTAAAGAATACTCACTCACCTCAGTATTCTAACAGAACACTCACGTAGCCTGTGTTCTAACAGAACACTAACTCAGCCTGTTTTCTAACAGAATGTGGATTCAGATCAAAAATTACTAACGCAGTCTGTGTTCTAACAGAATATGGACTTAGATTTTGTTCAAAAATTACTCAGTCTGTGTTCTAACAGAATATGGACTCAGTCTATGTTTAAAGAATACTCACTCAGCCAATATTTTACCAGAGTATGGACTCAGCCTGTGTTCTAACACAATACTCACACAGCCTGTGTTCTAACAGAATATGGACTCAATCTATATTTAAAGAATACTCACTCACCTCAGTATTCCTACAGAACACTCACGTAGCCAGTGTTCTAACAGAATACTAACTCAGCCTGTGTTCTAACAGAATGTGGATTCAGATCAAATATTACTAACTCAGTCTGTGTTCTAACAGAATGTGGACTCAGATTTTGTTCAAAAATTACTCAGTCTGTGTTCCAACAGAATATGGACTAAGTCTATGTTTAAAGAATACTCACTCAGCTCAGTGTACTAACATAACACTCACTTAGCCTGTGTTCTAACAGAATGTGGGTTCAGATGAAAAATTACTAACTCAGTCTGTGTTCTAACAGAATATGAACTCAGATTTTGTTCAAAAATTACTCAGTCTGTTTTCTAACAGAAAATGGACTCAGTCTATGTTTAAAGAATACTCACTCAGCCAGTGTTCTACCAGAATATGGATTCAGACTATTTTCAAGAATACTCACTCAGCCTGTGTTCTAGCAGAACGCTCACTTAGCCTGTGTTCTAACAGAATGTGGACTCAGATATTGTTCTAAAATTACTAACTCAGTCTGTGTTCTAACAGAATTTGGACGCAGTCTATGTTTAAAAAATACTCACTCACCTCAGTGTTCTAACAGAACACTCACGTAGCCTGTGTTCTAACAGAACACTAACTCAGCCTGTTTTCTAAAAAAATGTGGATTCAGATAAAAAATTACTAACGCAGTCTGTGTTCTAACAGAATATGGACTTAGATTTTGTTCAAAAATTACTCAGTCTGTGTTCTAACAGAATATGGACTCAGTCTATGTTTAAAGAATACTCACTCAGCCAGTATTTTACCAGAGTATGGACTCAGCCTGTGTTCTAACAGAATACTCACACAGCCTGTGTTCTAACAGAATATGGACTCAGTCTATATTTAAAGAATACTCACTCACCTCAGTATTCTAACAGAACACTCACGTAGCCAGTTTTCAAACAGAATACTAACTCAGCCTGTGTTCTAACAGAATGTGGATTCAGATCAAAAATTACTAACTCAGTCTGTGTTCTAACAGAATGTGGACTCAGATTTTGTTCAAAAATTACTCAGTCTGTTTCTAACAGAATATGGTCTCAGTCTATGTTTAAAGAATACTCACTCAGCCAGTATTTTACCAGAGTATGGACTCAGCCTGTGTTCTAACAGAATACTCACACAGCCTGTGTTCTAACAGAATATGGACTCAGTCTATATTTAAAGAATACTCACTCACCTCAGTATTCCAACAGAACACTCATGTAGCCAGTGTTCTAACAGAATACTAACTCAGCCTGTGTTCTAACAGAATGTGGATTCAGATCAAATATTACTAACTCAGTCTGTGTTCTAACAGAATGTGGACTCAGATTTTGTTCAAAAATTATTCAGCCTGTGTTCTAACAGAATGTGTATTCAGATCAAAAATTACTAACTCAGTCTGTGTTCTAACAGAATGTGGGTTCAGATCAAAAATTACTAACTCAGTCTGTGTTCTAACAGAATATGAACTCAGATTTTGTTCAAAAATTACACAGTCTGTGTTCTAACAGAATATGGACTCAGTCTATATTTAAAGAATACTCACTCACCTCAGTATTCTAACAGAACACTCACGTAGCCAGTGTTCTAACAGAATACTAACTCATCCTGTGTTCTAACAGAATGTGGATTCAGATCAAAAATTACTAACTCAGTCTGTGTTCTAACAGAATGTGGACTCAGATTTTGTTTAAAAATTACTCAGTCTGTTTCTAACAGAATATGGTCTCAGTCTATGTTTAAAGAATACTCACTCAGCCAGTATTTTACCAGAGTATGGACTCAGCCTGTGTTCTAACAGAATACTCACACAGCCTGTGTTCTAACAGAATATGGACTCAGTCTATATTTAAAGAATACTCACTCACCTCAGTATTCTAACAGAACACTCACGTAGCCTGTGTTCTAACAGAACACTAACTCAGCCTGTTTTCTAACAGAATGTGGATTCAGATCAAAAATTACTAACGCAGTCTGTGTTCTAACAGAATATGGACTTAGATTTTGTTCAAAAATTACTCAGTCTGTGTTCTAACAGAATATGGACTAAGTCTATGTTTAAAGAATACTCACTCAGCCAATATTTTACCAGAGTATGGACTCAGCCTGTGTTCTAACACAATACTCACACAGCCTGTGTTCTAACAGAATATGGACTCAATCTATATTTAACGAATACTCACTCACCTCAGTATTCCTACAGAACACTCACGTAGCCAGTGTTCTAACAGAATACTAACTCAGCCTGTGTTCTAACAGAATGTGCATTCAGATCAAATATTACTAACTCAGTCTGTGTTCTAACAGAATGTGGACTCAGATTTTGTTCAAAAATTACTCAGTCTGTATTCCAACAGAATATGGACTAAGTCTATGTTTAAAGAATACTCACTCAGCTCAGTGTACTAACATAACACTCACTTAGCCTGTGTTCTAACAGAATGTGGGTTCAGATGAAAAATTACTAACTCAGTCTGTGTTCTAACAGAATATGAACTCAGATTTTGTTCAAAAATTACTCAGTCTGTTTTCTAACAGAAAATGGACTCAGTCTATGTTTAAAGAATACTCACTCAGCCAGTGTTCTACCAGAATATGGATTCAGACTATTTTCAAGAATACTCACTCAGCCTGTGTTCTAGCAGAACGCTCACTTAGCCTGTGTTCTAACAGAATGTGGACTCAGATATTGTTCTAAAATTACTAACTCAGTCTGTGTTCTAACAGAATTTGGACGCAGTCTATGTTTAAAAAATACTCACTCACCTCAGTGTTCTAACAGAACACTCACGTAGCCTGTGTTCTAACAGAACACTAACTCAGCCTGTTTTCTAAAAAAATGTGGATTCAGATAAAAAATTACTAACGCAGTCTGTGTTCTAACAGAATATGGACTTAGATTTTGTTCAAAAATTACTCAGTCTGTGTTCTAACAGAATATGGACTCAGTCTATGTTTAAAGAATACTCACTCAGCCAGTATTTTACCAGAGTATGGACTCAGCCTGTGTTCTAACAGAATACTCACACAGCCTGTGTTCTAACAGAATATGGACTCAGTCTATATTTAAAGAATACTCACTCACCTCAGTATTCTAACAGAACACTCACGTAGCCAGTTTTCAAACAGAATACTAACTCAGCCTGTGTTCTAACAGAATGTGGATTCAGATCAAAAATTACTAACTCAGTCTGTGTTCTAACAGAATGTGGACTCAGATTTTGTTCAAAAATTACTCAGTCTGTTTCTAACAGAATATGGTCTCAGTCTATGTTTAAAGAATACTCACTCAGCCAGTATTTTACCAGAGTATGGACTCAGCCTGTGTTCTAACAGAATACTCACACAGCCTGTGTTCTAACAGAATATGGACTCAGTCTATATTTAAAGAATACTCACTCACCTCAGTATTCCAACAGAACACTCACGTAGCCTGTGTTCTAACAGAACACTAACTCAGCCTGTTTTCTACAGAATGTGGATTCAGATCAAAAATTACTAACGCAGTCTGTGTTCTAACAGAATATGGACTTAGATTTTGTTCAAAAATTACTCAGTCTGTGTTCTAACAGAATATGGACTCAGTCTATGTTTAAAGAATACTCGCTCAGCCAATATTTTACCAGAGTATGGACTCAGCCTGTGTTCTAACAGAATACTCACACAGCCTGTGTTCTAACAGAATATGGACTCAGTCTATAATTAAAGAATACTCACTCACCTCAGTATTCCAACAGAACACTCACGTAGCCGGTGTTCTAACAGAATACTAACTCAGCCTGTGTTCTAACAGAATGTGGATTCAGATCAAATATTACTAACTCAGTCTGTGTTCTAACAGAATGTGGACTCAGATTTTGTTCAAAAATTATTCAGCCTGTGTTCTAACAGAATGTGGATTCAGATCAAAAATTACTAACTCAGTCTGTGTTCTAACAGAATGTGGGTTCAGATCAAAAATTACTAACTCAGTCTGTGTTCTAACAGAATATGAACTCAGATTTTGTTCAAAAATTACTCAGTCTGTGTTCTAACAGAATATGGACTCAGTCTATATTTAAAGAATACTCACTCACCTCAGTATTCTAACAGAACACTCACGTAGCCAGTGTTCTAACAGAATACTAACTCATCCTGTGTTCTAACAGAATGTGGATTCAGATCAAAAATTACTAACTCAGTCTGTGTTCTAACAGAATGTGGACTCAGATTTTGTTTAAAAATTACTCAGTCTGTTTCTAACAGAATATGGTCTCAGTCTATGTTTAAAGAATACTCACTCAGCCAGTATTTTACCAGAGTATGGACTCAGCCTGTGTTCTAACAGAATACTCACACAGCCTGTGTTCTAACAGAATATGGACTCAGTCTATATTTAAAGAATACTCACTCACCTCAGTATTCTAACAGAACACTCACGTAGCCTGTGTTCTAACAGAACACTAACTCAGCCTGTTTTCTAACAGAATGTGGATTCAGATCAAAAATTACTAACGCAGTCTGTGTTCTAACAGAATATGGACTTAGATTTTGTTCAAAAATTACTCAGTCTGTGTTCTAACAGAATATGGACTCAGTCTATGTTTAAAGAATACTCACTCAGCCAATATTTTACCAGAGTATGGACTCAGCCTGTGTTCTAACACAATACTCACACAGCCTGTGTTCTAACAGAATATGGACTCAATCTATATTTAAAGAATACTCACTCACCTCAGTATTCCTACAGAACACTCACGTAGCCAGTGTTCTAACAGAATACTAACTCAGCCTGTGTTCTAACAGAATGTGGATTCAGATCAAATATTACTAACTCAGTCTGTGTTCTAACAGAATGTGGACTCAGATTTTGTTCAAAAATTACTCAGTCTGTGTTCCAACAGAATATGGACTAAGTCTATGTTTAAAGAATACTCACTCAGCTCAGTGTACTAACATAACACTCACTTAGCCTGTGTTCTAACAGAATGTGGGTTCAGATGAAAAATTACTAACTCAGTCTGTGTTCTAACAGAATATGAACTCAGATTTTGTTCAAAAATTACTCAGTCTGTTTTCTAACAGAAAATGGACTCAGTCTATGTTTAAAGAATACTCACTCAGCCAGTGTTCTACCAGAATATGGATTCAGACTATTTTCAAGAATACTCACTCAGCCTGTGTTCTAGCAGAACGCTCACTTAGCCTGTGTTCTAACAGAATGTGGACTCAGATATTGTTCTAAAATTACTAACTCAGTCTGTGTTCTAACAGAATTTGGACGCAGTCTATGTTTAAAAAATACTCACTCACCTCAGTGTTCTAACAGAACACTCACGTAGCCTGTGTTCTAACAGAACACTAACTCAGCCTGTTTTCTAAAAAAATGTGGATTCAGATAAAAAATTACTAACGCAGTCTGTGTTCTAACAGAATATGGACTTAGATTTTGTTCAAAAATTACTCAGTCTGTGTTCTAACAGAATATGGACTCAGTCTATGTTTAAAGAATACTCACTCAGCCAGTATTTTACCAGAGTATGGACTCAGCCTGTGTTCTAACAGAATACTCACACAGCCTGTGTTCTAACAGAATATGGACTCAGTCTATATTTAAAGAATACTCACTCACCTCAGTATTCTAACAGAACACTCACGTAGCCAGTTTTCAAACAGAATACTAACTCAGCCTGTGTTCTAACAGAATGTGGATTCAGATCAAAAATTACTAACTCAGTCTGTGTTCTAACAGAATGTGGACTCAGATTTTGTTCAAAAATTACTCAGTCTGTTTCTAACAGAATATGGTCTCAGTCTATGTTTAAAGAATACTCACTCAGCCAGTATTTTACCAGAGTATGGACTCAGCCTGTGTTCTAACAGAATACTCACACAGCCTGTGTTCTAACAGAATATGGACTCAGTCTATATTTAAAGAATACTCACTCACCTCAGTATTCTAACAGAACACTCACGTAGCCTGTGTTCTAACAGAACACTAACTCAGCCTGTTTTCTACAGAATGTGGATTCAGATCAAAAATTACTAACGCAGTCTGTGTTCTAACAGAATATGGACTTAGATTTTGTTCAAAAATTACTCAGTCTGTGTTCTAACAGAATATGGACTCAGTCTATGTTTAAAGAATACTCGCTCAGCCAATATTTTACCAGAGTATGGACTCAGCCTGTGTTCTAACAGAATACTCACACAGCCTGTGTTCTAACAGAATATGGACTCAGTCTATAATTAAAGAATACTCACTCACCTCAGTATTCCAACAGAACACTCACGTAGCCGGTGTTCTAACAGAATACTAACTCAGCCTGTGTTCTAACAGAATGTGGATTCAGATCAAATATTACTAACTCAGTCTGTGTTCTAACAGAATGTGGACTCAGATTTTGTTCAAAAATTATTCAGCCTGTGTTCTAACAGAATGTGGATTCAGATCAAAAATTACTAACTCAGTCTGTGTTCTAACAGAATGTGGGTTCAGATCAAAAATTACTAACTCAGTCTGTGTTCTAACAGAATATGAACTCAGATTTTGTTCAAAAATTACTCAGTCTGTGTTCTAACAGAATATGAACTCAGATTTTGTTCAAAAATTACTCAGTCTGTGTTCTAACAGAATATGGACTCAGTCTATATTTAAAGAATACTCACTCACCTCAGTATTCTAACAGAACACTCACGTAGCCAGTGTTCTAACAGAATACTAACTCAGCCTGTGTTCTAACATAATGTGGATTCAGATCAAAAATTACTAACTCAGTCTGTGTTCTAACAGAATGTGGACTCAGATTTTGTTCAAAACTTACTCAGTGTGTTTCTAACATAATATGGACTCAGTCTATGTTTAAAGAATACTCACTCAGCCAGTATTTTACCAGAGTATGGACTCAGCCTGTGTTCTAACAGAATACTCACACAGCCTGTGTTCTAACAGAATATGGACTCAGTCTATATTTAAAGAATACTGACTCACCTCAGTATTCCAACAGAACACTCACGTAGCCAGTGTCCTAACAGAATACTAACTCAGCCTGTGTTCTAACAGAATGTGCATTCAGATCAAATATTAATAACTCAGTCTGTGTTCTAACAGAATGTGGACTCAGATTTTGTTCAAAAATTACTCAGTCTGTGTTCTAACAGAATATGGACTAAGTCTATGTTTAAAGAATACTCACTCAGCTCAGTGTTCTAACATAACACTCACTTAGCCTGTGTTCTAACAGAATGTGGGTTCAGATCAAAAATTACTAACTCAGTCTGTGTTCTAACAGAATATGAACTCAGATTTTGTTCAAAAATTACTCAGTCTGTGTTCTTACAGAATATGGACTCCGTCTATGTTTAAAGAATACTCACTCAGCCAGTGTTCTACCAGAATATGGATTCAGACTATTTTCAAGAATACTCACTCAGCCTATGTTCTAGCAGAACGCTCACTTAGCCTGTGTTCTAACAGAATGTGGACTCAGATATTGTTCAAAAATTACTAACTCAGTCTGTGTTCTAACAGTATTTGGACGCAGTCTATGTTTAAAAAATACTCACACACCTCAGTGTTCTAACAGAACACTCACGTAGCCTGTGTTCTAACAGACAACTAACTCAGCCTGTTTTCTAACAAAATGTGGATTCAGATCAAAAATTACTAACGCAGTCTGTGTTCTAACAGAATATGGACTTAGATTTTGTTCAAAAATTACTCAGTCTGTGTTCTAACAGAATATGGACTCAGTCTATGTTTAAAGAATACTCACTCAGCCAGTATTTTACCAGAGTATGGACTCAGCCTGTGTTCTAACAGAATACTCACACAGCCTGTGTTCTAACAGAATATGTACTCAGTCTATATTTAAAGAATACTCACTCACCTCAGTATTCTAACAGAACACTCACGTAGCCAGTGTTCTAACAGAATACTAACTCAGCCTGTGTTCTAACAGAATGTGGATTCAGATCAAAAATTACTAACTCAGTATGTGTTCTAACAGAATGTGGACTCAGATTTTGTTCAAAAATTACTCAGTCTGTGTTCCAACAGAATATGGACTAAGTCTATGTTTAAAGAATACTCACTCAGCTCAGTGTACTAACATAACACTCACTTAGCCTGTGTTCTAACAGAATGTGGGTTCAGATCAAAAATTTCTAACTCAGTCTGTGTTCTAACAGAATATGAACTCAGATTTTGTTCAAAAATTACTCAGTCTGTTTTCTAACAGAAAATGGACTCAGTCTATGTTTAAAGAATACTCACTCAGCCAGTGTTCTACCAGAATATGGATTCAGACTATTTTCAAGAATACTCACTCAGCCTGTGTTCTAGCAGAACGCTCACTTAGCCTGTGTTCTAACAGAATGTGGACTCAGATATTGTTCTAAAATTACTAACTCAGTCTGTGTTCTAACAGAATTTGGACGCAGTCTATGTTTAAAAAATACTCACTCACCTCAGTGTTCTAACGGAACACTCACGTAGCCTGTGTTCTAACAGAACACTAACTCAGCCTGTTTTCTAAAAAAATGTGGATTCAGATAAAAAATTACTAACGCAGTCTGTGTTCTAACAGAATATGGACTTAGATTTTGTTCAAAAATTACTCAGTCTGTGTTCTAACAGAATATGGACTCAGTCTATGTTTAAAGAATACTCACTCAGCCAGTATTTTACCAGAGTATGGACTCAGCCTGTGTTCTAACAGAATACTCACACAACCTGTGTTCTAACAGAATATGGACTCAGTCTATATTTAAAGAATACTCACTCACCTCAGTATTCTAACAGAACACTCACGTAGCCAGTTTTCAAACAGAATACTAACTCAGCCTGTGTTCTAACAGAATGTGGATTCAGATCAAAAATTACTAACTCAGTCTGTGTTCTAACAGAATGTGGACTCAGATTTTGTTTAAAAATTACTCAGTCTGTTTCTAACAGAATATTGTCTCAGTCTATGTTTAAAGAATACTCACTCAGCCAGTATTTTACCAGAGTATGGACTCAGCCTGTGTTCTAACAGAATACTCACACAGCCTGTGTTCTAACAGAATATGGACTCAGTCTATATTTAAAGAATACTCACTCACCTCAGTATTCTAACAGAACACTCACGTAGCCTGTGTTCTAACAGAACACTAACTCAGCCTGTTTTCTACAGAATGTGGATTCAGATCAAAAATTACTAACGCAGTCTGTGTTCTAACAGAATATGGACTTAGATTTTGTTCAAAAATTACTCAGTCTGTGTTCTAACAGAATATGGACTCAGTCTATGTTTAAAGAATACTCGCTCAGCCAGTATTTTACCAGAGTATGGACTCAGCCTGTGTTCTAACAGAATACTCACACAGCCTGTGTTCTAACAGAATATGGACTCAGTCTATATTTAAAGAATACTCACTCACCTCAGTATTCTAACAGAACACTCACGTAGCCTGTGTTCTAACAGAACACTAACTCAGCCTGTTTTCTACAGAATGTGGATTCAGATCAAAAATTACTAACGCAGTCTGTGTTCTAACAGAATATGGACTTAGATTTTGTTCAAAAATTACTCAGTCTGTGTTCTAACAGAATATGGACTCAGTCTATGTTTAAAGAATACTCGCTCAGCCAATATTTTACCAGAGTATGGACTCAGCCTGTGTTCTAACAGAATACTCACACAGCCTGTGTTCTAACAGAATATGGACTCAGTCTATAATTAAAGAATACTCACTCACCTCAGTATTCCAACAGAACACTCACGTAGCCGGTGTTCTAACAGAATACTAACTCAGCCTGTGTTCTAACAGAATGTGGATTCAGATCAAATATTACTAACTCAGTCTGTGTTCTAACAGAATGTGGACTCAGATTTTGTTCAAAAATTATTCAGCCTGTGTTCTAACAGAATGTGGATTCAGATCAAAAATTACTAACTCAGTCTGTGTTCTAACAGAATGTGGGTTCAGATCAAAAATTACTAACTCAGTCTGTGTTCTAACAGAATATGAACTCAGATTTTGTTCAAAAATTACTCAGTCTGTGTTCTAACAGAATATGGACTCAGTCTATATTTAAAGAATACTCACTCACCTCAGTATTCTAACAGAACACTCACGTAGCCAGTGTTCTAACAGAATACTAACTCATCCTGTGTTCTAACAGAATGTGGATTCAGATCAAAAATTACTAACTCAGTCTGTGTTCTAACAGAATGTGGACTCAGATTTTGTTTAAAAATTACTCAGTCTGTTTCTAACAGAATATGGTCTCAGTCTATGTTTAAAGAATACTCACTCAGCCAGTATTTTACCAGAGTATGGACTCAGCCTGTGTTCTAACAGAATACTCACACAGCCTGTGTTCTAACAGAATATGGACTCAGTCTATATTTAAAGAATACTCACTCACCTCAGTATTCTAACAGAACACTCACGTAGCCTGTGTTCTAACAGAACACTAACTCAGCCTGTTTTCTAACAGAATGTGGATTCAGATCAAAAATTACTAACGCAGTCTGTGTTCTAACAGAATATGGACTTAGATTTTGTTCAAAAATTACTCAGTCTGTGTTCTAACAGAATATGGACTAAGTCTATGTTTAAAGAATACTCACTCAGCCAATATTTTACCAGAGTATGGACTCAGCCTGTGTTCTAACACAATACTCACACAGCCTGTGTTCTAACAGAATATGGACTCAATCTATATTTAAAGAATACTCACTCACCTCAGTATTCCTACAGAACACTCACGTAGCCAGTGTTCTAACAGAATACTAACTCAGCCTGTGTTCTAACAGAATGTGGATTCAGATCAAATATTACTAACTCAGTCTGTGTTCTAACAGAATGTGGACTCAGATTTTGTTCAAAAATTACTCAGTCTGTGTTCCAACAGAATATGGACTAAGTCTATGTTTAAAGAATACTCACTCAGCTCAGTGTACTAACATAACACTCACTTAGCCTGTGTTCTAACAGAATGTGGGTTCAGATGAAAAATTACTAACTCAGTCTGTGTTCTAACAGAATATGAACTCAGATTTTGTTCAAAAATTACTCAGTCTGTTTTCTAACAGAAAATGGACTCAGTCTATGTTTAAAGAATACTCACTCAGCCAGTGTTCTACCAGAATATGGATTCAGACTATTTTCAAGAATACTCACTCAGCCTGTGTTCTAGCAGAACGCTCACTTAGCCTGTGTTCTAACAGAATGTGGACTCAGATATTGTTCTAAAATTACTAACTCAGTCTGTGTTCTAACAGAATTTGGACGCAGTCTATGTTTAAAAAATACTCACTCACCTCAGTGTTCTAACAGAACACTCACGTAGCCTGTGTTCTAACAGAACACTAACTCAGCCTGTTTTCTAAAAAAATGTGGATTCAGATAAAAAATTACTAACGCAGTCTGTGTTCTAACAGAATATGGACTTAGATTTTGTTCAAAAATTACTCAGTCTGTGTTCTAACAGAATATGGACTCAGTCTATGTTTAAAGAATACTCACTCAGCCAGTATTTTACCAGAGTATGGACTCAGCCTGTGTTCTAACAGAATACTCACACAGCCTGTGTTCTAACAGAATATGGACTCAGTCTATATTTAAAGAATACTCACTCACCTCAGTATTCTAACAGAACACTCACGTAGCCAGTTTTCAAACAGAATACTAACTCAGCCTGTGTTCTAACAGAATGTGGATTCAGATCAAAAATTACTAACTCAGTCTGTGTTCTAACAGAATGTGGACTCAGATTTTGTTCAAAAATTACTCAGTCTGTTTCTAACAGAATATGGTCTCAGTCTATGTTTAAAGAATACTCACTCAGCCAGTATTTTACCAGAGTATGGACTCAGCCTGTGTTCTAACAGAATACTCACACAGCCTGTGTTCTAACAGAATATGGACTCAGTCTATATTTAAAGAATACTCACTCACCTCAGTATTCTAACAGAACACTCACGTAGCCTGTGTTCTAACAGAACACTAACTCAGCCTGTTTTCTACAGAATGTGGATTCAGATCAAAAATTACTAACGCAGTCTGTGTTCTAACAGAATATGGACTTAGATTTTGTTCAAAAATTACTCAGTCTGTGTTCTAACAGAATATGGACTCAGTCTATGTTTAAAGAATACTCGCTCAGCCAATATTTTACCAGAGTATGGACTCAGCCTGTGTTCTAACAGAATACTCACACAGCCTGTGTTCTAACAGAATATGGACTCAGTCTATAATTAAAGAATACTCACTCACCTCAGTATTCCAACAGAACACTCACGTAGCCGGTGTTCTAACAGAATACTAACTCAGCCTGTGTTCTAACAGAATGTGGATTCAGATCAAATATTACTAACTCAGTCTGTGTTCTAACAGAATGTGGACTCAGATTTTGTTCAAAAATTATTCAGCCTGTGTTCTAACAGAATGTGGATTCAGATCAAAAATTACTAACTCAGTCTGTGTTCTAACAGAATGTGGGTTCAGATCAAAAATTACTAACTCAGTCTGTGTTCTAACAGAATATGAACTCAGATTTTGTTCAAAAATTACTCAGTCTGTGTTCTAACAGAATATGAACTCAGATTTTGTTCAAAAATTACTCAGTCTGTGTTCTAACAGAATATGGACTCAGTCTATATTTAAAGAATACTCACTCACCTCAGTATTCTAACAGAACACTCACGTAGCCAGTGTTCTAACAGAATACTAACTCAGCCTGTGTTCTAACATAATGTGGATTCAGATCAAAAATTACTAACTCAGTCTGTGTTCTAACAGAATGTGGACTCAGATTTTGTTCAAAACTTACTCAGTGTGTTTCTAACATAATATGGACTCAGTCTATGTTTAAAGAATACTCACTCAGCCAGTATTTTACCAGAGTATGGACTCAGCCTGTGTTCTAACAGAATACTCACACAGCCTGTGTTCTAACAGAATATGGACTCAGTCTATATTTAAAGAATACTGACTCACCTCAGTATTCCAACAGAACACTCACGTAGCCAGTGTCCTAACAGAATACTAACTCAGCCTGTGTTCTAACAGAATGTGCATTCAGATCAAATATTAATAACTCAGTCTGTGTTCTAACAGAATGTGGACTCAGATTTTGTTCAAAAATTACTCAGTCTGTGTTCTAACAGAATATGGACTAAGTCTATGTTTAAAGAATACTCACTCAGCTCAGTGTTCTAACATAACACTCACTTAGCCTGTGTTCTAACAGAATGTGGGTTCAGATCAAAAATTACTAACTCAGTCTGTGTTCTAACAGAATATGAACTCAGATTTTGTTCAAAAATTACTCAGTCTGTGTTCTTACAGAATATGGACTCCGTCTATGTTTAAAGAATACTCACTCAGCCAGTGTTCTACCAGAATATGGATTCAGACTATTTTCAAGAATACTCACTCAGCCTATGTTCTAGCAGAACGCTCACTTAGCCTGTGTTCTAACAGAATGTGGACTCAGATATTGTTCAAAAATTACTAACTCAGTCTGTGTTCTAACAGTATTTGGACGCAGTCTATGTTTAAAAAATACTCACACACCTCAGTATTCTAACAGAACACTCACGTAGCCAGTGTTCTAACAGAATACTAACTCAGCCTGTGTTCTAACAGAATGTGGATTCAGATCAAAAATTACTAACTCAGTATGTGTTCTAACAGAATGTGGACTCAGATTTTGTTCAAAAATTACTCAGTCTGTGTTCCAACAGAATATGGACTAAGTCTATGTTTAAAGAATACTCACTCAGCTCAGTGTACTAACATAACACTCACTTAGCCTGTGTTCTAACAGAATGTGGGTTCAGATCAAAAATTTCTAACTCAGTCTGTGTTCTAACAGAATATGAACTCAGATTTTGTTCAAAAATTACTCAGTCTGTTTTCTAACAGAAAATGGACTCAGTCTATGTTTAAAGAATACTCACTCAGCCAGTGTTCTACCAGAATATGGATTCAGACTATTTTCAAGAATACTCACTCAGCCTGTGTTCTAGCAGAACGCTCACTTAGCCTGTGTTCTAACAGAATGTGGACTCAGATATTGTTCTAAAATTACTAACTCAGTCTGTGTTCTAACAGAATTTGGACGCAGTCTATGTTTAAAAAATACTCACTCACCTCAGTGTTCTAACGGAACACTCACGTAGCCTGTGTTCTAACAGAACACTAACTCAGCCTGTTTTCTAAAAAAATGTGGATTCAGATAAAAAATTACTAACGCAGTCTGTGTTCTAACAGAATATGGACTTAGATTTTGTTCAAAAATTACTCAGTCTGTGTTCTAACAGAATATGGACTCAGTCTATGTTTAAAGAATACTCACTCAGCCAGTATTTTACCAGAGTATGGACTCAGCCTGTGTTCTAACAGAATACTCACACAGCCTGTGTTCTAACAGAATATGGACTCAGTCTATATTTAAAGAATACTCACTCACCTCAGTATTCTAACAGAACACTCACGTAGCCAGTTTTCAAACAGAATACTAACTCAGCCTGTGTTCTAACAGAATGTGGATTCAGATCAAAAATTACTAACTCAGTCTGTGTTCTAACAGAATGTGGACTCAGATTTTGTTTAAAAATTACTCAGTCTGTTTCTAACAGAATATGGTCTCAGTCTATGTTTAAAGAATACTCACTCAGCCAGTATTTTACCAGAGTATGGACTCAGCCTGTGTTCTAACAGAATACTCACACAGCCTGTGTTCTAACAGAATATGGACTCAGTCTATATTTAAAGAATACTCACTCACCTCAGTATTCTAACAGAACACTCACGTAGCCTGTGTTCTAACAGAACACTAACTCAGCCTGTTTTCTACAGAATGTGGATTCAGATCAAAAATTACTAACGCAGTCTGTGTTCTAACAGAATATGGACTTAGATTTTGTTCAAAAATTACTCAGTCTGTGTTCTAACAGAATATGGACTCAGTCTATGTTTAAAGAATACTCGCTCAGCCAATATTTTACCAGAGTATGGACTCAGCCTGTGTTCTAACACAATACTCACACAGCCTGTGTTCTAACAGAATATGGACTCAATCTATATTTAAAGAATACTCACTCACCTCAGTATTCCTACAGAACACTCACGTAGCCAGTGTTCTAACAGAATACTAACTCAGCCTGTGTTCTAACAGAATGTGGATTCAGATCAAATATTACTAACTCAGTCTGTGTTCTAACAGAATGTGGACTCAGATTTTGTTCAAAAATTACTCAGTCTGTGTTCCAACAGAATATGGACTAAGTCTATGTTTAAAGAATACTCACTCAGCTCAGTGTACTAACATAACACTCACTTAGCCTGTGTTCTAACAGAATGTGGGTTCAGATGAAAAATTACTAACTCAGTCTGTGTTCTAACAGAATATGAACTCAGATTTTGTTCAAAAATTACTCAGTCTGTTTTCTAACAGAAAATGGACTCAGTCTATGTTTAAAGAATACTCACTCAGCCAGTGTTCTACCAGAATATGGATTCAGACTATTTTCAAGAATACTCACTCAGCCTGTGTTCTAGCAGAACGCTCACTTAGCCTGTGTTCTAACAGAATGTGGACTCAGATATTGTTCTAAAATTACTAACTCAGTCTGTGTTCTAACAGAATTTGGACGCAGTCTATGTTTAAAAAATACTCACTCACCTCAGTGTTCTAACAGAACACTCACGTAGCCTGTGTTCTAACAGAACACTAACTCAGCCTGTTTTCTAAAAAAATGTGGATTCAGATAAAAAATTACTAACGCAGTCTGTGTTCTAACAGAATATGGACTTAGATTTTGTTCAAAAATTACTCAGTCTGTGTTCTAACAGAATATGGACTCAGTCTATGTTTAAAGAATACTCACTCAGCCAGTATTTTACCAGAGTATGGACTCAGCCTGTGTTCTAACAGAATACTCACACAGCCTGTGTTCTAACAGAATATGGACTCAGTCTATATTTAAAGAATACTCACTCACCTCAGTATTCTAACAGAACACTCACGTAGCCAGTTTTCAAACAGAATACTAACTCAGCCTGTGTTCTAACAGAATGTGGATTCAGATCAAAAATTACTAACTCAGTCTGTGTTCTAACAGAATGTGGACTCAGATTTTGTTCAAAAATTACTCAGTCTGTTTCTAACAGAATATGGTCTCAGTCTATGTTTAAAGAATACTCACTCAGCCAGTATTTTACCAGAGTATGGACTCAGCCTGTGTTCTAACAGAATACTCACACAGCCTGTGTTCTAACAGAATATGGACTCAGTCTATATTTAAAGAATACTCACTCACCTCAGTATTCTAACAGAACACTCACGTAGCCTGTGTTCTAACAGAACACTAACTCAGCCTGTTTTCTACAGAATGTGGATTCAGATCAAAAATTACTAACGCAGTCTGTGTTCTAACAGAATATGGACTTAGATTTTGTTCAAAAATTACTCAGTCTGTGTTCTAACAGAATATGGACTCAGTCTATGTTTAAAGAATACTCGCTCAGCCAATATTTTACCAGAGTATGGACTCAGCCTGTGTTCTAACAGAATACTCACACAGCCTGTGTTCTAACAGAATATGGACTCAGTCTATAATTAAAGAATACTCACTCACCTCAGTATTCCAACAGAACACTCACGTAGCCGGTGTTCTAACAGAATACTAACTCAGCCTGTGTTCTAACAGAATGTGGATTCAGATCAAATATTACTAACTCAGTCTGTGTTCTAACAGAATGTGGACTCAGATTTTGTTCAAAAATTATTCAGCCTGTGTTCTAACAGAATGTGGATTCAGATCAAAAATTACTAACTCAGTCTGTGTTCTAACAGAATGTGGGTTCAGATCAAAAATTACTAACTCAGTCTGTGTTCTAACAGAATATGAACTCAGATTTTGTTCAAAAATTACTCAGTCTGTGTTCTAACAGAATATGGACTCAGTCTATATTTAAAGAATACTCACTCACCTCAGTATTCTAACAGAACACTCACGTAGCCAGTGTTCTAACAGAATACTAACTCATCCTGTGTTCTAACAGAATGTGGATTCAGATCAAAAATTACTAACTCAGTCTGTGTTCTAACAGAATGTGGACTCAGATTTTGTTTAAAAATTACTCAGTCTGTTTCTAACAGAATATGGTCTCAGTCTATGTTTAAAGAATACTCACTCAGCCAGTATTTTACCAGAGTATGGACTCAGCCTGTGTTCTAACAGAATACTCACACAGCCTGTGTTCTAACAGAATATGGACTCAGTCTATATTTAAAGAATACTCACTCACCTCAGTATTCTAACAGAACACTCACGTAGCCTGTGTTCTAACAGAACACTAACTCAGCCTGTTTTCTAACAGAATGTGGATTCAGATCAAAAATTACTAACGCAGTCTGTGTTCTAACAGAATATGGACTTAGATTTTGTTCAAAAATTACTCAGTCTGTGTTCTAACAGAATATGGACTAAGTCTATGTTTAAAGAATACTCACTCAGCCAATATTTTACCAGAGTATGGACTCAGCCTGTGTTCTAACACAATACTCACACAGCCTGTGTTCTAACAGAATATGGACTCAATCTATATTTAAAGAATACTCACTCACCTCAGTATTCCTACAGAACACTCACGTAGCCAGTGTTCTAACAGAATACTAACTCAGCCTGTGTTCTAACAGAATGTGGATTCAGATCAAATATTACTAACTCAGTCTGTGTTCTAACAGAATGTGGACTCAGATTTTGTTCAAAAATTACTCAGTCTGTGTTCCAACAGAATATGGACTAAGTCTATGTTTAAAGAATACTCACTCAGCTCAGTGTACTAACATAACACTCACTTAGCCTGTGTTCTAACAGAATGTGGGTTCAGATGAAAAATTACTAACTCAGTCTGTGTTCTAACAGAATATGAACTCAGATTTTGTTCAAAAATTACTCAGTCTGTTTTCTAACAGAAAATGGACTCAGTCTATGTTTAAAGAATACTCACTCAGCCAGTGTTCTACCAGAATATGGATTCAGACTATTTTCAAGAATACTCACTCAGCCTGTGTTCTAGCAGAACGCTCACTTAGCCTGTGTTCTAACAGAATGTGGACTCAGATATTGTTCTAAAATTACTAACTCAGTCTGTGTTCTAACAGAATTTGGACGCAGTCTATGTTTAAAAAATACTCACTCACCTCAGTGTTCTAACAGAACACTCACGTAGCCTGTGTTCTAACAGAACACTAACTCAGCCTGTTTTCTAAAAAAATGTGGATTCAGATAAAAAATTACTAACGCAGTCTGTGTTCTAACAGAATATGGACTTAGATTTTGTTCAAAAATTACTCAGTCTGTGTTCTAACAGAATATGGACTCAGTCTATGTTTAAAGAATACTCACTCAGCCAGTATTTTACCAGAGTATGGACTCAGCCTGTGTTCTAACAGAATACTCACACAGCCTGTGTTCTAACAGAATATGGACTCAGTCTATATTTAAAGAATACTCACTCACCTCAGTATTCTAACAGAACACTCACGTAGCCAGTTTTCAAACAGAATACTAACTCAGCCTGTGTTCTAACAGAATGTGGATTCAGATCAAAAATTACTAACTCAGTCTGTGTTCTAACAGAATGTGGACTCAGATTTTGTTCAAAAATTACTCAGTCTGTTTCTAACAGAATATGGTCTCAGTCTATGTTTAAAGAATACTCACTCAGCCAGTATTTTACCAGAGTATGGACTCAGCCTGTGTTCTAACAGAATACTCACACAGCCTGTGTTCTAACAGAATATGGACTCAGTCTATATTTAAAGAATACTCACTCACCTCAGTATTCTAACAGAACACTCACGTAGCCTGTGTTCTAACAGAACACTAACTCAGCCTGTTTTCTACAGAATGTGGATTCAGATCAAAAATTACTAACGCAGTCTGTGTTCTAACAGAATATGGACTTAGATTTTGTTCAAAAATTACTCAGTCTGTGTTCTAACAGAATATGGACTCAGTCTATGTTTAAAGAATACTCGCTCAGCCAATATTTTACCAGAGTATGGACTCAGCCTGTGTTCTAACAGAATACTCACACAGCCTGTGTTCTAACAGAATATGGACTCAGTCTATAATTAAAGAATACTCACTCACCTCAGTATTCCAACAGAACACTCACGTAGCCGGTGTTCTAACAGAATACTAACTCAGCCTGTGTTCTAACAGAATGTGGATTCAGATCAAATATTACTAACTCAGTCTGTGTTCTAACAGAATGTGGACTCAGATTTTGTTCAAAAATTATTCAGCCTGTGTTCTAACAGAATGTGGATTCAGATCAAAAATTACTAACTCAGTCTGTGTTCTAACAGAATGTGGGTTCAGATCAAAAATTACTAACTCAGTCTGTGTTCTAACAGAATATGAACTCAGATTTTGTTCAAAAATTACTCAGTCTGTGTTCTAACAGAATATGAACTCAGATTTTGTTCAAAAATTACTCAGTCTGTGTTCTAACAGAATATGGACTCAGTCTATGTTTAAAGAATACTCACTCAGCCAGTATTTTACCAGAGTATGGACTCAGCCTGTGTTCTAACAGAATACTCACACAGCCTGTGTTCTAACAGAATATGGACTCAGTCTATATTTAAAGAATACTCACTCACCTCAGTATTCTAACAGAACACTCACGTAGCCAGTTTTCAAACAGAATACTAACTCAGCCTGTGTTCTAACAGAATGTGGATTCAGATCAAAAATTACTAACTCAGTCTGTGTTCTAACAGAATGTGGACTCAGATTTTGTTCAAAAATTACTCAGTCTGTTTCTAACAGAATATGGACTCAGTCTATGTTTAAAGAATACTCACTCAGCCAGTATATTACCAGAGTATGGACTCAGCCTGTGTTCTAACAGAATACTCACACAGCCTGTGTTCTAACAGAATATGGACTCAGTCTATATTTAAAGAATACTGACTCACCTCAGTATTCCAACAGAACACTCACGTAGCCAGTGTCCTAACAGAATACTAACTCAGCCTGTGTTCTAACAGAATGTGCATTCAGATCAAATATTAATAACTCAGTCTGTGTTCTAACAGAATGTGGACTCAGATTTTGTTCAAAAATTACTCAGTCTGTGTTCTAACAGAATATGGACTAAGTCTATGTTTAAAGAATACTCACTCAGCTCAGTGTTCTAACATAACACTCACTTAGCCTGTGTTCTAACAGAATGTGGGTTCAGATCAAAAATTACTAACTCAGTCTGTGTTCTAACAGAATATGAACTCAGATTTTGTTCAAAAATTACTCAGTCTGTGTTCTTACAGAATATGGACTCCGTCTATGTTTAAAGAATACTCACTCAGCCAGTGTTCTACCAGAATATGGATTCAGACTATTTTCAAGAATACTCACTCAGCCTATGTTCTAGCAGAACGCTCACTTAGCCTGTGTTCTAACAGAATGTGGACTCAGATATTGTTCAAAAATTACTAACTCAGTCTGTGTTCTAACAGTATTTGGACGCAGTCTATGTTTAAAAAATACTCACACACCTCAGTGTTCTAACAGAACACTCACGTAGCCTGTGTTCTAACAGACAACTAACTCAGCCTGTTTTCTAACAGAATGTGGATTCAGATCAAAAATTACTAACGCAGTCTGTGTTCTAACAGAATATGGACTTAGATTTTGTTCAAAAATTACTCAGTCTGTGTTCTAACAGAATATGGACTAAGTCTATGTTTAAAGAATACTCACTCAGCCAATATTTTACCAGAGTATGGACTCAGCCTGTGTTCTAACACAATACTCACACAGCCTGTGTTCTAACAGAATATGGACTCAATCTATATTTAAAGAATACTCACTCACCTCAGTATTCCTACAGAACACTCACGTAGCCAGTGTTCTAACAGAATACTAACTCAGCCTGTGTTCTAACAGAATGTGGATTCAGATCAAATATTACTAACTCAGTCTGTGTTCTAACAGAATGTGGACTCAGATTTTGTTCAAAAATTACTCAGTCTGTGTTCCAACAGAATATGGACTAAGTCTATGTTTAAAGAATACTCACTCAGCTCAGTGTACTAACATAACACTCACTTAGCCTGTGTTCTAACAGAATGTGGGTTCAGATGAAAAATTACTAACTCAGTCTGTGTTCTAACAGAATATGAACTCAGATTTTGTTCAAAAATTACTCAGTCTGTTTTCTAACAGAAAATGGACTCAGTCTATGTTTAAAGAATACTCACTCAGCCAGTGTTCTACCAGAATATGGATTCAGACTATTTTCAAGAATACTCACTCAGCCTGTGTTCTAGCAGAACGCTCACTTAGCCTGTGTTCTAACAGAATGTGGACTCAGATATTGTTCTAAAATTACTAACTCAGTCTGTGTTCTAACAGAATTTGGACGCAGTCTATGTTTAAAAAATACTCACTCACCTCAGTGTTCTAACAGAACACTCACGTAGCCTGTGTTCTAACAGAACACTAACTCAGCCTGTTTTCTAAAAAAATGTGGATTCAGATAAAAAATTACTAACGCAGTCTGTGTTCTAACAGAATATGGACTTAGATTTTGTTCAAAAATTACTCAGTCTGTGTTCTAACAGAATATGGACTCAGTCTATGTTTAAAGAATACTCACTCAGCCAGTATTTTACCAGAGTATGGACTCAGCCTGTGTTCTAACAGAATACTCACACAGCCTGTGTTCTAACAGAATATGGACTCAGTCTATATTTAAAGAATACTCACTCACCTCAGTATTCTAACAGAACACTCACGTAGCCAGTTTTCAAACAGAATACTAACTCAGCCTGTGTTCTAACAGAATGTGGATTCAGATCAAAAATTACTAACTCAGTCTGTGTTCTAACAGAATGTGGACTCAGATTTTGTTCAAAAATTACTCAGTCTGTTTCTAACAGAATATGGTCTCAGTCTATGTTTAAAGAATACTCACTCAGCCAGTATTTTACCAGAGTATGGACTCAGCCTGTGTTCTAACAGAATACTCACACAGCCTGTGTTCTAACAGAATATGGACTCAGTCTATATTTAAAGAATACTCACTCACCTCAGTATTCTAACAGAACACTCACGTAGCCTGTGTTCTAACAGAACACTAACTCAGCCTGTTTTCTACAGAATGTGGATTCAGATCAAAAATTACTAACGCAGTCTGTGTTCTAACAGAATATGGACTTAGATTTTGTTCAAAAATTACTCAGTCTGTGTTCTAACAGAATATGGACTCAGTCTATGTTTAAAGAATACTCGCTCAGCCAATATTTTACCAGAGTATGGACTCAGCCTGTGTTCTAACAGAATACTCACACAGCCTGTGTTCTAACAGAATATGGACTCAGTCTATAATTAAAGAATACTCACTCACCTCAGTATTCCAACAGAACACTCACGTAGCCGGTGTTCTAACAGAATACTAACTCAGCCTGTGTTCTAACAGAATGTGGATTCAGATCAAATATTACTAACTCAGTCTGTGTTCTAACAGAATGTGGACTCAGATTTTGTTCAAAAATTATTCAGCCTGTGTTCTAACAGAATGTGGATTCAGATCAAAAATTACTAACTCAGTCTGTGTTCTAACAGAATGTGGGTTCAGATCAAAAATTACTAACTCAGTCTGTGTTCTAACAGAATATGAACTCAGATTTTGTTCAAAAATTACTCAGTCTGTGTTCTAACAGAATATGAACTCAGATTTTGTTCAAAAATTACTCAGTCTGTGTTCTAACAGAATATGGACTCAGTCTATGTTTAAAGAATACTCACTCAGCCAGTATTTTACCAGAGTATGGACTCAGCCTGTGTTCTAACAGAATACTCACACAGCCTGTGTTCTAACAGAATATGGACTCAGTCTATATTTAAAGAATACTCACTCACCTCAGTATTCTAACAGAACACTCACGTAGCCAGTTTTCAAACAGAATACTAACTCAGCCTGTGTTCTAACAGAATGTGGATTCAGATCAAAAATTACTAACTCAGTCTGTGTTCTAACAGAATGTGGACTCAGATTTTGTTCAAAAATTACTCAGTCTGTTTCTAACAGAATATGGACTCAGTCTATGTTTAAAGAATACTCACTCAGCCAGTATATTACCAGAGTATGGACTCAGCCTGTGTTCTAACAGAATACTCACACAGCCTGTGTTCTAACAGAATATGGACTCAGTCTATATTTAAAGAATACTGACTCACCTCAGTATTCCAACAGAACACTCACGTAGCCAGTGTCCTAACAGAATACTAACTCAGCCTGTGTTCTAACAGAATGTGCATTCAGATCAAATATTAATAACTCAGTCTGTGTTCTAACAGAATGTGGACTCAGATTTTGTTCAAAAATTACTCAGTCTGTGTTCTAACAGAATATGGACTAAGTCTATGTTTAAAGAATACTCACTCAGCTCAGTGTTCTAACATAACACTCACTTAGCCTGTGTTCTAACAGAATGTGGGTTCAGATCAAAAATTACTAACTCAGTCTGTGTTCTAACAGAATATGAACTCAGATTTTGTTCAAAAATTACTCAGTCTGTGTTCTTACAGAATATGGACTCCGTCTATGTTTAAAGAATACTCACTCAGCCAGTGTTCTACCAGAATATGGATTCAGACTATTTTCAAGAATACTCACTCAGCCTATGTTCTAGCAGAACGCTCACTTAGCCTGTGTTCTAACAGAATGTGGACTCAGATATTGTTCAAAAATTACTAACTCAGTCTGTGTTCTAACAGTATTTGGACGCAGTCTATGTTTAAAAAATACTCACACACCTCAGTGTTCTAACAGAACACTCACGTAGCCTGTGTTCTAACAGACAACTAACTCAGCCTGTTTTCTAACAAAATGTGGATTCAGATCAAAAATTACTAACGCAGTCTGTGTTCTAACAGAATATGGACTTAGATTTTGTTCAAAAATTACTCAGTCTGTGTTCTAACAGAATATGGACTCAGTCTATGTTTAAAGAATACTCACTCAGCCAGTATTTTACCAGAGTATGGACTCAGCCTGTGTTCTAACAGAATACTCACACAGCCTGTGTTCTAACAGAATATGGACTCAGTCTATATTTAAAGAATACTCACTCACCTCAGTATTCTAACAGAACACTCACGTAGCCAGTTTTCAAACAGAATACTAACTCAGCCTGTGTTCTAACAGAATGTGGATTCAGATCAAAAATTACTAACTCAGTCTGTGTTCTAACAGAATGTGGACTCAGATTTTGTTCAAAAATTACTCAGTCTGTTTCTAACAGAATATGGACTCAGTCTATGTTTAAAGAATACTCACTCAGCCAGTATTTTACCAGAGTATGGACTCAGCCTGTGTTCTAACAGAATACTCACACAGCCTGTGTTCTAACAGAATATGGACTCAGTCTATATTTAAAGAATACTGACTCACCTCAGTATTCCAACAGAACACTCACGTAGCCAGTGTCCTAACAGAATACTAACTCAGCCTGTGTTCTAACAGAATGTGCATTCAGATCAAATATTAATAACTCAGTCTGTGTTCTAACAGAATGTGGACTCAGATTTTGTTCAAAAATTACTCAGTCTGTGTTCTAACAGAATATGGACTAAGTCTATGTTTAAAGAATACTCACTCAGCTCAGTGTTCTAACATAACACTCACTTAGCCTGTGTTCTAACAGAATGTGGGTTCAGATCAAAAATTACTAACTCAGTCTGTGTTCTAACAGAATATGAACTCAGATTTTGTTCAAAAATTACTCAGTCTGTGTTCTTACAGAATATGGACTCCGTCTATGTTTAAAGAATACTCACTCAGCCAGTGTTATACCAGAATATGGATTCAGACTATTTTCAAGAATACTCACTCAGCCTATGTTCTAGCAGAACGCTCACTTAGCCTGTGTTCTAACAGAATGTGGACTCAGATATTGTTCAAAAATTACTAACTCAGTCTGTGTTCTAACAGTATTTGGACGCAGTCTATGTTTAAAAAATACTCACACACCTCAGTGTTCTAACAGAACACTCACGTAGCCTGTGTTCTAACAGACAACTAACTCAGCCTGTTTTCTAACAAAATGTGGATTCAGATCAAAAATTACTAACGCAGTCTGTGTTCTAACAGAATATGGACTTAGATTTTGTTCAAAAATTACTCAGTCTGTGTTCTAACAGAATATGGACTCAGTCTATGTTTAAAGAATACTCACTCAGCCAGTATTTTACCAGAGTATGGACTCAGCCTGTGTTCTAACAGAATACTCACACAGCCTGTGTTCTAACAGAATATGGACTCAGTCTATATTTAAAGAATACTCACTCACCTCAGTATTCTAACAGAACACTCACGTAGCCAGTGTTCTAACAGAATACTAACTCAGCCTGTGTTCTAACAGAATGTGGATTCAGATCAAATATTACTAACTCAGTCTGTGTTCTAACAGAATGTGGGTTCAGATCAAAAATTACTAACTCAGTCTGTGTTCTAACAGAATGTGGGTTCAGATCAAAAATTACTAACTCAGTCTGTGTTCTAACAGAATATGAACTCAGATTTTGTTCAAAAATTACTCAGTCTGTGTTCTAACAGAATATGAACTCAGATTTTGTTCAAAAATTACTCAGTCTGTGTTCTAACAGAATATGGACTCAGTCTATATTTAAAGAATACTCACTCACCTCAGTATTCTAACAGAACACTCACGTAGCCAGTGTTCTAACAGAATACTAACTCAGCCTGTGTTCTAACAGAATGTGGATTCAGATCAAAAATTACTAACTCAGTCTGTGTTCTAACAGAATGTGGACTCAGATTTTGTTCAAAAATTACTCAGTCTGTTTATAACAGAATATGGTCTCAGTCTATGTTTAAAGAATACTCACTCAGCCAGTATTTTACCAGAGTATGGACTCAGCCTGTGTTCTAACAGAATACTCACACAGCCTGTGTTCTAACAGAATATGGACTCAGTCTATATTTAAAGAATACTCACTCACCTCAGTATTCTAACAGAACACTCACGTAGCCTGTGTTCTAACAGAACACTAACTCAGCCTGTTTTCTACAGAATGTGGATTCAGATCAAAAATTACTAACGCAGTCTGTGTTCTAACAGAATATGGACTTAGATTTTGTTCAAAAATTACTCAGTCTGTGTTCTAACAGAATATGGACTCAGTCTATGTTTAAAGAATACTCGCTCAGCCAATATTTTACCAGAGTATGGACTCAGCCTGTGTTCTAACAGAATACTCACACAGCCTGTGTTCTAACAGAATATGGACTCAGTCTATAATTAAAGAATACTCACTCACCTCAGTATTCCAACAGAACACTCACGTAGCCGGTGTTCTAACAGAATACTAACTCAGCCTGTGTTCTAACAGAATGTGCATTCAGATCAAATATTAATAACTCAGTCTGTGTTCTAACAGAATGTGGACTCAGATTTTGTTCAAAAATTACTCAGTCTGTGTTCTAACAGAATATGGACTAAGTCTATGTTTAAAGAATACTCACTCAGCTCAGTGTTCTAACATAACACTCACTTAGCCTGTGTTCTAACAGAATGTGGGTTCAGATCAAAAATTACTAACTCAGTCTGTGTTCTAACAGAATATGAACTCAGATTTTGTTCAAAAATTACTCAGTCTGTGTTCTTACAGAATATGGACTCCGTCTATGTTTAAAGAATACTCACTCAGCCAGTGTTCTACCAGAATATGGATTCAGACTATTTTCAAGAATACTCACTCAGCCTATGTTCCAGCAGAACGCTCACTTAGCCTGTGTTCTAACAGAATGTGGACTCAGATATTGTTCAAAAATTACTAACTCAGTCTGTGTTCTAACAGTATTTGGACGCAGTCTATGTTTAAAAAATACTCACACACCTCAGTGTTCTAACAGAACACTCACGTAGCCTGTGTTCTAACAGACAACTAACTCAGCCTGTTTTCTAACAAAATGTGGATTCAGATCAAAAATTACTAACGCAGTCTGTGTTCTAACAGAATATGGACTCAGTCTATGTTTAAAGAATACTCACTCAGCCAATATTTTACCAGAGTATGGACTCAGCCTGTGTTCTAACAGAATACTCACACAGCCTGTGTTCTAACAGAATATGGACTCAGTCTATAATTAAAGAATACTCACTCACCTCAGTATTCCAACAGAACACTCACGTAGCCGGTGTTCTAACAGAATACTAACTCAGCCTGTGTTCTAACAGAATGTGGATTCAGATCAAATATTACTAACTCAGTCTGTGTTCTAACAGAATGTGGACTCAGATTTTGTTCAAAAATTATTCAGCCTGTGTTCTAACAGAATGTGGATTCAGATCAAAAATTACTAACTCAGTCTGTGTTCTAACAGAATGTGGGTTCAGATCAAAAATTACTAACTCAGTCTGTGTTCTAACAGAATATGAACTCAGATTTTGTTCAAAAATTACTCAGTCTGTGTTCTAACAGAATATGAACTCAGATTTTGTTCAAAAATTACTCAGTCTGTGTTCTAACAGAATATGGACTCAGTCTATATTTAAAGAATACTCACTCACCTCAGTATTCTAACAGAACACTCACGTAGCCAGTGTTCTAACAGAATACTAACTCAGCCTGTGTTCTAACATAATGTGGATTCAGATCAAAAATTACTAACTCAGTCTGTGTTCTAACAGAATGTGGACTCAGATTTTGTTCAAAACTTACTCAGTGTGTTTCTAACATAATATGGACTCAGTCTATGTTTAAAGAATACTCACTCAGCCAGTATTTTACCAGAGTATGGACTCAGCCTGTGTTCTAACAGAATACTCACACAGCCTGTGTTCTAACAGAATATGGACTCAGTCTATATTTAAAGAATACTGACTCACCTCAGTATTCCAACAGAACACTCACGTAGCCAGTGTCCTAACAGAATACTAACTCAGCCTGTGTTCTAACAGAATGTGCATTCAGATCAAATATTAATAACTCAGTCTGTGTTCTAACAGAATGTGGACTCAGATTTTGTTCAAAAATTACTCAGTCTGTGTTCTAACAGAATATGGACTAAGTCTATGTTTAAAGAATACTCACTCAGCTCAGTGTTCTAACATAACACTCACTTAGCCTGTGTTCTAACAGAATGTGGGTTCAGATCAAAAATTACTAACTCAGTCTGTGTTCTAACAGAATATGAACTCAGATTTTGTTCAAAAATTACTCAGTCTGTGTTCTTACAGAATATGGACTCCGTCTATGTTTAAAGAATACTCACTCAGCCAGTGTTCTACCAGAATATGGATTCAGACTATTTTCAAGAATACTCACTCAGCCTATGTTCTAGCAGAACGCTCACTTAGCCTGTGTTCTAACAGAATGTGGACTCAGATATTGTTCAAAAATTACTAACTCAGTCTGTGTTCTAACAGTATTTGGACGCAGTCTATGTTTAAAAAATACTCACACACCTCAGTGTTCTAACAGAACACTCACGTAGCCTGTGTTCTAACAGACAACTAACTCAGCCTGTGTTCTAACAGAATGTGGATTCAGATCAAAAATTACTAACTCAGTCTGTGTTCTAACAGAATGTGGACTCAGATTTTGTTCAAAAATTACTCAGTCTGTTTCTAACAGAATATGGTCTCAGTCTATGTTTAAAGAATACTCACTCAGCCAGTATTTTACCAGAGTATGGACTCAGCCTGTGTTCTAACAGAATACTCACACAGCCTGTGTTCTAACAGAATATGGACTCAGTCTATATTTAAAGAATACTCACTCACCTCAGTATTCTAACAGAACACTCACGTAGCCAGTGTTCTAACAGAATACTAACTCAGCCTGTGTTCTAACATAATGTGGATTCAGATCAAAAATTACTAACTCAGTCTGTGTTCTAACAGAATGTGGACTCAGATTTTGTTCAAAACTTACTCAGTGTGTTTCTAACATAATATGGACTCAGTCTATGTTTAAAGAATACTCACTCAGCCAGTATTTTACCAGAGTATGGACTCAGCCTGTGTTCTAACAGAATACTCACACAGCCTGTGTTCTAACAGAATATGGACTCAGTCTATATTTAAAGAATACTGACTCACCTCAGTATTCCAACAGAACACTCACGTAGCCAGTGTCCTAACAGAATACTAACTCAGCCTGTGTTCTAACAGAATGTGCATTCAGATCAAATATTAATAACTCAGTCTGTGTTCTAACAGAATGTGGACTCAGATTTTGTTCAAAAATTACTCAGTCTGTGTTCTAACAGAATATGGACTAAGTCTATGTTTAAAGAATACTCACTCAGCTCAGTGTTCTAACATAACACTCACTTAGCCTGTGTTCTAACAGAATGTGGGTTCAGATCAAAAATTACTAACTCAGTCTGTGTTCTAACAGAATATGAACTCAGATTTTGTTCAAAAATTACTCAGTCTGTGTTCTTACAGAATATGGACTCCGTCTATGTTTAAAGAATACTCACTCAGCCAGTGTTCTACCAGAATATGGATTCAGACTATTTTCAAGAATACTCACTCAGCCTATGTTCTAGCAGAACGCTCACTTAGCCTGTGTTCTAACAGAATGTGGATTCAGATATTGTTCAAAAATTACTAACTCAGTCTGTGTTCTAACAGAATATGAACTCAGATTTTGTTCAAAAATTACTCAGTCTGTGTTCTAACAGAATATGAACTCAGATTTTGTTCAAAAATTACTCAGTCTGTGTTCTAACAGAATATGGACTCAGTCTATATTTAAAGAATACTCACTCACCTCAGTATTCTAACAGAACACTCACGTAGCCAGTGTTCTAACAGAATACTAACTCAGCCTGTGTTCTAACAGAATGTGGATTCATATCAAAAATTACTAACTCAGTCTGTGTTCTAACAGAATGTGGACTCAGATTTTGTTCAAAAATTACTCAGTCTGTTTCTAACAGAATATGGTCTCAGTCTATGTTTAAAGAATACTCACTCAGCCAGTATTTTACCAGAGTATGGACTCAGCCTGTGTTCTAACAGAATACTCACACAGCCTGTGTTCTAACAGAATATGGACTCAGTCTATAATTAAAGAATACTCACTCACCTCAGTATTCCAACAGAACACTCACGTAGCCGGTGTTCTAACAGAATACTAACTCAGCCTGTGTTCTAACAGAATGTGCATTCAGATCAAATATTAATAACTCAGTCTGTGTTCTAACAGAATGTGGACTCAGATTTTGTTCAAAAATTACTCAGTCTGTGTTCTAACAGAATATGGACTAAGTCTATGTTTAAAGAATACTCACTCAGCTCAGTGTTCTAACATAACACTCACTTAGCCTGTGTTCTAACAGAATGTGGGTTCAGATCAAAAATTACTAACTCAGTCTGTGTTCTAACAGAATATGAACTCAGATTTTGTTCAAAAATTACTCAGTCTGTGTTCTTACAGAATATGGACTCCGTCTATGTTTAAAGAATACTCACTCAGCCAGTGTTCTACCAGAATATGGATTCAGACTATTTTCAAGAATACTCACTCAGCCTATGTTCTAGCAGAACGCTCACTTAGCCTGTGTTCTAACAGAATGTGGACTCAGATATTGTTCAAAAATTACTAACTCAGTCTGTGTTCTAACAGTATTTGGACGCAGTCTATGTTTAAAAAATACTCACACACCTCAGTGTTCTAACAGAACACTCACGTAGCCTGTGTTCTAACAGACAACTAACTCAGCCTGTTTTCTAACAAAATGTGGATTCAGATCAAAAATTACTAACGCAGTCTGTGTTCTAACAGAATATGGACTTAGATTTTGTTCAAAAATTACTCAGTCTGTGTTCTAACAGAATATGGACTCAGTCTATGTTTAAAGAATACTCACTCAGCCAGTATTTTACCAGAGTATGGACTCAGCCTGTGTTCTAACAGAATACTCACACAGCCTGTGTTCTAACAGAATATGGACTCAGTCTATATTTAAAGAATACTCACTCACCTCAGTATTCTAACAGAACACTCACGTAGCCTGTGTTCTAACAGAACACTAACTCAGCCTGTTTTCTACAGAATGTGGATTCAGATCAAAAATTACTAACGCAGTCTGTGTTCTAACAGAATATGGACTTAGATTTTGTTCAAAAATTACTCAGTCTGTGTTCTAACAGAATATGGACTCAGTCTATGTTTAAAGAATACTCGCTCAGCCAATATTTTACCAGAGTATGGACTCAGCCTGTGTTCTAACAGAATACTCACACAGCCTGTGTTCTAACAGAATATGGACTCAGTCTATAATTAAAGAATACTCACTCACCTCAGTATTCCAACAGAACACTCACGTAGCCGGTGTTCTAACAGAATACTAACTCAGCCTGTGTTCTAACAGAATGTGGATTCAGATCAAATATTACTAACTCAGTCTGTGTTCTAACAGAATGTGGACTCAGATTTTGTTCAAAAATTATTCAGCCTGTGTTCTAACAGAATGTGGATTCAGATCAAAAATTACTAACTCAGTCTGTGTTCTAACAGAATGTGGGTTCAGATCAAAAATTACTAACTCAGTCTGTGTTCTAACAGAATATGAACTCAGATTTTGTTCAAAAATTACTCAGTCTGTGTTCTAACAGAATATGAACTCAGATTTTGTTCAAAAATTACTCAGCCTGTGTTCTAACATAATGTGGATTCAGATCAAAAATTACTAACTCAGTCTGTGTTCTAACAGAATGTGGACTCAGATTTTGTTCAAAACTTACTCAGTGTGTTTCTAACATAATATGGACTCAGTCTATGTTTAAAGAATACTCACTCAGCCAGTATTTTACCAGAGTATGGACTCAGCCTGTGTTCTAACAGAATACTCACACAGCCTGTGTTCTAACAGAATATGGACTCAGTCTATATTTAAAGAATACTGACTCACCTCAGTATTCCAACAGAACACTCACGTAGCCAGTGTCCTAACAGAATACTAACTCAGCCTGTGTTCTAACAGAATGTGCATTCAGATCAAATATTAATAACTCAGTCTGTGTTCTAACAGAATGTGGACTCAGATTTTGTTCAAAAATTACTCAGTCTGTGTTCTAACAGAATATGGACTAAGTCTATGTTTAAAGAATACTCACTCAGCTCAGTGTTCTAACATAACACTCACTTAGCCTGTGTTCTAACAGAATGTGGGTTCAGATCAAAAATTACTAACTCAGTCTGTGTTCTAACAGAATATGAACTCAGATTTTGTTCAAAAATTACTCAGTCTGTGTTCTTACAGAATATGGACTCCGTCTATGTTTAAAGAATACTCACTCAGCCAGTGTTCTACCAGAATATGGATTCAGACTATTTTCAAGAATACTCACTCAGCCTATGTTCTAGCAGAACGCTCACTTAGCCTGTGTTCTAACAGAATGTGGATTCAGATATTGTTCAAAAATTACTAACTCAGTCTGTGTTCTAACAGAATATGAACTCAGATTTTGTTCAAAAATTACTCAGTCTGTGTTCTAACAGAATATGAACTCAGATTTTGTTCAAAAATTACTCAGTCTGTGTTCTAACAGAATATGGACTCAGTCTATATTTAAAGAATACTCACTCACCTCAGTATTCTAACAGAACACTCACGTAGCCAGTGTTCTAACAGAATACTAACTCAGCCTGTGTTCTAACAGAATGTGGATTCATATCAAAAATTACTAACTCAGTCTGTGTTCTAACAGAATGTGGACTCAGATTTTGTTCAAAAATTACTCAGTCTGTTTCTAACAGAATATGGTCTCAGTCTATGTTTAAAGAATACTCACTCAGCCAGTATTTTACCAGAGTATGGACTCAGCCTGTGTTCTAACAGAATACTCACACAGCCTGTGTTCTAACAGAATATGGACTCAGTCTATAATTAAAGAATACTCACTCACCTCAGTATTCCAACAGAACACTCACGTAGCCGGTGTTCTAACAGAATACTAACTCAGCCTGTGTTCTAACAGAATGTGCATTCAGATCAAATATTAATAACTCAGTCTGTGTTCTAACAGAATGTGGACTCAGATTTTGTTCAAAAATTACTCAGTCTGTGTTCTAACAGAATATGGACTAAGTCTATGTTTAAAGAATACTCACTCAGCTCAGTGTTCTAACATAACACTCACTTAGCCTGTGTTCTAACAGAATGTGGGTTCAGATCAAAAATTACTAACTCAGTCTGTGTTCTAACAGAATATGAACTCAGATTTTGTTCAAAAATTACTCAGTCTGTGTTCTTACAGAATATGGACTCCGTCTATGTTTAAAGAATACTCACTCAGCCAGTGTTCTACCAGAATATGGATTCAGACTATTTTCAAGAATACTCACTCAGCCTATGTTCTAGCAGAACGCTCACTTAGCCTGTGTTCTAACAGAATGTGGACTCAGATATTGTTCAAAAATTACTAACTCAGTCTGTGTTCTAACAGTATTTGGACGCAGTCTATGTTTAAAAAATACTCACACACCTCAGTGTTCTAACAGAACACTCACGTAGCCTGTGTTCTAACAGACAACTAACTCAGCCTGTTTTCTAACAAAATGTGGATTCAGATCAAAAATTACTAACGCAGTCTGTGTTCTAACAGAATATGGACTTAGATTTTGTTCAAAAATTACTCAGTCTGTGTTCTAACAGAATATGGACTCAGTCTATGTTTAAAGAATACTCACTCAGCCAGTATTTTACCAGAGTATGGACTCAGCCTGTGTTCTAACAGAATACTCACACAGCCTGTGTTCTAACAGAATATGGACTCAGTCTATATTTAAAGAATACTCACTCACCTCAGTATTCTAACAGAACACTCACGTAGCCTGTGTTCTAACAGAACACTAACTCAGCCTGTTTTCTACAGAATGTGGATTCAGATCAAAAATTACTAACGCAGTCTGTGTTCTAACAGAATATGGACTTAGATTTTGTTCAAAAATTACTCAGTCTGTGTTCTAACAGAATATGGACTCAGTCTATGTTTAAAGAATACTCGCTCAGCCAATATTTTACCAGAGTATGGACTCAGCCTGTGTTCTAACAGAATACTCACACAGCCTGTGTTCTAACAGAATATGGACTCAGTCTATAATTAAAGAATACTCACTCACCTCAGTATTCCAACAGAACACTCACGTAGCCGGTGTTCTAACAGAATACTAACTCAGCCTGTGTTCTAACAGAATGTGGATTCAGATCAAATATTACTAACTCAGTCTGTGTTCTAACAGAATGTGGACTCAGATTTTGTTCAAAAATTATTCAGCCTGTGTTCTAACAGAATGTGGATTCAGATCAAAAATTACTAACTCAGTCTGTGTTCTAACAGAATGTGGGTTCAGATCAAAAATTACTAACTCAGTCTGTGTTCTAACAGAATATGAACTCAGATTTTGTTCAAAAATTACTCAGTCTGTGTTCTAACAGAATATGAACTCAGATTTTGTTCAAAAATTACTCAGTCTGTGTTCTAACAGAATATGGACTCAGTCTATATTTAAAGAATACTCACTCACCTCAGTATTCTAACAGAACACTCACGTAGCCAGTGTTCTAACAGAATACTAACTCAGCCTGTGTTCTAACATAATGTGGATTCAGATCAAAAATTACTAACTCAGTCTGTGTTCTAACAGAATGTGGACTCAGATTTTGTTCAAAACTTACTCAGTGTGTTTCTAACATAATATGGACTCAGTCTATGTTTAAAGAATACTCACTCAGCCAGTATTTTACCAGAGTATGGACTCAGCCTGTGTTCTAACAGAATACTCACACAGCCTGTGTTCTAACAGAATATGGACTCAGTCTATATTTAAAGAATACTGACTCACCTCAGTATTCCAACAGAACACTCACGTAGCCAGTGTCCTAACAGAATACTAACTCAGCCTGTGTTCTAACAGAATGTGCATTCAGATCAAATATTAATAACTCAGTCTGTGTTCTAACAGAATGTGGACTCAGATTTTGTTCAAAAATTACTCAGTCTGTGTTCTAACAGAATATGGACTAAGTCTATGTTTAAAGAATACTCACTCAGCTCAGTGTTCTAACATAACACTCACTTAGCCTGTGTTCTAACAGAATGTGGGTTCAGATCAAAAATTACTAACTCAGTCTGTGTTCTAACAGAATATGAACTCAGATTTTGTTCAAAAATTACTCAGTCTGTGTTCTTACAGAATATGGACTCCGTCTATGTTTAAAGAATACTCACTCAGCCAGTGTTCTACCAGAATATGGATTCAGACTATTTTCAAGAATACTCACTCAGCCTATGTTCTAGCAGAACGCTCACTTAGCCTGTGTTCTAACAGAATGTGGACTCAGATATTGTTCAAAAATTACTAACTCAGTCTGTGTTCTAACAGTATTTGGACGCAGTCTATGTTTAAAAAATACTCACACACCTCAGTGTTCTAACAGAACACTCACGTAGCCTGTGTTCTAACAGACAACTAACTCAGCCTGTGTTCTAACAGAATGTGGATTCAGATCAAAAATTACTAACTCAGTCTGTGTTCTAACAGAATGTGGACTCAGATTTTGTTCAAAAATTACTCAGTCTGTTTCTAACAGAATATGGTCTCAGTCTATGTTTAAAGAATACTCACTCAGCCAGTATTTTACCAGAGTATGGACTCAGCCTGTGTTCTAACAGAATACTAACACAGCCTGTGTTCTAACAGAATATGGACTCAGTCTATATTTAAAGAATACTCACTCACCTCAGTATTCTAACAGAACACTCACGTAGCCAGTGTTCTAACAGAATACTAACTCAGCCTGTGTTCTAACATAATGTGGATTCAGATCAAAAATTACTAACTCAGTCTGTGTTCTAACAGAATGTGGACTCAGATTTTGTTCAAAACTTACTCAGTGTGTTTCTAACATAATATGGACTCAGTCTATGTTTAAAGAATACTCACTCAGCCAGTATTTTACCAGAGTATGGACTCAGCCTGTGTTCTAACAGAATACTCACACAGCCTGTGTTCTAACAGAATATGGACTCAGTCTATATTTAAAGAATACTGACTCACCTCAGTATTCCAACAGAACACTCACGTAGCCAGTGTCCTAACAGAATACTAACTCAGCCTGTGTTCTAACAGAATGTGCATTCAGATCAAATATTAATAACTCAGTCTGTGTTCTAACAGAATGTGGACTCAGATTTTGTTCAAAAATTACTCAGTCTGTGTTCTAACAGAATATGGACTAAGTCTATGTTTAAAGAATACTCACTCAGCTCAGTGTTCTAACATAACACTCACTTAGCCTGTGTTCTAACAGAATGTGGGTTCAGATCAAAAATTACTAACTCAGTCTGTGTTCTAACAGAATATGAACTCAGATTTTGTTCAAAAATTACTCAGTCTGTGTTCTTACAGAATATGGACTCCGTCTATGTTTAAAGAATACTCACTCAGCCAGTGTTCTACCAGAATATGGATTCAGACTATTTTCAAGAATACTCACTCAGCCTATGTTCTAGCAGAACGCTCACTTAGCCTGTGTTCTAACAGAATGTGGACTCAGATATTGTTCAAAAATTACTAACTCAGTCTGTGTTCTAACAGTATTTGGACGCAGTCTATGTTTAAAAAATACTCACACACCTCAGTGTTCTAACAGAACACTCACGTAGCCTGTGTTCTAACAGACAACTAACTCAGCCTGTGTTCTAACAGAATGTGGATTCAGATCAAAAATTACTAACTCAGTCTGTGTTCTAACAGAATGTGGACTCAGATTTTGTTCAAAAATTACTCAGTCTGTTTCTAACAGAATATGGTCTCAGTCTATGTTTAAAGAATACTCACTCAGCCAGTATTTTACCAGAGTATGGACTCAGCCTGTGTTCTAACAGAATACTCACACAGCCTGTGTTCTAACAGAATATGGACTCAGTCTATATTTAAAGAATACTCACTCACCTCAGTATTCTAACAGAACACTCACGTAGCCAGTGTTCTAACAGAATACTAACTCAGCCTGTGTTCTAACATAATGTGGATTCAGATCAAAAATTACTAACTCAGTCTGTGTTCTAACAGAATGTGGACTCAGATTTTGTTCAAAACTTACTCAGTGTGTTTCTAACATAATATGGACTCAGTCTATGTTTAAAGAATACTCACTCAGCCAGTATTTTACCAGAGTATGGACTCAGCCTGTGTTCTAACAGAATACTCACACAGCCTGTGTTCTAACAGAATATGGACTCAGTCTATATTTAAAGAATACTGACTCACCTCAGTATTCCAACAGAACACTCACGTAGCCAGTGTCCTAACAGAATACTAACTCAGCCTGTGTTCTAACAGAATGTGCATTCAGATCAAATATTAATAACTCAGTCTGTGTTCTAACAGAATGTGGACTCAGATTTTGTTCAAAAATTACTCAGTCTGTGTTCTAACAGAATATGGACTAAGTCTATGTTTAAAGAATACTCACTCAGCTCAGTGTTCTAACATAACACTCACTTAGCCTGTGTTCTAACAGAATGTGGGTTCAGATCAAAAATTACTAACTCAGTCTGTGTTCTAACAGAATATGAACTCAGATTTTGTTCAAAAATTACTCAGTCTGTGTTCTTACAGAATATGGACTCCGTCTATGTTTAAAGAATACTCACTCAGCCAGTGTTCTACCAGAATATGGATTCAGACTATTTTCAAGAATACTCACTCAGCCTATGTTCTAGCAGAACGCTCACTTAGCCTGTGTTCTAACAGAATGTGGACTCAGATATTGTTCAAAAATTACTAACTCAGTCTGTGTTCTAACAGTATTTGGACGCAGTCTATGTTTAAAAAATACTCACACACCTCAGTGTTCTAACAGAACACTCACGTAGCCTGTGTTCTAACAGACAACTAACTCAGCCTGTTTTCTAACAAAATGTGGATTCAGATCAAAAATTACTAACGCAGTCTGTGTTCTAACAGAATATGGACTTAGATTTTGTTCAAAAATTACTCAGTCTGTGTTCTAACAGAATATGGACTCAGTCTATGTTTAAAGAATACTCACTCAGCCAGTATTTTACCAGAGTATGGACTCAGCCTGTGTTCTAACAGAATACTCACACAGCCTGTGTTCTAACAGAATATGGACTCAGTCTATATTTAAAGAATACTCACTCACCTCAGTATTCTAACAGAACACTCACGTAGCCAGTTTTCAAACAGAATACTAACTCAGCCTGTGTTCTAACAGAATGTGGATTCAGATCAAAAATTACTAACTCAGTCTGTGTTCTAACAGAATGTGGACTCAGATTTTGTTCAAAACTTACTCAGTGTGTTTCTAACAGAATATGGACTCAGTCTATGTTTAAAGAATACTCACTCAGCCAGTATTTTACCAGAGTATGGACTCAGCCTGTGTTCTAACAGAATACTCACACAGCCTGTGTTCTAACAGAATATGGACTCAGTCTATATTTAAAGAATACTGACTCACCTCAGTATTCCAACAGAACACTCACGTAGCCAGTGTCCTAACAGAATACTAACTCAGCCTGTGTTCTAACAGAATGTGCATTCAGATCAAATATTAATAACTCAGTCTGTGTTCTAACAGAATGTGGACTCAGATTTTGTTCAAAAATTACTCAGTCTGTGTTCTAACAGAATATGGACTAAGTCTATGTTTAAAGAATACTCACTCAGCTCAGTGTTCTAACATAACACTCACTTAGCCTGTGTTCTAACAGAATGTGGGTTCAGATCAAAAATTACTAACTCAGTCTGTGTTGTAACAGAATATGAACTCAGATTTTGTTCAAAAATTACTCAGTCTGTGTTCTTACAGAATATGGACTCCGTCTATGTTTAAAGAATACTCACTCAGCCAGTGTTCTACCAGAATATGGATTCAGACTATTTTCAAGAATACTCACTCAGCCTATGTTCTAGCAGAACGCTCACTTAGCCTGTGTTCTAACAGAATGTGGACTCAGATATTGTTCAAAAATTACTAACTCAGTCTGTGTTCTAACAGTATTTGGACGCAGTCTATGTTTAAAAAATACTCACACACCTCAGTGTTCTAACAGAACACTCACGTAGCCTGTGTTATAACAGACAACTAACTCAGCCTGTTTTCTAACAAAATGTGGATTCAGATCAAAAATTACTAACGCAGTCTGTGTTCTAACAGAATATGGACTTAGATTTTGTTCAAAAATTACTCAGTCTGTGTTCTAACAGAATATGGACTCAGTCTATGTTTAAAGAATACTCACTCAGCCAGTATTTTACCAGAGTATGGACTCAGCCTGTGTTCTAACAGAATACTCACACAGCCTGTGTTCTAACAGAATATGGACTCAGTCTATATTTAAAGAATACTCACTCACCTCAGTATTCTAACAGAACACTCACGTAGCCAGTTTTCAAACAGAATACTAACTCAGCCTGTGTTCTAACAGAATGTGGATTCAGATCAAAAATTACTAACTCAGTCTGTGTTCTAACAGAATGTGGACTCAGATTTTGTTCAAAAATTACTCAGTCTGTTTCTAACAGAATATGGTCTCAGTCTATGTTTAAAGAATACTCACTCAGCCAGTATTTTACCAGAGTATGGACTCAGCCTGTGTTCTAACAGAATAATCACACAGCCTGTGTTCTAACAGAATATGGACTCAGTCTATATTTAAAGAATACTCACTCACCTCAGTATTCTAACAGAACACTCACGTAGCCAGTGTTCTAACAGAATACTAACTCAGCCTGTGTTCTAACATAATGTGGATTCAGATCAAAAATTACTAACTCAGTCTGTGTTCTAACAGAATGTGGACTCAGATTTTGTTCAAAACTTACTCAGTGTGTTTCTAACATAATATGGACTCAGTCTATGTTTAAAGAATACTCACTCAGCCAGTATTTTACCAGAGTATGGACTCAGCCTGTGTTCTAACAGAATACTCACACAGCCTGTGTTCTAACAGAATATGGACTCAGTCTATATTTAAAGAATACTGACTCACCTCAGTATTCCAACAGAACACTCACGTAGCCAGTGTCCTAACAGAATACTAACTCAGCCTGTGTTCTAACAGAATGTGCATTCAGATCAAATATTAATAACTCAGTCTGTGTTCTAACAGAATGTGGACTCAGATTTTGTTCAAAAATTACTCAGTCTGTGTTCTAACAGAATATGGACTAAGTCTATGTTTAAAGAATACTCACTCAGCTCAGTGTTCTAACATAACACTCACTTAGCCTGTGTTCTAACAAAATGTGGGTTCAGATCAAAAATTACTAACTCAGTCTGTGTTCTAACAGAATATGAACTCAGATTTTGTTCAAAAATTACTCAGTCTGTGTTCTTACAGAATATGGACTCCGTCTATGTTTAAAGAATACTCACTCAGCCAGTGTTCTACCAGAATATGGATTCAGACTATTTTCAAGAATACTCACTCAGCCTATGTTCTAGCAGAACGCTCACTTAGCCTGTGTTCTAACAGAATGTGGACTCAGATATTGTTCAAAAATTACTAACTCAGTCTGTGTTCTAACAGTATTTGGACGCAGTCTATGTTTAAAAAATACTCACACACCTCAGTGTTCTAACAGAACACTCACGTAGCCTGTGTTCTAACAGACAACTAACTCAGCCTGTTTTCTAACAAAATGTGGATTCAGATCAAAAATTACTAACGCAGTCTGTGATCTAACAGAATATGGACTTAGATTTTGTTCAAAAATTACTCAGTCTGTGTTCTAACAGAATATGGACTCAGTCTATGTTTAAAGAATACTCACTCAGCCAGTATTTTACCAGAGTATGGACTCAGCCTGTGTTCTAACAGAATACTCACACAGCCTGTGTTCTAAAAGAATATGGACTCAGTCTATATTTAAAGAATACTCACTCACCTCAGTATTCTAACAGAACACTCACGTAGCCAGTTTTCAAACAGAATACTAACTCAGCCTGTGTTCTAACAGAATGTGGATTCAGATCAAAAATTACTAACTCAGTCTGTGTTCTAACAGAATGTGGACTCAGATTTTGTTCAAAAATTACTCAGTCTGTTTCTAACAGAATATGGTCTCAGTCTATGTTTAAAGAATACTCACTCAGCCAGTATTTTACCAGAGTATGGACTCAGCCTGTGTTCTAACAGAATACTCACACAGCCTGTGTTCTAACAGAATATGGACTCAGTCTATATTTAAAGAATACTCACTCACCTCAGTATTCTAACAGAACACTCACGTAGCCAGTGTTCTAACAGAATACTAACTCAGCCTGTGTTCTAACATAATGTGGATTCAGATCAAAAATTACTAACTCAGTCTGTGTTCTAACAGAATGTGGACTCAGATTTTGTTCAAAACTTACTCAGTGTGTTTCTAACATAATATGGACTCAGTCTATGTTTAAAGAATACTCACTCAGCCAGTATTTTACCAGAGTATGGACTCAGCCTGTGTTCTAACAGAATACTCACACAGCCTGTGTTCTAACAGAATATGGACTCAGTCTATATTTAAAGAATACTGACTCACCTCAGTATTCCAACAGAACACTCACGTAGCCAGTGTCCTAACAGAATACTAACTCAGCCTGTGTTCTAACAGAATGTGCATTCAGATCAAATATTAATAACTCAGTCTGTGTTCTAACAGAATGTGGACTCAGATTTTGTTCAAAAATTACTCAGTCTGTGTTCTAACAGAATATGGACTAAGTCTATGTTTAAAGAATACTCACTCAGCTCAGTGTTCTAACATAACACTCACTTAGCCTGTGTTCTAACAGAATGTGGGTTCAGATCAAAAATTACTAACTCAGTCTGTGTTCTAACAGAATATGAACTCAGATTTTGTTCAAAAATTACTCAGTCTGTGTTCTTACAGAATATGGACTCCGTCTATGTTTAAAGAATACTCACTCAGCCAGTGTTCTACCAGAATATGGATTCAGACTATTTTCAAGAATACTCACTCAGCCTATGTTCTAGCAGAACGCTCACTTAGCCTGTGTTCTAACAGAATGTGGACTCAGATATTGTTCAAAAATTACTAACTCAGTCTGTGTTCTAACAGTATTTGGACGCAGTCTATGTTTAAAAAATACTCACACACCTCAGTGTTCTAACAGAACACTCACGTAGCCTGTGTTCTAACAGACAACTAACTCAGCCTGTTTTCTAACAAAATGTGGATTCAGATCAAAAATTACTAACGCAGTCTGTGTTCTAACAGAATATGGACTTAGATTTTGTTCAAAAATTACTCAGTCTGTGTTCTAACAGAATATGGACTCAGTCTATGTTTAAAGAATACTCACTCAGCCAGTATTTTACCAGAGTATGGACTCAGCCTGTGTTCTAACAGAATACTCACACAGCCTGTGTTCTAACAGAATATGGACTCAGTCTATATTTAAAGAATACTCACTCACCTCAGTATTCTAACAGAACACTCACGTAGCCAGTTTTCAAACAGAATACTAACTCAGCCTGTGTTCTAACAGAATGTGGATTCAGATCAAAAATTACTAACTCAGTCTGTGTTCTAACAGAATGTGGACTCAGATTTTGTTCAAAAATTACTCAGTCTGTTTCTAACAGAATATGGTCTCAGTCTATGTTTAAAGAATACTCACTCAGCCAGTATTTTACCAGAGTATGGACTCAGCCTGTGTTCTAACAGAATACTCACACAGCCTGTGTTCTAACAGAATATGGACTCAGTCTATATTTAAAGAATACTCACTCACCTCAGTATTCTAACAGAACACTCACGTAGCCTGTGTTCTAACAGAACACTAACTCAGCCTGTTTTCTACAGAATGTGGATTCAGATCAAAAATTACTAACGCAGTCTGTGTTCTAACAGAATATGGACTTAGATTTTGTTCAAAAATTACTCAGTCTGTGTTCTAACAGAATATGGACTCAGTCTATGTTTAAAGAATACTCGCTCAGCCAATATTTTACCAGAGTATGGACTCAGCCTGTGTTCTAACAGAATACTCACACAGCCTGTGTTCTAACAGAATATGGACTCAGTCTATAATTAAAGAATACTCACTCACCTCAGTATTCCAACAGAACACTCACGTAGCCGGTGTTCTAACAGAATACTAACTCAGCCTGTGTTCTAACAGAATGTGGATTCAGATCAAATATTACTAACTCAGTCTGTGTTCTAACAGAATGTGGACTCAGATTTTGTTCAAAAATTATTCAGCCTGTGTTCTAACAGAATGTGGATTCAGATCAAAAATTACTAACTCAGTCTGTGTTCTAACAGAATGTGGGTTCAGATCAAAAATTACTAACTCAGTCTGTGTTCTAACAGAATATAAACTCAGATTTTGTTCAAAAATTACTCAGTCTGTGTTCTAACAGAATATGAACTCAGATTTTGTTCAAAAATTACTCAGTCTGTGTTCTAACAGAATATGGACTCAGTCTATATTTAAAGAATACTCACTCACCTCAGTATTCTAACAGAACACTCACATAGCCAGTGTTCTAACAGAATACTAACTCAGCCTGTGTTCTAACAGAATGTGGATTCAGATCAAAAATTACTAACTCAGTCTGTGTTCTAACAGAATGTGGACTCAGATTTTGTTCAAAAATTACTCAGTCTGTTTCTAACAGAATATGGACTCAGTCTATGTTTAAAGAATACTCACTCAGCCAGTATTTTACCAGAGTATGGACTCAGCCTGTGTTCTAACAGAATACTCACACAGCCTGTGTTCTAACAGAATATGGACTCAGTCTATATTTAAAGAATACTGACTCACCTCAGTATTCCAACAGAACACTCACGTAGCCAGTGTCCTAACAGAATACTAACTCAGCCTGTGTTCTAACAGAATGTGCATTCAGATCAAATATTAATAACTCAGTCTGTGTTCTAACAGAATGTGGACTCAGATTTTGTTCAAAAATTACTCAGTCTGTGTTCTAACAGAATATGGACTAAGTCTATGTTTAAAGAATACTCACTCAGCTCAGTGTTCTAACATAACACTCACTTAGCCTGTGTTCTAACAGAATGTGGGTTCAGATCAAAAATTACTAACTCAGTCTGTGTTCTAACAGAATATGAACTCAGATTTTGTTCAAAAATTACTCAGTCTGTGTTCTAACAGAATATGGACTCAGTCTATGTTTAAAGAATACTCGCTCAGCCAATATTTTACCAGAGTATGGACTCAGCCTGTGTTCTAACAGAATACTCACACAGCCTGTGTTCTAACAGAATATGGACTCAGTCTATATTTAAAGAATACTCACTCACCTCAGTATTCTAACAGAACACTCACGTAGCCAGTTTTCAAACAGAATACTAACTCAGCCTGTGTTCTAACAGAATGTGGATTCAGATCAAAAATTACTAACTCAGTCTGTGTTCTAACAGAATGTGGACTCAGATTTTGTTCAAAAATTACTCAGTCTGTTTCTAACAGAATATGGACTCAGTCTATGTTTAAAGAATACTCACTCAGCCAGTATTTTACCAGAGTATGGACTCAGCCTGTGTTCTAACAGAATACTCACACAGCCTGTGTTCTAACAGAATATGGACTCAGTCTATATTTAAAGAATACTGACTCACCTCAGTATTCCAACAGAACACTCACGTAGCCAGTGTCCTAACAGAATACTAACTCAGCCTGTGTTCTAACAGAATGTGCATTCAGATCAAATATTAATAACTCAGTCTGTGTTCTAACAGAATGTGGACTCAGATTTTGTTCAAAAATTACTCAGTCTGTGTTCTAACAGAATATGGACTAAGTCTATGTTTAAAGAATACTCACTCAGCTCAGTGTTCTAACATAACACTCACTTAGCCTGTGTTCTAACAGAATGTGGGTTCAGATCAAAAATTACTAACTCAGTCTGTGTTCTAACAGAATATGAACTCAGATTTTGTTCAAAAATTACTCAGTCTGTGTTCTTACAGAATATGGACTCCGTCTATGTTTAAAGAATACTCACTCAGCCAGTGTTCTACCAGAATATGGATTCAGACTATTTTCAAGAATACTCACTCAGCCTATGTTCTAGCAGAACGCTCACTTAGCCTGTGTTCTAACAGAATGTGGACTCAGATATTGTTCAAAAATTACTAACTCAGTCTGTGTTCTAACAGTATTTGGACGCAGTCTATGTTTAAAAAATACTCACACACCTCAGTGTTCTAACAGAACACTCACGTAGCCTGTGTTCTAACAGACAACTAACTCAGCCTGTTTTCTAACAAAATGTGGATTCAGATCAAAAATTACTAACGCAGCCTGTGTTCTAACAGAATATGGACTTAGATTTTGTTCAAAAATTACTCAGTCTGTGTTCTAACAGAATATGGACTCAGTCTATGTTTAAAGAATACTCGCTCAGCCAATATTTTACCAGAGTATGGACTCAGCCTGTGTTCTAACAGAATACTCACACAGCCTGTGTTCTAACAGAATATGGACTCAGTCTATATTTAAAGAATACTCACTCACCTCAGTATTCTAACAGAACACTCACGTAGCCGGTGTTCTAACAGAATACTAACTCAGCCTGTGTTCTAACAGAATGTGGATTCAGATCAAATATTACTAACTCAGTCTGTGTTCTAACAGAATGTGGACTCAGATTTTGTTCAAAAATTATTCAGCCTGTGTTCTAACAGAATGTGGATTCAGATCAAAAATTACTAACTCAGTCTGTGTTCTAACAGAATGTGGGTTCAGATCAAAAATTACTAACTCAGTCTGTGTTCTAACAGAATATGAACTCAGATTTTGTTCAAAAATTACTCAGTCTGTTTTCTAACAGAATATGAACTCAGATTTTGTTCAAAAATTACTCAGTCTGTGTTCTAACAGAATATGGACTCAGTCTATATTTAAAGAATACTCACTCACCTCAGTATTCTAACAGAACACTCACGTAGCCAGTGTTCTAACAGAATACTAACTCAGCCTGTGTTCTAACATAATGTGGATTCAGATCAAAAATTACTAACTCAGTCTGTGTTCTAACAGAATGTGGACTCAGATTTTGTTCAAAACTTACTCAGTGTGTTTCTAACATAATATGGACTCAGTCTATGTTTAAAGAATACTCACTCAGCCAGTATTTTACCAGAGTATGGACTCAGCCTGTGTTCTAACAGAATACTCACACAGCCTGTGTTCTAACAGAATATGGACTCAGTCTATATTTAAAGAATACTGACTCACCTCAGTATTCCAACAGAACACTCACGTAGCCAGTGTCCTAACAGAATACTAACTCAGCCTGTGTTCTAACAGAATGTGCATTCAGATCAAATATTAATAACTCAGTCTGTGTTCTAACAGAATGTGGACTCAGATTTTGTTCAAAAATTACTCAGTCTGTGTTCTAACAGAATATGCACTAAGTCTATGTTTAAAGAATACTCACTCAGCTCAGTGTTCTAACATAACACTCACTTAGCCTGTGTTCTAACAGAATGTGGGTTCAGATCAAAAATTACTAACTCAGTCTGTGTTCTAACAGAATATGAACTCAGATTTTGTTCAAAAATTACTCAGTCTGTGTTCTTACAGAATATGGACTCCGTCTATGTTTAAAGAATACTCACTCAGCCAGTGTTCTACCAGAATATGGATTCAGACTATTTTCAAGAATACTCACTCAGCCTATGTTCTAGCAGAACGCTCACTTAGCCTGTGTTCTAACAGAATGTGGACTCAGATATTGTTCAAAAATTACTAACTCAGTCTGTGTTCTAACAGTATTTGGACGCAGTCTATGTTTAAAAAATACTCACACACCTCAGTGTTCTAACAGAACACTCACGTAGCCTGTGTTCTAACAGACAACTAACTCAGCCTGTGTTCTAACAGAATGTGGATTCAGATCAAAAATTACTAACTCAGTCTGTGTTCTAACAGAATGTGGACTCAGATTTTGTTCAAAAATTACTCAGTCTGTTTCTAACAGAATATGGTCTCAGTCTATGTTTAAAGAATACTCACTCAGCCAGTATTTTACCAGAGTATGGACTCAGCCTGTGTTCTAACAGAATACTCACACAGCCTGTGTTCTAACAGAATATGGACTCAGTCTATATTTAAAGAATACTCACTCACCTCAGTATTCTAACAGAACACTCACGTAGCCAGTGTTCTAACAGAATACTAACTCAGCCTGTGTTCTAACAGAATGTGGATTCAGATCAAAAATTACTAACTCAGTCTGTGTTCTAACAGAATGTGGACTCAGATTTTGTTCAAAACTTACTCAGTGTGTTTCTAACATAATATGGACTCAGTCTATGTTTAAAGAATACTCACTCAGCCAGTATTTTACCAGAGTATGGACTCAGCCTGTGTTCTAACAGAATACTCACACAGCCTGTGTTCTAACAGAATATGGACTCAGTCTATATTTAAAGAATACTGACTCACCTCAGTATTCCAACAGAACACTCACGTAGCCAGTGTCCTAACAGAATACTAACTCAGCCTGTGTTCTAACAGAATGTGCATTCAGATCAAATATTAATAACTCAGTCTGTGTTCTAACAGAATGTGGACTCAGATTTTGTTCAAAAATTACTCAGTCTGTGTTCTAACAGAATATGGACTAAGTCTATGTTTAAAGAATACTCACTCAGCTCAGTGTTCTAACATAACACTCACTTAGCCTGTGTTCTAACAGAATGTGGGTTCAGATCAAAAATTACTAACTCAGTCTGTGTTCTAACAGAATATGAACTCAGATTTTGTTCAAAAATTACTCAGTCTGTGTTCTTACAGAATATGGACTCCGTCTATGTTTAAAGAATACTCACTCAGCCAGTGTTCTACCAGAATATGGATTCAGACTATTTTCAAGAATACTCACTCAGCCTATGTTCTAGCAGAACGCTCACTTAGCCTGTGTTCTAACAGAATGTGGACTCAGATATTGTTCAAAAATTACTAACTCAGTCTGTGTTCTAACAGTATTTGGACGCAGTCTATGTTTAAAAAATACTCACACACCTCAGTGTTCTAACAGAACACTCACGTAGCCTGTGTTCTAACAGACAACTAACTCAGCCTGTTTTCTAACAAAATGTGGATTCAGATCAAAAATTACTAACGCAGTCTGTGATCTAACAGAATATGGACTTAGATTTTGTTCAAAAATTACTCAGTCTGTGTTCTAACAGAATATGGACTCAGTCTATGTTTAAAGAATACTCACTCAGCCAGTATTTTACCAGAGTATGGACTCAGCCTGTGTTCTAACAGAATACTCACACAGCCTGTGTTCTAAAAGAATATGGACTCAGTCTATATTTAAAGAATACTCACTCACCTCAGTATTCTAACAGAACACTCACGTAGCCAGTTTTCAAACAGAATACTAACTCAGCCTGTGTTCTAACAGAATGTGGATTCAGATCAAAAATTACTAACTCAGTCTGTGTTTTAACAGAATGTGGACTCAGATTTTGTTCAAAAATTACTCAGTCTGTTTCTAACAGAATATGGTCTCAGTCTATGTTTAAAGAATACTCACTCAGCCAGTATTTTACCAGAGTATGGACTCAGCCTGTGTTCTAACAGAATACTCACACAGCCTGTGTTCTAACAGAATATGGACTCAGTCTATATTTAAAGAATACTCACTCACCTCAGTATTCTAACAGAACACTCACGTAGCCAGTGTTCTAACAGAATACTAACTCAGCCTGTGTTCTAACATAATGTGGATTCAGATCAAAAATTACTAACTCAGTCTGTGTTCTAACAGAATGTGGACTCAGATTTTGTTCAAAACTTACTCAGTGTGTTTCTAACATAATATGGACTCAGTCTATGTTTAAAGAATACTCACTCAGCCAGTATTTTACCAGAGTATGGACTCAGCCTGTGTTCTAACAGAATACTCACACAGCCTGTGTTCTAACAGAATATGGACTCAGTCTATATTTAAAGAATACTGACTCACCTCAGTATTCCAACAGAACACTCACGTAGCCAGTGTCCTAACAGAATACTAACTCAGCCTGTGTTCTAACAGAATGTGCATTCAGATCAAATATTAATAACTCAGTCTGTGTTCTAACAGAATATGGACTAAGTCTATGTTTAAAGAATACTCACTCAGCTCAGTGTTCTAACATAACACTCACTTAGCCTGTGTTCTAACAGAATGTGGGTTCAGATCAAAAATTACTAACTCAGTCTGTGTTCTAACAGAATATGAACTCAGATTTTGTTCAAAAATTACTCAGTCTGTGTTCTTACAGAATATGGACTCCGTCTATGTTTAAAGAATACTCACTCAGCCAGTGTTCTACCAGAATATGGATTCAGACTATTTTCAAGAATACTCACTCAGCCTATGTTCTAGCAGAACGCTCACTTAGCCTGTGTTCTAACAGAATGTGGACTCAGATATTGTTCAAAAATTACTAACTCAGTCTGTGTTCTAACAGTATTTGGACGCAGTCTATGTTTAAAAAATACTCACACACCTCAGTGTTCTAACAGAACACTAACGTAGCCTGTGTTCTAACAGACAACTAACTCAGCCTGTTTTCTAACAAAATGTGGATTCAGATCAAAAATTACTAACGCAGTCTGTGTTCTAACAGAATATGGACTTAGATTTTGTTCAAAAATTACTCAGTCTGTGTTCTAACAGAATATGGACTCAGTCTATGTTTAAAGAATACTCACTCAGCCAGTATTTTACCAGAGTATGGACTCAGCCTGTGTTCTAACAGAATACTCACACAGCCTGTGTTCTAACAGAATATGTACTCAGTCTATATTTAAAGAATACTCACTCACCTCAGTATTCTAACAGAACACTCACGTAGCCAGTGTTCTAACAGAATACTAACTCAGCCTGTGTTCTAACAGAATGTGGATTCAGATCAAAAATTACTAACTCAGTATGTGTTCTAACAGAATGTGGACTCAGATTTTGTTCAAAAATTACTCAGTCTGTTTCTAACAGAATATGGACTCAGTCTATGTTTAAAGAATACTCACTCAGCCAGTATTTTACCAGAGTATGGACTCAGCCTGTGTTCTAACAGAATACTCACACAGCCTGTGTTCTAACAGAATATGTACTCAGTCTATATTTAAAGAATACTCACTCACCTCAATATTCTAACAGAACACTCACGTAGCCAGTGTTCTAACAGAACACTAACTCAGCCTGTTTTCTAACAGAATGTGGATTCAGATCAAAAATTACTAATGCAGTCTGTGTTCTAACAGAATATGGACTTAGATTTTGTTCAAAAATTACTCAGTCTGTGTTCTAACAGAATATGGACTCAGTCTATGTTTAAAGAATACTCACTCAGCCAATATTTTACCAGAGCATGGACTCAGCCTGTGTTCTAACAGAATACTCACACAGCCTGTGTTCTAACAGAATATGGACTCAGTCTATATTTAAAGAATACTCACTCACCTCAGTATTCCTAGAGAACACTCACGTAGCCAGTGTTCTAACAGAATACTAACTCAGCCTGTGTTCTAACAGAATGTGGATTCAGATCAAATATTACTAACTCAGTCTGTGTTCTAACAGAATGTGGACTCAGATTTTGTTCAAAAATTATTCAGCCTGTGTTCTAACAGAATGTGGATTCAGATCAAAAATTACTAACTCAGTCTGTGTTCTAACGGAATGTGGGTTCAGATCAAAAATTACTAACTCAGTCTGTGTTCTAACAGAATATGAACTCAGATTTTGTTCAAAAATTACTCAGTCTGTGTTCTAACAGAATATGGACTCAGTCTATATTTAAAGAATACTCACTCACCTCAGTATTCTAACAGAACACTCACGTAGCCAGTGTTCTATCAGAATACTAACTAATCCTGTGTTCTAACAGAATGTGGATTCAGATCAAAAATTACTAACTCAGTCTGTGTTCTAACAGAATGTGGACTCAGATTTTGTTCAAAACTTACTCAGTCTGTTTCTAACAGAATATGGTCTGAGTCTATGTTTAAAGAATACTCACTCAGCCAGTATTTTACCAGAGTATGGACTCAGCCTGTGTTCTAACAGAATATTCACACAGCCTGTGTTCTAACAGAATATGTACTCAGTCTATATTTAAAGAATACTCACTCACCTCAGTATTCTAACAGAACACTCACGTAGCCAGTGTTCTAACAGAATACTAACTCAGCCTGTGTTCTAACAGAATGTGGATTCAGATCAAAAATTACTAACTCAGTCTGTGTTCTAACAGAATGTGGACTCAGATTTTGTTCAAAAATTACTCAGTCTGTTTCTAACAGAATATGGTCTCAGTCTATGTTTAAAGAATACTCACTCAGCCAGTATTTTACCAGAGTATGGACTCAGCCTGTGTTCTAACAGAATACTCACACAGACTGTGTTCTAACAGAATATGGACTCAGTCTATATTTAAAGAATACTCACTCACCTCAGTATTCCAACAGAACACTCATGTAGCCAGTGTTCTAACAGAATACTAACTCAGCCTGTGTTTTAACAAAATGTGGATTCAGATCAAATATTACTAACTCAGTCTGTGTTCTAACAGAATGTGGACTCAGATTTTGTTCAAAAATTATTCAGCCTGTGTTCTAACAGAATGTGTATTCAGATCAAAAATTACTAACTCAGTCTGTGTTCTAACAGAATGTGGGTTCAGATCAAAAATTACTAACTCAGTCTGTGTTCTAACAGAATATGAACTCAGATTTTGTTCAAAAATTACTCAGTCTGTGTTCTAACAGAATATGGACTCAGTCTATATTTAAAGAATACTCACTCACCTCAGTATTCTAACAGAACACTCACGTAGCCAGTGTTCTATCAGAATACTAACTAATCCTGTGTTCTAACAGAATGTGGATTCAGATCAAAAATTACTAACTCAGTCTGTGTTCTAACAGAATGTGGACTCAGATTTTGTTCAAAACTTACTCAGTCTGTTTCTAACAGAATATGGTCTGAGTCTATGTTTAAAGAATACTCACTCAGCCAGTATTTTACCAGAGTATGGACTCAGCCTGTGTTCTAACAGAATATTCACACAGCCTGTGTTCTAACAGAATATGTACTCAGTCTATATTTAAAGAATACTCACTCACCTCAGTATTCTAACAGAACACTCACGTAGCCAGTGTTCTAACAGAATACTAACTCAGCCTGTGTTCTAACAGAATGTGGATTCAGATCAAAAATTACTAACTCAGTCTGTGTTCTAACAGAATGTGGACTCAGATTTTGTTCAAAAATTACTCAGTCTGTTTCTAACAGAATATGGTCTCAGTCTATGTTTAAAGAATACTCACTCAGCCAGTATTTTACCAGAGTATGGACTCAGCCTGTGTTCTAACAGAATACTCACACAGACTGTGTTCTAACAGAATATGGACTCAGTCTATATTTAAAGAATACTCACTCACCTCAGTATTCCAACAGAACACTCATGTAGCCAGTGTTCTAACAGAATACTAACTCAGCCTGTGTTTTAACAAAATGTGGATTCAGATCAAATATTACTAACTCAGTCTGTGTTCTAACAGAATGTGGACTCAGATTTTGTTCAAAAATTATTCAGCCTGTGTTCTAACAGAATGTGTATTCAGATCAAAAATTACTAACTCAGTCTGTGTTCTAACAGAATGTGGGTTCAGATCAAAAATTACTAACTCAGTCTGTGTTCTAACAGAATATGAACTCAGATTTTGTTCAAAAATTACTCAGTCTGTGTTCTAACAGAATATGGACTCAGTCTATATTGAAAGAATACTCACTCACCTCAGTATTCTAACAGAACACTCACGTAGCCAGTGTTCTAACAGAATACTAACTCATCCTGTGTTCTAACAGAATGTGGATTCAGATCAAAAATTACTAACTCAGTCTGTGTTCTAACAGAATGTGGACTCAGATTTTGTTCAAAAATTACTCAGTCTGTTTCTAACAGAATATGGTCTCAGTCTATGTTTAAAGAATACTCACTCAGCCAGTATTTTACCAGAGTATGGACTCAGCCTGTGTTCTAACAGAATACTCACACAGCCTGTGTTCTAACAGAATATGGACTCAGTCTATATTTAAAGAATACTCACTCACCTCAGTATTCCAACAGAACACTCATGTAGCCAGTGTTCTAACAGAATACTAACTCAGCCTGTGTTCTAACAGAATGTGGATTCAGATCAAATATTACTAACTCAGTCTGTGTTCTAACAGAATGTGGACTCAGATTTTGTTCAAAAATTATTCAGCCTGTGTTCTAACAGAATGTGTATTCAGATCAAAAATTACTAACTCAGTCTGTGTTCTAACAGAATGTGGGTTCAGATCAAAAATTACTAACTCAGTCTGTGTTCTAACAGAATATGAACTCAGATTTTATTCAAAAATTACACAGTCTGTGTTCTAACAGAATATGGACTCAGTCTATATTTAAAGAATACTCACTCACCTCAGTATTCTAACAGAACACTCACGTAGCCAGTGTTCTAACAGAATACTAACTCATCCTGTGTTCTAACAGAATGTGGATTCAGATCAAAAATTACTAACTCAGTCTGTGTTCTAACAGAATGTGGACTCAGATTTTGTTTAAAAATTACTCAGTCTGTTTCTAACAGAATATGGTCTCAGTCTATGTTTAAAGAATACTCACTCAGCCAGTATTTTACCAGAGTATGGACTCAGCCTGTGTTCTAACAGAATACTCACACAGCCTGTGTTCTAACAGAATATGGACTCAGTCTATATTTAAAGAATACTCACTCACCTCAGTATTCTAACAGAACACTCACGTAGCCTGTGTTCTAACAGAACACTAACTCAGCCTGTTTTCTAACAGAATGTGGATTCAGATCAAAAATTACTAACGCAGTCTGTGTTCTAACAGAATATGGACTTAGATTTTGTTCAAAAATTACTCAGTCTGTGTTCTAACAGAATATGGACTCAGTCTATGTTTAAAGAATACTCACTCAGCCAATATTTTACCAGAGTATGGACTCAGCCTGTGTTCTAACACAATACTAACACAGCCTGTGTTCTAACAGAATATGGACTCAATCTATATTTAAAGAATACTCACTCACCTCAGTATTCCTACAGAACACTCACGTAGCCAGTGTTCTAACAGAATACTAACTCAGCCTGTGTTCTAACAGAATGTGGATTCAGATCAAATATTACTAACTCAGTCTGTGTTCTAACAGAATGTGGACTCAGATTTTGTTCAAAAATTACTCAGTCTGTGTTCCAACAGAATATGGACTAAGTCTATGTTTAAAGAATACTCACTCACCTCAGTGTTCTAACAGAACACTCACGTAGCCTGTGTTCTAACAGAACACTAACTCAGCCTGTTTTCTAAAAAAATGTGGATTCAGATAAAAAATTACTAACGCAGTCTGTGTTCTAACAGAATATGGACTTAGATTTTGTTCAAAAATTACTCAGTCTGTGTTCTAACAGAATATGGACTCAGTCTATGTTTAAAGAATACTCACTCAGCCAGTATTTTACCAGAGTATGGACTCAGCCTGTGTTCTAACAGAATACTCACACAGCCTGTGTTCTAACAGAATATGGACTCAGTCTATATTTAAAGAATACTCACTCACCTCAGTATTCTAACAGAACACTCACGTAGCCAGTTTTCAAACAGAATACTAACTCAGCCTGTGTTCTAACAGAATGTGGATTCAGATCAAAAATTACTAACTCAGTCTGTGTTCTAACAGAATGTGGACTCAGATTTTGTTCAAAAATTACTCAGTCTGTTTCTAACAGAATATGGTCTCAGTCTATGTTTAAAGAATACTCACTCAGCCAGTATTTTACCAGAGTATGGACTCAGCCTGTGTTCTAACAGAATACTCACACAGCCTGTGTTCTAACAGAATATGGACTCAGTCTATATTTAAAGAATACTCACTCACCTCAGTATTCTAACAGAACACTCACGTAGCCTGTGTTCTAACAGAACACTAACTCAGCCTGTTTTCTAACAGAATGTGGATTCAGATCAAATATTACTAACGCAGTCTGTGTTCTAACAGAATATGGACTTAGATTTTGTTCAAAAATTACTCAGTCTGTGTTCTAACAGAATATGGACTCAGTCTATGTTTAAAGAATACTCACTCAGCCAATATTTTACCAGAGTATGGACTCAGCCTGTGTTCTAACAGAATACTCACACAGCCTGTGTTCTAACAGAATATGGACTCAGTCTATATTTAAAGAATACTCACTCACCTCAGTATTCCAACAGAACACTCATGTAGCCAGTGTTCTAACAGAATACTAACTCAGCCTGTGTTCTAACAGAATGTGGATTCAGATCAAATATTACTAACTCAGTCTGTGTTCTAACAGAATGTGGACTCAGATTTTGTTCAAAAATTATTCAGCCTGTGTTCTAACAGAATGTGGATTCAGATCAAAAATTACTAACTCAGTCTGTGTTCTAACAGAATGTGGGTTCAGATCAAAAATTACTAACTCAGTCTGTGTTCTAACAGAATATGAACTCAGATTTTGTTCAAAAATTACTCAGTCTGTGTTCTAACAGAATATGGACTCAGTCTATGTTTAAAGAATACTCACTCAGCCAGTATTTTACCAGAGTATGGACTCAGCCTGTGTTCTAACAGAATACTCACACAGCCTGTGTTCTAACAGAATATGGACTCAGTCTATATTTAAAGAATAATCACTCACCTCAGTATTCTAACAGAACACTCACGTAGCCTGTGTTCTAACAGAACACTAACTCAGCCTGTTTTCTAACAGAATGTGGATTCAGATCAAATATTACTAACTCAGCCTGTGTTCTAACAGAATGTGGATTCAGATCAAATATTACTAACTCAGTCTGTGTTCTAACAGTATGTGGACTCAGATTTTGTTCAAAAATTACTCAGTCTGTGTTCTAACAGAATATGGACTAAGTCTATGTTTAAAGAATACTCACTCAGCTCAGTGTTCTAACATAACACTCACTTAGCCTGTGTTCTAACAGAATGTGGGTTCAGATCAAAAATTACTAACTCAGTCTGTGTTCTAACAGAATATGAACTCAGATTTTGTTCAAAAATTACTCATTCTGTGTTCTAACAGAATATGGACTCAATCTATGTTTAAAGAATACTCACTCAGCCAGTGTTCTACCAGAATATGGATTCAGACTATTTTCAAGAATACTCACTCAGCCTGTGTTCTAGCAGAACGCTCACTTAGCCTGTGTTCTAACAGAATGTGGACTCAGATATTGTTCAAAAATTACTAACTCAGTCTGTGTTCTAACAGAATTTGGACGCAGTCTATGTTTAAAAAATACTCACTCACCTCAGTGTTCTAACAGAACACTCACGTAGCCTGTGTTCTAACAGAACACTAACTCAGCCTGTTTTCTAAAAAAATGTGGATTCAGATCAAAAATTACTAACGCTGTCTGTGTTCTAACAGAATATGGACTCAGTCTATGTTTAAAGAATACTCACTCAGCCAGTATATTACCAGAGTATGGACTCAGCCTGTGTTCTAACAGAATACTCACACAGCCTGTGTTCTAACAGAATATGTACTCAGTCTATATTTAAAGAATACTCACTCACCTCAGTATTCCAACAGAACACTCACGTAGCCAGTGTCCTAACAGAATACTAACTCAGCCTGTGTTCTAACAGAATGTGCATTCAGATCAAATATTAATAACTCAGTCTGTGTTCTAACAGAATGTGGACTCAGATTTTGTTCAAAAATTACTCAGTCTGTGTTCTAACAGAATATGGACTAAGTCTATGTTTAAAGAATACTCACTCAGCTCAGTGTTCTAACATAACACTCACTTAGCCTGTGTTCTAACAGAATGTGGGTTCAGATCAAAAATTACTAACTCAGTCTGTGTTCTAACAGAATATGAACTCAGATTTTGTTCAAAAATTACTCAGTCTGTGTTCTTACAGAATATGGACTCCGTCTATGTTTAAAGAATACTCACTCAGCCAGTGTTCTACCAGAATATGGATTCAGACTATTTTCAAGAATACTCACTCAGCCTATGTTCTAGCAGAATGCTCACTTAGCCTGTGTTCTAACAGAATGTGGACTCAGATATTGTTCAAAAATTACTAACTCAGTCTGTGTTCTAACAGTATTTGGACGCAGTCTATGTTTAAAAAATACTCACACACCTCAGTGTTCTAACAGAACACTCACGTAGCCTGTGTTCTAACAGACAACTAACTCAGCCTGTTTTCTAACAAAATGTGGATTCAGATCAAAAATTACTAACGCAGTCTGTGTTCTAACTGAATATGGACTTAGATTTTGTTCAAAAATTACTCAGTCTGTGTTCTAACAGAATATGGACTCAGTCTATGTTTAAAGAATACTCACTCAGCCAGTATATTACCAGAGTATGGACTCAGCCTGTGTTCTAACAGAATACTCACACAGCCTGTGTTCTAACAGAATATGTACTCAGTCTATATTTAAAGAATACTCACTCACCTCAGTATTCTAACAGAACACTCACGTAGCCAGTGTTCTAACAGAATACTAACTCAGCCTGTGTTCTAACAGAATGTGGATTCAGATCAAAAATTACTAACTCAGTATGTGTTCTAACAGAATGTGGACTCAGATTTTGTTCAAAAATTACTCAGTCTGTTTCTAACAGAATATGGTCTCAGTCTATGTTTAAAGAATACTCACTCAGCCAGTATTTTACCAGAGTATGGACTCAGCCTGTGTTCTAACAGAATACCCACACAGACTGTGTTCTAACAGAATATGGACTCAGTCTATATTTAAAGAATATTCACTCACCTCAGTATTCTACCAGAACACTCACATAGCCTGTGTTCTAACAGAACACTAACTCAGCCTGTTTTCTAACAGAATGTGGATTCAGATCAAATATTACTAACGCAGTCTGTGTTCTAACAGAATATGGACTTAGATTTTGTTCAAAAATTACTCAGTCTGTGTTCTAACAGAATATGGACTCAGTCTATGTTTAAAGAATACTCACTCAGCCAGTATTTTACCAGAGTATGGACTCAGCCGGTGTTCTAACAGAATACTCACACAGCCTGTGTTCTAACAGAATATGTACTCAGTCTATATTTAAAGAATACTCACTCACCTCAGTATTCTAACAGAACACTCACGTAGCCAGTGTTCTAACAGAATACTAACTCAGCCTGTGTTCTAACAGAATGTGGATTCAGATCAAAAATTACTAACTCAGTATGTGTTCTAACAGAATGTGGACTCAGATTTTGTTCAAAAATTACTCAGTCTGTTTCTAACAGAATATGGTCTCAGTCTATGTTTAAAGAATACTCACTCAGCCAGTATTTTACCAGAGTATGGACTCAGCCTGTGTTCTAACAGAATACCCACACAGACTGTGTTCTAACAGAATATGGACTCAGTCTATATTTAAAGAATATTCACTCACCTCAGAATTCTAACAGAACACTCACATAGCCTGTGTTCTAACAGAACACTAACTCAGCCTGTTTTCTAACAGAATGTGGATTCAGATCAAATATTACTAACGCAGTCTGTGTTCTAACAGAATATGGACTTAGATTTTGTTCAAAAATTACTCAGTCTGTGTTCTAACAGAATATGGACTCAGTCTATGTTTAAAGAATACTCACTCAGCCAATATTTTACCAGAGTATGGACTCAGCCTGTGTTCTAACAGAATACTCACACAGCCTGTGTTCTAACAGAATATGGACTCAGTCTATATTTAAAGAATACTCACTCACCTCAGTATTCCAACAGAACACTCATGTAGCCAGTGTTCTAACAGAATACTAACTCAGCCTGTGTTCTAACAGAATGTGGATTCAGATCAAATATTACTAACTCAGTCTGTGTTCTAACAGAATGTGGACTCAGATTTTGTTCAAAAATTATTCAGCCTGTGTTCTAACAGAATGTGGATTCAGATCAAAAATTACTAACTCAGTCTGTGTTCTAACAGAATGTGGGTTCAGATCAAAAATTACTAACTCAGTCTGTGTTCTAACAGAATATGAACTCAGATTTTGTTCAAAAATTACTCAGTCTGTGTTCTAACAGAATATGGACTCAGTCTATATTTAAAGAATACTCACTCACCTCAGTATTCTAACAGAACACTCACGTAGCCAGTGTTCTAACAGAATACTAACTCATCCTGTGTTCTAACAGAATGTGGATTCAGATCAAAAATTACTAACTCAGTCTGTGTTCTAACAGAATGTGGACTCAGATTTTGTTTAAAAATTACTCAGTCTGTTTCTAACAGAATATGGTCTCAGTCTATGTTTAAAGAATACTCACTCAGCCAGTATTTTACCAGAGTATGGACTCAGCCTGTGTTCTAACAGAATACTCACACAGCCTGTGTTCTAACAGAATATGGACTCAGTCTATATTTAAAGAATACTCACTCACCTCAGTATTCTAACAGAACACTCACGTAGCCTGTGTTCTAACAGAACACTAACTCAGCCTGTTTTCTAACAGAATGTGGATTCAGATCAAATATTACTAACTCAGCCTGTGTTCTAACAGAATGTGGATTCAGATCAAATATTACTAACTCAGTCTGTGTTCTAACAGTATGTGGACTCAGATTTTGTTCAAAAATTACTCAGTCTGTGTTCTAACAGAATATGGACTAAGTCTATGTTTAAAGAATACTCACTCAGCTCAGTGTTCTAACATAACACTCACTTAGCCTGTGTTCTAACAGAATGTGGGTTCAGATCAAAAATTACTAACTCAGTCTGTGTTCTAACAGAATATGAACTCAGATTTTGTTCAAAAATTACTCAGTCTGTGTTCTAACAGAATATGGACTCAATCTATGTTTAAAGAATACTCACTCAGCCAGTGTTCTACCAGAATATGGATTCAGACTATTTTCAAGAATACTCACTCAGCCTGTGTTCTAGCAGAACGCTCACTTAGCCTGTGTTCTAACAGAATGTGGACTCAGATATTGTTCAAAAATTACTAACTCAGTCTGTGTTCTAACAGAATTTGGACGCAGTCTATGTTTAAAAAATACTCACTCACCTCAGTGTTCTAACAGAACACTCACGTAGCCTGTGTTCTAACAGAACACTAACTCAGCCTGTTTTCTAAAAAAATGTGGATTCAGATCAAAAATTACTAACGCAGTCTGTGTTCTAACAGAATATGGACTTAGATTTTGTTCAAAAATTACTCAGTCTGTGTTCTAACAGAATATGGATTCAGATCAAAAATTACTAACTCAGTCTGTGTTCTAACAGAATGTGGGTTCAGATCAAAAATTACTAACTCAGTCTGTGTTCTAACAGAATATGAACTCAGATTTTGTTCAAAAATTACTCAGTCTGTGTTCTAACAGAATATGGACTCAGTCTATATTTAAAGAATACTCACTCACCTCAGTATTCTAACAGAACACTCACGTAGCCAGTGTTCTAACAGAATACTAACTCATCCTGTGTTCTAACAGAATGTGGATTCAGATCAAAAATTACTAACTCAGTCTGTGTTCTAACAGAATGTGGACTCAGATTTTGTTTAAAAATTACTCAGTCTGTTTCTAACAGAATATGGTCTCAGTCTATGTTTAAAGAATACTCACTCAGCCAGTATTTTACCAGAGTATGGACTCAGCCTGTGTTCTAACAGAATACTCACACAGCCTGTGTTCTAACAGAATATGGACTCAGTCTATATTTAAAGAATACTCACTCACCTCAGTATTCTAACAGAACACTCACGTAGCCTGTGTTCTAACAGAACACTAACTCAGCCTGTTTTCTAACAGAATGTGGATTCAGATCAAATATTACTAACTCAGCCTGTGTTCTAACAGAATGTGGATTCAGATCAAATATTACTAACTCAGTCTGTGTTCTAACAGTATGTGGACTCAGATTTTGTTCAAAAATTACTCAGTCTGTGTTCTAACAGAATATGGACTAAGTCTATGTTTAAAGAATACTCACTCAGCTCAGTGTTCTAACATAACACTCACTTAGCCTGTGTTCTAACAGAATGTGGGTTCAGATCAAAAATTACTAACTCAGTCTGTGTTCTAACAGAATATGAACTCAGATTTTGTTCAAAAATTACTCAGTCTGTGTTCTAACAGAATATGGACTCAATCTATGTTTAAAGAATACTCACTCAGCCAGTGTTCTACCAGAATATGGATTCAGACTATTTTCAAGAATACTCACTCAGCCTGTGTTCTAGCAGAACGCTCACTTAGCCTGTGTTCTAACAGAATGTGGACTCAGATATTGTTCAAAAATTACTAACTCAGTCTGTGTTCTAACAGAATTTGGACGCAGTCTATGTTTAAAAAATACTCACTCACCTCAGTGTTCTAACAGAACACTCACGTAGCCTGTGTTCTAACAGAACACTAACTCAGCCTGTGTTCTAACAGAATGTGGATTCAGATCAAATATTACTAACTCAGTCTGTGTTCTAACAGAATGTGGACTCAGATTTTGTTCAAAAATTATTCAGCCTGTGTTCTAACAGAATGTGGATTCAGATCAAAAATTACTAACTCAGTCTGTGTTCTAACAGAATGTGGGTTCAGATCAAAAATTACTAACTCAGTCTGTGTTCTAACAGAATATGAACTCAGATTTTGTTCAAAAATTACTCAGTCTGTGTTCTAACAGAATATGGACTCAGTCTATATTTAAAGAATACTCACTCACCTCAGTATTCTAACAGAACACTCACGTAGCCAGTGTTCTAACAGAATACTAACTCATCCTGTGTTCTAACAGAATGTGGATTCAGATCAAAAATTACTAACTCAGTCTGTGTTCTAACAGAATGTGGACTCAGATTTTGTTTAAAAATTACTCAGTCTGTTTCTAACAGAATATGGTCTCAGTCTATGTTTAAAGAATACTCACTCAGCCAGTATTTTACCAGAGTATGGACTCAGCCTGTGTTCTAACAGAATACTCACACAGCCTGTGTTCTAACAGAATATGGACTCAGTCTATATTTAAAGAATACTCACTCACCTCAGTATTCTAACAGAACACTCACGTAGCCTGTGTTCTAACAGAACACTAACTCAGCCTGTTTTCTAACAGAATGTGGATTCAGATCAAATATTACTAACAGCCTGTGTTCTAACAGAATGTGGATTCAGATCAAATATTACTAACTCAGTCTGTGTTCTAACAGTATGTGGACTCAGATTTTGTTCAAAAATTACTCAGTCTGTGTTCTAACAGAATATGGACTAAGTCTATGTTTAAAGAATACTCACTCAGCTCAGTGTTCTAACATAACACTCACTTAGCCTGTGTTCTAACAGAATGTGGGTTCAGATCAAAAATTACTAACTCAGTCTGTGTTCTAACAGAATATGAACTCAGATTTTGTTCAAAAATTACTCAGTCTGTGTTCTAACAGAATATGGACTCAATCTATGTTTAAAGAATACTCACTCAGCCAGTGTTCTACCAGAATATGGATTCAGACTATTTTCAAGAATACTCACTCAGCCTGTGTTCTAGCAGAACGCTCACTTAGCCTGTGTTCTAACAGAATGTGGACTCAGATATTGTTCAAAAATTACTAACTCAGTCTGTGTTCTAACAGAATTTGGACGCAGTCTATGTTTAAAAAATACTCACTCACCTCAGTGTTCTAACAGAACACTCACGTAGCCTGTGTTCTAACAGAACACTAACTCAGCCTGTTTTCTAAAAAAATGTGGATTCAGATCAAAAATTACTAACGCAGTCTGTGTTCTAACAGAATATGGACTTAGATTTTGTTCAAAAATTACTCAGTCTGTGTTCTAACAGAATATGGACTCAGTCTATGTTTAAAGAATACTCACTCAGCCAGTATATTACCAGAGTATGGACTCAGCCTGTGTTCTAACAGAATACTCACACAGCCTGTGTTCTAACAGAATATGTACTCAGTCTATATTTAAAGAATACTCACTCACCTCAGTATTCTAACAGAACACTCACGTAGCCAGTGTTCTAACAGAATACTAACTCAGCCTGTGTTCTAACAGAATGTGGATTCAGATCAAAAATTACTAACTAAGTATGTGTTCTAACAGAATGTGGACTCAGATTTTGTTCAAAAATTACTCAGTCTGTTTCTAACAGAATATGTACTCAGTCTATGTTTAAAGAATACTCACTCAGCCAGTATTTTACCAGAGTATGGACTCAGCCTGTGTTCTAACAGAATACTCACACAGCCTGTGTTCTAACAGAATATGGACTCAGTCTATATTTAAAGAATACTGACTCACCTCAGTATTCCAACAGAACACTCACGTAGCCAGTGTCCTAACAGAATACTAACTCAGCCTGTGTTCTAACAGAATGTGCATTCAGATCAAATATTAATAACTCAGTCTGTGTTCTAACAGAATGTGGACTCAGATTTTGTTCAAAAATTACTCAGTCTGTGTTCTAACAGAATATGGACTAAGTCTATGTTTAAAGAATACTCACTCAGCTCAGTGTTCTAACATAACACTCACTTAGCCTGTGTTCTAACAGAATGTGGGTTCAGATCAAAAATTACTAACTCAGTCTGTGTTCTAACAGAATATGAACTCAGATTTTGTTCAAAAATTACTCAGTCTGTGTTCTTACAGAATATGGACTCCGTCTATGTTTAAAGAATACTCACTCAGCCAGTGTTCTACCAGAATATGGATTCAGACTATTTTCAAGAATACTCACTCAGCCTATGTTCTAGCAGAATGCTCACTTAGCCTGTGTTCTAACAGAATGTGGACTCAGATATTGTTCAAAAATTACTAACTCAGTCTGTGTTCTAACAGTATTTGGACGCAGTCTATGTTTAAAAAATACTCACACACCTCAGTGTTCTAACAGAACACTCACGTAGCCTGTGTTCTAACAGACAACTAACAAAGCCTGTTTTCTAACAAAATGTGGATTCAGATCAAAAATTACTAACGCAGTCTGTGTTCTAACTGAATATGGACTTAGATTTTGTTCAAAAATTACTCAGTCTGTGTTCTAACAGAATATGGACTCAGTCTATGTTTAAAGAATACTCACTCAGCCAGTATATTACCAGAGTATGGACTCAGCCTGTGTTCTAACAGAATACTCACACAGCCTCTTTTCTAACAGAATATGGACTCAGTCCATATTTAAAGAATACTCACTCACCTCAGTATTCTAACAGAACACTCACGTAGCCAGTGTTCTAACAGAATACTAACTCAGCCTGTGTTCTAACATAATGTGGATTCAGATCAAAAATTACTAACTCAGTATGTGTTCTAACAGAATGTGGACTCAGATTTTGTTCAAAAATTACTCAGTCTGTTTCTAACAGAATATGGTCTCAGTCTATGTTTAAAGAATACTCACTCAGCCAGTATTTTACCAGAGTATGGACTCAGCCTGTGTTCTAACAGAATACCCAAACAGACTGTGTTCTAACAGAATATGGACTCAGTCTATATTTAAAGAATATTCACTCACCTCAGTATTCTAACAGAACACTCACATAGCCTGTGTTCTAACAGAACACTAACTCAGCCTGTTTTCTAACAGAATGTGCATTCAGATCAAATATTAATAACTCAGTCTGTGTTCTAACAGAATGTGGACTCAGATTTTGTTCAAAAATTACTCAGTCTGTGTTCTAACAGAATATGGACTAAGTCTATGTTTAAAGAATACTCACTCAGCTCAGTGTTCTAACATAACACTCACTTAGCCTGTGTTCTAACAGAATGTGGGTTCAGATCAAAAATTACTAACTCAGTCTGTGTTCTAACAGAATATGAACTCAGATTTTGTTCAAAAATTACTCAGTCTGTGTTCTTACAGAATATGGACTCCGTCTATGTTTAAAGAATACTCACTCAGCCAGTGTTCTACCAGAATATGGATTCAGACTATTTTCAAGAATACTCACTCAGCCTATGTTCTAGCAGAATGCTCACTTAGCCTGTGTTCTAACAGAATGTGGACTCAGATATTGTTCAAAAATTACTAACTCAGTCTGTGTTCTAACAGTATTTGGACGCAGTCTATGTTTAAAAAATACTCACACACCTCAGTGTTCTAACAGAACACTCACGTAGCCTGTGTTCTAACAGACAACTAACTCAGCCTGTTTTCTAACAAAATGTGGATTCAGATCAAAAATTACTAACGCAGTCTGTGTTCTAACTGAATATGGACTTAGATTTTGTTCAAAAATTACTCAGTCTGTGTTCTAACAGAATATGGACTCAGTCTATGTTTAAAGAATACTCACTCAGCCAGTATATTACCAGAGTATGGACTCAGCCTGTGTTCTAACAGAATACTCACACAGACTGTGTTCTAACAGAATATGTACTCAGTCTATATTTAAAGAATACTCACTCACCTCAGTATTCTAACAGAACACTCACGTAGCCAGTGTTCTAACAGAATACTAACTCAGCCTGTGTTCTAACAGAATGTGGATTCAGATCAAAAATTACTAACTAAGTATGTGTTCTAACAGAATGTGGACTCAGATTTTGTTCAAAAATTACTCAGTCTGTTTCTAACAGAATATGTACTCAGTCTATGTTTAAAGAATACTCACTCAGCCAGTATTTTACCAGAGTATGGACTCAGCCTGTGTTCTAACAGAATACTCACACAGCCTGTGTTCTAACAGAATATGGACTCAGTCTATATTTAAAGAATACTGACTCACCTCAGTATTCCAACAGAACACTCACGTAGCCAGTGTCCTAACAGAATACTAACTCAGCCTGTGTTCTAACAGAATGTGCATTCAGATCAAATATTAATAACTCAGTCTGTGTTCTAACAGAATGTGGACTCAGATTTTGTTCAAAAATTACTCAGTCTGTGTTCTAACAGAATATGGACTAAGTCTATGTTTAAAGAATACTCACTCAGCTCAGTGTTCTAACATAACACTCACTTAGCCTGTGTTCTAACAGAATGTGGGTTCAGATCAAAAATTACTAACTCAGTCTGTGTTCTAACAGAATATGAACTCAGATTTTGTTCAAAAATTACTCAGTCTGTGTTCTTACAGAATATGGACTCCGTCTATGTTTAAAGAATACTCACTCAGCCAGTGTTCTACCAGAATATGGATTCAGACTATTTTCAAGAATACTCACTCAGCCTATGTTCTAGCAGAATGCTCACTTAGCCTGTGTTCTAACAGAATGTGGACTCAGATATTGTTCAAAAATTACTAACTCAGTCTGTGTTCTAACAGTATTTGGACGCAGTCTATGTTTAAAAAATACTCACACACCTCAGTGTTCTAACAGAACACTCACGTAGCCTGTGTTCTAACAGACAACTAACTCAGCCTGTTTTCTAACAAAATGTGGATTCAGATCAAAAATTACTAACGCAGTCTGTGTTCTAACTGAATATGGACTTAGATTTTGTTCAAAAATTACTCAGTCTGTGTTCTAACAGAATATGGACTCAGTCTATGTTTAAAGAATACTCACTCAGCCAGTATATTACCAGAGTATGGACTCAGCCTGTGTTCTAACAGAATACTCACACAGCCTCTTTTCTAACAGAATATGGACTCAGTCCATATTTAAAGAATACTCACTCACCTCAGTATTCTAACAGAACACTCACGTAGCCAGTGTTCTAACAGAATACTAACTCAGCCTGTGTTCTAACATAATGTGGATTCAGATCAAAAATTACTAACTCAGTATGTGTTCTAACAGAATGTGGACTCAGATTTTGTTCAAAAATTACTCAGTCTGTTTCTAACAGAATATGGTCTCAGTCTATGTTTAAAGAATACTCACTCAGCCAGTATTTTACCAGAGTATGGACTCAGCCTGTGTTCTAACAGAATACCCAAACAGACTGTGTTCTAACAGAATATGGACTCAGTCTATATTTAAAGAATATTCACTCACCTCAGTATTCTAACAGAACACTCACATAGCCTGTGTTCTAACAGAACACTAACTCAGCCTGTTTTCTAACAGAATGTGCATTCAGATCAAATATTAATAACTCAGTCTGTGTTCTAACAGAATGTGGACTCAGATTTTGTTCAAAAATTACTCAGTCTGTGTTCTAACAGAATATGGACTAAGTCTATGTTTAAAGAATACTCACTCAGCTCAGTGTTCTAACATAACACTCACTTAGCCTGTGTTCTAACAGAATGTGGGTTCAGATCAAAAATTACTAACTCAGTCTGTGTTCTAACAGAATATGAACTCAGATTTTGTTCAAAAATTACTCAGTCTGTGTTCTTACAGAATATGGACTCCGTCTATGTTTAAAGAATACTCACTCAGCCAGTGTTCTACCAGAATATGGATTCAGACTATTTTCAAGAATACTCACTCAGCCTATGTTCTAGCAGAATGCTCACTTAGCCTGTGTTCTAACAGAATGTGGACTCAGATATTGTTCAAAAATTACTAACTCAGTCTGTGTTCTAACAGTATTTGGACGCAGTCTATGTTTAAAAAATACTCACACACCTCAGTGTTCTAACAGAACACTCACGTAGCCTGTGTTCTAACAGACAACTAACTCAGCCTGTTTTCTAACAAAATGTGGATTCAGATCAAAAATTACTAACGCAGTCTGTGTTCTAACTGAATATGGACTTAGATTTTGTTCAAAAATTACTCAGTCTGTGTTCTAACAGAATATGGACTCAGTCTATGTTTAAAGAATACTCACTCAGCCAGTATATTACCAGAGTATGGACTCAGCCTGTGTTCTAACAGAATACTCACACAGCCTGTGTTCTAACAGAATATGTACTCAGTCTATATTTAAAGAATACTCACTCACCTCAGTATTCTAACAGAACACTCACGTAGCCAGTGTTCTAACAGAATACTAACTCAGCCTGTGTTCTAACAGAATGTGGATTCAGATCAAAAATTACTAACTCAGTATGTGTTCTAACAGAATGTGGACTCAGATTTTGTTCAAAAATTACTCAGTCTGTTTCTAACAGAATATGGTCTCAGTCTATGTTTAAAGAATACTCACTCAGCCAGTATTTTACCAGAGTATGGACTCAGCCTGTGTTCTAACAGAATACCCACACAGACTGTGTTCTAACAGAATATGGACTCAGTCTATATTTAAAGAATATTCACTCACCTCAGTATTCTAACAGAACACTCACATAGCCTGTGTTCTAACAGAACACTAACTCAGCCTGTTTTCTAACAGAATGTGGATTCAGATCAAATATTACTAACGCAGTCTGTGTTCTAACAGAATATGGACTTAGATTTTGTTCAAAAATTACTCAGTCTGTGTTCTAACAAAATATGGACTCAGTCTATGTTTAAAGAATACTCACTCAGCCAATATTTTACCAGAGTATGGACTCAGCCTGTGTTCTAACAGAATACTCACACAGCCTGTGTTCTAACAGAATATGGACTCAGTCTATATTTAAAGAATACTCACTCACCTCAGTATTCCAACAGAACACTCATGTAGCCAGTGTTCTAACAGAATACTAACTCAGCCTGTGTTCTAACAGAATGTGGATTCAGATCAAATATTACTAACTCAGTCTGTGTTCTAACAGAATGTGGACTCAGATTTTGTTCAAAAATTATTCAGCCTGTGTTCTAACAGAATGTGGATTCAGATCAAAAATTACTAACTCAGTCTGTGTTCTAACAGAATGTGGGTTCAGATCAAAAATTACTAACTCAGTCTGTGTTCTAACAGAATATGAACTCAGATTTTGTTCAAAAATTACTCAGTCTGTGTTCTAACAGAATATGGACTCAGTCTATATTTAAAGAATACTCACACACATCAGTATTCTAACAGAACACTCACGTAGCCAGTGTTCTAACAGAATACTAACTCATCCTGTGTTCTAACAGAATGTGGATTCAGATCAAAAATTACTAACTCAGTCTGTGTTCTAACAGAATGTGGACTCAGATTTTGTTCAAAAATTACTCAGTCTGTTTCTAACAGAATATGGTCTCAGTCTATGTTTAAAGAATACTCACTCAGCCAGTATTTTACCAGAGTATGGACTCAGCCTGTGTTCTAACAGAATACTCACACAGCCTGTGTTCTAACAGAATATGGACTCAGTCTATATTTAAAGAATACTCACTCACCTCAGTATTCCAACAGAACACTCATGTAGCCAGTGTTCTAACAGAATACTAACTCAGCCTGTGTTCTAACAGAATGTGGATTCAGATCAAATATTACTAACTCAGTCTGTGTTCTAACAGAATGTGGGTTCAGATCAAAAATTACTAACTCAGTCTGTGTTCTAACAGAATATGAACTCAGATTTTGTTCAAAAATTACTCAGTCTGTGTTCTAACAGAATATGGACTCAATCTATATTTAAAGAATACTCACTCACCTCAGTATTCTAACAGAACACTCACGTAGTCAGTGTTCTAACAGAATACTAACTCATCCTGTGTTCTAACAGAATGTGGATTCAGATCAAAAATTACTATCTCAGTCTGTGTTCTAACAGAATGTGGACTCAGATTTTGTTTAAAAATTACTCAGTCTGTTTCTAACAGAATATGGTCTCAGTCTATGTTTAAAGAATACTCACTCAGCCAGTATTTTACCAGAGTATGGACTCAGCCTGTGTTCTAACAGAATACTCACACAGCCTGTGTTCTAACAGAATATGGACTCAGTCTATATTTAAAGAATACTCACTCACCTCAGTATTCTAACAGAACACTCACGTAGCCTGTGTTCTAACAGAACACTAACTCAGCCTGTTTTCTAACAGAATGTGGATTCAGATCAAAAATTACTAACGCAGTCTGTGTTCTAACAGAATATGGACTTAGATTTTGTTCAAAAATTACTCAGTCTGTGTTCTAACAGAATATGGACTAAGTCTATGTTTAAAGAATACTCACTCAGCCAATATTTTACCAGTGTATGGACTCAGCCTGTGTTCTAACACAATACTCACACAGCCTGTGTTCTAACACAATATGGACTCAATCTATATTTAAAGAATACTCACTCACCTCAGTATTCCTACAGAACACTCACGTAGCCAGTGTTCTAACAGAATACTAACTCAGCCTGTGTTCTAACAGAATGTGGATTCAGATCAAATATTACTAACTCAGTCTGTGTTCTAACAGTATGTGGACTCAGATTTTGTTCAAAAATTACTCAGTCTGTGTTCTAACAGAATATGGACTAAGTCTATGTTTAAAGAATACTCACTCAGCTCAGTGTTCTAACATAACACTCACTTAGCCTGTGTTCTAACAGAATGTGGGTTCAGATCAAAAATTACGAACTCAGTCTGTGTTCTAACAGAATATGAACTCAGATTTTGTTCAAAAATTACTCAGTCTGTGTTCTAACAGAATATGGACTCAGTCTATGTTTAAAGAATACTCACTCAGCCAGTGTTCTACCAGAATATGGATTCAGACTATTTTCAAGAATACTCACTCAGCCTGTGTTCTAGCAGAAAGCTCACTTAGCCTGTGTTCTAACAGAATGTGGACTCAGATATTGTTCAAAAATTACTAACTCAGTCTGTGTTCTAACAGAATTTGGACGCAGTCTATGTTTAAAAAATACTCACTCACCTCAGTGTTCTAACAGAACACTCACGTAGCCTGTGTTCTAACAGAACACTAACTCAGCCTGTTTTCTAACAAAATGTGGATTCAGATCAAAAATTACTAACGCAGTCTGTGTTCTAACAGAATATGGACTTAGATTTTGTTCAAAAATTACTCAGTCTGTGTTCTAACAGAATATGGACTCAGTCTATGTTTAAAGAATACTCACTCAGCCAGTATTTTACCAGAGTATGGACTCAGCCTGTGTTCTAACAGAATACTCACACAGCCTGTGTTCTAACAGAATATGGACTCAGTCTATATTTAAAGAATACTCACTCACCTCAGTATTCTAACAGAACACTCACGTAGCCAGTGTTCAAACAGAATACTAACTCAGCCTGTGTTCTAACAGAATGTGGATTCAGATCAAAAATTACTAACTCAGTCTGTGTTCTAACAGAATGTGGACTCAGATTTTGTTCAAAAATTACTCAGTCTGTTTCTAACAGAATATGGTCTCAGTCTATGTTTAAAGAATACTCACTCAGCCAGTATTTTACCAGAGTATGGACTCAGCCTGTGTTCTAACAGAATACTCACACAGCCTGTGTTCTAACAGAATATGGACTCAGTCTATATTTAAAGAATACTCACTCACCTCAGTATTCTAACAGAACACTCACGTAGCCTGTGTTCTAACAGAACACTAACTCAGCCTGTTTTCTAACAGAATGTGGATTCAGATCAAAAATTACTAACGCAGTCTGTGTTCTAACAGAATATGGACTTAGATTTTGTTCAAAAATTACTCAGTCTGTGTTCTAACAGAATATGGACTCAGTCTATGTTTAAAGAATACTCACTCAGCCTATATTTTACCAGAGTATGGACTCAGCCTGTGTTCTAACAGAATACTCACACAGCCTGTGTTCTAACAGAATATGGACTCAGTCTATATTTAAAGAATACTCACTCACCTCAGTATTCCTACAGAACACTCACGTAGCCAGTGTTCTAACAGAATACTAACTCAGCCTGTGTTCTAACATAATGTGGATTCAGATCAAATATTACTAACTCAGTCTGTGTTCTAACAGAATGTGGACTCAGATTTTGTTCAAAAATTATTCAGCCTGTGTTCTAACAGAATGTGGATTCAGATCAAAAATTACTAACTCAGTCTGTGTTCTAACAGAATGTGGGTTCAGATCAAAAATTACTAACTCAGTCTGTGTTCTAACAGAATATGAACTCAGATTTTGTTCAAAAATTACTCAGTCTGTGTTCTAACAGAATATGGACTCAGTCTATATTTAAAGAATACTCACTCACCTCAGTATTCTAACAGAACACTCACGTAGCCAGTGTTCTAACAGAATACTAACTCATCCTGTGTACTAACAGAATGTGGATTCAGATCAAAAATTACTAACTCAGTCTGTGTTCTAACAGAATGTGGACTCAGATTTTGTTCAAAAATTACTCAGTCTGTTTCTAACAGAATATGGTCTCAGTCTATGTTTAAAGAATACTCACTCAGCCAGTATTTTACCAGAGTATGGACTCAGCCTGTGTTCTAACAGAATACTCACACAGACTGTGTTCTAACAGAATATGGACTCAGTCTATATTTAAAGAATACTCACTCACCTCAGTATTCCAACAGAACACTCATGTAGCCAGTGTTCTAACAGAATACTAACTCAGCCTGTGTTCTAACAGAATGTGGATTCAGATCAAATATTACTAACTCAGTCTGTGTTCTAACAGAATGTGGACTCAGATTTTGTTCAAAAATTATTCAGCCTGTGTTCTAACAGAATGTGTATTCAGATCAAAAATAACTAACTCAGTCTGTGTTCTAACAGAATGTGGGTTCAGATCAAAAATTACTAACTCAGTCTGTGTTCTAACAGAATATGAACTCAGATTTTGTTCAAAAATTACTCAGTCTGTGTTCTAACAGAATGTGGACTCAGATTTTGTTTAAAAATTACTCAGTCTGTTTCTAACAGAATATGGTCTCAGTCTATGTTTAAAGAATACTCACTCAGCCAGTATTTTACCAGAGTATGGACTCAGCCTGTGTTCTAAAAGAATACTCACACAGCCTGTGTTCTAACAGAATATGGACTCAGTCTATATTTAAAGAATACTCACTCACCTCAGTATTCCAACAGAACACTCATGTAGCCAGTGTTCTAACAGAATACTAACTCAGCCTGTGTTCTAACAGAATGTGGATTCAGATCAAATATTACTAACTCAGTCTGTGTTCTAACAGAATGTGGACTCAGATTTTGTTCAAAAATTATTCAGCCTGTGTTCTAACAGAATTTGGATTCAGATCAAAAATTACTAACTCAGTCTGTGTTCTAACAGAATGTGGGTTCAGATCAAAAATTACTAACTCAGTCTGTGTTCTAACAGAATATGAACTCAGATTTTGTTCAAAAATTACTCAGTCTGTGTTCTAACAGAATATGGACTCAGTCTATATTTAAAGAATACTCACTCACCTCAGTATTCTAACAGAACACTCACGTAGCCAGTGTTCAACCAGAATACTAACTCAGCCTGTGTTCTAACAGAATGTGGATTCAGATCAAAAATTACTAACTCAGTCTGTGTTCTAACAGAATGTGGACTCAGATTTTGTTCAAAAATTACTCAGTCTGTTTCTAACAGAATATGGTCTCAGTCTATGTTTAAAGAATACTCACTCAGCCAGTATTTTACCAGAGTATGGACTCAGCCTGTGTTCTAACAGAATACTCACACAGCCTGTGTTCTAACAGAATATGGACTCAGTCTATATTTAAAGAATACTCACTCACCTCAGTATTCTAACAGAACACTCACGTAGCCTGTGTTCTAACAGAACACTAACTCAGTCTGTTTTCTAACAGAATGTGGATTCAGATCAAAAATTACTAATGCAGTCTGTGTTCTAACAGAATATGGACTTAGATTTTGTTCAAAAATTACTCAGTCTGTGTTCTAACAGAATATGGACTCAGTCTATGTTTAAAGAATACTCACTCAGCCTATATTTTACCAGAGTATGGACTCAGCCTGTGTTCTAACAGAATACTCACACAGCCTGTGTTCTAACAGAATATGGACTCAGTCTATATTTAAATAATACTCACTCACCTCAGTATTCCTACAGAACACTCACGTAGCCAGTGTTCTAACAGAATACTAACTCAGCCTGTGTTCTAACAGAATGTGGATTCAGATCAAATATTACTAACTCAGTCTGTGTTCTAACAGAATGTGGACTCAGATTTTGTTCAAAAATTATTCAGCCTGTGTTCTAACATAATGTGGATTCAGATCAAAAATTACTAACTCAGTCTGTGTTCTAACAGAATGTGGGTTCAGATCAAAAATTACTAACTCAGTCTGTGTTCTAACAGAATATGAACTCAGATTTTGTTCAAAAATTACTCAGTCTGTGTTCTAACAGAATATGGACTCAGTCTATATTTAAAGAATACTCACTCACCTCAGTATTCTAACAGAACACTCACGTAGCCAGTGTTCTAACAGAATACTAACTCATCCTGTGTACTAACAGAATGTGGATTCAGATCAAAAATTACTAACTCAGTCTGTGTTCTAACAGAATGTGGACTCAGATTTTGTTCAAAAATTACTCAGTCTGTTTCTAACAGAATATGGTCTCAGTCTATGTTTAAAGAATACTCACTCAGCCAGTATTTTACCAGAGTATGGACTCAGCCTGTGTTCTAAAAGAATACTCACACAGCCTGTGTTCTAACAGAATATGGACTCAGTCTATATTTAAAGAATACTCACTCACCTCAGTATTCCAACAGAACACTCATGTAGCCAGTGTTCTAACAGAATACTAACTCAGCCTGTGTTCTAACAGAATGTGGATTCAGATCAAATATTACTAACTCAGTCTGTGTTCTAACAGAATGTGGACTCAGATTTTGTTCAAAAATTATTCAGCCTGTGTTCTAACAGAATTTGGATTCAGATCAAAAATTACTAACTCAGTCTGTGTTCTAACAGAATGTGGGTTCAGATCAAAAATTACTAACTCAGTCTGTGTTCTAACAGAATATGAACTCAGATTTTGTTCAAAAATTACTCAGTCTGTGTTCTAACAGAATATGGACTCAGTCTATATTTAAAGAATACTCACTCACCTCAGTATTCCAACAGAACACTCATGTAGCCAGTGTTCTAACAGAATACTAACTCAGCCTGTGTTCTAACAGAATGTGGATTCAGATCAAATATTACTAACTCAGTCTGTGTTCTAACAGAATGTGGACTCAGATTTTGTTCAAAAATTATTCAGCCTGTGTTCTAACAGAATTTGGATTCAGATCAAAAATTACTAACTCAGTCTGTGTTCTAACAGAATGTGGGTTCAGATCAAAAATTACTAACTCAGTCTGTGTTCTAACAGAATATGAACTCAGATTTTGTTCAAAAATTACTCAGTCTGTGTTCTAACAGAATATGTACTCAGTCTATATTTAAAGAATACTCACTCACCTCAGTATTCTAACAGAACACTCACGTAGCCAGTGTTCTTACAGAATACTAACTCATCCTGTGTTCTAACAGAATGTGGATTCAGATCAAAAATTACTAACTCAGTCTGTGTTCTAACAGAATGTGGACTCAGATTTTGTTTAAAAATTACTCAGTCTGTTTCTAACAGAATATGGTCTCAGTCTATGTTTAAAGAATACTCACTCAGCCAGTATTTTACCAGAGTATGGACTCAGCCTGTGTTCTAAAAGAATACTCACACAGCCTGTGTTCTAACAGAATATGGACTCAGTCTATATTTAAAGAATACTCACTCACCTCAGTATTCCAACAGAACACTCATGTAGCCAGTGTTCTAACAGAATACTAACTCAGCCTGTGTTCTAACAGAATGTGGATTCAGATCAAATATTACTAACTCAGTCTGTGTTCTAACAGAATGTGGACTCAGATTTTGTTCAAAAATTATTCAGCCTGTGTTCTAACAGAATTTGGATTCAGATCAAAAATTACTAACTCAGTCTGTGTTCTAACAGAATGTGGGTTCAGATCAAAAATTACTAACTCAGTCTGTGTTCTAACAGAATATGAACTCAGATTTTGTTCAAAAATTACTCAGTCTGTGTTCTAACAGAATATGGACTCAGTCTATATTTAAAGAATACTCACTCAACTCAGTATTCTAACAGAACACTCACGTAGCCAGTGTTCTAACAGAATACTAACTCATCCTGTGTTCTAACAGAATGTGGATTCAGATCAAAAATTACTAACTCAGTCTGTGTTCTAACAGAATGTGGACTCAGATTTTGTTCAAAAATTACTCAGTCTGTTTCTAACAGAATATGGTCTCAGTCTATGTTTAAAGAATACTCACTCAGCCAGTATTTTACCAGAGTATGGACTCAGCCTGTGTTCTAACAGAATACTCACACAGCCTGTGTTCTAACAGAATATGGACTCAGTCTATATTTAAATAATACTCACTCACCTCAGTATTCCAACAGAACACTCATGTAGCCAGTGTTCTAACAGAATACTAACTCAGCCTGTGTTCTAACAGAATGTGGATTCAGATCAAATATTACTAACTCAGTCTGTGTTCTAACAGAATGTGGACTCAGATTTTGTTCAAAAATTATTCAGCCTGTGTTCTAACAGAATGTGTATTCAGATCAAAAATTACTAACTCAGTCTGTGTTCTAACAGAATGTGGGTTCAGATCAAAAATTACTAACTCAGTCTGTGTTCTAACAGAATATGAACTCAGATTTTGTTCAAAAATTACTCAGTCTGTGTTCTAACAGAATATGGACTCAGTCTATATTTAAAGAATACTCACTCACCTCAGTATTCTAACAGAACACTCACGTAGCCAGTGTTCTAACAGAATACTAACTCATCCTGTGTTCTAACAGAATGTGGATTCAGATCAAAAATTACTAACTCAGTCTGTGTTCTAACAGAATGTGGACTCAGATTTTGTTCAAAAATTACTCAGTCTGTTTCTAACAGAATATGGTCTCAGTTTATGTTTAAAGAATACTCACTCAGCCAGTATTTTACCAGAGTATGGACTCAGCCTGTGTTCTAACAGAATACTCACACAGCCTGTGTTCTAACAGAATATGGACTCAGTCTATATTTAAATAATACTCACTCACCTCAGTATTCCAACAGAACACTCATGTAGCCAGTGTTCTAACAGAATACTAACTCAGCCTGTGTTCTAACAGAATGTGGATTCAGATCAAATATTACTAACTCAGTCTGTGTTCTAACAGAATGTGGACTCAGATTTTGTTCAAAAATTATTCAGCCTGTGTTCTAACAGAATGTGTATTCAGATCAAAAATTACTAACTCAGTCTGTGTTCTAACAGAATGTGGGTTCAGATCAAAAATTACTAACTCAGTCTGTGTTCTAACAGAATATGAACTCAGATTTTGTTCAAAAATTACACAGTCTGTGTTCTAACAGAATCTGGACTCAGTCTATATTTAAAGAATACTCACTCACCTCAGTATTCTAACAGAACACTCACGTAGCCAGTGTTCTAACAGAATACTAACTCATCCTGTGTTCTAACAGAATGTGGATTCAGATCAAAAATTACTAACTCAGTCTGTGTTCTAACAGAATGTGGACTCAGATTTTGTTTAAAAATTACTCAGTCTGTTTCTAACAGAATATGGTCGCAGTCTATGTTTAAAGAATACTCACTCAGCCAGCATGTTACGAGAGTATGGACTCAGCCTGTGTTCTAACAGAATACTCACACAGCCTGTGTTCTAACATAATATGGACTCAGTCTATATTTAAAGAATACTCACTCACCTCAGTATTCTAACAGAACACTCACGTAGCCAGTGTTCAACCAGAATACTAACTCAGCCTGTGTTCTAACAGAATGTGGATTCAGATCAAAAATTACTAACTCAGTCTGTGTTCTAACAGAATGTGGACTCAGATTTTGTTCAAAAATTACTCAGTCTGTTTCTAACAGAATATGGTCTCAGTCTATGTTTAAAGAATACTCACTCAGCCAGTATTTTACCAGAGTATGGACTCAGCCTGTGTTCTAACAGAATACTCACACAGCCTGTGTTCTAACAGAATATGGACTCAGTCTATATTTAAAGAATACTCACTCACCTCAGTATTCTAACAGAACACTCACGTAGCCTGTGTTCTAACAGAACACTAACTCAGTCTGTTTTCTAACAGAATGTGGATTCAGATCAAAAATTACTAACGCAGTCTGTGTTCTAACAGAATATGGACTTAGATTTTGTTCAAAAATTACTCAGTCTGTGTTCTAACAGAATATGGACTCAGTCTATGTTTAAAGAATACTCACTCAGCCTATATTTTACCAGAGTATGGACTCAGCCTGTGTTCTAACAGAATACTCACACAGCCTGTGTTCTAACAGAATATGGACTCAGTCTATATTTAAATAATACTCACTCACCTCAGTATTCCTACAGAACACTCACGTAGCCAGTGTTCTAACAGAATACTAACTCAGCCTGTGTTCTAACAGAATGTGGATTCAGATCAAATATTACTAACTCAGTCTGTGTTCTAACAGAATGTGGACTCAGATTTTGTTCAAAAATTATTCAGCCTGTGTTCTAACAGAATGTGGATTCAGATCAAAAATTACTAACTCAGTCTGTGTTCTAACAGAATGTGGGTTCAGATCAAAAATTACTAACTCAGTCTGTGTTCTAACAGAATATGAACTCAGATTTTGTTCAAAAATTACTCAGTCTGTGTTCTAACAGAATATGGACTCAGTCTATATTTAAAGAATACTCACTCACCTCAGTATTCTAACAGAAGACTCACGTAGCCAGTGTTCTAACAGAATACTAACTCATCCTGTGTACTAACAGAATGTGGATTCAGATCAAAAATTACTAACTCAGTCTGTGTTCTAACAGAATGTGGACTCAGATTTTGTTCAAAAATTACTCAGTCTGTTTCTAACAGAATATGGTCTCAGTCTATGTTTAAAGAATACTCACTCAGCCAGTATTTTACCAGAGTATGGACTCAGCCTGTGTTCTAACAGAATACTCACACAGACTGTGTTCTAACAGAATATGGACTCAGTCTATATTTAAAGAATACTCACTCACCTCAGTATTCCAACAGAACACTCATGTAGCCAGTGTTCTAACAGAATACTAACTCAGCCTGTGTTCTAACAGAATGTGGATTCAGATCAAATATTACTAACTCAGTCTGTGTTCTAACAGAATGTGGACTCAGATTTTGTTCAAAAATTATTCAGCCTGTGTTCTAACAGAATGTGTATTCAGATCAAAAATTACTAACTCAGTCTGTGTTCTAACAGAATGTGGGTTCAGATCAAAAATTACTAACTCAGTCTGTGTTCTAACAGAATATGAACTCAGATTTTGTTCAAAAATTACTCAGTCTGTGTTCTAACAGAATATGGACTCAGTCTATATTTAAAGAATACTCACTCACCTCAGTATTCTAACAGAACACTCACGTAGCCAGTGTTCTTACAGAATACTAACTCATCCTGTGTTCTAACAGAATGTGGATTCAGATCAAAAATTACTAACTCAGTCTGTGTTCTAACAGAATGTGGACTCAGATTTTGTTTAAAAATTACTCAGTCTGTTTCTAACAGAATATGGTCTCAGTCTATGTTTAAAGAATACTCACTCAGCCAGTATTTTACCAGAGTATGGACTCAGCCTGTGTTCTAAAAGAATACTCACACAGCCTGTGTTCTAACAGAATATGGACTCAGTCTATATTTAAAGAATACTCACTCACCTCAGTATTCCAACAGAACACTCATGTAGCCAGTGTTCTAACAGAATACTAACTCAGCCTGTGTTCTAACAGAATGTGGATTCAGATCAAATATTACTAACTCAGTCTGTGTTCTAACAGAATGTGGACTCAGATTTTGTTCAAAAATTATTCAGCCTGTGTTCTAACAGAATGTGTATTCAGATCAAAAATTACTAACTCAGTCTGTGTTCTAACAGAATGTGGGTTCAGATCAAAAATTACTAACTCAGTCTGTGTTCTAACAGAATATGAACTCAGATTTTGTTCAAAAATTACTCAGTCTGTGTTCTAACAGAATATGGACTCAGTCTATATTTAAAGAATACTCACTCACCTCAGTATTCTAACAGAACACTCACGTAGCCAGTGTTCTAACAGAATACTAACTCATCCTGTGTTCTAACAGAATGTGGATTCAGATCAAAAATTACTAACTCAGTCTGTGTTCTAACAGAATGTGGACTCAGATTTTGTTCAAAAATTACTCAGTCTGTTTCTAACAGAATATGGTCTCAGTCTATGTTTAAAGAATACTCACTCAGCCAGTATTTTACCAGAGTATGGACTCAGCCTGTGTTCTAACAGAATACTCACACAGCCTGTGTTCTAACAGAATATGGACTCAGTCTATATTTAAATAATACTCACTCACCTCAGTATTCCAACAGAACACTCATGTAGCCAGTGTTCTAACAGAATACTAACTCAGCCTGTGTTCTAACAGAATGTGGATTCAGATCAAATATTACTAACTCAGTCTGTGTTCTAACAGAATGTGGACTCAGATTTTGTTCAAAAATTATTCAGCCTGTGTTCTAACAGAATGTGTATTCAGATCAAAAATTACTAACTCAGTCTGTGTTCTAACAGAATGTGGGTTCAGATCAAAAATTACTAACTCAGTCTGTGTTCTAACAGAATATGAACTCAGATTTTGTTCAAAAATTACACAGTCTGTGTTCTAACAGAATCTGGACTCAGTCTATATTTAAAGAATACGCACTCACCTCAGTATTCTAACAGAACACTCACGTAGCCAGTGTTCAACCAGAATACTAACTCAGCCTGTGTTCTAACAGAATGTGGATTCAGATCAAAAATTACTAACTCAGTCTGTGTTCTAACAGAATGTGGACTCAGTCTATATTTAAAGAATACTCACTCACCTCAGTATTCTAACAGAACACTCACGTAGCCTGTGTTCTAACAGAACACTACCTCAGCCTGTTTTCTAACAGAATGTGGATTCAGATCAAAAATTACTAACGCAGTCTGTGTTCTAACAGAATATGGACTTAGATTTTGTTCAAAAATTACTCAGTCTGTGTTCTAACAGAATATGGACTCAGTCTATATTTAAAGAATACTCACTCAGACAATATTTTACCAGAGTATGGACTCAGCCTGTGTTCTAACAGAATACTCACACAGCCTGTGTTCTAACAGAATATGGACTCAGTGTATATTTAAAGAATACTCACTCACCTCAGTATTCCTACAGAACACTCATGTAGCCAGTGTTCTAACAGAATACTAACTCAGCCTGTGTTCTAACAGAATGTGGATTCAGATCAAATATTACTAACTCAGTCTGTGTTCTAACAGAATGTGGACTCAGATTTTGTTCAAAAATTATTCAGCCTGTGTTCTAACAGAATGTGGATTCAGATCTAAAATTACTAAGTCAGTCTGTGTTCTAACAGAATGTGGGTTCAGATCAAAAATTAATAACTCAGTCTGTGTTCTAACAGAATATGAACTCAGATTTTGTTCAAAAATTACTCAGTCTGTGTTCTAACAGAATATGGACTCAGTCTATATTTAAAGAATACTCACTCACCTCAGTATTCTAACAGAACACTCACGTAGCCAGTGTTCTAACAGAATACTAACTCATCCTGTGTTCTAACAGAATGTGGATTCAGATCAAAAATTACTAACTCAGTCTGTGTTCTAACAAAATGTGGACTCAGATTTTGTTCAAAAATTACTCAGTCTGTTTCTAACAGAATATGGTCTCAGTCTATGTTTAAAGAATACTCACTCAGCCAATATTTTACGAGAGTATGGACTCAGCCTGTGTTCTAACAGAATACTCACACAGCCTGTGTTCTAACAGAATATGGACTCAGTCTATATTTAAAGAATACTCACTCACCTCAGTATTCCTACAGAACACTCACGTAGCCAGTGTTCTAACAGAATACTAACTCAGCCTGTGTTCTAACAGAATGTGGATTCAGATCAAATATTACTAACTCAGTCTGTGTTCTAACAGAATGTGGACTCAGATTTTGTTCAAAAATTACTCAGTCTGTGTTCTAACAGAATATGGACTAAGTCTATGTTTAAAGAATACTCACTCAGCTCAGTGTTCTAACATAACACTCACTTAGCCTGTGTTCTAACAGAATGTGGTTTCAGATCAAAAATTACTAACTCAGTCTGTGTTCTAACAGAATGTGGACTCAGATTTTGTTAAAAAATAACTCAGTCTGTGTACTAACAGAATATGGACTCAGTCTATGTTTAAAGAATACTCACTCAGCCAGTGTTCTACCAGAATATGGATTCAGACTATTTTCAAGAATACTCACTCAGCCTGTGTTCTAGCAGAACGCTCACTTAGCCTGTGTTCTAACAGAATGTGGACTCAGATATTGTTCAAAAATTACTAACTCAGTCTGTGTTCTAACAGAATTTGGACGCAGTCTGTTTAAAAAATACTCACTCACCTCAGTGTTCTAACAGAACACTCATGTAGCCTGTGTTCTAACAGAACACTAACTCAGCCTGCTTTCTAACAAAATGTGGATTCAGATCAAAAATTACTAACGCAGTCTGTGTTCTAACAGAATATGGACTTAGATTTTGTTCAAAAATTACTCAGTCTGTGTTCTAACAGAATATGGACTCAGTCTATGTTTAAAGAATACTCACTCAGCCAGTATTTTACCAGAGTATGGACTCAGCCTGTGTTCTAACAGAATACTCACACAGCCTGTGTTCTAACAGAATATGTACTCAGTCTATATTTAAAGAATACTCACTCACCTCAGTATTCTAACAGAACACTCACGTAGCCAGTGTTCTAACAGAATACTAACTCAGCCTGTGTTCTAACAGAATGTGGACTCAGATTTTGTTCAAAAATTACTCAGTCTGTTTCTAACAGAATATGGACTAAGTCTATGTTTAAAGAATACTCACTCAGCTCAGTGTTCTAACATAACACTCACTTAGCCTGTGTTCTAACAGAATGTGGGTTCAGATCAAAAATTACTAACTCAGTCTGTGTTCTAACAGAATATGAACTCAGATTTTGTTCAAAAATTACTCAGTCTGTGTTCTAACAGAATATGGACTCAGTCTATGTTTAAAGAATACTCACTCAGCCAGTGTTCTACCAGAATATGGATTCAGACTATTTTCAAGAATACTCACTCAGCCTGTGTTCTAGCAGAACGCTCACTTAGCCTGTGTTCTAACAGAATGTGGACTCAGATATTGTTCAAAAATTACTAACTCAGTCTGTGTTCTAACAGAATTTGGACGCAGTCTATGTTTAAAAAATACTCACTCACCTCAGTGTTCTAACAGAACACTCACGTAGCCTGTGTTCTAACAGAACACTAACTCAGCCTGCTTTCTAACAAAATGTGGATTCAGATCAAAAATTACTAACGCAGTCTGTGTTCTAACAGAATATGGACTTAGATTTTGTTCAAAAATTACTCAGTCTGTGTTCTAACAGAATATGGACTCAGTCTATGTTTAAAGAATACTCACTCAGCCAGTATTTTACCAGAGTATGGACTCAGCCTGTGTTCTAACAGAATACTCACACAGCCTCTTTTCTAACAGAATATGGACTCAGTCTATATTTAAAGAATACTCACTCACCTCAGTATTCTAACAGAACACTCACGTAGCCAGTGTTCAAACAGAATACTAACTCAGCCTGTGTTCTAACAGAATGTGGATTCAGATCAAAAATTACTAACTCAGTCTGTGTTCTAACAGAATGTGGACTCAGATTTTGTTCAAAAATTACTCAGTCTGTGTTCTAACAGAATATGGTCTCAGTCTATGTTTAAAGAATACTCACTCAGCCAGTATTTTACCAGAGTATGGACTCAGCCTGTGTTCTAACAGAATACTCACACAGCCGGTGTTCTAACAGAATATGGACTCAGTCTATATTTAAAGAATACTCACTCACCTCAGTATTCTAACAGAACACTCACGTAGCCTGTGTTCTAACAGAACACTAACTCAGCCTGTTTTCTAACAGAATGTGGATTCAGATCAAAAATTACTAACGCAGTCTGTGTTCTAACAGAATATGGACTTAGATTTTGTTCAAAAATTACTCAGTCTGTGTTCTAACAGAATATGGACTCAGTCTATATTTAAAGAATACTCACTCAGACAATATTTTACCAGAGTATGGACTCAGCCTGTGTTCTAACAGAATACTCACACAGCCTGTGTTCTAACAGAATATGGACTCAGTCTATATTTAAAGAATACTCACTCACCTCAGTATTCCTACAGAACACTCATGTAGCCAGTGTTCTAACAGAATACTAACTCAGCCTGTGTTCTAACAGAATGTGGATTCAGATCAAATATTACTAACTCAGTCTGTGTTCTAACAGAATGTGGACTCAGATTTTGTTCAAAAATTATTCAGCCTGTGTTCTAACAGAATGTGGATTCAGATCAAAAATTACTAAGTCAGTCTGTGTTCTAACAGAATGTGGGTTCAGATCAAAAATTACTAACTCAGTCTGTGTTCTAACAGAATATGAACTCAGATTTTGTTCAAAAATTACTCAGTCTGTGTTCTAACAGAATATGGACTCAGTCTATATTTAAAGAATACTCACTCACCTCAGTATTCTAACAGAACACTCACGTAGCCAGTGTTCTAACAGAATACTAACTCATCCTGTGTTCTAACAGAATGTGGATTCAGATCAAAAATTACTAACTCAGTCTGTGTTCTAACAGAATGTGGACTCAGATTTTGTTCAAAAATTACTCAGTCTGTTTCTAACAGAATATGGTCTCAGTCTATGTTTAAAAATACTCACTCAGCCAGTATTTTACCAGAGTATGGACTCAGCCTGTGTTCTAACAGAATACTCACACAGCCTGTGTTCTAACAGAATATGGACTCAGTCTATATTTAAAGAATACTCACTCACCTCAGTATTCTAACAGAACACTCACGTAGCCTGTGTTCTAACAGAACACTAACTCAGCCTGTTTTCTAACAGAATGTGGATTCAGATCAAAAATTACTAACGCAGTCTGTGTTCTAACAGAATATGGACTTAGATTTTGTTCAAAAATTACTCAGTCTGTGTTCTAAAAGAATATGGACTCAGTCTATGTTTAAAGAATACTCACTCAGCCAATATTTTACCAGGGTATGGACTCAGCCTGTGTTCTAACAGAATACTCACACAGCCTGTGTTCTAACAGAATATGGACTCAGTCTATATTTAAAGAATACTCACTCACCTCAGTATTCCTACAGAACACTCACGTAGCCAGTGTTCTAACAGAATACTAACTCAGCCTGTGTTCTAACAGAATGTGGATTCAGATCAAATATTACTAACTCAGTCTGTGTTCTAACAGAAGGTGGACTCAGATTTTGTTCAAAAATTACTCAGTCTGTGTTCTAACAGAATATGGACTAAGTCTATGTTTAAAGAATACTCACTCAGCTCAGTGTTCTAACATAACACTCACTTAGCCTGTGTTCTAACAGAATGTGGTTTCAGATCAAAAATTACTAACTCAGTCTGTGTTCTAACAGAATGTGGACTCAGATTTTGTTCAAAAATTATTCAGCCTGTGTTCTAACAGAATGTGTATTCAGATCAAAAATTACTAACTCAGTCTGTGTTCTAACAGAATGTGGGTTCAGATCAAAAATTACTAACTCAGTCTGTGTTCTAACAGAATATGAACTCAGATTTTGTTCAAAAATTACTCAGTCTGTGTTCTAACAGAATATGGACTCAGTCTATATTTAAAGAATACTCACTCACCTCAGTATTCTAACAGAACACTCACGTAGCCAGTGTTCTAACAGAATACTAACTCATCCTGTGTTCTAACAGAATGTGGATTCAGATCAAAAATTACTAACTCAGTCTGTGTTCTAACAGAATGTGGACTCAGATTTTGTTCAAAAATTACTCAGTCTGTTTCTAACAGAATATGGTCTCAGTCTATGTTTAAAGAATACTCACTCAGCCAGTATTTTACCAGAGTATGGACTCAGCCTGTGTTCTAACAGAATACTCACACAGCCTGTGTTCTAACAGAATATGGACTCAGTCTATATTTAAATAATACTCACTCACCTCAGTATTCCAACAGAACACTCATGTAGCCAGTGTTCTAACAGAATACTAACTCAGCCTGTGTTCTAACAGAATGTGGATTCAGATCAAATATTACTAACTCAGTCTGTGTTCTAACAGAATGTGGACTCAGATTTTGTTCAAAAATTATTCAGCCTGTGTTCTAACAGAATGTGTATTCAGATCAAAAATTACTAACTCAGTCTGTGTTCTAACAGAATGTGGGTTCAGATCAAAAATTACTAACTCAGTCTGTGTTCTAACAGAATATGAACTCAGATTTTGTTCAAAAATTACACAGTCTGTGTTCTAACAGAATCTGGACTCAGTCTATATTTAAAGAATACTCACTCACCTCAGTATTCTAACAGAACACTCACGTAGCCAGTGTTCTAACAGAATACTAACTCATCCTGTGTTCTAACAGAATGTGGATTCAGATCAAAAATTACTAACTCAGTCTGTGTTCTAACAGAATGTGGACTCAGATTTTGTTTAAAAATTACTCAGTCTGTTTCTAACAGAATATGGTCGCAGTCTATGTTTAAAGAATACTCACTCAGCCAGCATGTTACGAGAGTATGGACTCAGCCTGTGTTCTAACAGAATACTCACACAGCCTGTGTTCTAACATAATATGGACTCAGTCTATATTTAAAGAATACTCACTCACCTCAGTATTCTAACAGAACACTCACGTAGCCAGTGTTCAACCAGAATACTAACTCAGCCTGTGTTCTAACAGAATGTGGATTCAGATCAAAAATTACTAACTCAGTCTGTGTTCTAACAGAATGTGGACTCAGATTTTGTTCAAAAATTACTCAGTCTGTTTCTAACAGAATATGGTCTCAGTCTATGTTTAAAGAATACTCACTCAGCCAGTATTTTACCAGAGTATGGACTCAGCCTGTGTTCTAACAGAATACTCACACAGCCTGTGTTCTAACAGAATATGGACTCAGTCTATATTTAAAGAATACTCACTCACCTCAGTATTCTAACAGAACACTCACGTAGCCTGTGTTCTAACAGAACACTAACTCAGTCTGTTTTCTAACAGAATGTGGATTCAGATCAAAAATTACTAACGCAGTCTGTGTTCTAACAGAATATGGACTTAGATTTTGTTCAAAAATTACTCAGTCTGTGTTCTAACAGAATATGGACTCAGTCTATGTTTAAAGAATACTCACTCACCTCAGTATTCTAACAGAACACTCACGTAGCCAGTGTTCTTACAGAATACTAACTCAGCCTGTGTTCTAACAGAATACTCACACAGCCTGTGTTCTAACAGAATATGGACTCAGTCTATATTTAAATAATACTCACTCACCTCAGTATTCCTACAGAACACTCACGTAGCCAGTGTTCTAACAGAATACTAACTCAGCCTGTGTTCTAACAGAATGTGGATTCAGATCAAATATTACTAACTCAGTCTGTGTTCTAACAGAATGTGGACTCAGATTTTGTTCAAAAATTATTCAGCCTGTGTTCTAACAGAATGTGGATTCAGATCAAAAATTACTAACTCAGTCTGTGTTCTAACAGAATGTGGGTTCAGATCAAAAATTACTAACTCAGTCTGTGTTCTAACAGAATATGAACTCAGATTTTGTTCAAAAATTACTCAGTCTGTGTTCTAACAGAATATGGACTCAGTCTATATTTAAAGAATACTCACTCACCTCAGTATTCTAACAGAAGACTCACGTAGCCAGTGTTCTAACAGAATACTAACTCATCCTGTGTACTAACAGAATGTGGATTCAGATCAAAAATTACTAACTCAGTCTGTGTTCTAACAGAATGTGGACTCAGATTTTGTTCAAAAATTACTCAGTCTGTTTCTAACAGAATATGGTCTCAGTCTATGTTTAAAGAATACTCACTCAGCCAGTATTTTACCAGAGTATGGACTCAGCCTGTGTTCTAACAGAATACTCACACAGCCTGTGTTCTAACAGAATATGGACTCAGTCTATATTTAAAGAATACTCACTCACCTCAGTATTCCAACAGAACACTCATGTAGCCAGTGTTCTAACAGAATACTAACTCAGCCTGTGTTCTAACAGAATGTGGATTCAGATCAAATATTACTAACTCAGTCTGTGTTCTAACAGAATGTGGACTCAGATTTTGTTCAAAAATTATTCAGCCTGTGTTCTAACAGAATGTGTATTCAGATCAAAAATTACTAACTCAGTCTGTGTTCTAACAGAATGTGGGTTCAGATCAAAAATTACTAACTCAGTCTGTGTTCTAACAGAATATGAACTCAGATTTTGTTCAAAAATTACTCAGTCTGTGTTCTAACAGAATATGGACTCAGTCTATATTTAAAGAATACTCACTCACCTCAGTATTCTAACAGAACACTCACGTAGCCAGTGTTCTTACAGAATACTAACTCATCCTGTGTTCTAACAGAATGTGGATTCAGATCAAAAATTACTAACTCAGTCTGTGTTCTAACAGAATGTGGACTCAGATTTTGTTTAAAAATTACTCAGTCTGTTTCTAACAGAATATGGTCTCAGTCTATGTTTAAAGAATACTCACTCAGCCAGTATTTTACCAGAGTATGGACTCAGCCTGTGTTCTAAAAGAATACTCACACAGCCTGTGTTCTAACAGAATATGGACTCAGTCTATATTTAAAGAATACTCACTCACCTCAGTATTCCAACAGAACACTCATGTAGCCAGTGTTCTAACAGAATACTAACTCAGCCTGTGTTCTAACAGAATGTGGATTCAGATCAAATATTACTAACTCAGTCTGTGTTCTAACAGAATGTGGACTCAGATTTTGTTCAAAAATTATTCAGCCTGTGTTCTAACAGAATTTGGATTCAGATCAAAAATTACTAACTCAGTCTGTGTTCTAACAGAATGTGGGTTCAGATCAAAAATTACTAACTCAGTCTGTGTTCTAACAGAATATGAACTCAGATTTTGTTCAAAAATTACTCAGCCTGTGTTCTAACAGAATATGGACTCAGTCTATATTTAAAGAATACTCACTCACCTCAGTATTCCAACAGAACACTCACGTAGCCAGTGTTCTAACAGAATACTAACTCAGCCTGTGTTCTAACAGAATGTGGATTCAGATCAAATATTACTAACTCAGTCTGTGTTCTAACAGAATGTGGACTAAGTCTATGTTTAAAGAATACTCACTCAGCTCAGTGTTCTAACATAACACTCACTTAGCCTGTGTTCTAACAGAATGTGGGTTCAGATCAAAAATTACTAACTCAGTCTGTGTTCTAACAGAATATGAACTCAGATTTTGTTCAAAAATTACTCAGTCTGTGTTCTTACAGAATATGGACTCCGTCTATGTTTAAAGAATACTCACTCAGCCAGTGTTCTACCAGAATATGGATTCAGACTATTTTCAAGAATACTCACTCAGCCTATGTTCTAGCAGAACGCTCACTTAGCCTGTGTTCTAACAGAATGTGGACTCAGATATTGTTCAAAAATTACTAACTCAGTCTGTGTTCTAACAGTATTTGGACGCAGTCTATGTTTAAAAAATACTCACACACCTCAGTGTTCTAACAGAACACTCACGTAGCCTGTGTTCTAACAGACAACTAACTCAGCCTGTTTTCTAACAAAATGTGGATTCAGATCAAAAATTACTAACGCAGTCTGTGTTCTAACAGAATATGGACTTAGATTTTGTTCAAAAATTACTCAGTCTGTGTTCTAACAGAATATGGACTCAGTCTATGTTTAAAGAATACTCACTCAGCCAGTATTTTACCAGAGTATGGACTCAGCCTGTGTTCTAACAGAATACTCACACAGCCTGTGTTCTAACAGAATATGGACTCAGTCTATATTTAAAGAATACTCACTCACCTCAGTATTCTAACAGAACACTCACGTAGCCAGTTTTCAAACAGAATACTAACTCAGCCTGTGTTCTAACAGAATGTGGATTCAGATCAAAAATTACTAACTCAGTCTGTGTTCTAACAGAATGTGGACTCAGATTTTGTTCAAAAATTACTCAGTCTGTTTCTAACAGAATATGGTCTCAGTCTATGTTTAAAGAATACTCACTCAGCCAGTATTTTACCAGAGTATGGACTCAGCCTGTGTTCTAACAGAATACTCACACAGCCTGTGTTCTAACAGAATATGGACTCAGTCTATATTTAAAGAATACTCACTCACCTCAGTATTCTAACAGAACACTCACGTAGCCTGTGTTCTAACAGAACACTAACTCAGCCTGTTTTCTACAGAATGTGGATTCAGATCAAAAATTACTAACGCAGTCTGTGTTCTAACAGAATATGGACTTAGATTTTGTTCAAAAATTACTCAGTCTGTGTTCTAACAGAATATGGACTCAGTCTATGTTTAAAGAATACTCGCTCAGCCAATATTTTACCAGAGTATGGACTCAGCCTGTGTTCTAACAGAATACTCACACAGCCTGTGTTCTAACAGAATATGGACTCAGTCTATAATTAAAGAATACTCACTCACCTCAGTATTCCAACAGAACACTCACGTAGCCGGTGTTCTAACAGAATACTAACTCAGCCTGTGTTCTAACAGAATGTGGATTCAGATCAAATATTACTAACTCAGTCTGTGTTCTAACAGAATGTGGACTCAGATTTTGTTCAAAAATTATTCAGCCTGTGTTCTAACAGAATGTGGATTCAGATCAAAAATTACTAACTCAGTCTGTGTTCTAACAGAATGTGGGTTCAGATCAAAAATTACTAACTCAGTCTGTGTTCTAACAGAATATAAACTCAGATTTTGTTCAAAAATTACTCAGTCTGTGTTCTAACAGAATATGAACTCAGATTTTGTTCAAAAATTACTCAGTCTGTGTTCTAACAGAATATGGACTCAGTCTATATTTAAAGAATACTCACTCACCTCAGTATTCTAACAGAACACTCACATAGCCAGTGTTCTAACAGAATACTAACTCAGCCTGTGTTCTAACAGAATGTGGATTCAGATCAAAAATTACTAACTCAGTCTGTGTTCTAACAGAATGTGGACTCAGATTTTGTTCAAAAATTACTCAGTCTGTTTCTAACAGAATATGGACTCAGTCTATGTTTAAAGAATACTCACTCAGCCAGTATTTTACCAGAGTATGGACTCAGCCTGTGTTCTAACAGAATACTCACACAGCCTGTGTTCTAACAGAATATGGACTCAGTCTATATTTAAAGAATACTGACTCACCTCAGTATTCCAACAGAACACTCACGTAGCCAGTGTCCTAACAGAATACTAACTCAGCCTGTGTTCTAACAGAATGTGCATTCAGATCAAATATTAATAACTCAGTCTGTGTTCTAACAGAATGTGGACTCAGATTTTGTTCAAAAATTACTCAGTCTGTGTTCTAACAGAATATGGACTAAGTCTATGTTTAAAGAATACTCACTCAGCTCAGTGTTCTAACATAACACTCACTTAGCCTGTGTTCTAACAGAATGTGGGTTCAGATCAAAAATTACTAACTCAGTCTGTGTTCTAACAGAATATGAACTCAGATTTTGTTCAAAAATTACTCAGTCTGTGTTCTTACAGAATATGGACTCCGTCTATGTTTAAAGAATACTCACTCAGCCAGTGTTCTACCAGAATATGGATTCAGACTATTTTCAAGAATACTCACTCAGCCTATGTTCTAGCAGAACGCTCACTTAGCCTGTGTTCTAACAGAATGTGGACTCAGATATTGTTCAAAAATTACTAACTCAGTCTGTGTTCTAACAGTATTTGGACGCAGTCTATGTTTAAAAAATACTCACACACCTCAGTGTTCTAACAGAACACTCACGTAGCCTGTGTTCTAACAGACAACTAACTCAGCCTGTTTTCTAACAAAATGTGGATTCAGATCAAAAATTACTAACGCAGCCTGTGTTCTAACAGAATATGGACTTAGATTTTGTTCAAAAATTACTCAGTCTGTGTTCTAACAGAATATGGACTCAGTCTATGTTTAAAGAATACTCGCTCAGCCAATATTTTACCAGAGTATGGACTCAGCCTGTGTTCTAACAGAATACTCACACAGCCTGTGTTCTAACAGAATATGGACTCAGTCTATATTTAAAGAATACTCACTCACCTCAGTATTCTAACAGAACACTCACGTAGCCAGTTTTCAAACAGAATACTAACTCAGCCTGTGTTCTAACAGAATGTGGATTCAGATCAAAAATTACTAACTCAGTCTGTGTTCTAACAGAATGTGGACTCAGATTTTGTTCAAAAATTACTCAGTCTGTTTCTAACAGAATATGGACTCAGTCTATGTTTAAAGAATACTCACTCAGCCAGTATTTTACCAGAGTATGGACTCAGCCTGTGTTCTAACAGAATACTCACACAGCCTGTGTTCTAACAGAATATGGACTCAGTCTATATTTAAAGAATACTGACTCACCTCAGTATTCCAACAGAACACTCACGTAGCCAGTGTCCTAACAGAATACTAACTCAGCCTGTGTTCTAACAGAATGTGCATTCAGATCAAATATTAATAACTCAGTCTGTGTTCTAACAGAATGTGGACTCAGATTTTGTTCAAAAATTACTCAGTCTGTGTTCTAACAGAATATGGATTAAGTCTATGTTTAAAGAATACTCACTCAGCTCAGTGTTCTAACATAACACTCACTTAGCCTGTGTTCTAACAGAATGTGGGTTCAGATCAAAAATTACTAACTCAGTCTGTGTTCTAACAGAATATGAACTCAGATTTTGTTCAAAAATTACTCAGTCTGTGTTCTTACAGAATATGGACTCCGTCTATGTTTAAAGAATACTCACTCAGCCAGTGTTCTACCAGAATATGGATTCAGACTATTTTCAAGAATACTCACTCAGCCTATGTTCTAGCAGAACGCTCACTTAGCCTGTGTTCTAACAGAATGTGGACTCAGATATTGTTCAAAAATTACTAACTCAGTCTGTGTTCTAACAGTATTTGGACGCAGTCTATGTTTAAAAAATACTCACACACCTCAGTGTTCTAACAGAACACTCACGTAGCCTGTGTTCTAACAGACAACTAACTCAGCCTGTTTTCTAACAAAATGTGGATTCAGATCAAAAATTACTAACGCAGCCTGTGTTCTAACAGAATATGGACTTAGATTTTGTTCAAAAATTACTCAGTCTGTGTTCTAACAGAATATGGACTCAGTCTATGTTTAAAGAATACTCGCTCAGCCAATATTTTACCAGAGTATGGACTCAGCCTGTGTTCTAACAGAATACTCACACAGCCTGTGTTCTAACAGAATATGGACTCAGTCTATATTTAAAGAATACTCACTCACCTCAGTATTCTAACAGAACACTCACGTAGCCAGTTTTCAAACAGAATACTAACTCAGCCTGTGTTCTAACAGAATGTGGATTCAGATCAAAAATTACTAACTCAGTCTGTGTTCTAACAGAATGTGGACTCAGATTTTGTTCAAAAATTACTCAGTCTGTTTCTAACAGAATATGGACTCAGTCTATGTTTAAAGAATACTCACTCAGCCAGTATTTTACCAGAGTATGGACTCAGCCTGTGTTCTAACAGAATACTCACACAGCCTGTGTTCTAACAGAACATGGACTCAGTCTATATTTAAAGAATACTGACTCACCTCAGTATTCCAACAGAACACTCACGTAGCCAGTGTCCTAACAGAATACTAACTCAGCCTGTGTTCTAACAGAATGTGCATTCAGATCAAATATTAATAACTCAGTCTGTGTTCTAACAGAATGTGGACTCAGATTTTGTTCAAAAATTACTCAGTCTGTGTTCTAACAGAATATGGACTAAGTCTATGTTTAAAGAATACTCACTCAGCTCAGTGTTCTAACATAACACTCACTTAGCCTGTGTTCTAACAGAATGTGGGTTCAGATCAAAAATTACTAACTCAGTCTGTGTTCTAACAGAATATGAACTCAGATTTTGTTCAAAAATTACTCAGTCTGTGTTCTTACAGAATATGGACTCCGTCTATGTTTAAAGAATACTCACTCAGCCAGTGTTCTACCAGAATATGGATTCAGACTATTTTCAAGAATACTCACTCAGCCTATGTTCTAGCAGAACGCTCACTTAGCCTGTGTTCTAACAGAATGTGGACTCAGATATTGTTCAAAAATTACTAACTCAGTCTGTGTTCTAACAGTATTTGGACGCAGTCTATGTTTAAAAAATACTCACACACCTCAGTGTTCTAACAGAACACTCACGTAGCCTGTGTTCTAACAGACAACTAACTCAGCCTGTTTTCTAACAAAATGTGGATTCAGATCAAAAATTACTAACCCAGTCTGTGTTCTAACAGAATATGGACTTAGATTTTGTTCAAAAATTACTCAGTCTGTGTTCTAACAGAATATGGACTCAGTCTATTTTTAAAGAATACTCACTCAGCCAGTATTTTACCAGAGTATGGACTCAGCCTGTGTTCTAACAGAATACTCACACAGCCTGTGTTCTAACAGAATATGGACTCAGTCTATATTTAAAGAATACTCACTCACCTCAGTATTCTAACAGAACACTCACGTAGCCTGTGTTCTAACAGAACACTAACTCAGCCTGTTTTCTACAGAATGTGGATTCAGATCAAAAATTACTAACGCAGTCTGTGTTCTAACAGAATATGGACTTAGATTTTGTTCAAAAATTACTCAGTCTGTGTTCTAACAGAATATGGACTCAGTCTATGTTTAAAGAATACTCGCTCAGCCAATATTTTACCAGAGTATGGACTCAGCCTGTGTTCTAACAGAATACTCACACAGCCTGTGTTCTAACAGAATATGGACTCAGTCTATAATTAAAGAATACTCACTCACCTCAGTATTCCAACAGAACACTCACGTAGCCGGTGTTCTAACAGAATACTAACTCAGCCTGTGTTCTAACAGAATGTGGATTCAGATCAAATATTACTAACTCAGTCTGTGTTCTAACAGAATGTGGACTCAGATTTTGTTCAAAAATTATTCAGCCTGTGTTCTAACAGAATGTGGATTCAGATCAAAAATTACTAACTCAGTCTGTGTTCTAACAGAATGTGGGTTCAGATCAAAAATTACTAACTCAGTCTGTGTTCTAACAGAATATGAACTCAGATTTTGTTCAAAAATTACTCAGTCTGTTTTCTAACAGAATATGAACTCAGATTTTGTTCAAAAATTACTCAGTCTGTGTTCTAACAGAATATGGACTCAGTCTATATTTAAAGAATACTCACTCACCTCAGTATTCTAACAGAACACTCACGTAGCCAGTGTTCTAACAGAATACTAACTCAGCCTGTGTTCTAACATAATGTGGATTCAGATCAAAAATTACTAACTCAGTCTGTGTTCTAACAGAATGTGGACTCAGATTTTGTTCAAAACTTACTCAGTGTGTTTCTAACATAATATGGACTCAGTCTATGTTTAAAGAATACTCACTCAGCCAGTATTTTACCAGAGTATGGACTCAGCCTGTGTTCTAACAGAATACTCACACAGCCTGTGTTCTAACAGAATATGGACTCAGTCTATATTTAAAGAATACTGACTCACCTCAGTATTCCAACAGAACACTCACGTAGCCAGTGTCCTAACAGAATACTAACTCAGCCTGTGTTCTAACAGAATGTGCATTCAGATCAAATATTAATAACTCAGTCTGTGTTCTAACAGAATGTGGACTCAGATTTTGTTCAAAAATTACTCAGTCTGTGTTCTAACAGAATATGGACTAAGTCTATGTTTAAAGAATACTCACTCAGCTCAGTGTTCTAACATAACACTCACTTAGCCTGTGTTCTAACAGAATGTGGGTTCAGATCAAAAATTACTAACTCAGTCTGTGTTCTAACAGAATATGAACTCAGATTTTGTTCAAAAATTACTCAGTCTGTGTTCTTACAGAATATGGACTCCGTCTATGTTTAAAGAATACTCACTCAGCCAGTGTTCTACCAGAATATGGATTCAGACTATTTTCAAGAATACTCACTCAGCCTATGTTCTAGCAGAACGCTCACTTAGCCTGTGTTCTAACAGAATGTGGACTCAGATATTGTTCAAAAATTACTAACTCAGTCTGTGTTCTAACAGTATTTGGACGCAGTCTATGTTTAAAAAATACTCACACACCTCAGTGTTCTAACAGAACACTCACGTAGCCTGTGTTCTAACAGACAACTAACTCAGCCTGTGTTCTAACAGAATGTGGATTCAGATCAAAAATTACTAACTCAGTCTGTGTTCTAACAGAATGTGGACTCAGATTTTGTTCAAAAATTACTCAGTCTGTTTCTAACAGAATATGGTCTCAGTCTATGTTTAAAGAATACTCACTCAGCCAGTATTTTACCAGAGTATGGACTCAGCCTGTGTTCTAACAGAATACTCACACAGCCTGTGTTCTAACAGAATATGGACTCAGTCTATATTTAAAGAATACTCACTCACCTCAGTATTCTAACAGAACACTCACGTAGCCAGTGTTCTAACAGAATACTAACTCAGCCTGTGTTCTAACAGAATGTGGATTCAGATCAAAAATTACTAACTCAGTCTGTGTTCTAACAGAATGTGGACTCAGATTTTGTTCAAAACTTACTCAGTGTGTTTCTAACATAATATGGACTCAGTCTATGTTTAAAGAATACTCACTCAGCCAGTATTTTACCAGAGTATGGACTCAGCCTGTGTTCTAACAGAATACTCACACAGCCTGTGTTCTAACAGAATATGGACTCAGTCTATATTTAAAGAATACTGACTCACCTCAGTATTCCAACAGAACACTCACGTAGCCAGTGTCCTAACAGAATACTAACTCAGCCTGTGTTCTAACAGAATGTGCATTCAGATCAAATATTAATAACTCAGTCTGTGTTCTAACAGAATGTGGACTCAGATTTTGTTCAAAAATTACTCAGTCTGTGTTCTAACAGAATATGGACTAAGTCTATGTTTAAAGAATACTCACTCAGCTCAGTGTTCTAACATAACACTCACTTAGCCTGTGTTCTAACAGAATGTGGGTTCAGATCAAAAATTACTAACTCAGTCTGTGTTCTAACAGAATATGAACTCAGATTTTGTTCAAAAATTACTCAGTCTGTGTTCTTACAGAATATGGACTCCGTCTATGTTTAAAGAATACTCACTCAGCCAGTGTTCTACCAGAATATGGATTCAGACTATTTTCAAGAATACTCACTCAGCCTATGTTCTAGCAGAACGCTCACTTAGCCTGTGTTCTAACAGAATGTGGACTCAGATATTGTTCAAAAATTACTAACTCAGTCTGTGTTCTAACAGTATTTGGACGCAGTCTATGTTTAAAAAATACTCACACACCTCAGTGTTCTAACAGAACACTCACGTAGCCTGTGTTCTAACAGACAACTAACTCAGCCTGTTTTCTAACAAAATGTGGATTCAGATCAAAAATTACTAACGCAGTCTGTGATCTAACAGAATATGGACTTAGATTTTGTTCAAAAATTACTCAGTCTGTGTTCTAACAGAATATGGACTCAGTCTATGTTTAAAGAATACTCACTCAGCCAGTATTTTACCAGAGTATGGACTCAGCCTGTGTTCTAACAGAATACTCACACAGCCTGTGTTCTAAAAGAATATGGACTCAGTCTATATTTAAAGAATACTCACTCACCTCAGTATTCTAACAGAACACTCACGTAGCCAGTTTTCAAACAGAATACTAACTCAGCCTGTGTTCTAACAGAATGTGGATTCAGATCAAAAATTACTAACTCAGTCTGTGTTTTAACAGAATGTGGACTCAGATTTTGTTCAAAAATTACTCAGTCTGTTTCTAACAGAATATGGTCTCAGTCTATGTTTAAAGAATACTCACTCAGCCAGTATTTTACCAGAGTATGGACTCAGCCTGTGTTCTAACAGAATACTCACACAGCCTGTGTTCTAACAGAATATGGACTCAGTCTATATTTAAAGAATACTCACTCACCTCAGTATTCTAACAGAACACTCACGTAGCCAGTGTTCTAACAGAATACTAACTCAGCCTGTGTTCTAACATAATGTGGATTCAGATCAAAAATTACTAACTCAGTCTGTGTTCTAACAGAATGTGGACTCAGATTTTGTTCAAAACTTACTCAGTGTGTTTCTAACATAATATGGACTCAGTCTATGTTTAAAGAATACTCACTCAGCCAGTATTTTACCAGAGTATGGACTCAGCCTGTGTTCTAACAGAATACTCACACAGCCTGTGTTCTAACAGAATATGGACTCAGTCTATATTTAAAGAATACTGACTCACCTCAGTATTCCAACAGAACACTCACGTAGCCAGTGTCCTAACAGAATACTAACTCAGCCTGTGTTCTAACAGAATGTGCATTCAGATCAAATATTAATAACTCAGTCTGTGTTCTAACAGAATATGGACTAAGTCTATGTTTAAAGAATACTCACTCAGCTCAGTGTTCTAACATAACACTCACTTAGCCTGTGTTCTAACAGAATGTGGGTTCAGATCAAAAATTACTAACTCAGTCTGTGTTCTAACAGAATATGAACTCAGATTTTGTTCAAAAATTACTCAGTCTGTGTTCTTACAGAATATGGACTCCGTCTATGTTTAAAGAATACTCACTCAGCCAGTGTTCTACCAGAATATGGATTCAGACTATTTTCAAGAATACTCACTCAGCCTATGTTCTAGCAGAACGCTCACTTAGCCTGTGTTCTAACAGAATGTGGACTCAGATATTGTTCAAAAATTACTAACTCAGTCTGTGTTCTAACAGTATTTGGACGCAGTCTATGTTTAAAAAATACTCACACACCTCAGTGTTCTAACAGAACACTAACGTAGCCTGTGTTCTAACAGACAACTAACTCAGCCTGTTTTCTAACAAAATGTGGATTCAGATCAAAAATTACTAACGCAGTCTGTGTTCTAACAGAATATGGACTTAGATTTTGTTCAAAAATTACTCAGTCTGTGTTCTAACAGAATATGGACTCAGTCTATGTTTAAAGAATACTCACTCAGCCAGTATTTTACCAGAGTATGGACTCAGCCTGTGTTCTAACAGAATACTCACACAGCCTGTGTTCTAACAGAATATGTACTCAGTCTATATTTAAAGAATACTCACTCACCTCAGTATTCTAACAGAACACTCACGTAGCCAGTGTTCTAACAGAATACTAACTCAGCCTGTGTTCTAACAGAATGTGGATTCAGATCAAAAATTACTAACTCAGTATGTGTTCTAACAGAATGTGGACTCAGATTTTGTTCAAAAATTACTCAGTCTGTTTCTAACAGAATATGGACTCAGTCTATGTTTAAAGAATACTCACTCAGCCAGTATTTTACCAGAGTATGGACTCAGCCTGTGTTCTAACAGAATACTCACACAGCCTGTGTTCTAACAGAATATGTACTCAGTCTATATTTAAAGAATACTCACTCACCTCAATATTCTAACAGAACACTCACGTAGCCAGTGTTCTAACAGAACACTAACTCAGCCTGTTTTCTAACAGAATGTGGATTCAGATCAAAAATTACTAATGCAGTCTGTGTTCTAACAGAATATGGACTTAGATTTTTTTCAAAAATTACTCAGTCTGTGTTCTAACAGAATATGGACTCAGTCTATGTTTAAAGAATACTCACTCAGCCAATATTTTACCAGAGCATGGACTCAGCCTGTGTTCTAACAGAATACTCACACAGCCTGTGTTCTAACAGAATATGGACTCAGTCTATATTTAAAGAATACTCACTCACCTCAGTATTCCTAGAGAACACTCACGTAGCCAGTGTTCTAACAGAATACTAACTCAGCCTGTGTTCTAACAGAATGTGGATTCAGATCAAATATTACTAACTCAGTCTGTGTTCTAACAGAATGTGGACTCAGATTTTGTTCAAAAATTATTCAGCCTGTGTTCTAACAGAATGTGGATTCAGATCAAAAATTACTAACTCAGTCTGTGTTCTAACGGAATGTGGGTTCAGATCAAAAATTACTAACTCAGTCTGTGTTCTAACAGAATATGAACTCAGATTTTGTTCAAAAATTACTCAGTCTGTGTTCTAACAGAATATGGACTCAGTCTATATTTAAAGAATACTCACTCACCTCAGTATTCTAACAGAACACTCACGTAGCCAGTGTTCTATCAGAATACTAACTAATCCTGTGTTCTAACAGAATGTGGATTCAGATCAAAAATTACTAACTCAGTCTGTGTTCTAACAGAATGTGGACTCAGATTTTGTTCAAAACTTACTCAGTCTGTTTCTAACAGAATATGGTCTGAGTCTATGTTTAAAGAATACTCACTCAGCCAGTATTTTACCAGAGTATGGACTCAGCCTGTGTTCTAACAGAATATTCACACAGCCTGTGTTCTAACAGAATATGTACTCAGTCTATATTTAAAGAATACTCACTCACCTCAGTATTCTAACAGAACACTCACGTAGCCAGTGTTCTAACAGAATACTAACTCAGCCTGTGTTCTAACAGAATGTGGATTCAGATCAAAAATTACTAACTCAGTCTGTGTTCTAACAGAATGTGGACTCAGATTTTGTTCAAAAATTACTCAGTCTGTTTCTAACAGAATATGGTCTCAGTCTATGTTTAAAGAATACTCACTCAGCCAGTATTTTACCAGAGTATGGACTCAGCCTGTGTTCTAACAGAATACTCACACAGACTGTGTTCTAACAGAATATGGACTCAGTCTATATTTAAAGAATACTCACTCACCTCAGTATTCCAACAGAACACTCATGTAGCCAGTGTTCTAACAGAATACTAACTCAGCCTGTGTTTTAACAAAATGTGGATTCAGATCAAATATTACTAACTCAGTCTGTGTTCTAACAGAATGTGGACTCAGATTTTGTTCAAAAATTATTCAGCCTGTGTTCTAACAGAATGTGTATTCAGATCAAAAATTACTAACTCAGTCTGTGTTCTAACAGAATGTGGGTTCAGATCAAAAATTACTAACTCAGTCTGTGTTCTAACAGAATATGAACTCAGATTTTGTTCAAAAATTACTCAGTCTGTGTTCTAACAGAATATGGACTCAGTCTATATTTAAAGAATACTCACTCACCTCAGTATTCTAACAGAACACTCACGTAGCCAGTGTTCTATCAGAATACTAACTAATCCTGTGTTCTAACAGAATGTGGATTCAGATCAAAAATTACTAACTCAGTCTGTGTTCTAACAGAATGTGGACTCAGATTTTGTTCAAAACTTACTCAGTCTGTTTCTAACAGAATATGGTCTGAGTCTATGTTTAAAGAATACTCACTCAGCCAGTATTTTACCAGAGTATGGACTCAGCCTGTGTTCTAACAGAATATTCACACAGCCTGTGTTCTAACAGAATATGTACTCAGTCTATATTTAAAGAATACTCACTCACCTCAGTATTCTAACAGAACACTCACGTAGCCAGTGTTCTAACAGAATACTAACTCAGCCTGTGTTCTAACAGAATGTGGATTCAGATCAAAAATTACTAACTCAGTCTGTGTTCTAACAGAATGTGGACTCAGATTTTGTTCAAAAATTACTCAGTCTGTTTCTAACAGAATATGGTCTCAGTCTATGTTTAAAGAATACTCACTCAGCCAGTATTTTACCAGAGTATGGACTCAGCCTGTGTTCTAACAGAATACTCACACAGACTGTGTTCTAACAGAATATGGACTCAGTCTATATTTAAAGAATACTCACTCACCTCAGTATTCCAACAGAACACTCATGTAGCCAGTGTTCTAACAGAATACTAACTCAGCCTGTGTTTTAACAAAATGTGGATTCAGATCAAATATTACTAACTCAGTCTGTGTTCTAACAGAATGTGGACTCAGATTTTGTTCAAAAATTATTCAGCCTGTGTTCTAACAGAATGTGTATTCAGATCAAAAATTACTAACTCAGTCTGTGTTCTAACAGAATGTGGGTTCAGATCAAAAATTACTAACTCAGTCTGTGTTCTAACAGAATATGAACTCAGATTTTGTTCAAAAATTACTCAGTCTGTGTTCTAACAGAATATGGACTCAGTCTATATTGAAAGAATACTCACTCACCTCAGTATTCTAACAGAACACTCACGTAGCCAGTGTTCTAACAGAATACTAACTCATCCTGTGTTCTAACAGAATGTGGATTCAGATCAAAAATTACTAACTCAGTCTGTGTTCTAACAGAATGTGGACTCAGATTTTGTTCAAAAATTACTCAGTCTGTTTCTAACAGAATATGGTCTCAGTCTATGTTTAAAGAATACTCACTCAGCCAGTATTTTACCAGAGTATGGACTCAGCCTGTGTTCTAACAGAATACTCACACAGCCTGTGTTCTAACAGAATATGGACTCAGTCTATATTTAAAGAATACTCACTCACCTCAGTATTCCAACAGAACACTCATGTAGCCAGTGTTCTAACAGAATACTAACTCAGCCTGTGTTCTAACAGAATGTGGATTCAGATCAAATATTACTAACTCAGTCTGTGTTCTAACAGAATGTGGACTCAGATTTTGTTCAAAAATTATTCAGCCTGTGTTCTAACAGAATGTGTATTCAGATCAAAAATTACTAACTCAGTCTGTGTTCTAACAGAATGTGGGTTCAGATCAAAAATTACTAACTCAGTCTGTGTTCTAACAGAATATGAACTCAGATTTTATTCAAAAATTACACAGTCTGTGTTCTAACAGAATATGGACTCAGTCTATATTTAAAGAATACTCACTCACCTCAGTATTCTAACAGAACACTCACGTAGCCAGTGTTCTAACAGAATACTAACTCATCCTGTGTTCTAACAGAATGTGGATTCAGATCAAAAATTACTAACTCAGTCTGTGTTCTAACAGAATGTGGACTCAGATTTTGTTTAAAAATTACTCAGTCTGTTTCTAACAGAATATGGTCTCAGTCTATGTTTAAAGAATACTCACTCAGCCAGTATTTTACCAGAGTATGGACTCAGCCTGTGTTCTAACAGAATACTCACACAGCCTGTGTTCTAACAGAATATGGACTCAGTCTATATTTAAAGAATACTCACTCACCTCAGTATTCTAACAGAACACTCACGTAGCCTGTGTTCTAACAGAACACTAACTCAGCCTGTTTTCTAACAGAATGTGGATTCAGATCAAAAATTACTAACGCAGTCTGTGTTCTAACAGAATATGGACTTAGATTTTGTTCAAAAATTACTCAGTCTGTGTTCTAACAGAATATGGACTCAGTCTATGTTTAAAGAATACTCACTCAGCCAATATTTTACCAGAGTATGGACTCAGCCTGTGTTCTAACACAATACTAACACAGCCTGTGTTCTAACAGAATATGGACTCAATCTATATTTAAAGAATACTCACTCACCTCAGTATTCCTACAGAACACTCACGTAGCCAGTGTTCTAACAGAATACTAACTCAGCCTGTGTTCTAACAGAATGTGGATTCAGATCAAATATTACTAACTCAGTCTGTGTTCTAACAGAATGTGGACTCAGATTTTGTTCAAAAATTACTCAGTCTGTGTTCCAACAGAATATGGACTAAGTCTATGTTTAAAGAATACTCACTCACCTCAGTGTTCTAACAGAACACTCACGTAGCCTGTGTTCTAACAGAACACTAACTCAGCCTGTTTTCTAAAAAAATGTGGATTCAGATAAAAAATTACTAACGCAGTCTGTGTTCTAACAGAATATGGACTTAGATTTTGTTCAAAAATTACTCAGTCTGTGTTCTAACAGAATATGGACTCAGTCTATGTTTAAAGAATACTCACTCAGCCAGTATTTTACCAGAGTATGGACTCAGCCTGTGTTCTAACAGAATACTCACACAGCCTGTGTTCTAACAGAATATGGACTCAGTCTATATTTAAAGAATACTCACTCACCTCAGTATTCTAACAGAACACTCACGTAGCCAGTTTTCAAACAGAATACTAACTCAGCCTGTGTTCTAACAGAATGTGGATTCAGATCAAAAATTACTAACTCAGTCTGTGTTCTAACAGAATGTGGACTCAGATTTTGTTCAAAAATTACTCAGTCTGTTTCTAACAGAATATGGTCTCAGTCTATGTTTAAAGAATACTCACTCAGCCAGTATTTTACCAGAGTATGGACTCAGCCTGTGTTCTAACAGAATACTCACACAGCCTGTGTTCTAACAGAATATGGACTCAGTCTATATTTAAAGAATACTCACTCACCTCAGTATTCTAACAGAACACTCACGTAGCCTGTGTTCTAACAGAACACTAACTCAGCCTGTTTTCTAACAGAATGTGGATTCAGATCAAATATTACTAACGCAGTCTGTGTTCTAACAGAATATGGACTTAGATTTTGTTCAAAAATTACTCAGTCTGTGTTCTAACAGAATATGGACTCAGTCTATGTTTAAAGAATACTCACTCAGCCAATATTTTACCAGAGTATGGACTCAGCCTGTGTTCTAACAGAATACTCACACAGCCTGTGTTCTAACAGAATATGGACTCAGTCTATATTTAAAGAATACTCACTCACCTCAGTATTCCAACAGAACACTCATGTAGCCAGTGTTCTAACAGAATACTAACTCAGCCTGTGTTCTAACAGAATGTGGATTCAGATCAAATATTACTAACTCAGTCTGTGTTCTAACAGAATGTGGACTCAGATTTTGTTCAAAAATTATTCAGCCTGTGTTCTAACAGAATGTGGATTCAGATCAAAAATTACTAACTCAGTCTGTGTTCTAACAGAATGTGGGTTCAGATCAAAAATTACTAACTCAGTCTGTGTTCTAACAGAATATGAACTCAGATTTTGTTCAAAAATTACTCAGTCTGTGTTCTAACAGAATATGGACTCAGTCTATATTTAAAGAATACTCACTCACCTCAGTATTCTAACAGAACACTCACGTAGCCAGTGTTCTAACAGAATACTAACTCATCCTGTTTTCTAACAGAATGTGGATTCAGATCAAAAATTACTAACTCAGTCTGTGTTCTAACAGAATGTGGACTCAGATTTTGTTTAAAAATTACTCAGTCTGTTTCTAACAGAATATGGTCTCAGTCTATGTTTAAAGAATACTCACTCAGCCAGTATTTTACCAGAGTATGGACTCAGCCTGTGTTCTAACAGAATACTCACACAGCCTGTGTTCTAACAGAATATGGACTCAGTCTATATTTAAAGAATACTCACTCACCTCAGTATTCTAACAGAACACTCACGTAGCCTGTGTTCTAACAGAACACTAACTCAGCCTGTTTTCTAACAGAATGTGGATTCAGATCAAATATTACTAACTCAGCCTGTGTTCTAACAGAATGTGGATTCAGATCAAATATTACTAACTCAGTCTGTGTTCTAACAGTATGTGGACTCAGATTTTGTTCAAAAATTACTCAGTCTGTGTTCTAACAGAATATGGACTAAGTCTATGTTTAAAGAATACTCACTCAGCTCAGTGTTCTAACATAACACTCACTTAGCCTGTGTTCTAACAGAATGTGGGTTCAGATCAAAAATTACTAACTCAGTCTGTGTTCTAACAGAATATGAACTCAGATTTTGTTCAAAAATTACTCATTCTGTGTTCTAACAGAATATGGACTCAATCTATGTTTAAAGAATACTCACTCAGCCAGTGTTCTACCAGAATATGGATTCAGACTATTTTCAAGAATACTCACTCAGCCTGTGTTCTAGCAGAACGCTCACTTAGCCTGTGTTCTAACAGAATGTGGACTCAGATATTGTTCAAAAATTACTAACTCAGTCTGTGTTCTAACAGAATTTGGACGCAGTCTATGTTTAAAAAATACTCACTCACCTCAGTGTTCTAACAGAACACTCACGTAGCCTGTGTTCTAACAGAACACTAACTCAGCCTGTTTTCTAAAAAAATGTGGATTCAGATCAAAAATTACTAACGCTGTCTGTGTTCTAACAGAATATGGACTCAGTCTATGTTTAAAGAATACTCACTCAGCCAGTATATTACCAGAGTATGGACTCAGCCTGTGTTCTAACAGAATACTCACACAGCCTGTGTTCTAACAGAATATGTACTCAGTCTATATTTAAAGAATACTCACTCACCTCAGTATTCCAACAGAACACTCACGTAGCCAGTGTCCTAACAGAATACTAACTCAGCCTGTGTTCTAACAGAATGTGCATTCAGATCAAATATTAATAACTCAGTCTGTGTTCTAACAGAATGTGGACTCAGATTTTGTTCAAAAATTACTCAGTCTGTGTTCTAACAGAATATGGACTAAGTCTATGTTTAAAGAATACTCACTCAGCTCAGTGTTCTAACATAACACTCACTTAGCCTGTGTTCTAACAGAATGTGGGTTCAGATCAAAAATTACTAACTCAGTCTGTGTTCTAACAGAATATGAACTCAGATTTTGTTCAAAAATTACTCAGTCTGTGTTCTTACAGAATATGGACTCCGTCTATGTTTAAAGAATACTCACTCAGCCAGTGTTCTACCAGAATATGGATTCAGACTATTTTCAAGAATACTCACTCAGCCTATGTTCTAGCAGAATGCTCACTTAGCCTGTGTTCTAACAGAATGTGGACTCAGATATTGTTCAAAAATTACTAACTCAGTCTGTGTTCTAACAGTATTTGGACGCAGTCTATGTTTAAAAAATACTCACACACCTCAGTGTTCTAACAGAACACTCACGTAGCCTGTGTTCTAACAGACAACTAACTCAGCCTGTTTTCTAACAAAATGTGGATTCAGATCAAAAATTACTAACGCAGTCTGTGTTCTAACTGAATATGGACTTAGATTTTGTTCAAAAATTACTCAGTCTGTGTTCTAACAGAATATGGACTCAGTCTATGTTTAAAGAATACTCACTCAGCCAGTATATTACCAGAGTATGGACTCAGCCTGTGTTCTAACAGAATACTCACACAGCCTGTGTTCTAACAGAATATGTACTCAGTCTATATTTAAAGAATACTCACTCACCTCAGTATTCTAACAGAACACTCACGTAGCCAGTGTTCTAACAGAATACTAACTCAGCCTGTGTTCTAACAGAATGTGGATTCAGATCAAAAATTACTAACTCAGTATGTGTTCTAACAGAATGTGGACTCAGATTTTGTTCAAAAATTACTCAGTCTGTTTCTAACAGAATATGGTCTCAGTCTATGTTTAAAGAATACTCACTCAGCCAGTATTTTACCAGAGTATGGACTCAGCCTGTGTTCTAACAGAATACCCACACAGACTGTGTTCTAACAGAATATGGACTCAGTCTATATTTAAAGAATATTCACTCACCTCAGTATTCTACCAGAACACTCACATAGCCTGTGTTCTAACAGAACACTAACTCAGCCTGTTTTCTAACAGAATGTGGATTCAGATCAAATATTACTAACGCAGTCTGTGTTCTAACAGAATATGGACTTAGATTTTGTTCAAAAATTACTCAGTCTGTGTTCTAACAGAATATGGACTCAGTCTATGTTTAAAGAATACTCACTCAGCCAGTATTTTACCAGAGTATGGACTCAGCCGGTGTTCTAACAGAATACTCACACAGCCTGTGTTCTAACAGAATATGTACTCAGTCTATATTTAAAGAATACTCACTCACCTCAGTATTCTAACAGAACACTCACGTAGCCAGTGTTCTAACAGAATACTAACTCAGCCTGTGTTCTAACAGAATGTGGATTCAGATCAAAAATTACTAACTCAGTATGTGTTCTAACAGAATGTGGACTCAGATTTTGTTCAAAAATTACTCAGTCTGTTTCTAACAGAATATGGTCTCAGTCTATGTTTAAAGAATACTCACTCAGCCAGTATTTTACCAGAGTATGGACTCAGCCTGTGTTCTAACAGAATACCCACACAGACTGTGTTCTAACAGAATATGGACTCAGTCTATATTTAAAGAATATTCACTCACCTCAGTATTCTAACAGAACACTCACATAGCCTGTGTTCTAACAGAACACTAACTCAGCCTGTTTTCTAACAGAATGTGGATTCAGATCAAATATTACTAACGCAGTCTGTGTTCTAACAGAATATGGACTTAGATTTTGTTCAAAAATTACTCAGTCTGTGTTCTAACAGAATATGGACTCAGTCTATGTTTAAAGAATACTCACTCAGCCAATATTTTACCAGAGTATGGACTCAGCCTGTGTTCTAACAGAATACTCACACAGCCTGTGTTCTAACAGAATATGGACTCAGTCTATATTTAAAGAATACTCACTCACCTCAGTATTCCAACAGAACACTCATGTAGCCAGTGTTCTAACAGAATACTAACTCAGCCTGTGTTCTAACAGAATGTGGATTCAGATCAAATATTACTAACTCAGTCTGTGTTCTAACAGAATGTGGACTCAGATTTTGTTCAAAAATTATTCAGCCTGTGTTCTAACAGAATGTGGATTCAGATCAAAAATTACTAACTCAGTCTGTGTTCTAACAGAATGTGGGTTCAGATCAAAAATTACTAACTCAGTCTGTGTTCTAACAGAATATGAACTCAGATTTTGTTCAAAAATTACTCAGTCTGTGTTCTAACAGAATATGGACTCAGTCTATATTTAAAGAATACTCACTCACCTCAGTATTCTAACAGAACACTCACGTAGCCAGTGTTCTAACAGAATACTAACTCATCCTGTGTTCTAACAGAATGTGGATTCAGATCAAAAATTACTAACTCAGTCTGTGTTCTAACAGAATGTGGACTCAGATTTTGTTTAAAAATTACTCAGTCTGTTTCTAACAGAATATGGTCTCAGTCTATGTTTAAAGAATACTCACTCAGCCAGTATTTTACCAGAGTATGGACTCAGCCTGTGTTCTAACAGAATACTCACACAGCCTGTGTTCTAACAGAATATGGACTCAGTCTATATTTAAAGAATACTCACTCACCTCAGTATTCTAACAGAACACTCACGTAGCCTGTGTTCTAACAGAACACTAACTCAGCCTGTTTTCTAACAGAATGTGGATTCAGATCAAATATTACTAACTCAGCCTGTGTTCTAACAGAATGTGGATTCAGATCAAATATTACTAACTCAGTCTGTGTTCTAACAGTATGTGGACTCAGATTTTGTTCAAAAATTACTCAGTCTGTGTTCTAACAGAATATGGACTAAGTCTATGTTTAAAGAATACTCACTCAGCTCAGTGTTCTAACATAACACTCACTTAGCCTGTGTTCTAACAGAATGTGGGTTCAGATCAAAAATTACTAACTCAGTCTGTGTTCTAACAGAATATGAACTCAGATTTTGTTCAAAAATTACTCAGTCTGTGTTCTAACAGAATATGGACTCAATCTATGTTTAAAGAATACTCACTCAGCCAGTGTTCTACCAGAATATGGATTCAGACTATTTTCAAGAATACTCACTCAGCCTGTGTTCTAGCAGAACGCTCACTTAGCCTGTGTTCTAACAGAATGTGGACTCAGATATTGTTCAAAAATTACTAACTCAGTCTGTGTTCTAACAGAATTTGGACGCAGTCTATGTTTAAAAAATACTCACTCACCTCAGTGTTCTAACAGAACACTCACGTAGCCTGTGTTCTAACAGAACACTAACTCAGCCTGTTTTCTAAAAAAATGTGGATTCAGATCAAAAATTACTAACGCAGTCTGTGTTCTAACAGAATATGGACTTAGATTTTGTTCAAAAATTACTCAGTCTGTGTTCTAACAGAATATGGATTCAGATCAAAAATTACTAACTCAGTCTGTGTTCTAACAGAATGTGGGTTCAGATCAAAAATTACTAACTCAGTCTGTGTTCTAACAGAATATGAACTCAGATTTTGTTCAAAAATTACTCAGTCTGTGTTCTAACAGAATATGGACTCAGTCTATATTTAAAGAATACTCACTCACCTCAGTATTCTAACAGAACACTCACGTAGCCAGTGTTCTAACAGAATACTAACTCATCCTGTGTTCTAACAGAATGTGGATTCAGATCAAAAATTACTAACTCAGTCTGTGTTCTAACAGAATGTGGACTCAGATTTTGTTTAAAAATTACTCAGTCTGTTTCTAACAGAATATGGTCTCAGTCTATGTTTAAAGAATACTCACTCAGCCAGTATTTTACCAGAGTATGGACTCAGCCTGTGTTCTAACAGAATACTCACACAGCCTGTGTTCTAACAGAATATGGACTCAGTCTATATTTAAAGAATACTCACTCACCTCAGTATTCTAACAGAACACTCACGTAGCCTGTGTTCTAACAGAACACTAACTCAGCCTGTTTTCTAACAGAATGTGGATTCAGATCAAATATTACTAACTCAGCCTGTGTTCTAACAGAATGTGGATTCAGATCAAATATTACTAACTCAGTCTGTGTTCTAACAGTATGTGGACTCAGATTTTGTTCAAAAATTACTCAGTCTGTGTTCTAACAGAATATGGACTAAGTCTATGTTTAAAGAATACTCACTCAGCTCAGTGTTCTAACATAACACTCACTTAGCCTGTGTTCTAACAGAATGTGGGTTCAGATCAAAAATTACTAACTCAGTCTGTGTTCTAACAGAATATGAACTCAGATTTTGTTCAAAAATTACTCAGTCTGTGTTCTAACAGAATATGGACTCAATCTATGTTTAAAGAATACTCACTCAGCCAGTGTTCTACCAGAATATGGATTCAGACTATTTTCAAGAATACTCACTCAGCCTGTGTTCTAGCAGAACGCTCACTTAGCCTGTGTTCTAACAGAATGTGGACTCAGATATTGTTCAAAAATTACTAACTCAGTCTGTGTTCTAACAGAATTTGGACGCAGTCTATGTTTAAAAAATACTCACTCACCTCAGTGTTCTAACAGAACACTCACGTAGCCTGTGTTCTAACAGAACACTAACTCAGCCTGTGTTCTAACAGAATGTGGATTCAGATCAAATATTACTAACTCAGTCTGTGTTCTAACAGAATGTGGACTCAGATTTTGTTCAAAAATTATTCAGCCTGTGTTCTAACAGAATGTGGATTCAGATCAAAAATTACTAACTCAGTCTGTGTTCTAACAGAATGTGGGTTCAGATCAAAAATTACTAACTCAGTCTGTGTTCTAACAGAATATGAACTCAGATTTTGTTCAAAAATTACTCAGTCTGTGTTCTAACAGAATATGGACTCAGTCTATATTTAAAGAATACTCACTCACCTCAGTATTCTAACAGAACACTCACGTAGCCAGTGTTCTAACAGAATACTAACTCATCCTGTGTTCTAACAGAATGTGGATTCAGATCAAAAATTACTAACTCAGTCTGTGTTCTAACAGAATGTGGACTCAGATTTTGTTTAAAAATTACTCAGTCTGTTTCTAACAGAATATGGTCTCAGTCTATGTTTAAAGAATACTCACTCAGCCAGTATTTTACCAGAGTATGGACTCAGCCTGTGTTCTAACAGAATACTCACACAGCCTGTGTTCTAACAGAATATGGACTCAGTCTATATTTAAAGAATACTCACTCACCTCAGTATTCTAACAGAACACTCACGTAGCCTGTGTTCTAACAGAACACTAACTCAGCCTGTTTTCTAACAGAATGTGGATTCAGATCAAATATTACTAACAGCCTGTGTTCTAACAGAATGTGGATTCAGATCAAATATTACTAACTCAGTCTGTGTTCTAACAGTATGTGGACTCAGATTTTGTTCAAAAATTACTCAGTCTGTGTTCTAACAGAATATGGACTAAGTCTATGTTTAAAGAATACTCACTCAGCTCAGTGTTCTAACATAACACTCACTTAGCCTGTGTTCTAACAGAATGTGGGTTCAGATCAAAAATTACTAACTCAGTCTGTGTTCTAACAGAATATGAACTCAGATTTTGTTCAAAAATTACTCAGTCTGTGTTCTAACAGAATATGGACTCAATCTATGTTTAAAGAATACTCACTCAGCCAGTGTTCTACCAGAATATGGATTCAGACTATTTTCAAGAATACTCACTCAGCCTGTGTTCTAGCAGAACGCTCACTTAGCCTGTGTTCTAACAGAATGTGGACTCAGATATTGTTCAAAAATTACTAACTCAGTCTGTGTTCTAACAGAATTTGGACGCAGTCTATGTTTAAAAAATACTCACTCACCTCAGTGTTCTAACAGAACACTCACGTAGCCTGTGTTCTAACAGAACACTAACTCAGCCTGTTTTCTAAAAAAATGTGGATTCAGATCAAAAATTACTAACGCAGTCTGTGTTCTAACAGAATATGGACTTAGATTTTGTTCAAAAATTACTCAGTCTGTGTTCTAACAGAATATGGACTCAGTCTATGTTTAAAGAATACTCACTCAGCCAGTATATTACCAGAGTATGGACTCAGCCTGTGTTCTAACAGAATACTCACACAGCCTGTGTTCTAACAGAATATGTACTCAGTCTATATTTAAAGAATACTCACTCACCTCAGTATTCTAACAGAACACTCACGTAGCCAGTGTTCTAACAGAATACTAACTCAGCCTGTGTTCTAACAGAATGTGGATTCAGATCAAAAATTACTAACTAAGTATGTGTTCTAACAGAATGTGGACTCAGATTTTGTTCAAAAATTACTCAGTCTGTTTCTAACAGAATATGTACTCAGTCTATGTTTAAAGAATACTCACTCAGCCAGTATTTTACCAGAGTATGGACTCAGCCTGTGTTCTAACAGAATACTCACACAGCCTGTGTTCTAACAGAATATGGACTCAGTCTATATTTAAAGAATACTGACTCACCTCAGTATTCCAACAGAACACTCACGTAGCCAGTGTCCTAACAGAATACTAACTCAGCCTGTGTTCTAACAGAATGTGCATTCAGATCAAATATTAATAACTCAGTCTGTGTTCTAACAGAATGTGGACTCAGATTTTGTTCAAAAATTACTCAGTCTGTGTTCTAACAGAATATGGACTAAGTCTATGTTTAAAGAATACTCACTCAGCTCAGTGTTCTAACATAACACTCACTTAGCCTGTGTTCTAACAGAATGTGGGTTCAGATCAAAAATTACTAACTCAGTCTGTGTTCTAACAGAATATGAACTCAGATTTTGTTCAAAAATTACTCAGTCTGTGTTCTTACAGAATATGGACTCCGTCTATGTTTAAAGAATACTCACTCAGCCAGTGTTCTACCAGAATATGGATTCAGACTATTTTCAAGAATACTCACTCAGCCTATGTTCTAGCAGAATGCTCACTTAGCCTGTGTTCTAACAGAATGTGGACTCAGATATTGTTCAAAAATTACTAACTCAGTCTGTGTTCTAACAGTATTTGGACGCAGTCTATGTTTAAAAAATACTCACACACCTCAGTGTTCTAACAGAACACTCACGTAGCCTGTGTTCTAACAGACAACTAACAAAGCCTGTTTTCTAACAAAATGTGGATTCAGATCAAAAATTACTAACGCAGTCTGTGTTCTAACTGAATATGGACTTAGATTTTGTTCAAAAATTACTCAGTCTGTGTTCTAACAGAATATGGACTCAGTCTATGTTTAAAGAATACTCACTCAGCCAGTATATTACCAGAGTATGGACTCAGCCTGTGTTCTAACAGAATACTCACACAGCCTCTTTTCTAACAGAATATGGACTCAGTCCATATTTAAAGAATACTCACTCACCTCAGTATTCTAACAGAACACTCACGTAGCCAGTGTTCTAACAGAATACTAACTCAGCCTGTGTTCTAACATAATGTGGATTCAGATCAAAAATTACTAACTCAGTATGTGTTCTAACAGAATGTGGACTCAGATTTTGTTCAAAAATTACTCAGTCTGTTTCTAACAGAATATGGTCTCAGTCTATGTTTAAAGAATACTCACTCAGCCAGTATTTTACCAGAGTATGGACTCAGCCTGTGTTCTAACAGAATACCCAAACAGACTGTGTTCTAACAGAATATGGACTCAGTCTATATTTAAAGAATATTCACTCACCTCAGTATTCTAACAGAACACTCACATAGCCTGTGTTCTAACAGAACACTAACTCAGCCTGTTTTCTAACAGAATGTGCATTCAGATCAAATATTAATAACTCAGTCTGTGTTCTAACAGAATGTGGACTCAGATTTTGTTCAAAAATTACTCAGTCTGTGTTCTAACAGAATATGGACTAAGTCTATGTTTAAAGAATACTCACTCAGCTCAGTGTTCTAACATAACACTCACTTAGCCTGTGTTCTAACAGAATGTGGGTTCAGATCAAAAATTACTAACTCAGTCTGTGTTCTAACAGAATATGAACTCAGATTTTGTTCAAAAATTACTCAGTCTGTGTTCTTACAGAATATGGACTCCGTCTATGTTTAAAGAATACTCACTCAGCCAGTGTTCTACCAGAATATGGATTCAGACTATTTTCAAGAATACTCACTCAGCCTATGTTCTAGCAGAATGCTCACTTAGCCTGTGTTCTAACAGAATGTGGACTCAGATATTGTTCAAAAATTACTAACTCAGTCTGTGTTCTAACAGTATTTGGACGCAGTCTATGTTTAAAAAATACTCACACACCTCAGTGTTCTAACAGAACACTCACGTAGCCTGTGTTCTAACAGACAACTAACTCAGCCTGTTTTCTAACAAAATGTGGATTCAGATCAAAAATTACTAACGCAGTCTGTGTTCTAACTGAATATGGACTTAGATTTTGTTCAAAAATTACTCAGTCTGTGTTCTAACAGAATATGGACTCAGTCTATGTTTAAAGAATACTCACTCAGCCAGTATATTACCAGAGTATGGACTCAGCCTGTGTTCTAACAGAATACTCACACAGACTGTGTTCTAACAGAATATGTACTCAGTCTATATTTAAAGAATACTCACTCACCTCAGTATTCTAACAGAACACTCACGTAGCCAGTGTTCTAACAGAATACTAACTCAGCCTGTGTTCTAACAGAATGTGGATTCAGATCAAAAATTACTAACTAAGTATGTGTTCTAACAGAATGTGGACTCAGATTTTGTTCAAAAATTACTCAGTCTGTTTCTAACAGAATATGTACTCAGTCTATGTTTAAAGAATACTCACTCAGCCAGTATTTTACCAGAGTATGGACTCAGCCTGTGTTCTAACAGAATACTCACACAGCCTGTGTTCTAACAGAATATGGACTCAGTCTATATTTAAAGAATACTGACTCACCTCAGTATTCCAACAGAACACTCACGTAGCCAGTGTCCTAACAGAATACTAACTCAGCCTGTGTTCTAACAGAATGTGCATTCAGATCAAATATTAATAACTCAGTCTGTGTTCTAACAGAATGTGGACTCAGATTTTGTTCAAAAATTACTCAGTCTGTGTTCTAACAGAATATGGACTAAGTCTATGTTTAAAGAATACTCACTCAGCTCAGTGTTCTAACATAACACTCACTTAGCCTGTGTTCTAACAGAATGTGGGTTCAGATCAAAAATTACTAACTCAGTCTGTGTTCTAACAGAATATGAACTCAGATTTTGTTCAAAAATTACTCAGTCTGTGTTCTTACAGAATATGGACTCCGTCTATGTTTAAAGAATACTCACTCAGCCAGTGTTCTACCAGAATATGGATTCAGACTATTTTCAAGAATACTCACTCAGCCTATGTTCTAGCAGAATGCTCACTTAGCCTGTGTTCTAACAGAATGTGGACTCAGATATTGTTCAAAAATTACTAACTCAGTCTGTGTTCTAACAGTATTTGGACGCAGTCTATGTTTAAAAAATACTCACACACCTCAGTGTTCTAACAGAACACTCACGTAGCCTGTGTTCTAACAGACAACTAACTCAGCCTGTTTTCTAACAAAATGTGGATTCAGATCAAAAATTACTAACGCAGTCTGTGTTCTAACTGAATATGGACTTAGATTTTGTTCAAAAATTACTCAGTCTGTGTTCTAACAGAATATGGACTCAGTCTATGTTTAAAGAATACTCACTCAGCCAGTATATTACCAGAGTATGGACTCAGCCTGTGTTCTAACAGAATACTCACACAGCCTCTTTTCTAACAGAATATGGACTCAGTCCATATTTAAAGAATACTCACTCACCTCAGTATTCTAACAGAACACTCACGTAGCCAGTGTTCTAACAGAATACTAACTCAGCCTGTGTTCTAACATAATGTGGATTCAGATCAAAAATTACTAACTCAGTATGTGTTCTAACAGAATGTGGACTCAGATTTTGTTCAAAAATTACTCAGTCTGTTTCTAACAGAATATGGTCTCAGTCTATGTTTAAAGAATACTCACTCAGCCAGTATTTTACCAGAGTATGGACTCAGCCTGTGTTCTAACAGAATACCCAAACAGACTGTGTTCTAACAGAATATGGACTCAGTCTATATTTAAAGAATATTCACTCACCTCAGTATTCTAACAGAACACTCACATAGCCTGTGTTCTAACAGAACACTAACTCAGCCTGTTTTCTAACAGAATGTGCATTCAGATCAAATATTAATAACTCAGTCTGTGTTCTAACAGAATGTGGACTCAGATTTTGTTCAAAAATTACTCAGTCTGTGTTCTAACAGAATATGGACTAAGTCTATGTTTAAAGAATACTCACTCAGCTCAGTGTTCTAACATAACACTCACTTAGCCTGTGTTCTAACAGAATGTGGGTTCAGATCAAAAATTACTAACTCAGTCTGTGTTCTAACAGAATATGAACTCAGATTTTGTTCAAAAATTACTCAGTCTGTGTTCTTACAGAATATGGACTCCGTCTATGTTTAAAGAATACTCACTCAGCCAGTGTTCTACCAGAATATGGATTCAGACTATTTTCAAGAATACTCACTCAGCCTATGTTCTAGCAGAATGCTCACTTAGCCTGTGTTCTAACAGAATGTGGACTCAGATATTGTTCAAAAATTACTAACTCAGTCTGTGTTCTAACAGTATTTGGACGCAGTCTATGTTTAAAAAATACTCACACACCTCAGTGTTCTAACAGAACACTCACGTAGCCTGTGTTCTAACAGACAACTAACTCAGCCTGTTTTCTAACAAAATGTGGATTCAGATCAAAAATTACTAACGCAGTCTGTGTTCTAACTGAATATGGACTTAGATTTTGTTCAAAAATTACTCAGTCTGTGTTCTAACAGAATATGGACTCAGTCTATGTTTAAAGAATACTCACTCAGCCAGTATATTACCAGAGTATGGACTCAGCCTGTGTTCTAACAGAATACTCACACAGCCTGTGTTCTAACAGAATATGTACTCAGTCTATATTTAAAGAATACTCACTCACCTCAGTATTCTAACAGAACACTCACGTAGCCAGTGTTCTAACAGAATACTAACTCAGCCTGTGTTCTAACAGAATGTGGATTCAGATCAAAAATTACTAACTCAGTATGTGTTCTAACAGAATGTGGACTCAGATTTTGTTCAAAAATTACTCAGTCTGTTTCTAACAGAATATGGTCTCAGTCTATGTTTAAAGAATACTCACTCAGCCAGTATTTTACCAGAGTATGGACTCAGCCTGTGTTCTAACAGAATACCCACACAGACTGTGTTCTAACAGAATATGGACTCAGTCTATATTTAAAGAATATTCACTCACCTCAGTATTCTAACAGAACACTCACATAGCCTGTGTTCTAACAGAACACTAACTCAGCCTGTTTTCTAACAGAATGTGGATTCAGATCAAATATTACTAACGCAGTCTGTGTTCTAACAGAATATGGACTTAGATTTTGTTCAAAAATTACTCAGTCTGTGTTCTAACAAAATATGGACTCAGTCTATGTTTAAAGAATACTCACTCAGCCAATATTTTACCAGAGTATGGACTCAGCCTGTGTTCTAACAGAATACTCACACAGCCTGTGTTCTAACAGAATATGGACTCAGTCTATATTTAAAGAATACTCACTCACCTCAGTATTCCAACAGAACACTCATGTAGCCAGTGTTCTAACAGAATACTAACTCAGCCTGTGTTCTAACAGAATGTGGATTCAGATCAAATATTACTAACTCAGTCTGTGTTCTAACAGAATGTGGACTCAGATTTTGTTCAAAAATTATTCAGCCTGTGTTCTAACAGAATGTGGATTCAGATCAAAAATTACTAACTCAGTCTGTGTTCTAACAGAATGTGGGTTCAGATCAAAAATTACTAACTCAGTCTGTGTTCTAACAGAATATGAACTCAGATTTTGTTCAAAAATTACTCAGTCTGTGTTCTAACAGAATATGGACTCAGTCTATATTTAAAGAATACTCACACACATCAGTATTCTAACAGAACACTCACGTAGCCAGTGTTCTAACAGAATACTAACTCATCCTGTGTTCTAACAGAATGTGGATTCAGATCAAAAATTACTAACTCAGTCTGTGTTCTAACAGAATGTGGACTCAGATTTTGTTCAAAAATTACTCAGTCTGTTTCTAACAGAATATGGTCTCAGTCTATGTTTAAAGAATACTCACTCAGCCAGTATTTTACCAGAGTATGGACTCAGCCTGTGTTCTAACAGAATACTCACACAGCCTGTGTTCTAACAGAATATGGACTCAGTCTATATTTAAAGAATACTCACTCACCTCAGTATTCCAACAGAACACTCATGTAGCCAGTGTTCTAACAGAATACTAACTCAGCCTGTGTTCTAACAGAATGTGGATTCAGATCAAATATTACTAACTCAGTCTGTGTTCTAACAGAATGTGGGTTCAGATCAAAAATTACTAACTCAGTCTGTGTTCTAACAGAATATGAACTCAGATTTTGTTCAAAAATTACTCAGTCTGTGTTCTAACAGAATATGGACTCAATCTATATTTAAAGAATACTCACTCACCTCAGTATTCTAACAGAACACTCACGTAGTCAGTGTTCTAACAGAATACTAACTCATCCTGTGTTCTAACAGAATGTGGATTCAGATCAAAAATTACTATCTCAGTCTGTGTTCTAACAGAATGTGGACTCAGATTTTGTTTAAAAATTACTCAGTCTGTTTCTAACAGAATATGGTCTCAGTCTATGTTTAAAGAATACTCACTCAGCCAGTATTTTACCAGAGTATGGACTCAGCCTGTGTTCTAACAGAATACTCACACAGCCTGTGTTCTAACAGAATATGGACTCAGTCTATATTTAAAGAATACTCACTCACCTCAGTATTCTAACAGAACACTCACGTAGCCTGTGTTCTAACAGAACACTAACTCAGCCTGTTTTCTAACAGAATGTGGATTCAGATCAAAAATTACTAACGCAGTCTGTGTTCTAACAGAATATGGACTTAGATTTTGTTCAAAAATTACTCAGTCTGTGTTCTAACAGAATATGGACTAAGTCTATGTTTAAAGAATACTCACTCAGCCAATATTTTACCAGTGTATGGACTCAGCCTGTGTTCTAACACAATACTCACACAGCCTGTGTTCTAACACAATATGGACTCAATCTATATTTAAAGAATACTCACTCACCTCAGTATTCCTACAGAACACTCACGTAGCCAGTGTTCTAACAGAATACTAACTCAGCCTGTGTTCTAACAGAATGTGGATTCAGATCAAATATTACTAACTCAGTCTGTGTTCTAACAGTATGTGGACTCAGATTTTGTTCAAAAATTACTCAGTCTGTGTTCTAACAGAATATGGACTAAGTCTATGTTTAAAGAATACTCACTCAGCTCAGTGTTCTAACATAACACTCACTTAGCCTGTGTTCTAACAGAATGTGGGTTCAGATCAAAAATTACGAACTCAGTCTGTGTTCTAACAGAATATGAACTCAGATTTTGTTCAAAAATTACTCAGTCTGTGTTCTAACAGAATATGGACTCAGTCTATGTTTAAAGAATACTCACTCAGCCAGTGTTCTACCAGAATATGGATTCAGACTATTTTCAAGAATACTCACTCAGCCTGTGTTCTAGCAGAAAGCTCACTTAGCCTGTGTTCTAACAGAATGTGGACTCAGATATTGTTCAAAAATTACTAACTCAGTCTGTGTTCTAACAGAATTTGGACGCAGTCTATGTTTAAAAAATACTCACTCACCTCAGTGTTCTAACAGAACACTCACGTAGCCTGTGTTCTAACAGAACACTAACTCAGCCTGTTTTCTAACAAAATGTGGATTCAGATCAAAAATTACTAACGCAGTCTGTGTTCTAACAGAATATGGACTTAGATTTTGTTCAAAAATTACTCAGTCTGTGTTCTAACAGAATATGGACTCAGTCTATGTTTAAAGAATACTCACTCAGCCAGTATTTTACCAGAGTATGGACTCAGCCTGTGTTCTAACAGAATACTCACACAGCCTGTGTTCTAACAGAATATGGACTCAGTCTATATTTAAAGAATACTCACTCACCTCAGTATTCTAACAGAACACTCACGTAGCCAGTGTTCAAACAGAATACTAACTCAGCCTGTGTTCTAACAGAATGTGGATTCAGATCAAAAATTACTAACTCAGTCTGTGTTCTAACAGAATGTGGACTCAGATTTTGTTCAAAAATTACTCAGTCTGTTTCTAACAGAATATGGTCTCAGTCTATGTTTAAAGAATACTCACTCAGCCAGTATTTTACCAGAGTATGGACTCAGCCTGTGTTCTAACAGAATACTCACACAGCCTGTGTTCTAACAGAATATGGACTCAGTCTATATTTAAAGAATACTCACTCACCTCAGTATTCTAACAGAACACTCACGTAGCCTGTGTTCTAACAGAACACTAACTCAGCCTGTTTTCTAACAGAATGTGGATTCAGATCAAAAATTACTAACGCAGTCTGTGTTCTAACAGAATATGGACTTAGATTTTGTTCAAAAATTACTCAGTCTGTGTTCTAACAGAATATGGACTCAGTCTATGTTTAAAGAATACTCACTCAGCCTATATTTTACCAGAGTATGGACTCAGCCTGTGTTCTAACAGAATACTCACACAGCCTGTGTTCTAACAGAATATGGACTCAGTCTATATTTAAAGAATACTCACTCACCTCAGTATTCCTACAGAACACTCACGTAGCCAGTGTTCTAACAGAATACTAACTCAGCCTGTGTTCTAACATAATGTGGATTCAGATCAAATATTACTAACTCAGTCTGTGTTCTAACAGAATGTGGACTCAGATTTTGTTCAAAAATTATTCAGCCTGTGTTCTAACAGAATGTGGATTCAGATCAAAAATTACTAACTCAGTCTGTGTTCTAACAGAATGTGGGTTCAGATCAAAAATTACTAACTCAGTCTGTGTTCTAACAGAATATGAACTCAGATTTTGTTCAAAAATTACTCAGTCTGTGTTCTAACAGAATATGGACTCAGTCTATATTTAAAGAATACTCACTCACCTCAGTATTCTAACAGAACACTCACGTAGCCAGTGTTCTAACAGAATACTAACTCATCCTGTGTACTAACAGAATGTGGATTCAGATCAAAAATTACTAACTCAGTCTGTGTTCTAACAGAATGTGGACTCAGATTTTGTTCAAAAATTACTCAGTCTGTTTCTAACAGAATATGGTCTCAGTCTATGTTTAAAGAATACTCACTCAGCCAGTATTTTACCAGAGTATGGACTCAGCCTGTGTTCTAACAGAATACTCACACAGACTGTGTTCTAACAGAATATGGACTCAGTCTATATTTAAAGAATACTCACTCACCTCAGTATTCCAACAGAACACTCATGTAGCCAGTGTTCTAACAGAATACTAACTCAGCCTGTGTTCTAACAGAATGTGGATTCAGATCAAATATTACTAACTCAGTCTGTGTTCTAACAGAATGTGGACTCAGATTTTGTTCAAAAATTATTCAGCCTGTGTTCTAACAGAATGTGTATTCAGATCAAAAATAACTAACTCAGTCTGTGTTCTAACAGAATGTGGGTTCAGATCAAAAATTACTAACTCAGTCTGTGTTCTAACAGAATATGAACTCAGATTTTGTTCAAAAATTACTCAGTCTGTGTTCTAACAGAATGTGGACTCAGATTTTGTTTAAAAATTACTCAGTCTGTTTCTAACAGAATATGGTCTCAGTCTATGTTTAAAGAATACTCACTCAGCCAGTATTTTACCAGAGTATGGACTCAGCCTGTGTTCTAACAGAATACTCACACAGCCTGTGTTCTAACAGAATATGGACTCAGTCTATATTTAAAGAATACTCACTCACCTCAGTATTCTAACAGAACACTCACGTAGCCTGTGTTCTAACAGAACACTAACTCAGCCTGTTTTCTAACAGAATGTGGATTCAGATCAAAAATTACTAACGCAGTCTGTGTTCTAACAGAATATGGACTTAGATTTTGTTCAAAAATTACTCAGTCTGTGTTCTAACAGAATATGGACTAAGTCTATGTTTAAAGAATACTCACTCAGCCAATATTTTACCAGTGTATGGACTCAGCCTGTGTTCTAACACAATACTCACACAGCCTGTGTTCTAACACAATATGGACTCAATCTATATTTAAAGAATACTCACTCACCTCAGTATTCCTACAGAACACTCACGTAGCCAGTGTTCTAACAGAATACTAACTCAGCCTGTGTTCTAACAGAATGTGGATTCAGATCAAATATTACTAACTCAGTCTGTGTTCTAACAGTATGTGGACTCAGATTTTGTTCAAAAATTACTCAGTCTGTGTTCTAACAGAATATGGACTAAGTCTATGTTTAAAGAATACTCACTCAGCTCAGTGTTCTAACATAACACTCACTTAGCCTGTGTTCTAACAGAATGTGGGTTCAGATCAAAAATTACGAACTCAGTCTGTGTTCTAACAGAATATGAACTCAGATTTTGTTCAAAAATTACTCAGTCTGTGTTCTAACAGAATATGGACTCAGTCTATGTTTAAAGAATACTCACTCAGCCAGTGTTCTACCAGAATATGGATTCAGACTATTTTCAAGAATACTCACTCAGCCTGTGTTCTAGCAGAAAGCTCACTTAGCCTGTGTTCTAACAGAATGTGGACTCAGATATTGTTCAAAAATTACTAACTCAGTCTGTGTTCTAACAGAATTTGGACGCAGTCTATGTTTAAAAAATACTCACTCACCTCAGTGTTCTAACAGAACACTCACGTAGCCTGTGTTCTAACAGAACACTAACTCAGCCTGTTTTCTAACAAAATGTGGATTCAGATCAAAAATTACTAACGCAGTCTGTGTTCTAACAGAATATGGACTTAGATTTTGTTCAAAAATTACTCAGTCTGTGTTCTAACAGAATATGGACTCAGTCTATGTTTAAAGAATACTCACTCAGCCAGTATTTTACCAGAGTATGGACTCAGCCTGTGTTCTAACAGAATACTCACACAGCCTGTGTTCTAACAGAATATGGACTCAGTCTATATTTAAAGAATACTCACTCACCTCAGTATTCTAACAGAACACTCACGTAGCCAGTGTTCAAACAGAATACTAACTCAGCCTGTGTTCTAACAGAATGTGGATTCAGATCAAAAATTACTAACTCAGTCTGTGTTCTAACAGAATGTGGACTCAGATTTTGTTCAAAAATTACTCAGTCTGTTTCTAACAGAATATGGTCTCAGTCTATGTTTAAAGAATACTCACTCAGCCAGTATTTTACCAGAGTATGGACTCAGCCTGTGTTCTAACAGAATACTCACACAGCCTGTGTTCTAACAGAATATGGACTCAGTCTATATTTAAAGAATACTCACTCACCTCAGTATTCTAACAGAACACTCACGTAGCCTGTGTTCTAACAGAACACTAACTCAGCCTGTTTTCTAACAGAATGTGGATTCAGATCAAAAATTACTAACGCAGTCTGTGTTCTAACAGAATATGGACTTAGATTTTGTTCAAAAATTACTCAGTCTGTGTTCTAACAGAATATGGACTCAGTCTATGTTTAAAGAATACTCACTCAGCCTATATTTTACCAGAGTATGGACTCAGCCTGTGTTCTAACAGAATACTCACACAGCCTGTGTTCTAACAGAATATGGACTCAGTCTATATTTAAAGAATACTCACTCACCTCAGTATTCCTACAGAACACTCACGTAGCCAGTGTTCTAACAGAATACTAACTCAGCCTGTGTTCTAACATAATGTGGATTCAGATCAAATATTACTAACTCAGTCTGTGTTCTAACAGAATGTGGACTCAGATTTTGTTCAAAAATTATTCAGCCTGTGTTCTAACAGAATGTGGATTCAGATCAAAAATTACTAACTCAGTCTGTGTTCTAACAGAATGTGGGTTCAGATCAAAAATTACTAACTCAGTCTGTGTTCTAACAGAATATGAACTCAGATTTTGTTCAAAAATTACTCAGTCTGTGTTCTAACAGAATATGGACTCAGTCTATATTTAAAGAATACTCACTCACCTCAGTATTCTAACAGAACACTCACGTAGCCAGTGTTCTAACAGAATACTAACTCATCCTGTGTACTAACAGAATGTGGATTCAGATCAAAAATTACTAACTCAGTCTGTGTTCTAACAGAATGTGGACTCAGATTTTGTTCAAAAATTACTCAGTCTGTTTCTAACAGAATATGGTCTCAGTCTATGTTTAAAGAATACTCACTCAGCCAGTATTTTACCAGAGTATGGACTCAGCCTGTGTTCTAACAGAATACTCACACAGACTGTGTTCTAACAGAATATGGACTCAGTCTATATTTAAAGAATACTCACTCACCTCAGTATTCCAACAGAACACTCATGTAGCCAGTGTTCTAACAGAATACTAACTCAGCCTGTGTTCTAACAGAATGTGGATTCAGATCAAATATTACTAACTCAGTCTGTGTTCTAACAGAATGTGGACTCAGATTTTGTTCAAAAATTATTCAGCCTGTGTTCTAACAGAATGTGTATTCAGATCAAAAATAACTAACTCAGTCTGTGTTCTAACAGAATGTGGGTTCAGATCAAAAATTACTAACTCAGTCTGTGTTCTAACAGAATATGAACTCAGATTTTGTTCAAAAATTACTCAGTCTGTGTTCTAACAGAATGTGGACTCAGATTTTGTTTAAAAATTACTCAGTCTGTTTCTAACAGAATATGGTCTCAGTCTATGTTTAAAGAATACTCACTCAGCCAGTATTTTACCAGAGTATGGACTCAGCCTGTGTTCTAAAAGAATACTCACACAGCCTGTGTTCTAACAGAATATGGACTCAGTCTATATTTAAAGAATACTCACTCACCTCAGTATTCCAACAGAACACTCATGTAGCCAGTGTTCTAACAGAATACTAACTCAGCCTGTGTTCTAACAGAATGTGGATTCAGATCAAATATTACTAACTCAGTCTGTGTTCTAACAGAATGTGGACTCAGATTTTGTTCAAAAATTATTCAGCCTGTGTTCTAACAGAATTTGGATTCAGATCAAAAATTACTAACTCAGTCTGTGTTCTAACAGAATGTGGGTTCAGATCAAAAATTACTAACTCAGTCTGTGTTCTAACAGAATATGAACTCAGATTTTGTTCAAAAATTACTCAGTCTGTGTTCTAACAGAATATGGACTCAGTCTATATTTAAAGAATACTCACTCACCTCAGTATTCTAACAGAACACTCACGTAGCCAGTGTTCAACCAGAATACTAACTCAGCCTGTGTTCTAACAGAATGTGGATTCAGATCAAAAATTACTAACTCAGTCTGTGTTCTAACAGAATGTGGACTCAGATTTTGTTCAAAAATTACTCAGTCTGTTTCTAACAGAATATGGTCTCAGTCTATGTTTAAAGAATACTCACTCAGCCAGTATTTTACCAGAGTATGGACTCAGCCTGTGTTCTAACAGAATACTCACACAGCCTGTGTTCTAACAGAATATGGACTCAGTCTATATTTAAAGAATACTCACTCACCTCAGTATTCTAACAGAACACTCACGTAGCCTGTGTTCTAACAGAACACTAACTCAGCCTGTTTTCTAACAGAATGTGGATTCAGATCAAAAATTACTAACGCAGTCTGTGTTCTAACAGAATATGGACTTAGATTTTGTTCAAAAATTACTCAGTCTGTGTTCTAACAGAATATGGACTCAGTCTATGTTTAAAGAATACTCACTCAGCCTATATTTTACCAGAGTATGGACTCAGCCTGTGTTCTAACAGAATACTCACACAGCCTGTGTTCTAACAGAATATGGACTCAGTCTATATTTAAAGAATACTCACTCACCTCAGTATTCCTACAGAACACTCACGTAGCCAGTGTTCTAACAGAATACTAACTCAGCCTGTGTTCTAACATAATGTGGATTCAGATCAAATATTACTAACTCAGTCTGTGTTCTAACAGAATGTGGACTCAGATTTTGTTCAAAAATTATTCAGCCTGTGTTCTAACAGAATGTGGATTCAGATCAAAAATTACTAACTCAGTCTGTGTTCTAACAGAATGTGGGTTCAGATCAAAAATTACTAACTCAGTCTGTGTTCTAACAGAATATGAACTCAGATTTTGTTCAAAAATTACTCAGTCTGTGTTCTAACAGAATATGGACTCAGTCTATATTTAAAGAATACTCACTCACCTCAGTATTCTAACAGAACACTCACGTAGCCAGTGTTCTAACAGAATACTAACTCATCCTGTGTACTAACAGAATGTGGATTCAGATCAAAAATTACTAACTCAGTCTGTGTTCTAACAGAATGTGGACTCAGATTTTGTTCAAAAATTACTCAGTCTGTTTCTAACAGAATATGGTCTCAGTCTATGTTTAAAGAATACTCACTCAGCCAGTATTTTACCAGAGTATGGACTCAGCCTGTGTTCTAACAGAATACTCACACAGACTGTGTTCTAACAGAATATGGACTCAGTCTATATTTAAAGAATACTCACTCACCTCAGTATTCCAACAGAACACTCATGTAGCCAGTGTTCTAACAGAATACTAACTCAGCCTGTGTTCTAACAGAATGTGGATTCAGATCAAATATTACTAACTCAGTCTGTGTTCTAACAGAATGTGGACTCAGATTTTGTTCAAAAATTATTCAGCCTGTGTTCTAACAGAATGTGTATTCAGATCAAAAATAACTAACTCAGTCTGTGTTCTAACAGAATGTGGGTTCAGATCAAAAATTACTAACTCAGTCTGTGTTCTAACAGAATATGAACTCAGATTTTGTTCAAAAATTACTCAGTCTGTGTTCTAACAGAATGTGGACTCAGATTTTGTTTAAAAATTACTCAGTCTGTTTCTAACAGAATATGGTCTCAGTCTATGTTTAAAGAATACTCACTCAGCCAGTATTTTACCAGAGTATGGACTCAGCCTGTGTTCTAAAAGAATACTCACACAGCCTGTGTTCTAACAGAATATGGACTCAGTCTATATTTAAAGAATACTCACTCACCTCAGTATTCCAACAGAACACTCATGTAGCCAGTGTTCTAACAGAATACTAACTCAGCCTGTGTTCTAACAGAATGTGGATTCAGATCAAATATTACTAACTCAGTCTGTGTTCTAACAGAATGTGGACTCAGATTTTGTTCAAAAATTATTCAGCCTGTGTTCTAACAGAATTTGGATTCAGATCAAAAATTACTAACTCAGTCTGTGTTCTAACAGAATGTGGGTTCAGATCAAAAATTACTAACTCAGTCTGTGTTCTAACAGAATATGAACTCAGATTTTGTTCAAAAATTACTCAGTCTGTGTTCTAACAGAATATGGACTCAGTCTATATTTAAAGAATACTCACTCACCTCAGTATTCTAACAGAACACTCACGTAGCCAGTGTTCAACCAGAATACTAACTCAGCCTGTGTTCTAACAGAATGTGGATTCAGATCAAAAATTACTAACTCAGTCTGTGTTCTAACAGAATGTGGACTCAGATTTTGTTCAAAAATTACTCAGTCTGTTTCTAACAGAATATGGTCTCAGTCTATGTTTAAAGAATACTCACTCAGCCAGTATTTTACCAGAGTATGGACTCAGCCTGTGTTCTAACAGAATACTCACACAGCCTGTGTTCTAACAGAATATGGACTCAGTCTATATTTAAAGAATACTCACTCACCTCAGTATTCTAACAGAACACTCACGTAGCCTGTGTTCTAACAGAACACTAACTCAGTCTGTTTTCTAACAGAATGTGGATTCAGATCAAAAATTACTAATGCAGTCTGTGTTCTAACAGAATATGGACTTAGATTTTGTTCAAAAATTACTCAGTCTGTGTTCTAACAGAATATGGACTCAGTCTATGTTTAAAGAATACTCACTCAGCCTATATTTTACCAGAGTATGGACTCAGCCTGTGTTCTAACAGAATACTCACACAGCCTGTGTTCTAACAGAATATGGACTCAGTCTATATTTAAATAATACTCACTCACCTCAGTATTCCTACAGAACACTCACGTAGCCAGTGTTCTAACAGAATACTAACTCAGCCTGTGTTCTAACAGAATGTGGATTCAGATCAAATATTACTAACTCAGTCTGTGTTCTAACAGAATGTGGACTCAGATTTTGTTCAAAAATTATTCAGCCTGTGTTCTAACATAATGTGGATTCAGATCAAAAATTACTAACTCAGTCTGTGTTCTAACAGAATGTGGGTTCAGATCAAAAATTACTAACTCAGTCTGTGTTCTAACAGAATATGAACTCAGATTTTGTTCAAAAATTACTCAGTCTGTGTTCTAACAGAATATGGACTCAGTCTATATTTAAAGAATACTCACTCACCTCAGTATTCTAACAGAACACTCACGTAGCCAGTGTTCTAACAGAATACTAACTCATCCTGTGTACTAACAGAATGTGGATTCAGATCAAAAATTACTAACTCAGTCTGTGTTCTAACAGAATGTGGACTCAGATTTTGTTCAAAAATTACTCAGTCTGTTTCTAACAGAATATGGTCTCAGTCTATGTTTAAAGAATACTCACTCAGCCAGTATTTTACCAGAGTATGGACTCAGCCTGTGTTCTAAAAGAATACTCACACAGCCTGTGTTCTAACAGAATATGGACTCAGTCTATATTTAAAGAATACTCACTCACCTCAGTATTCCAACAGAACACTCATGTAGCCAGTGTTCTAACAGAATACTAACTCAGCCTGTGTTCTAACAGAATGTGGATTCAGATCAAATATTACTAACTCAGTCTGTGTTCTAACAGAATGTGGACTCAGATTTTGTTCAAAAATTATTCAGCCTGTGTTCTAACAGAATTTGGATTCAGATCAAAAATTACTAACTCAGTCTGTGTTCTAACAGAATGTGGGTTCAGATCAAAAATTACTAACTCAGTCTGTGTTCTAACAGAATATGAACTCAGATTTTGTTCAAAAATTACTCAGTCTGTGTTCTAACAGAATATGGACTCAGTCTATATTTAAAGAATACTCACTCACCTCAGTATTCCAACAGAACACTCATGTAGCCAGTGTTCTAACAGAATACTAACTCAGCCTGTGTTCTAACAGAATGTGGATTCAGATCAAATATTACTAACTCAGTCTGTGTTCTAACAGAATGTGGACTCAGATTTTGTTCAAAAATTATTCAGCCTGTGTTCTAACAGAATTTGGATTCAGATCAAAAATTACTAACTCAGTCTGTGTTCTAACAGAATGTGGGTTCAGATCAAAAATTACTAACTCAGTCTGTGTTCTAACAGAATATGAACTCAGATTTTGTTCAAAAATTACTCAGTCTGTGTTCTAACAGAATATGTACTCAGTCTATATTTAAAGAATACTCACTCACCTCAGTATTCTAACAGAACACTCACGTAGCCAGTGTTCTTACAGAATACTAACTCATCCTGTGTTCTAACAGAATGTGGATTCAGATCAAAAATTACTAACTCAGTCTGTGTTCTAACAGAATGTGGACTCAGATTTTGTTTAAAAATTACTCAGTCTGTTTCTAACAGAATATGGTCTCAGTCTATGTTTAAAGAATACTCACTCAGCCAGTATTTTACCAGAGTATGGACTCAGCCTGTGTTCTAAAAGAATACTCACACAGCCTGTGTTCTAACAGAATATGGACTCAGTCTATATTTAAAGAATACTCACTCACCTCAGTATTCCAACAGAAGACTCATGTAGCCAGTGTTCTAACAGAATACTAACTCAGCCTGTGTTCTAACAGAATGTGGATTCAGATCAAATATTACTAACTCAGTCTGTGTTCTAACAGAATGTGGACTCAGATTTTGTTCAAAAATTATTCAGCCTGTGTTCTAACAGAATTTGGATTCAGATCAAAAATTACTAACTCAGTCTGTGTTCTAACAGAATGTGGGTTCAGATCAAAAATTACTAACTCAGTCTGTGTTCTAACAGAATATGAACTCAGATTTTGTTCAAAAATTACTCAGTCTGTGTTCTAACAGAATATGGACTCAGTCTATATTTAAAGAATACTCACTCACCTCAGTATTCTAACAGAACACTCACGTAGCCAGTGTTCTAACAGAATACTAACTCATCCTGTGTTCTAACAGAATGTGGATTCAGATCAAAAATTACTAACTCAGTCTGTGTTCTAACAGAATGTGGACTCAGATTTTGTTCAAAAATTACTCAGTCTGTTTCTAACAGAATATGGTCTCAGTCTATGTTTAAAGAATACTCACTCAGCCAGTATTTTACCAGAGTATGGACTCAGCCTGTGTTCTAACAGAATACTCACACAGCCTGTGTTCTAACAGAATATGGACTCAGTCTATATTTAAATAATACTCACTCACCTCAGTATTCCAACAGAACACTCATGTAGCCAGTGTTCTAACAGAATACTAACTCAGCCTGTGTTCTAACAGAATGTGGATTCAGATCAAATATTACTAACTCAGTCTGTGTTCTAACAGAATGTGGACTCAGATTTTGTTCAAAAATTATTCAGCCTGTGTTCTAACAGAATGTGTATTCAGATCAAAAATTACTAACTCAGTCTGTGTTCTAACAGAATGTGGGTTCAGATCAAAAATTACTAACTCAGTCTGTGTTCTAACAGAATATGAACTCAGATTTTGTTCAAAAATTACTCAGTCTGTGTTCTAACAGAATATGGACTCAGTCTATATTTAAAGAATACTCACTCACCTCAGTATTCTAACAGAACACTCACGTAGCCAGTGTTCTAACAGAATACTAACTCATCCTGTGTTCTAACAGAATGTGGATTCAGATCAAAAATTACTAACTCAGTCTGTGTTCTAACAGAATGTGGACTCAGATTTTGTTCAAAAATTACTCAGTCTGTTTCTAACAGAATATGGTCTCAGTTTATGTTTAAAGAATACTCACTCAGCCAGTATTTTACCAGAGTATGGACTCAGCCTGTGTTCTAACAGAATACTCACACAGCCTGTGTTCTAACAGAATATGGACTCAGTCTATATTTAAATAATACTCACTCACCTCAGTATTCCAACAGAACACTCATGTAGCCAGTGTTCTAACAGAATACTAACTCAGCCTGTGTTCTAACAGAATGTGGATTCAGATCAAATATTACTAACTCAGTCTGTGTTCTAACAGAATGTGGACTCAGATTTTGTTCAAAAATTATTCAGCCTGTGTTCTAACAGAATGTGTATTCAGATCAAAAATTACTAACTCAGTCTGTGTTCTAACAGAATGTGGGTTCAGATCAAAAATTACTAACTCAGTCTGTGTTCTAACAGAATATGAACTCAGATTTTGTTCAAAAATTACACAGTCTGTGTTCTAACAGAATCTGGACTCAGTCTATATTTAAAGAATACTCACTCACCTCAGTATTCTAACAGAACACTCACGTAGCCAGTGTTCTAACAGAATACTAACTCATCCTGTGTTCTAACAGAATGTGGATTCAGATCAAAAATTACTAACTCAGTCTGTGTTCTAACAGAATGTGGACTCAGATTTTGTTTAAAAATTACTCAGTCTGTTTCTAACAGAATATGGTCGCAGTCTATGTTTAAAGAATACTCACTCAGCCAGCATGTTACGAGAGTATGGACTCAGCCTGTGTTCTAACAGAATACTCACACAGCCTGTGTTCTAACATAATATGGACTCAGTCTATATTTAAAGAATACTCACTCACCTCAGTATTCTAACAGAACACTCACGTAGCCAGTGTTCAACCAGAATACTAACTCAGCCTGTGTTCTAACAGAATGTGGATTCAGATCAAAAATTACTAACTCAGTCTGTGTTCTAACAGAATGTGGACTCAGATTTTGTTCAAAAATTACTCAGTCTGTTTCTAACAGAATATGGTCTCAGTCTATGTTTAAAGAATACTCACTCAGCCAGTATTTTACCAGAGTATGGACTCAGCCTGTGTTCTAACAGAATACTCACACAGCCTGTGTTCTAACAGAATATGGACTCAGTCTATATTTAAAGAATACTCACTCACCTCAGTATTCTAACAGAACACTCACGTAGCCTGTGTTCTAACAGAACACTAACTCAGTCTGTTTTCTAACAGAATGTGGATTCAGATCAAAAATTACTAACGCAGTCTGTGTTCTAACAGAATATGGACTTAGATTTTGTTCAAAAATTACTCAGTCTGTGTTCTAACAGAATATGGACTCAGTCTATGTTTAAAGAATACTCACTCAGCCTATATTTTACCAGAGTATGGACTCAGCCTGTGTTCTAACAGAATACTCACACAGCCTGTGTTCTAACAGAATATGGACTCAGTCTATATTTAAATAATACTCACTCACCTCAGTATTCCTACAGAACACTCACGTAGCCAGTGTTCTAACAGAATACTAACTCAGCCTGTGTTCTAACAGAATGTGGATTCAGATCAAATATTACTAACTCAGTCTGTGTTCTAACAGAATGTGGACTCAGATTTTGTTCAAAAATTATTCAGCCTGTGTTCTAACAGAATGTGGATTCAGATCAAAAATTACTAACTCAGTCTGTGTTCTAACAGAATGTGGGTTCAGATCAAAAATTACTAACTCAGTCTGTGTTCTAACAGAATATGAACTCAGATTTTGTTCAAAAATTACTCAGTCTGTGTTCTAACAGAATATGGACTCAGTCTATATTTAAAGAATACTCACTCACCTCAGTATTCTAACAGAAGACTCACGTAGCCAGTGTTCTAACAGAATACTAACTCATCCTGTGTACTAACAGAATGTGGATTCAGATCAAAAATTACTAACTCAGTCTGTGTTCTAACAGAATGTGGACTCAGATTTTGTTCAAAAATTACTCAGTCTGTTTCTAACAGAATATGGTCTCAGTCTATGTTTAAAGAATACTCACTCAGCCAGTATTTTACCAGAGTATGGACTCAGCCTGTGTTCTAACAGAATACTCACACAGACTGTGTTCTAACAGAATATGGACTCAGTCTATATTTAAAGAATACTCACTCACCTCAGTATTCCAACAGAACACTCATGTAGCCAGTGTTCTAACAGAATACTAACTCAGCCTGTGTTCTAACAGAATGTGGATTCAGATCAAATATTACTAACTCAGTCTGTGTTCTAACAGAATGTGGACTCAGATTTTGTTCAAAAATTATTCAGCCTGTGTTCTAACAGAATGTGTATTCAGATCAAAAATTACTAACTCAGTCTGTGTTCTAACAGAATGTGGGTTCAGATCAAAAATTACTAACTCAGTCTGTGTTCTAACAGAATATGAACTCAGATTTTGTTCAAAAATTACTCAGTCTGTGTTCTAACAGAATATGGACTCAGTCTATATTTAAAGAATACTCACTCACCTCAGTATTCTAACAGAACACTCACGTAGCCAGTGTTCTTACAGAATACTAACTCATCCTGTGTTCTAACAGAATGTGGATTCAGATCAAAAATTACTAACTCAGTCTGTGTTCTAACAGAATGTGGACTCAGATTTTGTTTAAAAATTACTCAGTCTGTTTCTAACAGAATATGGTCTCAGTCTATGTTTAAAGAATACTCACTCAGCCAGTATTTTACCAGAGTATGCACTCAGCCTGTGTTCTAAAAGAATACTCACACAGCCTGTGTTCTAACAGAATATGGACTCAGTCTATATTTAAAGAATACTCACTCACCTCAGTATTCCAACAGAACACTCATGTAGCCAGTGTTCTAACAGAATACTAACTCAGCCTGTGTTCTAACAGAATGTGGATTCAGATCAAATATTACTAACTCAGTCTGTGTTCTAACAGAATGTGGACTCAGATTTTGTTCAAAAATTATTCAGCCTGTGTTCTAACAGAATGTGTATTCAGATCAAAAATTACTAACTCAGTCTGTGTTCTAACAGAATGTGGGTTCAGATCAAAAATTACTAACTCAGTCTGTGTTCTAACAGAATATGAACTCAGATTTTGTTCAAAAATTACTCAGTCTGTGTTCTAACAGAATATGGACTCAGTCTATATTTAAAGAATACTCACTCACCTCAGTATTCTAACAGAACACTCACGTAGCCAGTGTTCTAACAGAATACTAACTCATCCTGTGTTCTAACAGAATGTGGATTCAGATCAAAAATTACTAACTCAGTCTGTGTTCTAACAGAATGTGGACTCAGATTTTGTTCAAAAATTACTCAGTCTGTTTCTAACAGAATATGGTCTCAGTCTATGTTTAAAGAATACTCACTCAGCCAGTATTTTACCAGAGTATGGACTCAGCCTGTGTTCTAACAGAATACTCACACAGCCTGTGTTCTAACAGAATATGGACTCAGTCTATATTTAAATAATACTCACTCACCTCAGTATTCCAACAGAACACTCATGTAGCCAGTGTTCTAACAGAATACTAACTCAGCCTGTGTTCTAACAGAATGTGGATTCAGATCAAATATTACTAACTCAGTCTGTGTTCTAACAGAATGTGGACTCAGATTTTGTTCAAAAATTATTCAGCCTGTGTTCTAACAGAATGTGTATTCAGATCAAAAATTACTAACTCAGTCTGTGTTCTAACAGAATGTGGGTTCAGATCAAAAATTACTAACTCAGTCTGTGTTCTAACAGAATATGAACTCAGATTTTGTTCAAAAATTACACAGTCTGTGTTCTAACAGAATCTGGACTCAGTCTATATTTAAAGAATACGCACTCACCTCAGTATTCTAACAGAACACTCACGTAGCCAGTGTTCAACCAGAATACTAACTCAGCCTGTGTTCTAACAGAATGTGGATTCAGATCAAAAATTACTAACTCAGTCTGTGTTCTAACAGAATGTGGACTCAGTCTATATTTAAAGAATACTCACTCACCTCAGTATTCTAACAGAACACTCACGTAGCCTGTGTTCTAACAGAACACTACCTCAGCCTGTTTTCTAACAGAATGTGGATTCAGATCAAAAATTACTAACGCAGTCTGTGTTCTAACAGAATATGGACTTAGATTTTGTTCAAAAATTACTCAGTCTGTGTTCTAACAGAATATGGACTCAGTCTATATTTAAAGAATACTCACTCAGACAATATTTTACCAGAGTATGGACTCAGCCTGTGTTCTAACAGAATACTCACACAGCCTGTGTTCTAACAGAATATGGACTCAGTGTATATTTAAAGAATACTCACTCACCTCAGTATTCCTACAGAACACTCATGTAGCCAGTGTTCTAACAGAATACTAACTCAGCCTGTGTTCTAACAGAATGTGGATTCAGATCAAATATTACTAACTCAGTCTGTGTTCTAACAGAATGTGGACTCAGATTTTGTTCAAAAATTATTCAGCCTGTGTTCTAACAGAATGTGGATTCAGATCTAAAATTACTAAGTCAGTCTGTGTTCTAACAGAATGTGGGTTCAGATCAAAAATTAATAACTCAGTCTGTGTTCTAACAGAATATGAACTCAGATTTTGTTCAAAAATTACTCAGTCTGTGTTCTAACAGAATATGGACTCAGTCTATATTTAAAGAATACTCACTCACCTCAGTATTCTAACAGAACACTCACGTAGCCAGTGTTCTAACAGAATACTAACTCATCCTGTGTTCTAACAGAATGTGGATTCAGATCAAAAATTACTAACTCAGTCTGTGTTCTAACAAAATGTGGACTCAGATTTTGTTCAAAAATTACTCAGTCTGTTTCTAACAGAATATGGTCTCAGTCTATGTTTAAAGAATACTCACTCAGCCAATATTTTACGAGAGTATGGACTCAGCCTGTGTTCTAACAGAATACTCACACAGCCTGTGTTCTAACAGAATATGGACTCAGTCTATATTTAAAGAATACTCACTCACCTCAGTATTCCTACAGAACACTCACGTAGCCAGTGTTCTAACAGAATACTAACTCAGCCTGTGTTCTAACAGAATGTGGATTCAGATCAAATATTACTAACTCAGTCTGTGTTCTAACAGAATGTGGACTCAGATTTTGTTCAAAAATTACTCAGTCTGTGTTCTAACAGAATATGGACTAAGTCTATGTTTAAAGAATACTCACTCAGCTCAGTGTTCTAACATAACACTCACTTAGCCTGTGTTCTAACAGAATGTGGTTTCAGATCAAAAATTACTAACTCAGTCTGTGTTCTAACAGAATGTGGACTCAGATTTTGTTAAAAAATAACTCAGTCTGTGTACTAACAGAATATGGACTCAGTCTATGTTTAAAGAATACTCACTCAGCCAGTGTTCTACCAGAATATGGATTCAGACTATTTTCAAGAATACTCACTCAGCCTGTGTTCTAGCAGAACGCTCACTTAGCCTGTGTTCTAACAGAATGTGGACTCAGATATTGTTCAAAAATTACTAACTCAGTCTGTGTTCTAACAGAATTTGGACGCAGTCTGTTTAAAAAATACTCACTCACCTCAGTGTTCTAACAGAACACTCATGTAGCCTGTGTTCTAACAGAACACTAACTCAGCCTGCTTTCTAACAAAATGTGGATTCAGATCAAAAATTACTAACGCAGTCTGTGTTCTAACAGAATATGGACTTAGATTTTGTTCAAAAATTACTCAGTCTGTGTTCTAACAGAATATGGACTCAGTCTATGTTTAAAGAATACTCACTCAGCCAGTATTTTACCAGAGTATGGACTCAGCCTGTGTTCTAACAGAATACTCACACAGCCTGTGTTCTAACAGAATATGTACTCAGTCTATATTTAAAGAATACTCACTCACCTCAGTATTCTAACAGAACACTCACGTAGCCAGTGTTCTAACAGAATACTAACTCAGCCTGTGTTCTAACAGAATGTGGACTCAGATTTTGTTCAAAAATTACTCAGTCTGTTTCTAACAGAATATGGACTAAGTCTATGTTTAAAGAATACTCACTCAGCTCAGTGTTCTAACATAACACTCACTTAGCCTGTGTTCTAACAGAATGTGGGTTCAGATCAAAAATTACTAACTCAGTCTGTGTTCTAACAGAATATGAACTCAGATTTTGTTCAAAAATTACTCAGTCTGTGTTCTAACAGAATATGGACTCAGTCTATGTTTAAAGAATACTCACTCAGCCAGTGTTCTACCAGAATATGTATTCAGACTATTTTCAAGAATACTCACTCAGCCTGTGTTCTAGCAGAACGCTCACTTAGCCTGTGTTCTAACAGAATGTGGACTCAGATATTGTTCAAAAATTACTAACTCAGTCTGTGTTCTAACAGAATTTGGACGCAGTCTATGTTTAAAAAATACTCACTCACCTCAGTGTTCTAACAGAACACTCACGTAGCCTGTGTTCTAACAGAACACTAACTCAGCCTGCTTTCTAACAAAATGTGGATTCAGATCAAAAATTACTAACGCAGTCTGTGTTCTAACAGAATATGGACTTAGATTTTGTTCAAAAATTACTCAGTCTGTGTTCTAACAGAATATGGACTCAGTCTATGTTTAAAGAATACTCACTCAGCCAGTATTTTACCAGAGTATGGACTCAGCCTGTGTTCTAACAGAATACTCACACAGCCTCTTTTCTAACAGAATATGGACTCAGTCTATATTTAAAGAATACTCACTCACCTCAGTATTCTAACAGAACACTCACGTAGCCAGTGTTCAAACAGAATACTAACTCAGCCTGTGTTCTAACAGAATGTGGATTCAGATCAAAAATTACTAACTCAGTCTGTGTTCTAACAGAATGTGGACTCAGATTTTGTTCAAAAATTACTCAGTCTGTGTTCTAACAGAATATGGTCTCAGTCTATGTTTAAAGAATACTCACTCAGCCAGTATTTTACCAGAGTATGGACTCAGCCTGTGTTCTAACAGAATACTCACACAGCCGGTGTTCTAACAGAATATGGACTCAGTCTATATTTAAAGAATACTCACTCACCTCAGTATTCTAACAGAACACTCACGTAGCCTGTGTTCTAACAGAACACTAACTCAGCCTGTTTTCTAACAGAATGTGGATTCAGATCAAAAATTACTAACGCAGTCTGTGTTCTAACAGAATATGGACTTAGATTTTGTTCAAAAATTACTCAGTCTGTGTTCTAACAGAATATGGACTCAGTCTATATTTAAAGAATACTCACTCAGACAATATTTTACCAGAGTATGGACTCAGCCTGTGTTCTAACAGAATACTCACACAGCCTGTGTTCTAACAGAATATGGACTCAGTCTATATTTAAAGAATACTCACTCACCTCAGTATTCCTACAGAACACTCATGTAGCCAGTGTTCTAACAGAATACTAACTCAGCCTGTGTTCTAACAGAATGTGGATTCAGATCAAATATTACTAACTCAGTCTGTGTTCTAACAGAATGTGGACTCAGATTTTGTTCAAAAATTATTCAGCCTGTGTTCTAACAGAATGTGGATTCAGATCAAAAATTACTAAGTCAGTCTGTGTTCTAACAGAATGTGGGTTCAGATCAAAAATTACTAACTCAGTCTGTGTTCTAACAGAATATGAACTCAGATTTTGTTCAAAAATTACTCAGTCTGTGTTCTAACAGAATATGGACTCAGTCTATATTTAAAGAATACTCACTCACCTCAGTATTCTAACAGAACACTCACGTAGCCAGTGTTCTAACAGAATACTAACTCATCCTGTGTTCTAACAGAATGTGGATTCAGATCAAAAATTACTAACTCAGTCTGTGTTCTAACAGAATGTGGACTCAGATTTTGTTCAAAAATTACTCAGTCTGTTTCTAACAGAATATGGTCTCAGTCTATGTTTAAAAATACTCACTCAGCCAGTATTTTACCAGAGTATGGACTCAGCCTGTGTTCTAACAGAATACTCACACAGCCTGTGTTCTAACAGAATATGGACTCAGTCTATATTTAAAGAATACTCACTCACCTCAGTATTCTAACAGAACACTCACGTAGCCTGTGTTCTAACAGAACACTAACTCAGCCTGTTTTCTAACAGAATGTGGATTCAGATCAAAAATTACTAACGCAGTCTGTGTTCTAACAGAATATGGACTTAGATTTTGTTCAAAAATTACTCAGTCTGTGTTCTAAAAGAATATGGACTCAGTCTATGTTTAAAGAATACTCACTCAGCCAATATTTTACCAGGGTATGGACTCAGCCTGTGTTCTAACAGAATACTCACACAGCCTGTGTTCTAACAGAATATGGAATCAGTCTATATTTAAAGAATACTCACTCACCTCAGTATTCCTACAGAACACTCACGTAGCCAGTGTTCTAACAGAATACTAACTCAGCCTGTGTTCTAACAGAATGTGGATTCAGATCAAATATTACTAACTCAGTCTGTGTTCTAACAGAAGGTGGACTCAGATTTTGTTCAAAAATTACTCAGTCTGTGTTCTAACAGAATATGGACTAAGTCTATGTTTAAAGAATACTCACTCAGCTCAGTGTTCTAACATAACACTCACTTAGCCTGTGTTCTAACAGAATGTGGTTTCAGATCAAAAATTACTAACTCAGTCTGTGTTCTAACAGAATGTGGACTCAGATTTTGTTCAAAAATTATTCAGCCTGTGTTCTAACAGAATGTGTATTCAGATCAAAAATTACTAACTCAGTCTGTGTTCTAACAGAATGTGGGTTCAGATCAAAAATTACTAACTCAGTCTGTGTTCTAACAGAATATGAACTCAGATTTTGTTCAAAAATTACTCAGTCTGTGTTCTAACAGAATATGGACTCAGTCTATATTTAAAGAATACTCACTCACCTCAGTATTCTAACAGAACACTCACGTAGCCAGTGTTCTAACAGAATACTAACTCATCCTGTGTTCTAACAGAATGTGGATTCAGATCAAAAATTACTAACTCAGTCTGTGTTCTAACAGAATGTGGACTCAGATTTTGTTCAAAAATTACTCAGTCTGTTTCTAACAGAATATGGTCTCAGTCTATGTTTAAAGAATACTCACTCAGCCAGTATTTTACCAGAGTATGGACTCAGCCTGTGTTCTAACAGAATACTCACACAGCCTGTGTTCTAACAGAATATGGACTCAGTCTATATTTAAATAATACTCACTCACCTCAGTATTCCAACAGAACACTCATGTAGCCAGTGTTCTAACAGAATACTAACTCAGCCTGTGTTCTAACAGAATGTGGATTCAGATCAAATATTACTAACTCAGTCTGTGTTCTAACAGAATGTGGACTCAGATTTTGTTCAAAAATTATTCAGCCTGTGTTCTAACAGAATGTGTATTCAGATCAAAAATTACTAACTCAGTCTGTGTTCTAACAGAATGTGGGTTCAGATCAAAAATTACTAACTCAGTCTGTGTTCTAACAGAATATGAACTCAGATTTTGTTCAAAAATTACACAGTCTGTGTTCTAACAGAATCTGGACTCAGTCTATATTTAAAGAATACTCACTCACCTCAGTATTCTAACAGAACACTCACGTAGCCAGTGTTCTAACAGAATACTAACTCATCCTGTGTTCTAACAGAATGTGGATTCAGATCAAAAATTACTAACTCAGTCTGTGTTCTAACAGAATGTGGACTCAGATTTTGTTTAAAAATTACTCAGTCTGTTTCTAACAGAATATGGTCGCAGTCTATGTTTAAAGAATACTCACTCAGCCAGCATGTTACGAGAGTATGGACTCAGCCTGTGTTCTAACAGAATACTCACACAGCCTGTGTTCTAACATAATATGGACTCAGTCTATATTTAAAGAATACTCACTCACCTCAGTATTCTAACAGAACACTCACGTAGCCAGTGTTCAACCAGAATACTAACTCAGCCTGTGTTCTAACAGAATGTGGATTCAGATCAAAAATTACTAACTCAGTCTGTGTTCTAACAGAATGTGGACTCAGATTTTGTTCAAAAATTACTCAGTCTGTTTCTAACAGAATATGGTCTCAGTCTATGTTTAAAGAATACTCACTCAGCCAGTATTTTACCAGAGTATGGACTCAGCCTGTGTTCTAACAGAATACTCACACAGCCTGTGTTCTAACAGAATATGGACTCAGTCTATATTTAAAGAATACTCACTCACCTCAGTATTCTAACAGAACACTCACGTAGCCTGTGTTCTAACAGAACACTAACTCAGTCTGTTTTCTAACAGAATGTGGATTCAGATCAAAAATTACTAACGCAGTCTGTGTTCTAACAGAATATGGACTTAGATTTTGTTCAAAAATTACTCAGTCTGTGTTCTAACAGAATATGGACTCAGTCTATGTTTAAAGAATACTCACTCAGCCTATATTTTACCAGAGTATGGACTCAGCCTGTGTTCTAACAGAATACTCACACAGCCTGTGTTCTAACAGAATATGGACTCAGTCTATATTTAAATAATACTCACTCACCTCAGTATTCCTACAGAACACTCACGTAGCCAGTGTTCTAACAGAATACTAACTCAGCCTGTGTTCTAACAGAATGTGGATTCAGATCAAATATTACTAACTCAGTCTGTGTTCTAACAGAATGTGGACTCAGATTTTGTTCAAAAATTATTCAGCCTGTGTTCTAACAGAATGTGGATTCAGATCAAAAATTACTAACTCAGTCTGTGTTCTAACAGAATGTGGGTTCAGATCAAAAATTACTAACTCAGTCTGTGTTCTAACAGAATATGAACTCAGATTTTGTTCAAAAATTACTCAGTCTGTGTTCTAACAGAATATGGACTCAGTCTATATTTAAAGAATACTCACTCACCTCAGTATTCTAACAGAAGACTCACGTAGCCAGTGTTCTAACAGAATACTAACTCATCCTGTGTACTAACAGAATGTGGATTCAGATCAAAAATTACTAACTCAGTCTGTGTTCTAACAGAATGTGGACTCAGATTTTGTTCAAAAATTACTCAGTCTGTTTCTAACAGAATATGGTCTCAGTCTATGTTTAAAGAATTCTCACTCAGCCAGTATTTTACCAGAGTATGGACTCAGCCTGTGTTCTAACAGAATACTCACACAGCCTGTGTTCTAACAGAATATGGACTCAGTCTATATTTAAAGAATACTCACTCACCTCAGTATTCCAACAGAACACTCATGTAGCCAGTGTTCTAACAGAATACTAACTCAGCCTGTGTTCTAACAGAATGTGGATTCAGATCAAATATTACTAACTCAGTCTGTGTTCTAACAGAATGTGGACTCAGATTTTGTTCAAAAATTATTCAGCCTGTGTTCTAACAGAATGTGTATTCAGATCAAAAATTACTAACTCAGTCTGTGTTCTAACAGAATGTGGGTTCAGATCAAAAATTACTAACTCAGTCTGTGTTCTAACAGAATATGAACTCAGATTTTGTTCAAAAATTACTCAGTCTGTGTTCTAACAGAATATGGACTCAGTCTATATTTAAAGAATACTCACTCACCTCAGTATTCTAACAGAACACTCACGTAGCCAGTGTTCTTACAGAATACTAACTCATCCTGTGTTCTAACAGAATGTGGATTCAGATCAAAAATTACTAACTCAGTCTGTGTTCTAACAGAATGTGGACTCAGATTTTGTTTAAAAATTACTCAGTCTGTTTCTAACAGAATATGGTCTCAGTCTATGTTTAAAGAATACTCACTCAGCCAGTATTTTACCAGAGTATGGACTCAGCCTGTGTTCTAAAAGAATACTCACACAGCCTGTGTTCTAACAGAATATGGACTCAGTCTATATTTAAAGAATACTCACTCACCTCAGTATTCCAACAGAACACTCATGTAGCCAGTGTTCTAACAGAATACTAACTCAGCCTGTGTTCTAACAGAATGTGGATTCAGATCAAATATTACTAACTCAGTCTGTGTTCTAACAGAATGTGGACTCAGATTTTGTTCAAAAATTATTCAGCCTGTGTTCTAACAGAATTTGGATTCAGATCAAAAATTACTAACTCAGTCTGTGTTCTAACAGAATGTGGGTTCAGATCAAAAATTACTAACTCAGTCTGTGTTCTAACAGAATATGAACTCAGATTTTGTTCAAAAATTACTCAGTCTGTGTTCTAACAGAATATGGACTCAGTCTATATTTAAAGAATACTCACTCACCTCAGTATTCTAACAGAACACTCACGTAGCCAGTGTTCTAACAGAATACTAACTCATCCTGTGTTCTAACAGAATGTGGATTCAGATCAAAAATTACTAACTCAGTCTGTGTTCTAACAGAATGTGGACTCAGATTTTGTTCAAAAATTACTCAGTCTGTTTCTAACAGAATATGGTCTCAGTCTATGTTTAAAGAATACTCACTCAGCCAGTATTTTACCAGAGTATGGACTCAGCCTGTGTTCTAACAGAATACTCACACAGCCTGTGTTCTAACAGAATATGGACTCAGTCTATATTTAAATAATACTCACTCACCTCAGTATTCCAACAGAACACTCATGTAGCCAGTGTTCTAACAGAATACTAACTCAGCCTGTGTTCTAACAGAATGTGGATTCAGATCAAATATTACTAACTCAGTCTGTGTTCTAACAGAATGTGGACTCAGATTTTGTTCAAAAATTATTCAGCCTGTGTTCTAACAGAATGTGTATTCAGATCAAAAATTACTAACTCAGTCTGTGTTCTAACAGAATGTGGGTTCAGATCAAAAATTACTAACTCAGTCTGTGTTCTAACAGAATATGAACTCAGATTTTGTTCAAAAATTACACAGTCTGTGTTCTAACAGAATCTGGACTCAGTCTATATTTAAAGAATACTCACTCACCTCAGTATTCTAACAGAACACTCACGTAGCCAGTGTTCAACCAGAATACTAACTCAGCCTGTGTTCTAACAGAATGTGGATTCAGATCAAAAATTACTAACTCAGTCTGTGTTCTAACAAAATGTGGACTCAGATTTTGTTCAAAAATTACTCAGTCTGTTTCTAACAGAATATGGTCTCAGTCTATGTTTAAAGAATACTCACTCAGCCAATATTTTACGAGAGTATGGACTCAGCCTGTGTTCTAACAGAATACTCACACAGCCTGTGTTCTAACAGAATATGGACTCAGTCTATATTTAAAGAATACTCACTCACCTCAGTATTCCTACAGAACACTCACGTAGCCAGTGTTCTAACAGAATACTAACTCAGCCTGTGTTCTAACAGAATGTGGATTCAGATCAAATATTACTAACTCAGTCTGTGTTCTAACAGAATGTGGACTCAGATTTTGTTCAAAAATTACTCAGTCTGTGTTCTAACAGAATATGGACTAAGTCTATGTTTAAAGAATACTCACTCAGCTCAGTGTTCTAACATAACACTCACTTAGCCTGTGTTCTAACAGAATGTGGTTTCAGATCAAAAATTACTAACTCAGTCTGTGTTCTAACAGAATGTGGACTCAGATTTTGTTAAAAAATAACTCAGTCTGTGTTCTAACAGAATATGGACTCAGTCTATGTTTAAAGAATACTCACTCAGCCAGTGTTCTACCAGAATATGGATTCAGACTATTTTCAAGAATACTCACTCAGCCTGTGTTCTAGCAGAACGCTCACTTAGCCTGTGTTCTAACAGAATGTGGACTCAGATATTGTTCAAAAATTACTAACTCAGTCTGTGTTCTAACAGAATTTGGACGCAGTCTGTTTAAAAAATACTCACTCACCTCAGTGTTCTAACAGAACACTCACGTAGCCTGTGTTCTAACAGAACACTAACTCAGCCTGCTTTCTAACAAAATGTGGATTCAGATCAAAAATTACTAACGCAGTCTGTGTTCTAACAGAATATGGACTTAGATTTTGTTCAAAAATTACTCAGTCTGTGTTCTAACAGAATATGGACTCAGTCTATGTTTAAAGAATACTCACTCAGCCAGTATTTTACCAGAGTATGGACTCAGCCTGTGTTCTAACAGAATACTCACACAGCCTGTGTTCTAACAGAATATGTACTCAGTCTATATTTAAAGAATACTCACTCACCTCAGTATTCTAACAGAACACTCACGTAGCCAGTGTTCTAACAGAATACTAACTCAGCCTGTGTTCTAACAGAATGTGGACTCAGATTTTGTTCAAAAATTACTCAGTCTGTTTCTAACAGAATATGGACTAAGTCTATGTTTAAAGAATACTCACTCAGCTCAGTGTTCTAACATAACACTCACTTAGCCTGTGTTCTAACAGAATGTGGGTTCAGATCAAAAATTACTAACTCAGTCTGTGTTCTAACAGAATATGAACTCAGATTTTGTTCAAAAATTACTCAGTCTGTGTTCTAACAGAATATGGACTCAGTCTATGTTTAAAGAATACTCACTCAGCCAGTGTTCTACCAGAATATGGATTCAGACTATTTTCAAGAATACTCACTCAGCCTGTGTTCTAGCAGAACGCTCACTTAGCCTGTGTTCTAACAGAATGTGGACTCAGATATTGTTCAAAAATTACTAACTCAGTCTGTGTTCTAACAGAATTTGGACGCAGTCTATGTTTAAAAAATACTCACTCACCTCAGTGTTCTAACAGAACACTCACGTAGCCTGTGTTCTAACAGAACACTAACTCAGCCTGCTTTCTAACAAAATGTGGATTCAGATCAAAAATTACTAACGCAGTCTGTGTTCTAACAGAATATGGACTTAGATTTTGTTCAAAAATTACTCAGTCTGTGTTCTAACAGAATATGGACTCAGTCTATGTTTAAAGAATACTCACTCAGCCAGTATTTTACCATAGTATGGACTCAGCCTGTGTTCTAACAGAATACTCACACAGCCTGTGTTATAACAGAATATGTACTCAGTCTATATTTAAAAAATACTCACTCACCTCAGTGTTCTAACAGAACACTCACGTAGCCTGTGTTCTAACAGAACACTAACTCAGCCTGCTTTCTAACAGAATGTGGATTCAGATCAAAAATTACTAACTCAGTCTGTGTTCTAACAGAATGTGGACTCAGATTTTGTTCAAAAATTACTCAGTCTGTGTTCTAACAGAATATGGTCTCAGTCTATGTTTAAAGAATACTCACTCAGCCAGTATTTTACCAGAGTATGGACTCAGCCTGTGTTCTAACAGAATACTCACACAGCCGGTGTTCTAACAGAATATGGACTCAGTCTATATTTAAAGAATACTCACTCACCTCAGTATTCTAACAGAACACTCACGTAGCCTGTGTTCTAACAGAACACTAACTCAGCCTGTTTTCTAACAGAATGTGGATTCAGATCAAAAATTACTAACGCAGTCTGTGTTCTAACAGAATATGGACTTAGATTTTGTTCAAAAATTACTCAGTCTGTGTTCTAACAGAATATGGACTCAGTCTATATTTAAAGAATACTCACTCAGACAATATTTTACCAGAGTATGGACTCAGCCTGTGTTCTAACAGAATACTCACACAGCCTGTGTTCTAACAGAATATGGACTCAGTCTATATTTAAAGAATACTCACTCACCTCAGTATTCCTACAGAACACTCATGTAGCCAGTGTTCTAACAGAATACTAACTCAGCCTGTGTTCTAACAGAATGTGGATTCAGATCAAATATTACTAACTCAGTCTGTGTTCTAACAGAATGTGGACTCAGATTTTGTTCAAAAATTATTCAGCCTGTGTTCTAACAGAATGTGGATTCAGATCAAAAATTACTAAGTCAGTCTGTGTTCTAACAGAATGTGGGTTCAGATCAAAAATTACTAACTCAGTCTGTGTTCTAACAGAATATGAACTCAGATTTTGTTCAAAAATTACTCAGTCTGTGTTCTAACAGAATATGGACTCAGTCTATATTTAAAGAATACTCACTCACCTCAGTATTCTAACAGAACACTCACGTAGCCAGTGTTCTAACAGAATACTAACTCATCCTGTGTTCTAACAGAATGTGGATTCAGATCAAAAATTACTAACTCAGTCTGTGTTCTAACAGAATGTGGACTCAGATTTTGTTCAAAAATTACTCAGTCTGTTTCTAACAGAATATGGTCTCAGTCTATGTTTAAAAATACTCACTCAGCCAGTATTTTACCAGAGTATGGACTCAGCCTGTGTTCTAACAGAATACTCACACAGCCTGTGTTCTAACAGAATATGGACTCAGTCTATATTTAAAGAATACTCACTCACCTCAGTATTCTAACAGAACACTCACGTAGCCTGTGTTCTAACAGAACACTAACTCAGCCTGTTTTCTAACAGAATGTGGATTCAGATCAAAAATTACTAACGCAGTCTGTGTTCTAACAGAATATGGACTTAGATTTTGTTCAAAAATTACTCAGTCTGTGTTCTAAAAGAATATGGACTCAGTCTATGTTTAAAGAATACTCACTCAGCCAATATTTTACCAGGGTATGGACTCAGCCTGTGTTCTAACAGAATACTCACACAGCCTGTGTTCTAACAGAATATGGACTCAGTCTATATTTAAAGAATACTCACTCACCTCAGTATTCCTACAGAACACTCACGTAGCCAGTGTTCTAACAGAATACTAACTCAGCCTGTGTTCTAACAGAATGTGGATTCAGATCAAATATTACTAACTCAGTCTGTGTTCTAACAGAATGTGGACTCAGATTTTGTTCAAAAATTACTCAGTCTGTGTTCTAACAGAATATGGACTAAGTCTATATTTAAAGAATACTCACTCAGCTCAGTGTTCTAACATAACACTCACTTAGCCTGTGTTCTAACAGAATGTGGTTTCAGATCAAAAATTACTAACTCAGTCTGTGTTCTAACAGAATGTGGACTCAGATTTTGTTCAAAAATTACTCAGTCTGTGTTCTAACAGAATATGGACTCAGTCTATGTTTAAAGAATACTCACTCAGCCAGTGTTCTACCAGAATATGGATTCAGACTATTTTCAAGAATACTCACTTAGCCTGTGTTCTAGCAGAACGCTCACTTAGCCTGTGTTCTAACAGAATGTGGACTCAGATATTGTTCAAAAATTACTAACTCAGTCTGTGTTCTAACAGAATTTGGACGCAGTCTATGTTTAAAAAGTACTCACTCACCTCAGTGTTCTAACAGAACACTCACGTAGCCTGTGTTCTAACAGAACACTAACTCAGCCTGCTTTCTAACAAAATGTGGATTCAGATCAAAAATTACTAACGCAGTTTGTGTTCTAACAGAATATGGACTTAGATTTTGTTCAAAAATTACTCAGTCTGTGTTCTAAAAGAATATGGACTCAGTCTATGTTTAAAGAATACTCACTCAGCCAGTATTTTACCATAGTATGGACTCAGCCTGTGTTCTAACAGAATACTCACACAGCCTGTGTTATAACAGAATATGTACTCAGTCTATATTTAAAGAATACTCACTCACCTCAGTATTCTAACAGAACACTCACGTAGCCAGTGTTCTAACAGAATACTAACTCAGCCTGTGTTCTAACAGAATGTGGACTCAGATTTTGTTCAAAAATTACTCAGTCTGTTTCTAACAGAATATGGACTCAGTCTATGTTTAAAGAATACTCACTCAACCAGTATTTTACCAGAGTATGGACTCAGCCTGTGTTCTAACAGAATACTCACACAGCCTGTGTTCTAACAGAATATGGACTCAGTCTATATTTAAAGAATACTCACTCACCTCAGTGTTCTAACAGAACACTCACGTAGCCTGTGTTCTAACAGAACACTAACTCAGTCTGTTTTCTAACAGAATGTGGATTCAGATCAAAAATTACTAACGCAGTCTGTGTTCTAACAGAATATGGACTTAGATTTTGTTCAAAAATTACTCAGTCTGTGTTCTAACAGAATATGGACTCAGTCTATGTTTAAAGAATTCTCACTCAGCCAATATTTTACCAGAGTATGGACTCAGCCTGTGTTCTAACAGAATACTCACACAGCCTGTGTTCTAACAGAATATGGACTCAGTCTATATTTAAAGAATACTCACTCACCTCAGTATTCCTACAGAACACTCACGTAGCCAGTGTTCTAACAGAATACTAACTCAGCTTGTGTTTTAACAGAATGTGGATTCAGATCAAATATTACTAACGCAGTCTGTGTTCTAACAGAATATGGACTTAGATTTTGTTCAAAAATTATTCAGCCTGTGTTCTAACAGAATGTGGATTCAGATCAAAAATTACTAAGTCAGTCTGTGTTCTAACAGAATGTGGGTTCAGATCAAAAATTACTAACTCAGTCTGTGTTCTAAGAGAATATGAACTCAGATTTTGTTCAAAAATTACTCAGTCTGTGTTCTAACAGAATATGGACTCAGTCTATATTTAAAGAATACTCACTCACCTCAGTATTCTAACAGAACACTCACGTAGCCAGTGTTCTAACAGAATACTAACTCAGCCTGTGTTCTAACATAATGTGGATTCAGATCAAAAATTACTAATTCAGTCTGTGTTCTAACAGAATGTGGACTCAGATTTTGTTCAAAACTTACTCAGTCTGTTTCTAGCAGAATATGGACTCAGTCTATGTTTTAAGAATACTCACTCAGCCAGTATTTTACCAGAGTATGGACTCAGCCTGTGTTCTAACAGAATACTCACACAGCCTGTGTTCTAACAGAATATGGACTCAGTCTATATTTAAAGAATACTGACTCACCTCAGTATTCCAACAGAACACTCACGTAGCCAGTGTCCTAACAGAATACTAACTCAGCCTGTGTTCTAACAGAATGTGCATTCAGATCAAATATTAATAACTCAGTCTGTGTTATAACAGAATGTGGACTCAGATTTTGTTCAAAAATTACTCAGTCTGTGTTCTAACAGAATATGGACTAAGTCTATGTTTAAAGAATACTCACTCAGCTCAGTGTTCTAACATAACACTCACTTAGCCTGTGTTCTAACAGAATGTGGGTTCAGATCAAAAATTACTAACTCAGTCTGTGTTCTAACAGAATATGAACTCAGATTTTGTTCAAAAATTACTCAGCCTGTGTTCTAACAGAATATGTATTCAGTCTATATTTAAAGAATACTCACTCACCTCAGTATTCTAACAGAACACTCACGTAGCCTGTGTTCTAACAGAACACTAACTCAGCCTGCTTTCTAACAGAATGTGGATTCAGATCAAATATTACTAACGCAGTCTGTGTTCTAACAGAATATGGACTTAGATTTTGTTCAAAAATTACTCAGTCTGTGTTCTAACAGAATATGGACTCAGTCTATGTTTAAAGAATACTCACTCAGCCAATATTTTACCAGAGTATGGACTCAGCCTGTGTTCTAACAGAATACTCACACAGCCTGTGTTCTAACAGAATATGGACTCAGTCTATATTTAAAGAATACTCACTCACCTCAGTATTCCAACAGAACACTCACGTAGCCAGTGTTCTAACAGAATACTAACTCAGCATGTGTTCTAACAGAATGTGGATTCAGATCAAATATTACTAACTCAGTCTGTGTTCTAACAGAATATGGACTCAGTCTATGTTTAAAGAATACTCACTCAGCCAGTGTTCTACCAGAATATGGATTCAGACTATTTTCAAGAATACTCACTCAGCCTGTGTTCTAGCAGAACGCTCACTTAGCCTGTGTTCTAACAGAATGTGGACTCAGATATTGTTCAAAAATTACTAACTCAGTCTGTGTTCTAACAGAATTTGGACGCAGTCTATGTTTAAAAAATACTCACTCACCTCAGTGTTCTAACAGAACACTCACGTAGCCTGTGTTCTAACAGAACACTAACTCAGCCTGTTTTCTAACAAAATGTGGATTCAGATCAAAAATTACTAACGCAGTCTGTGTTCTAACAGAATATGGACTTAGATTTTGTTCAAAAATTACTCAGTCTGTGTTCTAACAGAATGTGGACTCAGATTTTGTTCAAAAATTACTCAGTCTGTTTCTAACAGAATATGGACTCAGTCTATGTTTAAAGAATACTCACTCAGCCAGTATTTTACCAGAGTATGGACTCAGCCTGTGTTCTAACCGAATACTCACACAGCCTGTGTTCTAACAGAATATGGACTCAGTCTATATTTAAAGAATACTCACTCACCTCAGTATTCTAACAGAAAACTCACGTAGCCAGTGTTCTAACAGAATACTAACTCAGCCTGTGTTCTAACAGAATGTGGACTCAGATTTTGTTCATAAATTATTCAGCCTGTGTTCTAACAGAATGTGGATTCAGATCAAAAATTACAAACTCAGTCTGTGTTCTAACAGAATGTGGGTTCAGATCAAAAATTACTAACTCAATCTGTGTTCTAACAGAATTTGAACTCAGATTTTGTTCAAAAATTACTCAGTCTGTGTTCTAACAGAATATGGACTCAGTCTATATTTAAGGAATACTCACTCACCTCAGTATTCTAACAGAACACTCACGTAGCCAGTGTTCTAACAGAATACTAACTAGCCCGTGTTCTAACAGAATGTGGATTCAGATCAAAAATTACTAACTCAGTATGTGTTCTAACAGAATGTGGAGTCAGATTTTGTTCAAAACTTACTCAGTCTGTTTCTAACAGTATATGGACTCAGTCTATGTTTAAAGAATACTCACTCAGCCAGTATTTTACCAGAGTATGGACTCAGCCTGTGTTCTAACAGAATACTCACACAGCCTGTGTTCTAACAGAATATGGACTCAGTCTATATTTAAAGAATACTGACTCACCTCAGTATTCCAACAGAACACTCACGTAGCCAGTGTTCTAACAGAATACTAACTCAGCCTGTTTTCTAACAGAATGTGCATTCAGATCAAATATTAATAACTCAGTCTGTGTTCTAACAGAATGTGGACTCAGATTTTGTTCAATAATTACTCAGTCTGTGTTCTAACAGAATATGGACTAAGTCTATATTTAAAGAATACTCACTCAGCTCAGTTTTCTAACATAACACTCACTTAGCCTGTGTTCTAACAGAATGTGGGTTCAGATCAAAAATTACTAACTCAGTCTGTGTTCTAACAGAATATGAACTCAGATTTTGTTCAAAAATTACTCAGTCTGTGTTCTAACAGAATATGGACTCAGTCTATGTTTAAAGAATACTCACTCAGCCAGTGTTCTACCAGAATATGGATTCAGACTATTTTCAAGAATACTCACTCAGCCTGTGTTCTAGCAGAACGCTCACTTAGCCTGTGTTCTAACAGAATGTGGACTCAGATATTGTTCAAAAATTACTAACTCAGTCTGTGTTCCAAGAGAATTTGGACGCAGTCTATGTTTAAAAAATACTCACTCACCTCAGTGTTCTAACAGAACACTCACGTAGCCTGTGTTCTAACAGAACACTAACTCAGCCTGTTTTCTAACAAAATGTGGATTCAGATCAAAAATTACTAACGCAGTCTGTGTTCTAACAGAATATGGACTTAGATTTTGTTCAAAAATTACTCAGTCTGTGTTCTAACAGAATATGGACTCAGTCTATGTTTAAAGAATACTCACTCAGCCAGTATTTTACCAGAGTATGGACTCAGCCTGTGTTCTAACAGAATACTCACACAGCCTGTGTTCTAACAGAATATGGACTCAGTCTATATTTAAAGAATACTCACTCACCTCAGTATTCCTACAGAACACTCACGTAGCCAGTGTTCTAACAGAATACTAACTCAGCTTGTGTTTTAACAGAATGTGGATTCAGATCAAATATTACTAACGCAGTCTGTGTTCTAACAGAATATGGACTTAGATTTTGTTCAAAAATTATTCAGCCTGTGTTCTAACAGAATGTGGATTCAGATCAAAAATTACTAACTCAGTCTGTGTTCTAACAGAATGTGGGTTCAGATCAAAAATTACTAACTCAGTCTGTGGTCTAACAGAATATGAACTCAGATTTTGTTCAAAAATTACTCAGTCTGTGTTCTAACAGAATATGGACTCAGTCTATATTTAAAGAATACTCACTCACCTCAGTATTCTAACAGAACACTCACGTAGCCAGTGTTCTAACAGAATACTAACTCAGCCTGTGTTCTAACATAATGTGGATTCAGATCAAAAATTACTAACTCAGTCTCTGTTCTAACAGAATGTGGACTCAGATTTTGTTCAAAACTTACTCAGTCTGTTTCTAGCAGAATATGGACTCAGTCTATGTTTTAAGAATACTCACTCAGCCAGTATTTTACCAGAGTATGGACTCAGCCTGTGTTCTAACAGAATACTCACACAGCCTGTGTTCTAACAGAATATGGACTCAGTCTATATTTAAAGAATACTGACTCACCTCAGTATTCCAACAGAACACTCACGTAGCCAGTGTCCTAACAGAATACTAACTCAGCCTGTGTTCTAACAGAATGTGCATTCAGATCAAATATTAATAACTCAGTCTGTGTTATAACAGAATGTGGACTCAGATTTTGTTCAAAAATTACTCAGTCTGTGTTCTAACAGAATATGGACTAAGTCTATGTTTAAAGAATACTCACTCAGCTCAGTGTTCTAACATTAACACTCACTTAGCCTGTGTTCTAACAGAATGTGGGTTCAGATCAAAAATTACTAACTCAGTCTGTGTTCTAACAGAATATGAACTCAGATTTTGTTCAAAAATTACTCAGCCTGTGTTCTAACAGAATATGTATTCAGTCTATATTTAAAGAATACTCACTCACCTCAGTATTCTAACAGAACACTCACGTAGCCTGTGTTCTAACAGAACACTAACTCAGCCTGCTTTCTAACAGAATGTGGATTCAGATCAAATATTACTAACGCAGTCTGTGTTCTAACAGAATATGGACTTAGATTTTGTTCAAAAATTACTCAGTCTGTGTTCTAACAGAATATGGACTCAGTCTATGTTTAAAGAATACTCACTCAGCCAATATTTTACCAGAGTATGGACTCAGCCTGTGTTCTAACAGAATACTCACACAGCCTGTGTTCTAACAGAATATGGACTCAGTCTATATTTAAAGAATACTCACTCACCTCAGTATTCCAACAGAACACTCACGTAGCCAGTGTTCTAACAGAATACTAACTCAGCATGTGTTCTAACAGAATGTGGATTCAGATCAAATATTACTAACTCAGTCTGTGTTCTAACAGAATATGGACTCAGTCTATGTTTAAAGAATACTCACTCAGCCAGTGTTCTACCAGAATATGGATTCAGACTATTTTCAAGAATACTCACTCAGCCTGTGTTCTAGCAGAACGCTCACTTAGCCTGTGTTCTAACAGAATGTGGACTCAGATATTGTTCAAAAATTACTAACTCAGTCTGTGTTCTAACAGAATTTGGACGCAGTCTATGTTTAAAAAATACTCACTCACCTCAGTGTTCTAACAGAACACTCACGTAGCCTGTGTTCTAACAGAACACTAACTCAGCCTGTTTTCTAACAAAATGTGGATTCAGATCAAAAATTACTAACGCAGTCTGTGTTCTAACAGAATATGGACTTAGATTTTGTTCAAAAATTACTCAGTCTGTGTTCTAACAGAATGTGGACTCAGATTTTGTTCAAAAATTACTCAGTCTGTTTCTAACAGAATATGGACTCAGTCTATGTTTAAAGAATACTCACTCAGCCAGTATTTTACCAGAGTATGGACTCAGCCTGTGTTCTAACCGAATACTCACACAGCCTGTGTTCTAACAGAATATGGACTCAGTCTATATTTAAAGAATACTCACTCACCTCAGTATTCTAACAGAAAACTCACGTAGCCAGTGTTCTAACAGAATACTAACTCAGCCTGTGTTCTAACAGAATGTGGACTCAGATTTTGTTCATAAATTATTCAGCCTGTGTTCTAACAGAATGTGGATTCAGATCAAAAATTACAAACTCAGTCTGTGTTCTAACAGAATGTGGGTTCAGATCAAAAATTACTAACTCAATCTGTGTTCTAACAGAATATGAACTCAGATTTTGTTCAAAAATTACTCAGTCTGTGTTCTAACAGAATATGGACTCAGTCTATATTTAAGGAATACTCACTCACCTCAGTATTCTAACAGAACACTCACGTAGCCAGTGTTCTAACAGAATACTAACTCAGCCCGTGTTCTAACAGAATGTGGATTCAGATCAAAAATTACTAACTCAGTATGTGTTCTAACAGAATGTGGAGTCAGATTTTGTTCAAAACTTACTCAGTCTGTTTCTAACAGTATATGGACTCAGTCTATGTTTAAAGAATACTCACTCAGCCAGTATTTTACCAGAGTATGGACTCAGCCTGTGTTCTAACAGAATACTCACACAGCCTGTGTTCTAACAGAATATGGACTCAGTCTATATTTAAAGAATACTGACTCACCTCAGTATTCCAACAGAACACTCACGTAGCCAGTGTTCTAACAGAATACTAACTCAGCCTGTTTTCTAACAGAATGTGCATTCAGATCAAATATTAATAACTCAGTCTGTGTTCTAACAGAATGTGGACTCAGATTTTGTTCAATAATTACTCAGTCTGTGTTCTAACAGAATATGGACTAAGTCTATATTTAAAGAATACTCACTCAGCTCAGTTTTCTAACATAACACTCACTTAGCCTGTGTTCTAACAGAATGTGGGTTCAGATCAAAAATTACTAACTCAGTCTGTGTTCTAACAGAATATGAACTCAGATTTTGTTCAAAAATTACTCAGTCTGTGTTCTAACAGAATATGGACTCAGTCTATGTTTAAAGAATACTCACTCAGCCAGTGTTCTACCAGAATATGGATTCAGACTATTTTCAAGAATACTCACTCAGCCTGTGTTCTAGCAGAACGCTCACTTAGCCTGTGTTCTAACAGAATGTGGACTCAGATATTGTTCAAAAATTACTAACTCAGTCTGTGTTCCAACAGAATTTGGACGCAGTCTATGTTTAAAAAATACTCACTCACCTCAGTGTTCTAACAGAACACTCACGTAGCCTGTGTTCTAACAGAACACTAACTCAGCCTGTTTTCTAACAAAATGTGGATTCAGATCAAAAATTACTAACGCAGTCTGTGTTCTAACAGAATATGGACTTAGATTTTGTTCAAAAATTACTCAGTCTGTGTTCTAACAGAATATGGACTCAGTCTATGTTTAAAGAATACTCACTCAGCCAGTATTTTACCAGAGTATGGACTCAGCCTGTGTTCTAACAGAATACTCACACAGCCTGTGTTCTAACAGAATATGGACTCAGTCTATATTTAAAGAATACTCACTCACCTCAGTATTCCTACAGAACACTCACGTAGCCAGTGTTCTAACAGAATACTAACTCAGCTTGTGTTTTAACAGAATGTGGATTCAGATCAAATATTACTAACGCAGTCTGTGTTCTAACAGAATATGGACTTAGATTTTGTTCAAAAATTATTCAGCCTGTGTTCTAACAGAATGTGGATTCAGATCAAAAATTACTAACTCAGTCTGTGTTCTAACAGAATGTGGGTTCAGATCAAAAATTACTAACTCAGTCTGTGGTCTAACAGAATATGAACTCAGATTTTGTTCAAAAATTACTCAGTCTGTGTTCTAACAGAATATGGACTCAGTCTATATTTAAAGAATACTCACTCACCTCAGTATTCTAACAGAACACTCACGTAGCCAGTGTTCTAACAGAATACTAACTCAGCCTGTGTTCTAACATAATGTGGATTCAGATCAAAAATTACTAACTCAGTCTCTGTTCTAACAGAATGTGGACTCAGATTTTGTTCAAAACTTACTCAGTCTGTTTCTAGCAGAATATGGACTCAGTCTATGTTTTAAGAATACTCACTCAGCCAGTATTTTACCAGAGTATGGACTCAGCCTGTGTTCTAACAGAATACTCACACAGCCTGTGTTCTAACAGAATATGGACTCAGTCTATATTTAAAGAATACTGACTCACCTCAGTATTCCAACAGAACACTCACGTAGCCAGTGTCCTAACAGAATACTAACTCAGCCTGTGTTCTAACAGAATGTGCATTCAGATCAAATATTAATAACTCAGTCTGTGTTATAACAGAATGTGGACTCAGATTTTGTTCAAAAATTACTCAGTCTGTGTTCTAACAGAATATGGACTAAGTCTATGTTTAAAGAATACTCACTCAGCTCAGTGTTCTAACATTAACACTCACTTAGCCTGTGTTCTAACAGAATGTGGGTTCAGATCAAAAATTACTAACTCAGTCTGTGTTCTAACAGAATATGAACTCAGATTTTGTTCAAAAATTACTCAGCCTGTGTTCTAACAGAATATGTATTCAGTCTATATTTAAAGAATACTCACTCACCTCAGTATTCTAACAGAACACTCACGTAGCCTGTGTTCTAACAGAACACTAACTCAGCCTGCTTTCTAACAGAATGTGGATTCAGATCAAATATTACTAACGCAGTCTGTGTTCTAACAGAATATGGACTTAGATTTTGTTCAAAAATTACTCAGTCTGTGTTCTAACAGAATATGGACTCAGTCTATGTTTAAAGAATACTCACTCAGCCAATATTTTACCAGAGTATGGACTCAGCCTGTGTTCTAACAGAATACTCACACAGCCTGTGTTCTAACAGAATATGGACTCAGTCTATATTTAAAGAATACTCACTCACCTCAGTATTCCAACAGAACACTCACGTAGCCAGTGTTCTAACAGAATACTAACTCAGCATGTGTTCTAACAGAATGTGGATTCAGATCAAATATTACTAACTCAGTCTGTGTTCTAACAGAATATGGACTCAGTCTATGTTTAAAGAATACTCACTCAGCCAGTGTTCTACCAGAATATGGATTCAGACTATTTTCAAGAATACTCACTCAGCCTGTGTTCTAGCAGAACGCTCACTTAGCCTGTGTTCTAACAGAATGTGGACTCAGATATTGTTCAAAAATTACTAACTCAGTCTATTTTCTAACAGAATTTGGACGCAGTCTATGTTTAAAAAATACTCACTCACCTCAGTGTTCTAACAGAACACTCACGTAGCCTGTGTTCTAACAGAACACTAACTCAGCCTGTTTTCTAACAAAATGTGGATTCAGATCAAAAATTACTAACGCAGTCTGTGTTCTAACAGAATATGGACTTAGATTTTGTTCAAAAATTACTCAGTCTGTGTTCTAACAGAATGTGGACTCAGATTTTGTTCAAAAATTACTCAGTCTGTTTCTAACAGAATATGGACTCAGTCTATGTTTAAAGAATACTCACTCAGCCAGTATTTTACCAGAGTATGGACTCAGCCTGTGTTCTAACCGAATACTCACACAGCCTGTGTTCTAACAGAATATGGACTCAGTCTATATTTAAAGAATACTCACTCACCTCAGTATTCTAACAGAAAACTCACGTAGCCAGTGTTCTAACAGAATACTAACTCAGCCTGTGTTCTAACAGAATGTGGACTCAGATTTTGTTCATAAATTATTCAGCCTGTGTTCTAACAGAATGTGGATTCAGATCAAAAATTACAAACTCAGTCTGTGTTCTAACAGAATGTGGGTTCAGATCAAAAATTACTAACTCAATCTGTGTTCTAACAGAATATGAACTCAGATTTTGTTCAAAAATTACTCAGTCTGTGTTCTAACAGAATATGGACTCAGTCTATATTTAAGGAATACTCACTCACCTCAGTATTCTAACAGAACACTCACGTAGCCAGTGTTCTAACAGAATACTAACTCAGCCCGTGTTCTAACAGAATGTGGATTCAGATCAAAAATTACTAACTCAGTATGTGTTCTAACAGAATGTGGAGTCAGATTTTGTTCAAAACTTACTCAGTCTGTTTCTAACAGTATATGGACTCAGTCTATGTTTAAAGAATACTCACTCAGCCAGTATTTTACCAGAGTATGGACTCAGCCTGTGTTCTAACAGAATACTCACACAGCCTGTGTTCTAACAGAATATGGACTCAGTCTATATTTAAAGAATACTGACTCACCTCAGTATTCCAACAGAACACTCACGTAGCCAGTGTTCTAACAGAATACTAACTCAGCCTGTTTTCTAACAGAATGTGCATTCAGATCAAATATTAATAACTCAGTCTGTGTTCTAACAGAATGTGGACTCAGATTTTGTTCAATAATTACTCAGTCTGTGTTCTAACAGAATATGGACTAAGTCTATATTTAAAGAATACTCACTCAGCTCAGTTTTCTAACATAACACTCACTTAGCCTGTGTTCTAACAGAATGTGGGTTCAGATCAAAAATTACTAACTCAGTCTGTGTTCTAACAGAATATGAACTCAGATTTTGTTCAAAAATTACTCAGTCTGTGTTCTAACAGAATATGGACTCAGTCTATGTTTAAAGAATACTCACTCAGCCAGTGTTCTACCAGAATATGGATTCAGACTATTTTCAAGAATACTCACTCAGCCTGTGTTCTAGCAGAACGCTCACTTAGCCTGTGTTCTAACAGAATGTGGACTCAGATATTGTTCAAAAATTACTAACTCAGTCTGTGTTCCAACAGAATTTGGACGCAGTCTATGTTTAAAAAATACTCACTCACCTCAGTGTTCTAACAGAACACTCACGTAGCCTGTGTTCTAACAGAACACTAACTCAGCCTGTTTTCTAACAAAATGTGGATTCAGATCAAAAATTACTAACGCAGTCTGTGTTCTAACAGAATATGGACTTAGATTTTGTTCAAAAATTACTCAGTCTGTGTTCTAACAGAATATGGACTCAGTCTATGTTTAAAGAATACTCACTCAGCCAGTATTTTACCAGAGTATGGACTCAGCCTGTGTTCTAACAGAATACTCACACAGCCTGTGTTCTAACAGAATATGTATTCAGTCTATATTTAAAGAATACTCACTCACTTCAGTATTCTAACAGAACACTCACGTAGCCAGTGTTCTAACAGAATACTAACTCAGCCTGTGTTCTAACAGAATGTGGATTCAGATCAAAAATTACTAACTCAGTCTGTGTTCTAACAGAATGTGGACTCAGATTTTGTTCAAAAATTACTCAGTCTGTTTCTAACAGAATATGGACTCAGTCTATGTTTAAAGAATACTCACTCAGCCAGTATTTTACCAGAGTATGGACTCAGCCTGTGTTCTAACAGAATACTCACACAGCCTGTGTTCTAACAGAATATGTATTCAGTCTATATTTAAAGAATACTCACTCACCTCAGTATTCTAACAGAACACTCACGTAGCCAGTGTTCTAACAGAATACTAACTCAGCCTGTGTTCTAACAGAATGTGGATTCAGATCAAAAATTACTAACTCAGTCTGTGTTTTAACAGAATGTGGACTCAGATTTTGTTCAAAAATTACTCAGTCTGTTTCTAACAGAATATGGACTCAGTCTATGTTTAAAGAATACTCACTCAGCCAGTATTTTACCAGAGTATGGACTCAGCCTGTGTTCTAACAGAATACTCACACAGCCTGGGTTCTAACAGAATATGGACTCAGTCTATATTTAAAGAATACTCACTCACCTCAGTATTCTAACAGAACACTCACGTAGCCTGTGTTTTAACAGAACACTAACTCAGCCTGTTTTCTAACAAAATGTGGATTCAGATCAAAAATTAATAACGCAGTCTGTGTTCTAACAGAATATGGACTTAGATTTTGTTCAAAAATTACTCAGTCTGTGTTCTAACAGAATATGGACTCAGTCTATGTTTAAAGAATACTCACTCAGCCAGTATTTTACCAGAGTATGGACTCAGCCTGTGTTCTAACAGAATACTCACACAGCCTGTGTTCTAACAGAATATGTATTCAGTCTATATTTAAAGAATACTCACTCACCTCAGTATTCTAACAGAACACTCACGTAGCCAGTGTTCTAACAGAATACTAACTCAGCCTGTGTTCTAACAGAAGGTGGATTCAGATTAAAAATTACTAACTCAGTCTGTGTTCTAACAGAATGTGGACTCAGATTTTGTTCAAAAATTACTCAGTCTGTTTCTAACAGAATATGGACTCAGTCTATGTTTAAAGAATACTCACTCAGCCAGTATTTTACCAGAGTATGGACTCAGCCTGTGTTCTAACAGAATACTCACACAGCCTGTGTTCTAACAGAATATGTATTCAGTCTATATTTAAAGAATACTCACTCACCTCAGTATTCTAACAGAACACTCACGTAGCCAGTGTTCTAACAGAATACTAACTCAGCCTGTGTTCTAACAGAATGTGGATTCAGATCAAAAATTACTAACTCAGTCTGTGTTCTAACAGAATGTGGACTCAGATTTTGTTCAAAAATTACTCAGTCTGTTTCTAACAGAATATGGACTCAGTCTATGTTTAAAGAATACTCACTCAGCCAGTATTTTACCAGAGTATGGACTCAGCCTGTGTTCTAACAGAATACTCACACGGCCTGTGTTCTAACAGAATATGGACTCAGTCTATATTTAAAGAATACTCACTCACCTCAGTATTCTAACAGAACACTCACGTAGCCTGTGTTCTAACAGAACACTAACTCAGCCTGCTTTCTAACAGAATGTGGATTCAGATCAAATATTACTAACGCAGTCTGTGTTCTAACAGAATATGGACTTAGATTTTGTTCAAAAATTACTCAGTCTGTGTTCTAACAGAATATGGACTCAGTCTATGTTTAAAGAATACTCACTCAGCCAATATTTTACCAGAGTATGGACTCAGCCTGTGTTCTAACAGAATACTCACACAGCCTGTGTTCTGACAGAATATGGACTCAGTCTATATTTAAAGAATACTCACTCACCTCAGTATTCCAACAGAATACTCACGTAGCCAGTGTTCTAACAGAATACTAACTCAGCATGTGTTCTAACAGAATGTGGATTCAGATCAAATATTACTAACTCAGTCTGTGTTCTAACAGAATATGGACTCAGTCTATGTTTAAAGAATACTCACTCAGCCAGTGTTCTACCAGAATATGGATTCAGACTATTTTCAAGAATACTCACTCAGCCTGTGTTCTAGCAGAACGCTCACTTAGCCTGTGTTCTAACAGAATGTGGACTCAGATATTGTTCAAAAATTACTAACTCAGTCTGTGTTCTAACAGAATTTGGACGCAGTCTATGTTTAAAAAATACTCACTCACCTCAGTGTTCTAACAGAACACTCACGTAGCCTGTGTTCTAACAGAACACTAACTCAGCCTGTTTTCTAACAAAATGTGGATTCAGATAAAAAATTACTAACGCAGTCTGTGTTCTAACAGAATATGGACTTAGATTTTGTTCAAAAATTACTCAGTCTGTGTTCTAACAGAATATGGACTCAGTCTATGTTTAAAGAATACTCACTCAGCCAGTATTTTACCAGAGTATGGACTCAGCCTGTGTTCTAACAGAACACTCACACAGCCTGTGTTCTAACAGAATATGTACTCAGTCTATATTTAAAGAATACTCACTCACCTCAGTTTTCTAACAGAACACTCACGTAGCCAGTGTTCTAACAGAATACTAACTCAGCCTGTGTTCTAACAGAATGTGGACTCAGATTTTGTTCAAAAATTACTCAGTCTGTTTCTAACAGAATATGGAATCAGTCTATGTTTAAAGAATACTCACTCAGCCAGTATTTTACTAGAGTATGGACTCAGCCTGTGTTCTAACAGAATACTCACACAGCCTGTGTTCTAACAGAATATGGACTCAGTCTATATTTAAAGAATACTCACTCACCTCAGTATTCTAACAGAACACTCACGTAGCCTGTGTTCTAACAGAACACTAACTCAGCCTGTTTTCTAACAGAATGTGGATTCAGATCAAAAATTACGAACGCAGTCTGTGTTCTAACAGAATATGGACTTATATTTTGTTCAAAAATTACTCAGTCTGTGTTCTAACAGAATATGGACTCAGTCTATGTTTAAAGAATACTCGCTCAGCCAATATTTTACCAGAGTATGGACTCAGCCTGTGTTCTAACAGAAAACTCACACAGCCTGTGTTCTAACAGAATATGGACTCAGTCTATATTTAAAGAATACTCACTCACCTCAGTATTCCAACAGAACACTCACGTAGCCGGTGTTCTAACAGAATACTAACTCAGCCTGTGTTTCAACAGAATGTGGATTCAGATCAAATATTACTAACTCTGTCTGTGTTCTAACAGAATGTGGACTCAGATTTTGTTCAAAAATTATTCAGCCTGTGTCTCTAACAGAATGTGGATTCAGATCAAAAATTACTAACTCAGTCTGTGTTCTAACAGAATGTGGGTTCAGATCAAAAATTACTAACTCAGTCTGTGTTCTAACAGAATATGAACTCAGATTTTGTTCAAAAATTACTCAGTCTGTGTTCTAACAGAATATGGACTCAGTCTATATTTAAAGAATACTCACTCACCTCAGTATTCTAACAGAACACTCACGTAGCCAGTGTTCTAACAGAATACTAACTCAGCCTGTGTTCTAACATAATGTGGATTCAGATCAAAAATTACTAACTCAGTTTGTGTTCTAACAGAATGTGGACTCAGATTTTGTTCAAAACTTAGTCTGTTTCTAACAGAATATGGACTCAGTCTATGTTTAAAGAATACTCACTCAGCCAGTATTTTACCAGAGTATGGACTCAGCCTGTGTTCTAACAGAATACTCACACAGCCTGTGTTCTCACAGAATATGTATTCAGTCTATATTTAAAGAATACTCACTCACCTCAGTATTCTAACAGAACACTCACGTAGCCAGTGTTCTAACAGAATACTAACTCAGCCTGTGTTCTAACAGAATGTGGATTCAGATCAAAAATTACTAACTCAGTCTGTGTTTTAACAGAATGTGGACTCAGATTTTGTTCAAAAATTACTCAGTCTGTTTCTAACAGAATATGGACTCAGTCTATGTTTAAAGAATACTCACTCAGCCAGTATTTTACCAGAGTATGGACTCAGCCTGTGTTCTAACAGAATACTCACACAGCCTGGGTTCTAACAGAATATGGACTCAGTCTATATTTAAAGAATACTCACTCACCTCAGTATTCTAACAGAACACTCATGTAGCCTGTGTTCTAACAGAACACTAACTCAGCCTGTTTTCTAACAAAATGTGGATTCAGATCAAAAATTAATAACGCAGTCTGTGTTCTAACAGAATATGGACTTAGATTTTGTTCAAAAATTACTCAGTCTGTGTTCTAACAGAATATGGACTCAGTCTATGTTTAAAGAATACTCACTCAGCCAGTATTTTACCAGAGTATGGACTCAGCCTGTGTTCTAACAGAATACTCACACAGCCTGTGTTCTAACAGAATATGTATTCAGTCTATATTTAAAGAATACTCACTCACCTCAGTATTCTAACAGAACACTCACGTAGCCAGTGTTCTAACAGAATACTAACTCAGCCTGTGTTCTAACAGAATGTGGATTCAGATCAAAAATTACTAACTCAGTCTGTGTTCTAACAGAATGTGGACTCAGATTTTGTTCAAAAATTACTCAGTCTGTTTCTAACAGAATATGGACTCAGTCTATGTTTAAAGAATACTCACTCAGCCAGTATTTTACCAGAGTATGGACTCAGCCTGTGTTCTAACAGAATACTCACACGGCCTGTGTTCTAACAGAATATGGACTCAGACTATATTTAAAGAATACTCACTCACCTCAGTATTCTAACAGAACACTCACGTAGCCTGTGTTCTAACAGAACACTAACTCAGCCTGCTTTCTAACAGAATGTGGATTCAGATCAAATATTACTAACGCAGTCTGTGTTCTAACAGAATATGGACTTAGATTTTGTTCAAAAATTACTCAGTCTGTGTTCTAACAGAATATGCACTCAGTCTATGTTTAAAGAATACTCACTCAGCCAATATTTTACCAGAGTATGGACTCAGCCTGTGTTCTAACAGAATACTCACACGGCCTGTGTTCTAACAGAATATGGACTCAGACTATATTTAAAGAATACTCACTCACCTCAGTATTCCAACAGAATACTCACGTAGCCAGTGTTCTAACAGAATACTAACTCAACATGTGTTCTAACAGAATGTGGATTCAGATCAAATATTACTAACTCAGTCTGTGTTCTAACAGAATATGGACTCAGTCTATGTTTAAAGAATACTCACTCAGCCAGTGTTCTACCAGAATATGGATTCAGACTATTTTCAAGAATACTCACACAGCCTGTGTTCTAGCAGAACGCTCACTTAGCCTGTGTTCTAACAGAATGTGGACTCAGATATTGTTCAAAAATTACTAACTCAGTCTGTGTTCTAACAGAATTTGGACGCAGTCTATGTTTAAAAAATACTCACTCACCTCAGTGTTCTAACAGAACACTCACGTAGCCTGTGTTCTAACAGAACACTAACTCAGCCTGTTTTCTAACAAAATGTGGATTCAGATAAAAAATTACTAACGCAGTCTGTGTTCTAACAGAATATGGACTTAGATTTTGTTCAAAAATTACTCAGTCTGTGTTCTAACAGAATATGGACTCAGTCTATGTTTAAAGAATACTCACTCAGCCAGTATTTTACCAGAATATGGACTCAGCCTGTGTTCTAACAGAACACTCACACAGCCTGTGTTCTAACAGAATATGTACTCAGTCTATATTTAAAGAATACTCACTCACCTCAGTTTTCTAACAGAACACTCACGTAGCCAGTGTTCTAACAGAATACTAACTCAGCCTGTGTTCTAACAGAATGTGGACTCAGATTTTGTTCAAAAATTACTCAGTCTGTTTCTAACAGAATATGGAATCAGTCTATGTTTAAAGAATACTCACTCAGCCAGTATTTTACTAGAGTATGGACTCAGCCTGTGTTCTAACAGAATACTCACACAGCCTGTGTTCTAACAGAATATGGACTCAGTCTATATTTAAAGAATACTCACTCACCTCAGTATTCTAACAGAACACTCACGTAGCCTGTGTTCTAACAGAACACTAACTCAGCCTGTTTTCTAACAGAATGTGGATTCAGATCAAAAATTACGAACGCAGTCTGTGTTCTAACAGAATATGGACTTATATTTTGTTCAAAAATTACTCAGTCTGTGTTCTAACAGAATATGGACTCAGTCTATGTTTAAAGAATACTCGCTCAGCCAATATTTTACCAGAGTATGGACTCAGCCTGTGTTCTAACAGAATACTCACACAGCCTGTGTTCTAACAGAATATGGACTCAGTCTATATTTAAAGAATACTCACTCACCTCAGTATTCCAACAGAACACTCACGTAGCCGGTGTTCTAACAGAATACTAACTCAGCCTGTGTTTCAACAGAATGTGGATTCAGATCAAATATTACTAACTCAGTCTGTGTTCTAACAGAATGTGGACTCAGATTTTGTTCAAAAATTATTCAGCCTGTGTTCTAACAGAATGTGGATTCAGATCAAAAATTACTAACTCAGTCTGTGTTCTAACAGAATGTGGGTTCAGATCAAAAATTACTAACTCAGTCTGTGTTCTAACAGAATATGAACTCAGATTTTGTTCAAAAATTACTCAGTCTGTGTTCTAACAGAATATGGACTCAGTCTATATTTAAAGAATACTCACTCACCTCAGTATTCTAACAGAACACTCACGTAGCCAGTGTTCTAACAGAATACTAACTCAGCCTGTGTTCTAACATAATGTGGATTCAGATCAAAAATTACTAACTCAGTTTGTGTTCTAACAGAATGTGGACTCAGATTTTGTTCAAAACTTAGTCTGTTTCTAACAGAATATGGACTCAGTCTATGTTTAAAGAATACTCACTCAGCCAGTATTTTACCAGAGTATGGACTCAGCCTGTGTTCTAACAGAATACTCACACAGCCTGTGTTCTAACAGAATATGTATTCAGTCTATATTTAAAGAATACTGACTCAACTCAGTATTCCAACAGAACACTCACGTAGCCAGTGTCCTAACAGAATACTAACTCAGCCTGTGTTCTAACAGAATGTACATTCAGATCAAATATTAATAACTCAGCATGTGTTCTAACAGAATGTGGATTCAGATCAAATATTACTAACTCAGTCTGTGTTCTAACAGAATATGGACTCAGTCTATGTTTAAAGAATACTCACTCAGCCAGTGTTCTACCAGAATATGGATTCAGACTATTTTCAAGAATACTCACTCAGCCTGTGTTCTAGCAGAACGCTCACTTAGCCTGTGTTCTAACAGAATGTGGACTCAGATATTGTTCAAAAATTACTAACTCAGTCTGTGTTCTAACAGAATTTGGACGCAGTCTATGTTTAAAAAATACTCACTCACCTCAGTGTTCTAACAGAACACTCACGTAGCCTGTGTTCTAACAGAACACTAACTCAGCCTGTTTTCTAACAAAATGTGGATTCAGATAAAAAATTACTAACGCAGTCTGTGTTCTAACAGAATATGGACTTAGATTTTGTTCAAAAATTACTCAGTCTGTGTTCTAACAGAATATGGACTCAGTCTATGTTTAAAGAATACTCACTCAGCCAGTATTTTACCAGAGTACGGACTCAGCCTGTGTTCTAACAGAACACTCACACAGCCTGTGTTCTAACAGAATATGTACTCAGTCTATATTTAAAGAATACTCACTCACCTCAGTTTTCTAACAGAACACTCACGTAGCCAGTGTTCTAACAGAATACTAACTCAGCCTGTGTTCTAACAGAATGTGGACTCAGATTTTGTTCAAAAATTACTCAGTCTGTTTCTAACAGAATATGGACTCAGTCTATGTTTAAAGAATACTCACTCAGCCAGTATTTTACTAGAGTATGGACTCAGCCTGTGTTCTAACAGAATACTCACACAGCCTGTGTTCTAACAGAATATGGACTCAGTCTATATTTAAAGAATACTCACTCACCTCAGTATTCTAACAGAACACTCACGTAGCCTGTGTTCTAACAGAACACTAACTCAGCCTGTTTTCTAACAGAATGTGGATTCAGATCAAAAATTACGAACGCAGTCTGTGTTCTAACAGAATATGGACTTATATTTTGTTCAAAAATTACTCAGTCTGTGTTCTAACAGAATATGGACTCAGTCTATGTTTAAAGAATACTTGCTCAGCCAATATTTTACCAGAGTATGGACTCAGCCTGTGTTCTAACAGAATACTCACACAGCCTGTGTTCTAACAGAATATGGACTCAGTCTATATTTAAAGAATACTCACTCACCTCAGTATTCCAACAGAACATTCACGTAGCCGGTGTTCTAACAGAATACTAACTCAGCCTGTGTTCTAACAGAATGTGGATTCAGATCAAATATTACTAACTCAGTCTGTGTTCTAACAGAATGTGGACTCAGATTTTGTTCAAAAATTATTCAGCCTGTGTTCTAACAGAATGTGGATTCAGATCAAAAATTACTAACTCAGTCTGTGTTCTAACAGAATGTGGGTTCAGATCAAAAATTACTAACTCAGTCTGTGTTCTAACAGAATATGAACTCAGATTTTGTTCAAAAATTACTCAGTCTGTGTTCTAACAGAATATGGACTCAGTCTATATTTAAAGAATACTCACTCACCTCAGTATTCTAACAGAACACTCACGTAGCCAGTGTTCTAACAGAATACTAACTCAGCCTGTGTTCTAACATAATGTGGATTCAGATCAAAAATTACTAACTCAGTTTGTGTTCTAACAGAATGTGGACTCAGATTTTGTTCAAAACTTACTCAGTCTGTTTCTAACAGAATATGGACTCAGTCTATGGTTAAAGAATACTCACTCAGCCAGTATTTTACCAGAGTATGGACTCAGCCTGTGTTCTAACAGAATACTCACACAGCCTGTGTTCTAACAGAATATGGACTCAGTCTATATTTAAAGAATACTGACTCACCTCAGTATTCCAACAGAACACTCACGTAGCCAGTGTCCTAACAGAATACTAACTCAGCCTGTGTTCTAACAGAATGTACATTCAGATCAAATATTAATAACTCAGCATGTGTTCTAACAGAATGTGGATTCAGATCAAATATTACTAACTCAGTCTGTGTTCTAACAGAATATGGACTCAGTCTATGTTTAAAGAATACTCACTCAGCCAGTGTTCTACCAGAATATGGATTCAGACTATTTTCAAGAATACTCACTCAGCCTGTGTTCTAGCAGAACGCTCACTTAGCCTGTGTTCTAACAGAATGTGGACTCAGATATTGTTCAAAAATTACTAACTCAGTCTGTGTTCTAAAAGAATTTGGACGCAGTCTATGTTTAAAAAATACTCACTCACCTCAGTGTTCTAACAGAACACTCACGTAGCCTGTGTTCTAACAGAACACTAACTCAGCCTGTTTTCTAACAAAATGTGGATTCAGATAAAAAATTACTAACGCAGTCTGTGTTCTAACAGAATATGGACTTAGATTTTGTTCAAAAATTACTCAGTCTGTGTTCTAACAGAATATGGACTCAGTCTATGTTTAAAGAATACTCACTCAGCCAGTATTTTACCAGAGTATGGACTCAGCCTGTGTTCTAACAGAACACTCACACAGCCTGTGTTCTAACAGAATATGTACTCAGTCTATATTTAAAGAATACTCACTCACCTCAGTATTCTAACAGAACACTCACGTAGCCAGTGTTCTAACAGAATACTAACTCAGCCTGTGTTCTAACAGAATGTGGACTCAGATTTTGTTCAAAAATTACTCAGTCTGTTTCTAACAGAATATGGACTCAGTCTATGTTTAAAGAATACTCACTCAGCCAGTATTTTACTAGAGTATGGACTCAGCCTGTGTTCTAACAGAATACTCACACAGCCTGTGTTCTAACAGAATATGGACTCAGTCTATATTTAAAGAATACTCACTCACCTCAGTATTCTAACAGAACACTCACGTAGCCTGTGTTCTAACAGAACACTAACTCAGCCTGTTTTCTAACAGAATGTGGATTCAGATCAAAAATTAATAACGCAGTCTGTGTTCTAACAGAATATGGACTTATATTTTGTTCAAAAATTACTCAGTCTGTGTTCTAACAGAATATGGACTCAGTCTATGTTTAAAGAATACTCGCTCAGCCAATATTTTACCAGAGTATGGACTCAGCCTGTGTTCTAACAGAATACTCACACAGCCTGTGTTCTAACAGAATATGGACTCAGTCTATATTTAAAGAATACTCACTCACCTCAGTATTCCAACAGAACACTCACGTAGCCGGTGTTCTAACAGAATACTAACTCAGCCTGTGTTCTAACAGAATGTGGATTCAGATCAAATATTACTAACTCAGTCTGTGTTCTAACAGAATGTGGACTCAGATTTTGTTCAAAACTTACTCAGTCTGTTTCTAACAGAATATGGTCTCAGTCTATGTTTAAAGAATACTCACTCAGCCAGTATTTTACCAGAGTATGGACTCAGCCTGTGTTCTAACAGAATACTCACACAGCCTGTGTTCTAACAGAATATGGACTCAGTCTATATTTAAAGAATACTGACTCACCTCAGTATTCGAACAGTACACTCACGTAGCCAGTGTCCTAACAGAATACTAACTCAGCCTGTGTTCTAACAGAATGTGCATTCAGATCAAATATTAATAACTCAGCATGTGTTCTAACAGAATGTGGATTCAGATCAAATATTACTAACTCAGTCTGTGTTCTAACAGAATATGGACTCAGTCTATGTTTAAAGAATACTCACTCAGCCAGTGTTCTACCAGAATATGGATTCAGACTATTTTCAAGAATACTCACTCAGCCTGTGTTCTAGCAGAACGCTCACTTAGCCTGTGTTCTAACAGAATGTGGACTCAGATATTGTTCAAAAATTACTAACTCAGTCTGTGTTCTAACAGAATTTGGACGCAGTCTATGTTTAAAAAATACTCACTCACCTCAGTGTTCTAACAGAACACTCACGTAGCCTGTGTTCTAACAGAACACTAACTCAGCCTGTTTTCTAACAAAATGTGGATTCAGATAAAAAATTACTAACGCAGTCTGTGTTCTAACAGAATATGGACTTAGATTTTGTTCAAAAATTACTCAGTCTGTGTTCTAACAGAATATGGACTCAGTCTATGTTTAAAGAATACTCACTCAGCCAGTATTTTACCAGAGTATGGACTCAGCCTGTGTTCTAACAGAACACTCACACAGCCTGTGTTCTAACAGAATATGTACTCAGTCTATATTTAAAGAATGCTCACTCACTTCAGTATTCTAACAGAACACTCACGTAGCCAGTGTTCTAACAGAATACTAACTCAGCCTGTGTTCAAACAGAATGTGGACTCAGATTTTGTTCAAAAATTACTCAGTCTGTTTCTAACAGAATATGGACTCAGTCTATGTTTAAAGAATACTCACTCAGCCACTATTTTACTAGAGTATGGACTCAGCCTGTGTTCTAACAGAATACTCACACAGCCTGTGTTCTAACAGAATATGGACTCAGTCTATATTTAAAGAATACTCACTCACCTCAGTATTCTAACAGAACACTCACGTAGCCTGTGTTCTAACAGAACACTAACTCAGCCTGTTTTCTAACAGAATGTGGACTCAGATCTAAAATTACGAACGCAGTCTGTGTTCTAACAGAATATGGACTTATATTTTGTTCAAAAATTACTCAGTCTGTGTTCTAACAGAATATGAACTCAGTCTATGTTTAAAAATACTCGCTCAGCCAATATTTTACCAGAGTATGGACTCAGCCTGTGTTCTAACAGAATACTCACACAGCCTGTGTTCTAACAGAATATGGACTCAGTCTATATTTAAAGAATACTCACTCACCTCAGTATTCCAACAGAACACTCACGTAGCCGGGGTTCTAACAGAATACTAACTCAGCCTGTGTTCTAACAGAATGTGGATTCAGATCAAATATTACTAACTCAGTCTGTGTTCTAACAGAATGTGGACTCAGATTTTGTTCAAAAATTATTCAGCCTGTGTTCTAACAGAATGTGGATTCAGATCAAAAATTACTAACTCAGTCTGTGTTCTAACAGAATGTGGGTTCAGATCAAAAATTACTAACTCAGTCTGTGTTCTAACAGAATATGAACTCAGATTTTGTTCAAAAATTACTCAGTCTGTGTTCTAACAGAATATGGACTCAGTCTATATTTAAACAATACTCACTCACCTCAGTATTCTAACAGAACACTCACGTAGCCAGTGTTCTAACAGAATACTAACTCAGCCTGTGTTCTAACATAATGTGGATTCAGATCAAAAATTACTAACTCAGTCTGTGTTCTAACAGAATGTGGACTCAGATTTTGTTCAAAACTTACTCAGTCTGTTTCTAACAGAATATGGACTCAGTCTATGTTTAAAGAATACTCACTCAGCCAGTATTTTACCAGAGTATGGACTCAGCCTGTGTTCTAACAGAATACTCACACAGCCTGTGTTCTAACATAATATGGACTCAGTCTATATTTAAAGAATACTGACTCACCTCAGTATTCCAACAGAACACTCACGTAGCCAGTGTCCTAACAGAATACTAACTCAGCCTGTGTTCTAACAGAATGTGCATTCAGATCAAATATTAATAACTCAGTCTGTGTTCTAACAGAATGTGGACTCAGATTTTGTTCAAAAATTACTCAGTCTGTTTCTAACAGAATATGGACTCAGTCTATGTTTAAAGAATACTCACTCAGCCAGTATTTTACCAGAGTATGGACTCAGCCTGTGTTCTAACAGAATACTCACACAGCCTGTGTTCTAACAGAATATGTATTCAGTCTATATTTAAAGAATACTCACTCACCTCAGTATTCTAACAGAACACTCACGTAGCCAGTGTTCTAACAGAATACTAACTCAGCCTGTGTTCTAACAGAATGTGGATTCAGATCAAAAATTACTAACTCAGTCTGTGTTCTAACAGAATGTGGACTCAGATTTTGTTCAAAAATTACTCAGTCTGTTTCTAACAGAATATGGACTCAGTCTATGTTTAAAGAATACTCACTCAGCCAGTATTTTACCAGAGTACGGACTCAGCCTGTGTTCTAACAGAACACTCACACAGCCTGTGTTCTAACAGAATATGTACTCAGTCTATATTTAAAGAATACTCACTCACCTCAGTTTTCTAACAGAACACTCACGTAGCCAGTGTTCTAACAGAATACTAACTCAGCCTGTGTTCTAACAGAATGTGGACTCAGATTTTGTTCAAAAATTACTCAGTCTGTTTCTAACAGAATATGGACTCAGTCTATGTTTAAAGAATACTCACTCAGCCAGTATTTTACTAGAGTATGGACTCAGCCTGTGTTCTAACAGAATACTCACACAGCCTGTGTTCTAACAGAATATGGACTCAGTCTATATTTAAAGAATACTCACTCACCTCAGTATTCTAACAGAACACTCACGTAGCCTGTGTTCTAACAGAACACTAACTCAGCCTGTTTTCTAACAGAATGTGGATTCAGATCAAAAATTACGAACGCAGTCTGTGTTCTAACAGAATATGGACTTATATTTTGTTCAAAAATTACTCAGTCTGTGTTCTAACAGAATATGGACTCAGTCTATGTTTAAAGAATACTTGCTCAGCCAATATTTTACCAGAGTATGGACTCAGCCTGTGTTCTAACAGAATACTCACACAGCCTGTGTTCTAACAGAATATGGACTCAGTCTATATTTAAAGAATACTCACTCACCTCAGTATTCCAACAGAACATTCACGTAGCCGGTGTTCTAACAGAATACTAACTCAGCCTGTGTTCTAACAGAATGTGGATTCAGATCAAATATTACTAACTCAGTCTGTGTTCTAACAGAATGTGGACTCAGATTTTGTTCAAAAATTATTCAGCCTGTGTTCTAACAGAATGTGGATTCAGATCAAAAATTACTAACTCAGTCTGTGTTCTAACAGAATGTGGGTTCAGATCAAAAATTACTAACTCAGTCTGTGTTCTAACAGAATATGAACTCAGATTTTGTTCAAAAATTACTCAGTCTGTGTTCTAACAGAATATGGACTCAGTCTATATTTAAAGAATACTCACTCACCTCAGTATTCTAACAGAACACTCACGTAGCCAGTGTTCTAACAGAATACTAACTCAGCCTGTGTTCTAACATAATGTGGATTCAGATCAAAAATTACTAACTCAGTTTGTGTTCTAACAGAATGTGGACTCAGATTTTGTTCAAAACTTACTCAGTCTGTTTCTAACAGAATATGGACTCAGTCTATGTTTAAAGAATACTCACTCAGCCAGTATTTTACCAGAGTATGGACTCAGCCTGTGTTCTAACAGAATACTCACACAGCCTGTGTTCTAACAGAATATGGACTCAGTCTATATTTAAAGAATACTGACTCACCTCAGTATTCCAACAGAACACTCACGTAGCCAGTGTCCTAACAGAATACTAACTCAGCCTGTGTTCTAACAGAATGTACATTCAGATCAAATATTAATAACTCAGCATGTGTTCTAACAGAATGTGGATTCAGATCAAATATTACTAACTCAGTCTGTGTTCTAACAGAATATGGACTCAGTCTATGTTTAAAGAATACTCACTCAGCCAGTGTTCTACCAGAATATGGATTCAGACTATTTTCAAGAATACTCACTCAGCCTGTGTTCTAGCAGAACGCTCACTTAGCCTGTGTTCTAACAGAATGTGGACTCAGATATTGTTCAAAAATTACTAACTCAGTCTGTGTTCTAAAAGAATTTGGACGCAGTCTATGTTTAAAAAATACTCACTCACCTCAGTGTTCTAACAGAACACTCACGTAGCCTGTGTTCTAACAGAACACTAACTCAGCCTGTTTTCTAACAAAATGTGGATTCAGATAAAAAATTACTAACGCAGTCTGTGTTCTAACAGAATATGGACTTAGATTTTGTTCAAAAATTACTCAGTCTGTGTTCTAACAGAATATGGACTCAGTCTATGTTTAAAGAATACTCACTCAGCCAGTATTTTACCAGAGTATGGACTCAGCCTGTGTTCTAACAGAACACTCACACAGCCTGTGTTCTAACAGAATATGTACTCAGTCTATATTTAAAGAATACTCACTCACCTCAGTATTCTAACAGAACACTCACGTAGCCAGTGTTCTAACAGAATACTAACTCAGCCTGTGTTCTAACAGAATGTGGACTCAGATTTTGTTCAAAAATTACTCAGTCTGTTTCTAACAGAATATGGACTCAGTCTATGTTTAAAGAATACTCACTCAGCCACTATTTTACTAGAGTATGGACTCAGCCTGTGTTCTAACAGAATACTCACACAGCCTGTGTTCTAACAGAATATGGACTCAGTCTATATTTAAAGAATACTCACTCACCTCAGTATTCTAACAGAACACTCACGTAGCCTGTGTTCTAACAGAACACTAACTCAGCCTGTTTTCTAACAGAATGTGGATTCAGATCAAAAATTACGAACGCAGTCTGTGTTCTAACAGAATATGGACTTATATTTTGTTCAAAAATTACTCAGTCTGTGTTCTAACAGAATATGGACTCAGTCTATGTTTAAAGAATACTCGCTCAGCCAATATTTTACCAGAGTATGGACTCAGCCTGTGTTCTAACAGAATACTCACACAGCCTGTGTTCTAACAGAATATGGACTCAGTCTATATTTAAAGAATACTCACTCACCTCAGTATTCCAACAGAACACTCACGTAGCCGGTGTTCTAACAGAATACTAACTCAGCCTGTGTTCTAACAGAATGTGGATTCAGATCAAATATTACTAACTCAGTCTGTGTTCTAACAGAATGTGGACTCAGATTTTGTTCAAAACTTACTCAGTCTGTTTCTAACAGAATATGGTCTCAGTCTATGTTTAAAGAATACTCACTCAGCCAGTATTTTACCAGAGTATGGACTCAGCCTGTGTTCTAACAGAATACTCACACAGCCTGTGTTCTAACAGAATATGGACTCAGTCTATATTTAAAGAATACTGACTCACCTCAGTATTCGAACAGTACACTCACGTAGCCAGTGTCCTAACAGAATACTAACTCAGCCTGTGTTCTAACAGAATGTGCATTCAGATCAAATATTAATAACTCAGCATGTGTTCTAACAGAATGTGGATTCAGATCAAATATTACTAACTCAGTCTGTGTTCTAACAGAATATGGACTCAGTCTATGTTTAAAGAATACTCACTCAGCCAGTGTTCTACCAGAATATGGATTCAGACTATTTTCAAGAATACTCACTCAGCCTGTGTTCTAGCAGAACGCTCACTTAGCCTGTGTTCTAACAGAATGTGGACTCAGATATTGTTCAAAAATTACTAACTCAGTCTGTGTTCTAACAGAATTTGGACGCAGTCTATGTTTAAAAAATACTCACTCACCTCAGTGTTCTAACAGAACACTCACGTAGCCTGTGTTCTAACAGAACACTAACTCAGCCTGTTTTCTAACAAAATGTGGATTCAGATAAAAAATTACTAACGCAGTCTGTGTTCTAACAGAATATGGACTTAGATTTTGTTCAAAAATTACTCAGTCTGTGTTCTAACAGAATATGGACTCAGTCTATGTTTAAAGAATACTCACTCAGCCAGTATTTTACCAGAGTATGGACTCAGCCTGTGTTCTAACAGAACACTCACACAGCCTGTGTTCTAACAGAATATGTACTCAGTCTATATTTAAAGAATACTCACTCACCTCAGTATTCTAACAGAACACTCACGTAGCCAGTGTTCTAACAGAATACTAACTCAGCCTGTGTTCAAACAGAATGTGGACTCAGATTTTGTTCAAAAATTACTCAGTCTGTTTCTAACAGAATATGGACTCAGTCTATGTTTAAAGAATACTCACTCAGCCACTATTTTACTAGAGTATGGACTCAGCCTGTGTTCTAACAGAATACTCACACAGCCTGTGTTCTAACAGAATATGGACTCAGTCTATATTTAAAGAATACTCACTCACCTCAGTATTCTAACAGAACACTCACGTAGCCTGTGTTCTAACAGAACACTAACTCAGCCTGTTTTCTAACAGAATGTGGATTCAGATCTAAAATTACGAACGCAGTCTGTGTTCTAACAGAATATGGACTTATATTTTGTTCAAAAATTACTCAGTCTGTGTTCTAACAGAATATGAACTCAGTCTATGTTTAAAAATACTCGCTCAGCCAATATTTTACCAGAGTATGGACTCAGCCTGTGTTCTAACAGAATACTCACACAGCCTGTGTTCTAACAGAATATGGACTCAGTCTATATTTAAAGAATACTCACTCACCTCAGTATTCCAACAGAACACTCACGTAGCCGGGGTTCTAACAGAATACTAACTCAGCCTGTGTTCTAACAGAATGTGGATTCAGATCAAATATTACTAACTCAGTCTGTGTTCTAACAGAATGTGGACTCAGATTTTGTTCAAAAATTATTCAGCCTGTGTTCTAACAGAATGTGGATTCAGATCAAAAATTACTAACTCAGTCTGTGTTCTAACAGAATGTGGGTTCAGATCAAAAATTACTAACTCAGTCTGTGTTCTAACAGAATATGAACTCAGATTTTGTTCAAAAATTACTCAGTCTGTGTTCTAACAGAATATGGACTCAGTCTATATTTAAACAATACTCACTCACCTCAGTATTCTAACAGAACACTCACGTAGCCAGTGTTCTAACAGAATACTAACTCAGCCTGTGTTCTAACATAATGTGGATTCAGATCAAAAATTACTAACTCAGTCTGTGTTCTAACAGAATGTGGACTCAGATTTTGTTCAAAACTTACTCAGTCTGTTTCTAACAGAATATGGACTCAGTCTATGTTTAAAGAATACTCACTCAGCCAGTATTTTACCAGAGTATGGACTCAGCCTGTGTTCTAACAGAATACTCACACAGCCTGTGTTCTAACATAATATGGACTCAGTCTATATTTAAAGAATACTGACTCACCTCAGTATTCCAACAGAACACTCACGTAGCCAGTGTCCTAACAGAATACTAACTCAGCCTGTGTTCTAACAGAATGTGCATTCAGATCAAATATTAATAACTCAGTCTGTGTTCTAACAGAATGTGGACTCAGATTTTGTTCAAAAATTACTCAGTCTGTTTCTAACAGAATATGGACTCAGTCTATGTTTAAAGAATACTCACTCAGCCAGTATTTTACCAGAGTATGGACTCAGCCTGTGTTCTAACAGAATACTCACACAGCCTGTGTTCTAACAGAATATGTATTCAGTCTATATTTAAAGAATACTCACTCACCTCAGTATTCTAACAGAACACTCACGTAGCCAGTGTTCTAACAGAATACTAACTCAGCCTGTGTTCTAACAGAATGTGGATTCAGATCAAAAATTACTAACTCAGTCTGTGTTCTAACAGAATGTGGACTCAGATTTTGTTCAAAAATTACTCAGTCTGTTTCTAACAGAATATGGACTCAGTCTATGTTTAAAGAATACTCACTCAGCCAGTATTTTACCAGAGTATGGACTCAGCCTGTGTTCTAACAGAATACTCACACGGCCTGTGTTCTAACAGAATATGGACTCAGTCTATATTTAAAGAATACTCACTCACCTCAGTATTCTAACAGAACACTCACGTAGCCTGTGTTCTAACAGAACACTAACTCAGCCTGCTTTCTAACAGAATGTGGATTCAGATCAAATATTACTAACGCAGTCTGTGTTCTAACAGAATATGGACTTAGATTTTGTTCAAAAATTACTCAGTCTGTGTCCTAACAGAATATGGACTCAGTCTATGTTTAAAGAATACTCACTCAGCCAATATTTTACCAGAGTATGGACTCAGCCTGTGTTCTAACAGAATACTCACACAGCCTGTGTTCTGACAGAATATGGACTCAGTCTATATTTAAAGAATACTCACTCACCTCAGTATTCCAACAGAATACTCACGTAGCCAGTGTTCTAACAGAATACTAACTCAGCATGTGTTCTAACAGAATGTGGATTCAGATCAAATATTACTAACTCAGTCTGTGTTCTAACAGAATATGGACTCAGTCTATGTTTAAAGAATACTCACTCAGCCAGTGTTCTACCAGAATATGGATTCAGACTATTTTCAAGAATACTCACTCAGCCTGTGTTCTAGCAGAACGCTCACTTAGCCTGTGTTCTAACAGAATGTGGACTCAGATATTGTTCAAAAATTACTAACTCAGTCTGTGTTCTAACAGAATTTGGACGCAGTCTATATTTAAAGAATACTCACTCACCTCAGTATTCTAACAGAACACTCACGTAGCCTGTGTTCTAACAGAACACTAACTCAGCCTGTTTTCTAACAGAATGTGGATTCAGATCTAAAATTACGAACGCAGTCTGTGTTCTAACAGAATATGGACTTATATTTTGTTCAAAAATTACTCAGTCTGTGTTCTAACAGAATATGAACTCAGTCTATGTTTAAAGAATACTCGCTCAGCCAATATTTTACCAGAGTATGGACTCAGCCTGTGTTCTAACAGAATACTCACACAGCCTGTGTTCTAACAGAATATGGACTCAGTCTATATTTAAAGAATACTCACTCACCTCAGTATTCCAACAGAACACTCACGTAGCCGGGGTTCTAACAGAATACTAACTCAGCCTGTGTTCTAACAGAATGTGGATTCAGATCAAATATTACTAACTCAGTCTGTGTTCTAACAGAATGTGGACTCAGATTTTGTTCAAAAATTATTCAGCCTGTGTTCTAACAGAATGTGGATTCAGATCAAAAATTACTAACTCAGTCTGTGTTCTAACAGAATGTGGGTTCAGATCAAAAATTACTAACTCAGTCTGTGTTCTAACAGAATATGAACTCAGATTTTGTTCAAAAATTACTCAGTCTGTGTTCTAACAGAATATGGACTCAGTCTATATTTAAACAATACTCACTCACCTCAGTATTCTAACAGAACACTCACGTAGCCAGTGTTCTAACAGAATACTAACTCAGCCTGTGTTCTAACATAATGTGGATTCAGATCAAAAATTACTAACTCAGTCTGTGTTCTAACAGAATGTGGACTCAGATTTTGTTCAAAACTTACTCAGTCTGTTTCTAACAGAATATGGACTCAGTCTATGTTTAAAGAATACTCACTCAGCCAGTATTTTACCAGAGTATGGACTCAGCCTGTGTTCTAACAGAATACTCACACAGCCTGTGTTCTAACATAATATGGACTCAGTCTATATTTAAAGAATACTGACTCACCTCAGTATTCCAACAGAACACTCACGTAGCCAGTGTCCTAACAGAATACTAACTCAGCCTGTGTTCTAACAGAATGTGCATTCAGATCAAATATTAATAACTCAGTCTGTGTTCTAACAGAATGTGGACTCAGATTTTGTTCAAAAATTACTCAGTCTGTTTCTAACAGAATATGGACTCAGTCTATGTTTAAAGAATACTCACTCAGCCAGTATTTTACCAGAGTATGGACTCAGCCTGTGTTCTAACAGAATACTCACACAGCCTGTGTTCTAACAGAATATGTATTCAGTCTATATTTAAAGAATACTCACTCACCTCAGTATTCTAACAGAACACTCACGTAGCCAGTGTTCTAACAGAATACTAACTCAGCCTGTGTTCTAACAGAATGTGGATTCAGATCAAAAATTACTAACTCAGTCTGTGTTCTAACAGAATGTGGACTCAGATTTTGTTCAAAAATTACTCAGTCTGTTTCTAACAGAATATGGACTCAGTCTATGTTTAAAGAATACTCACTCAGCCAGTATTTTACCAGAGTATGGACTCAGCCTGTGTTCTAACAGAATACTCACACGGCCTGTGTTCTAACAGAATATGGACTCAGTCTATATTTAAAGAATACTCACTCACCTCAGTATTCTAACAGAACACTCACGTAGCCTGTGTTCTAACAGAACACTAACTCAGCCTGCTTTCTAACAGAATGTGGATTCAGATCAAATATTACTAACGCAGTCTGTGTTCTAACAGAATATGGACTTAGATTTTGTTCAAAAATTACTCAGTCTGTGTTCTAACAGAATATGGACTCAGTCTATGTTTAAAGAATACTCACTCAGCCAATATTTTACCAGAGTATGGACTCAGCCTGTGTTCTAACAGAATACTCACACAGCCTGTGTTCTGACAGAATATGGACTCAGTCTATATTTAAAGAATACTCACTCACCTCAGTATTCCAACAGAATACTCACGTAGCCAGTGTTCTAACAGAATACTAACTCAGCATGTGTTCTAACAGAATGTGGATTCAGATCAAATATTACTAACTCAGTCTGTGTTCTAACAAAATATGGACTCAGTCTATGTTTAAAGAATACTCACTCAGCCAGTGTTCTACCAGAATATGGATTCAGACTATTTTCAAGAATACTCACTCAGCCTGTGTTCTAGCAGAACGCTCACTTAGCCTGTGTTCTAACAGAATGTGGACTCAGATATTGTTCAAAAATTACTAACTCAGTCTGTGTTCTAACAGAATTTGGACACAGTCTATGTTTAAAAAATACTCACTCACCTCAGTGTTCTAACAGAACACTCACGTAGCCTGTGTTCTAACAGAACACTAACTCAGCCTGTTTTCTAACAAAATGTGGATTCAGATAAAAAATTACTAACGCAGTCTGTGTTCTAACAGAATATGGACTTAGATTTTGTTCAAAAATTACTCAGTCTGTGTTCTAACAGAATATGGACTCAGTCTATGTTTAAAGAATACTCACTCAGCCAGTATTTTACCAGAGTATGGACTCAGCCTGTGTTCTAACAGAACACTCACACAGCCTGTGTTCTAACAGAATATGTACTCAGTCTATATTTAAAGAATACTCACTCACCTCAGTTTTCTAACAGAACACTCACGTAGCCAGTGTTCTAACAGAATACTAACTCAGCCTGTGTTCTAACAGAATGTGGACTCAGATTTTGTTCAAAAATTACTCAGTCTGTTTCTAACAGAATATGGAATCAGTCTATGTTTAAAGAATACTCACTCAGCCAGTATTTTACTAGAGTATGGACTCAGCCTGTGTTCTAACAGAATACTCACACAGCCTGTGTTCTAACAGAATATGGACTCAGTCTATATTTAAAGAATACTCACTCACCTCAGTATTCTAACAGAACACTCACGTAGCCTGTGTTCTAACAGAACACTAACTCAGCCTGTTTTCTAACAGAATGTGGATTCAGATCAAAAATTACGAACGCAGTCTGTGTTCTAACAGAATATGGACTTATATTTTGTTCAAAAATTACTCAGTCTGTGTTCTAACAGAATATGGACTCAGTCTATGTTTAAAGAATACTCGCTCAGCCAATATTTTACCAGAGTATGGACTCAGCCTGTGTTCTAACAGAATACTCACACAGCCTGTGTTCTAACAGAATATGGACTCAGTCTATATTTAAAGAATACTCACTCACCTCAGTATTCCAACAGAACACTCACGTAGCCGGTGTTCTAACAGAATACTAACTCAGCCTGTGTTTCAACAGAATGTGGATTCAGATCAAATATTACTAACTCTGTCTGTGTTCTAACAGAATGTGGACTCAGATTTTGTTCAAAAATTATTCAGCCTGTGTTCTAACAGAATGTGGATTCAGATCAAAAATTACTAACTCAGTCTGTGTTCTAACAGAATGTGGGTTCAGATCAAAAATTACTAACTCAGTCTGTGTTCTAACAGAATATGAACTCAGATTTTGTTCAAAAATTACTCAGTCTGTGTTCTAACAGAATATGGACTCAGTCTATATTTAAAGAATACTCACTCACCTCAGTATTCTAACAGAACACTCACGTAGCCAGTGTTCTAACAGAATACTAACTCAGCCTGTGTTCTAACATAATGTGGATTCAGATCAAAAATTACTAACTCAGTTTGTGTTCTAACAGAATGTGGACTCAGATTTTGTTCAAAACTTAGTCTGTTTCTAACAGAATATGGACACAGTCTATGTTTAAAGAATACTCACTCAGCCAGTATTTTACCAGAGTATGGACTCAGCCTGTGTTCTAACAGAATACTCACACAGCCTGTGTTCTAACAGAATATGTATTCAGTCTATATTTAAAGAATACTCACTCACTTCAGTATTCTAACAGAACACTCACGTAGCCAGTGTTCTAACAGAATACTAACTCAGCCTGTGTTCTAACAGAATGTGGATTCAGATCAAAAATTACTAACTCAGTCTGTGTTCTAACAGAATGTGGACTCAGATTTTGTTCAAAAATTACTCAGTCTGTTTCTAACAGAATATGGACTCAGTCTATGTTTAAAGAATACACACTCAGCCAGTATTTTACCAGAGTATGGACTCAGCCTGTGTTCTAACAGAATACTCACACAGCCTGTGTTCTAACAGAATATGTATTCAGTCTATATTTAAAGAATACTCACTCACCTCAGTATTCTAACAGAACACTCACGTAGCCAGTGTTCTAACAGAATACTAACTCAGCCTGTGTTCTAACAGAATGTGGATTCAGATCAAAAATTACTAACTCAGTCTGTGTTTTAACAGAATGTGGACTCAGTCTATGTTTAAAGAATACTCACTCAGCCAGTATTTTACCAGAGTATGGACTCAGCCTGTGTTCTAACAGAATACTCACACAGCCTGTGTTCTAACAGAATATGTATTCAGTCTATATTTAAAGAATACTCACTCACCTCAGTATTCTAACAGAACACTCACGTAGCCAGTGTTCTAACAGAATACTAACTCAGCCTGTGTTCTAACAGAATGTGGATTCAGATCAAAAATTACTAACTCAGTCTGTGTTCTAACAGAATGTGGACTCAGATTTTGTTCAAAAATTACTCAGTCTGTTTCTAACAGAATATGGACTCAGTCTATGTTTAAAGAATACTCACTCAGCCAGTATTTTACCAGAGTATGGACTCAGCCTGTGTTCTAACAGAATACTCACACGGCCTGTGTTCTAACAGAATATGGACTCAGACTATATTTAAAGAATACTCACTCACCTCAGTATTCTAACAGAACACTCACGTAGCCTGTGTTCTAACAGAACACTAACTCAGCCTGCTTTCTAACAGAATGTGGATTCAGATCAAATATTACTAACGCAGTCTGTGTTCTAACAGAATATGGACTTAGATTTTGTTCAAAAATTACTCAGTCTGTGTTCTAACAGAATATGCACTCAGTCTATGTTTAAAGAATACTCACTCAGCCAATATTTTACCAGAGTATGGACTCAGCCTGTGTTCTAACAGAATACTCACACGGCCTGTGTTCTAACAGAATATGGACTCAGACTATATTTAAAGAATACTCACTCACCTCAGTATTCCAACAGAATACTCACGTAGCCAGTGTTCTAACAGAATACTAACTCAGCATGTGTTCTAACAGAATGTGGATTCAGATCAAATATTACTAACTCAGTCTGTGTTCTAACAGAATATGGACTCAGTCTATGTTTAAAGAATACTCACTCAGCCAGTGTTCTACCAGAATATGGATTCAGACTATTTTCAAGAATACTCACTCAGCCTGTGTTCTAGCAGAACGCTCACTTAGCCTGTGTTCTAACAGAATGTGGACTCAGATATTGTTCAAAAATTACTAACTCAGTCTGTGTTCTAACAGAATTTGGACGCAGTCTATGTTTAAAAAATACTCACTCACCTCAGTGTTCTAACAGAACACTCACGTAGCCTGTGTTCTAACAGAACACTAACTCAGCCTGTTTTCTAACAAAATGTGGATTCAGATAAAAAATTACTAACGCAGTCTGTGTTCTAACAGAATATGGACTTAGATTTTGTTCAAAAATTACTCAGTCTGTGTTCTAACAGAATATGGACTCAGTCTATGTTTAAAGAATACTCACTCAGCCAGTATTTTACCAGAGTATGGACTCAGCCTGTGTTCTAACAGAACACTCACACAGCCTGTGTTCTAACAGAATATGTACTCAGTCTATATTTAAAGAATACTCACTCACCTCAGTTTTCTAACAGAACACTCACGTAGCCAGTGTTCTAACAGAATACTAACTCAGCCTGTGTTCTAACAGAATGTGGACTCAGATTTTGTTCAAAAATTACTCAGTCTGTTTCTAACAGAATATGGAATCAGTCTATGTTTAAAGAATACTCACTCAGCCAGTATTTTACTAGAGTATGGACTCAGCCTGTGTTCTAACAGAATACTCACACAGCCTGTGTTCTAACAGAATATGGACTCAGTCTATATTTAAAGAATACTCACTCACCTCAGTATTCTAACAGAACACTCACGTAGCGTGTGTTCTAACAGAACACTAACTCAGCCTGTTTTCTAACAGAATGTGGATTCAGATCAAAAATTACGAACGCAGTCTGTGTTCTAACAGAATATGGACTTATATTTTGTTCAAAAATTACTCAGTCTGTGTTCTAACAGAATATGGACTCAGTCTATGTTTAAAGAATACTCGCTCAGCCAATATTTTACCAGAGTATGGACTCAGCCTGTGTTCTAACAGAATACTCACACAGCCTGTGTTCTAACAGAATATGGACTCAGTCTATATTTAAAGAATACTCACTCACCTCAGTATTCCAACAGAATACTCACGTAGCCGGTGTTCTAACAGAATACTAACTCAGCCTGTGTTTCAACAGAATGTGGATTCAGATCAAATATTACTAACTCAGTCTGTGTTCTAACAGAATGTGGACTCAGATTTTGTTCAAAAATTATTCAGCCTGTGTTCTAACAGAATGTGGATTCAGATCAAAAATTACTAACTCAGTCTGTGTTCTAACAGAATGTGGGTTCAGATCAAAAATTACTAACTCAGTCTGTGTTCTAACAGAATATGAACTCAGATTTTGTTCAAAAATTACTCAGTCTGTGTTCTAACAGAATATGGACTCAGTCTATATTTAAAGAATACTCACTCACCTCAGTATTCTAACAGAACACTCACGTAGCCAGTGTTCTAACAGAATACTAACTCAGCCTGTGTTCTAACATAATGTGGATTCAGATCAAAAATTACTAACTCAGTTTGTGTTCTAACAGAATGTGGACTCAGATTTTGTTCAAAACTTAGTCTGTTTCTAACAGAATATGGACTCAGTCTATGTTTAAAGAATACTCACTCAGCCAGTATTTTACCAGAGTATGGACTCAGCCTGTGTTCTAACAGAATACTCACACAGCCTGTGTTCTAACAGAATATGTATTCAGTCTATATTTAAAGAATACTGACTCAACTCAGTATTCCAACAGAACACTCACGTAGCCAGTGTCCTAACAGAACACTAACTCAGCCTGTTTTCTAACAGAATGTGGATTCAGATCAAAAATTACGAACGCAGTCTGTGTTCTAACAGAATATGGACTTATATTTTGTTCAAAAATTACTCAGTCTGTGTTCTAACAGAATATGGACTCAGTCTATGTTTAAAGAATACTCGCTCAGCCAATATTTTACCAGAGTATGGACTCAGCCTGTGTTCTAACAGAATACTCACACAGCCTGTGTTCTAACAGAATATGGACTCAGTCTATATTTAAAGAATACTCACTCACCTCAGTATTCCAACAGAACACTCACGTAGCCGGTGTTCTAACAGAATACTAACTCAGCCTGTGTTTCAACAGAATGTGGATTCAGATCAAATATTACTAACTCTGTCTGTGTTCTAACAGAATGTGGACTCAGATTTTGTTCAAAAATTATTCAGCCTGTGTTCTAACAGAATGTGGATTCAGATCAAAAATTACTAACTCAGTCTGTGTTCTAACAGAATGTGGGTTCAGATCAAAAATTACTAACTCAGTCTGTGTTCTAACAGAATATGAACTCAGATTTTGTTCAAAAATTACTCAGTCTGTGTTCTAACAGAATATGGACTCAGTCTATATTTAAAGAATACTCACTCACCTCAGTATTCTAACAGAACACTCACGTAGCCAGTGTTCTAACAGAATACTAACTCAGCCTGTGTTCTAACATAATGTGGATTCAGATCAAAAATTACTAACTCAGTTTGTGTTCTAACAGAATGTGGACTCAGATTTTGTTCAAAACTTAGTCTGTTTCTAACAGAATATGGACTCAGTCTATGTTTAAAGAATACTCACTCAGCCAGTATTTTACCAGAGTATGGACTCAGCCTGTGTTCTAACAGAATACTCACACAGCCTGTGTTCTAACAGAATATGTATTCAGTCTATATTTAAAGAATACTCACTCACTTCAGTATTCTAACAGAACACTCACGTAGCCAGTGTTCTAACAGAATACTAACTCAGCCTGTGTTCTAAGAGATTGTGGATTCAGATCAAAAATTACTAACTCAGTCTGTGTTCTAACAGAATGTGGACTCAGATTTTGTTCAAAAATTACTCAGTCTGTTTCTAACAGAATATGGACTCAGTCTATGTTTAAAGAATACTCACTCAGCCAGTATTTTACCAGAGTATGGACTCAGCCTGTGTTCTAACAGAATACTCACACAGCCTGTGTTCTAACAGAATATGTATTCAGTCTATATTTAAAGAATACTCACTCACCTCAGTATTCTAACAGAACACTCACGTAGCCAGTGTTCTAACAGAATACTAACTCAGCCTGTGTTCTAACAGAATGTGGATTCAGATCAAAAATTACTAACTCAGTCTGTGTTTTAACAGAATGTGGACTCAGATTTTGTTCAAAAATTACTCAGTCTGTTTCTAACAGAATATGGACTCAGTCTATGTTTAAAGAATACTCACTCAGCCAGTATTTTACCAGAGTATGGACTCAGCCTGTGTTCTAACAGAATACTCACACAGCCTGTGTTCTAACAGAATATGGACTCAGTCTATATTTAAAGAATACTGACTCACCTCAGTATTCCAACAGAACACTCACGTAGCCAGTGTCCTAACAGAATACTAACTCAGCCTGTGTTCTAACAGAATGTGCATTCAGATCAAATATTAATAACTCAGCATGTGTTCTAACAGAATGTGGATTCAGATCAAATATTACTAACTCAGTCTGTGTTCTAACAGAATATGGACTCAGTCTATGTTTAAAGAATACTCACTCAGCCAGTGTTCTACCAGAATATGGATTCAGACTATTTTCAAGAATACTCACTCAGCCTGTGTTCTAGCAGAACGCTCACTTAGCCTGTGTTCTAACAGAATGTGGACTCAGATATTGTTCAAAAATTACTAACTCAGTCTGTGTTCTAACAGAATTTGGACGCAGTCTATGTTTAAAAAATACTCACTCACCTCAGTGTTCTAACAGAACACTCACGTAGCCTGTGTTCTAACAGAACACTAACTCAGCCTGTTTTCTAACAAAATGTGGATTCAGATAAAAAATTACTAACGCAGTCTGTGTTCTAACAGAATATGGACTTAGATTTTGTTCAAAAATTACTCAGTCTGTGTTCTAACAGAATATGGACTCAGTCTATGTTTAAAGAATACTCACTCATCCAGTATTTTACCAGAGTACGGACTCAGCCTGTGTTCTAACAGAACACTCACACAGCCTGTGTTCTAACAGAATATGTACTCAGTCTATATTTAAAGAATACTCACTCACCTCAGTTTTCTAACAGAACACTCACGTAGCCAGTGTTCTAACAGAATACTAACTCAGCCTGTGTTCTAACAGAATGTGGACTCAGATTTTGTTCAAAAATTACTCAGTCTGTTTCTAACAGAATATGGACTCAGTCTATGTTTAAAGAATACTCACTCAGCCAGTATTTTACTAGAGTATGGACTCAGCCTGTGTTCTAACAGAATACTCACACAGCCTGTGTTCTAACAGAATATGGACTCAGTCTATATTTAAAGAATACTCACTCACCTCAGTATTCTAACAGAACACTCACGTAGCCTGTGTTCTAACAGAACACTAACTCAGCCTGTTTTCTAACAGAATGTGGATTCAGATCAAAAATTACGAACGCAGTCTGTGTTCTAACAGAATATGGACTTATATTTTGTTCAAAAATTACTCAGTCTGTGTTCTAACTGAATATGGACTCAGTCTATGTTTAAAGAATACTTGCTCAGCCAATATTTTACCAGAGTATGGACTCAGCCTGTGTTCTAACAGAATACTCACACAGCCTGTGTTCTAACAGAATATGGACTCAGTCTATATTTAAAGAATACTCACTCACCTCAGTATTCCAACAGAACATTCACGTAGCCGGTGTTCTAACAGAATACTAACTCAGCCTGTGTTCTAACAGAATGTGGATTCAGATCAAATATTACTAACTCAGTCTGTGTTCTAACAGAATGTGGACTCAGATTTTGTTCAAAAATTATTCAGCCTGTGTTCTAACAGAATGTGGATTCAGATCAAAAATTACTAACTCAGTCTGTGTTCTAACAGAATGTGGGTTCAGATCAAAAATTACTAACTCAGTCTGTGTTCTAACAGAATATGAACTCAGATTTTGTTCAAAAATTACTCAGTCTGTGTTCTAACAGAATATGGACTCAGTCTATATTTAAAGAATACTCACTCACCTCAGTATTCTAACAGAACACTCACGTAGCCAGTGTTCTAACAGAATACTAACTCAGCCTGTGTTCTAACATAATGTGGATTCAGATCAAAAATTACTAACTCAGTTTGTGTTCTAACAGAATGTGGACTCAGATTTTGTTCAAAACTTACTCAGTCTGTTTCTAACAGAATATGGACTCAGTCTATGTTTAAAGAATACTCACTCAGCCAGTATTTTACCAGAGTATGGACTCAGCCTGTGTTCTAACAGAATACTCACACAGCCTGTGTTCTAACAGAATATGGACTCAGTCTATATTTAAAGAATACTGACTCACCTCAGTATTCCAACAGAACACTCACGTAGCCAGTGTCCTAACAGAATACTAACTCAGCCTGTGTTCTAACAGAATGTACATTCAGATCAAATATTAATAACTCAGCATGTGTTCTAACAGAATGTGGATTCAGATCAAATATTACTAACTCAGTCTGTGTTCTAACAGAATATGGACTCAGTCTATGTTTAAAGAATACTCACTCAGCCAGTGTTCTACCAGAATATGGATTCAGACTATTTTCAAGAATACTCACTCAGCCTGTGTTCTAGCAGAACGCTCACTTAGCCTGTGTTCTAACAGAATGTGGACTCAGATATTGTTCAAAAATTACTAACTCAGTCTGTGTTCTAAAAGAATTTGGACGCAGTCTATGTTTAAAAAATACTCACTCACCTCAGTGTTCTAACAGAACACTCACGTAGCCTGTGTTCTAACAGAACACTAACTCAGCCTGTTTTCTAACAAAATGTGGATTCAGATAAAAAATTACTAACGCAGTCTGTGTTCTAACAGAATATGGACTTAGATTTTGTTCAAAAATTACTCAGTCTGTGTTCTAACAGAATATGGACTCAGTCTATGTTTAAAGAATACTCACTCAGCCAGTATTTTACCAGAGTATGGACTCAGCCTGTGTTCTAACAGAACACTCACACAGCCTGTGTTCTAACAGAATATGTACTCAGTCTATATTTAAAGAATACTCACTCACCTCAGTATTCTAACAGAACACTCACGTAGCCAGTTTTCTAACAGAATACTAACTCAGCCTGTGTTCTAACAGAATGTGGACTCAGATTTTGTTCAAAAATTACTCAGTCTGTTTCTAACAGAATATGGACTCAGTCTATGTTTAAAGAATACTCACTCAGCCAGTATTTTACTAGAGTATGGACTCAGCCTGTGTTCTAACAGAATACTCACACAGCCTGTGTTCTAACAGAATATGGACTCAGTCTATATTTAAAGAATACTCACTCACCTCAGTATTCTAACAGAACACTCACGTAGCCTGTGTTCTAACAGAACACTAACTCAGCCTGTTTTCTAACAGAATGTGGATTCACATCAAAAATTACGAACGCAGTCTGTGTTCTAACAGAATATGGACTTATATTTTGTTCAAAAATTACTCAGTCTGTGTTCTAACAGAATATGGACTCAGTCTATGTTTAAAGAATACTCGCTCAGCCAATATTTTACCAGAGTATGGACTCAGCCTGTGTTCTAACAGAATACTCACACAGCCTGTGTTCTAACAGAATATGGACTCAGTCTATATTTAAAGAATACTCACTCACCTCAGTATTCCAACAGAACACTCACGTAGCCGGTGTTCTAACAGAATACTAACTCAGCCTGTGTTCTAACAGAATGTGGATTCAGATCAAATATTACTAACTCAGTCTGTGTTCTAACAGAATGTGGACTCAGATTTTGTTCAAAACTTACTCAGTCTGTTTCTAACAGAATATGGACTCAGTCTATGTTTAAAGAATACTCACTCAGCCAGTATTTTACCAGAGTATGGACTCAGCCTGTGTTCTAACAGAATACTCACACAGCCTGTGTTCTAACAGAATATGGACTCAGTCTATATTTAAAGAATACTGACTCACCTCAGTATTCGAACAGAACACTCACGTAGCCAGTGTCCTAACAGAATACTAACTCAGCCTGTGTTCTAACAGAATGTGCATTCAGATCAAATATTAATAACTCAGCATGTGTTCTAACAGAATGTGGATTCAGATCAAATATTACTAACTCAGTCTGTGTTCTAACAGAATATGGACTCAGTCTATGTTTAAAGAATACTCACTCAGCCAGTGTTCTACCAGAATATGGATTCAGACTATTTTCAAGAATACTCACTCAGCCTGTGTTCTAGCAGAACGCTCACTTAGCCTGTGTTCTAACAGAATGTGGACTCAGATATTGTTCAAAAATTACTAACTCAGTCTGTGTTCTAACAGAATTTGGACGCAGTCTATGTTTAAAAAATACTCACTCACCTCAGTGTTCTAACAGAACACTCACGTAGCCTGTGTTCTAACAGAACACTAACTCAGCCTGTTTTCTAACAAAATGTGGATTCAGATAAAAAATTACTAACGCAGTCTGTGTTCTAACAGAATATGGACTTAGATTTTGTTCAAAAATTACTCAGTCTGTGTTCTAACAGAATATGGACTCAGTCTATGTTTAAAGAATACTCACTCAGCCAGTATTTTACCAGAGTATGGACTCAGCCTGTGTTCTAACAGAACACTCACACAGCCTGTGTTCTAACAGAATATGTACTCAGTCTATATTTAAAGAATACTCACTCACCTCAGTATTCTAACAGAACACTCACGTAGCCAGTGTTCTAACAGAATACTAACTCAGCCTGTGTTCAAACAGAATGTGGACTCAGATTTTGTTCAAAAATTACTCAGTCTGTTTCTAACAGAATATGGACTCAGTCTATGTTTAAAGAATACTCACTCAGCCACTATTTTACTAGAGTATGGACTCAGCCTGTGTTCTAACAGAATACTCACACAGCCTGTGTTCTAACAGAATATGGACTCAGTCTATATTTAAAGAATACTCACTCACCTCAGTATTCTAACAGAACACTCACGTAGCCTGTGTTCTAACAGAACACTAACTCAGCCTGTTTTCTAACAGAATGTGGATTCAGATCTAAAATTACGAACGCAGTCTGTGTTCTAACAGAATATGGACTTATATTTTGTTCAAAAATTACTCAGTCTGTGTTCTAACAGAATATGAACTCAGTCTATGTTTAAAGAATACTCGCTCAGCCAATATTTTACCAGAGTATGGACTCAGCCTGTGTTCTAACAGAATACTCACACAGCCTGTGTTCTAACAGAATATGGACTCAGTCTATATTTAAAGAATACTCACTCACCTCAGTATTCCAACAGAACACTCACGTAGCCGGGGTTCTAACAGAATACTAACTCAGCCTGTGTTCTAACAGAATGTGGATTCAGATCAAATATTACTAACTCAGTCTGTGTTCTAACAGAATGTGGACTCAGATTATGTTCAAAAATTATTCAGCCTGTGTTCTAACAGAATGTGGATTCAGATCAAAAATTACTAACTCAGTCTGTGTTCTAACAGAATGTGGGTTCAGATCAAAAATTACTAACTCAGTCTGTGTTCTAACAGAATATGAACTCAGATTTTGTTCAAAAATTACTCAGTCTGTGTTCTAACAGAATATGGACTCAGTCTATATTTAAACAATACTCACTCACCTCAGTATTCTAACAGAACACTCACGTAGCCAGTGTTCTAACAGAATACTAACTCAGCCTGTGTTCTAACATAATGTGGATTCAGATCAAAAATTACTAACTCAGTCTGTGTTCTAACAGAATGTGGACTCAGATTTTGTTCAAAACTTACTCAGTCTGTTTCTAACAGAATATGGACTCAGTCTATGTTTAAAGAATACTCGCTCAGCCAGTATTTTACCAGAGTATGGACTCAGCCTGTGTTCTAACAGAATACTCACACAGCCTGTGTTCTAACATAATATGGACTCAGTCTATATTTAAAGAATACTGACTCACCTCAGTATTCCAACAGAACACTCACGTAGCCAGTGTCCTAACAGAATACTAACTCAGCCTGTGTTCTAACAGAATGTGCATTCAGATCAAATATTAATAACTCAGTCTGTGTTCTAACAGAATGTGGACTCAGATTTTGTTCAAAAATTACTCAGTCTGTGTTCTAACAGAATATGGACTAAGTCTATGTTTAAAGAATACTCACTCAGCTCAGTGTTCTAACATAACACTCACTTAGCCTGTGTTCTAACAGAATGTGGGTTCAGATCAAAAATTACTAACTCAGTCTGTGTTCTAACAGAATATGAACTCAGATTTTGTTCAAAAACTACTCAGTCTGTGTTCTAACAGAATATGGACTCAGTCTATGTTTAAAGAATACTCACTCAGCCAGTGTTCTACCAGAATACGGATTCAGACTATTTTCAAGAATACTCACTCAGCCTATGTTCTAGCAGAACGCTCATTTAGCCTGTGTTCTAACAGAATGTGGACTCAGATATTGTTCAAAAATTACTAACTCAGTCTGTGTTCTAAAAGAATTTGGACGCAGTCTATGTTTAAAAAATACTCACTCACCTCAGTGTTCTAACAGAACACTCACGTAGCCTGTGTTCTAACAGAACACTAACTCAGCCTGTTTTCTAACAAAATGTGGATTCAGATAAAAAATTACTAACGCAGTCTGTGTTCTAACAGAATATGGACTTAGATTTTGTTCAAAAATTACTCAGTCTGTGTTCTAACAGAATATGGACTCAGTCTATGTTTAAAGAATACTCACTCAGCCAGTATTTTACCAGAGTATGGACTCAGCCTGTGTTCTAACAGAACACTCACACAGCCTGTGTTCTAACAGAATATGTACTCAGTCTATATTTAAAGAATACTCACTCACCTCAGTATTCTAACAGAACACTCACGTAGCCAGTGTTCTAACAGAATACTAACTCAGCCTGTGTTCTAACAGAATGTGGACTCAGATTTTGTTCAAAAATTACTCAGTCTGTTTCTAACAGAATATGGACTCAGTCTATGTTTAAAGAATACTCACACAGCCAGTATTTTACTAGAGTATGGACTCAGCCTGTGTTCTAACAGAATACTCACACAGCCTGTGTTCTAACAGAATATGGACTCAGTCTATATTTAAAGAATACTCACTCACCTCAGTATTCTAACAGAACACTCACGTAGCCTGTGTTCTAACAGAACACTAACTCAGCCTGTTTTCTAACAGAATGTGGATTCAGATCAAAAATTACGAACGCAGTCTGTGTTCTAACAGAATATGGACTTATATTTTGTTCAAAAATTACTCAGTCTGTGTTCTAACAGAATATGGACTCAGTCTATGTTTAAAGAATACTCGCTCAGCCAATATTTTACCAGAGTATGGACTCAGCCTGTGTTCTAACAGAATACTCACACAGCCTGTGTTCTAACAGAATATGGACTCAGTCTATATTTAAAGAATACTCACTCACCTCAGTATTCCAACAGAACACTCACGTAGCCGGTGTTCTAACAGAATACTAACTCAGCCTGTGTTCTAACAGAATGTGGATTCAGATCAAATATTACTAACTCAGTCTGTGTTCTAACAGAATGTGGACTCAGATTTTGTTCAAAACTTACTCAGTCTGTTTCTAACAGAATATGGACTCAGTCTATGTTTAAAGAATACTCACTCAGCCAGTATTTTACCAGAGTATGGACTCAGCCTGTGTTCTAACAGAATACTCACACAGCCTGTGTTCTAACAGAATATGGACTCAGTCTATATTTAAAGAATACTGACTCACCTCAGTATTCGAACAGAACACTCACGTAGCCAGTGTCCTAACAGAATACTAACTCAGCCTGTGTTCTAACAGAATGTGCATTCAGATCAAATATTAATAACTCAGCATGTGTTCTAACAGAATGTGGATTCAGATCAAATATTACTAACTCAGTCTGTGTTCTAACAGAATATGGACTCAGTCTATGTTTAAAGAATACTCACTCAGCCAGTGTTCTACCAGAATATGGATTCAGACTATTATCAAGAATACTCACTCAGCCTGTGTTCTAGCAGAACGCTCACTTAGCCTGTGTTCTAACAGAATGTGGACTCAGATATTGTTCAAAAATTACTAACTCAGTCTGTGTTCTAACAGAATTTGGACGCAGTCTCTGTTTAAAAAATACTCACTCACCTCAGTGTTCTAACAGAACACTCACGTAGCCTGTGTTCTAACAGAACACTAACTCAGCCTGTTTTCTAACAAAATGTGGATTCAGATAAAAAATTACTAACGCAGTCTGTGTTCTAACAGAATATGGACTTAGATTTTGTTCAAAAATTACTCAGTCTGTGTTCTAACAGAATATGGACTCAGTCTATGTTTAAAGAATACTCACTCAGCCAGTATTTTACCAGAGTATGGACTCAGCCTGTGTTCTAACAGAACACTCACACAGCCTGTGTTCTAACAGAATATGTACTCAGTCTATATTTAAAGAATACTCACTCACCTCAGTATTCTAACAGAACACTCACGTAGCCAGTGTTCTAACAGAATACTAACTCAGCCTGTGTTCAAACAGAATGTGGACTCAGATTTTGTTCAAAAATTACTCAGTCTGTTTCTAACAGAATATGGACTCAGTCTATGTTTAAAGAATACTCACTCAGCCACTATTTTACTAGAGTATGGACTCCGCCTGTGTTCTAACAGAATACTCACACAGCCTGTGTTCTAACAGAATATGGACTCAGTCTATATTTAAAGAATACTCACTCACCTCAGTATTCTAACAGAACACTCACGTAGCCTGTGTTCTAACAGAACACTAACTCAGCCTGTTTTCTAACAGAATGTGGATTCAGATCTAAAATTACGAACGCAGTCTGTGTTCTAACAGAATATGGACTTATATTTTGTTCAAAAATTACTCAGTCTGTGTTCTAACAGAATATGAACTCAGTCTATGTTTAAAGAATACTCGCTCAGCCAATATTTTACCAGAGTATGGACTCAGCCTGTGTTCTAACAGAATACTCACACAGCCTGTGTTCTAACAGAATATGGACTCAGTCTATATTTAAAGAATACTCACTCACCTCAGTATTCCAACAGAACACTCACGTAGCCGGGGTTCTAACAGAATACTAACTCAGCCTGTGTTCTAACAGAATGTGGATTCAGATCAAATATTACTAACTCAGTCTGTGTTCTAACAGAATGTGGACTCAGATTTTGTTCAAAAATTATTCAGCCTGTGTTCTAACAGAATGTGGATTCAGATCAAAAATTACTAACTCAGTCTGTGTTCTAACAGAATGTGGGTTCAGATCAAAAATTACTAACTCAGTCTGTGTTCTAACAGAATATGAACTCAGATTTTGTTCAAAAATTACTCAGTCTGTGTTCTAACAGAATATGGACTCAGTCTATATTTAAACAATACTCACTCACCTCAGTATTCTAACAGAACACTCACGTAGCCAGTGTTCTAACAGAATACTAACTCAGCCTGTGTTCTAACATAATGTGGATTCAGATCAAAAATTACTAACTCAGTCTGTGTTCTAACAGAATGTGGACTCAGATTTTGTTCAAAACTTACTCAGTCTGTTTCTAACAGAATATGGACTCAGTCTATGTTTAAAGAATACTCACTCAGCCAGTATTTTACCAGAGTATGGACTCAGCCTGTGTTCTAACAGAATACTCACACAGCCTGTGTTCTAACATAATATGGACTCAGTCTATATTTAAAGAATACTGACTCACCTCAGTATTCCAACAGAACACTCACGTAGCCAGTGTCCTAACAGAATACTAACTCAGCCTGTGTTCTAACAGAATGTGCATTCAGATCAAATATTAATAACTCAGTCTGTGTTCTAACAGAATGTGGACTCAGATTTTGTTCAAAAATTACTCAGTCTGTGTTCTAACAGAATATGGACTAAGTCTATGTTTAAAGAATACTCACTCAGCTCAGTGTTCTAACATAACACTCACTTAGCCTGTGTTCTAACAGAATGTGGGTTCAGATCAAAAATTACTAACTCAGTCTGTGTTCTAACAGAATATGAACTCAGATTTTGTTCAAAAACTACTCAGTCTGTGTTCTAACAGAATATGGACTCAGTCTATGTTTAAAGAATACTCACTCAGCCAGTGTTCTACCAGAATACGGATTCAGACTATTTTCAAGAATACTCACTCAGCCTATGTTCTAGCAGAACGCTCACTTAGCCTGTGTTCTAACAGAATGTGGACTCAGATATTGTTCAAAAATTACTAACTCAGTCTGTGTTCTAAAAGAATTTGGACGCAGTCTATGTTTAAAAAATACTCACTCACCTCAGTGTTCTAACAGAACACTCACGTAGCCTGTGTTCTAACAGAACACTAACTCAGCCTGTTTTCTAACAAAATGTGGATTCAGATAAAAAATTACTAACGCAGTCTGTGTTCTAACAGAATATGGACTTAGATTTTGTTCAAAAATTACTCAGTCTGTGTTCTAACAGAATATGGACTCAGTCTATGTTTAAAGAATACTCACTCAGCCAGTATTTTACCAGAGTATGGACTCAGCCTGTGTTCTAACAGAACACTCACACAGCCTGTGTTCTAACAGAATATGTACTCAGTCTATATTTAAAGAATACTCACTCACCTCAGTATTCTAACAGAACACTCACGTAGCCAGTGTTCTAACAGAATACTAACTCAGCCTGTGTTCTAACAGAATGTGGACTCAGATTTTGTTCAAAAATTACTCAGTCTGTTTCTAACAGAATATGGACTCAGTCTATGTTTAAAGAATACTCACACAGCCAGTATTTTACTAGAGTATGGACTCAGCCTGTGTTCTAACAGAATACTCACACAGCCTGTGTTCTAACAGAATATGGACTCAGTCTATATTTAAAGAATACTCACTCACCTCAGTATTCTAACAGAACACTCACGTAGCCTGTGTTCTAACAGAACACTAACTCAGCCTGTTTTCTAACAGAATGTGGATTCAGATCAAAAATTACGAACGCAGTCTGTGTTCTAACAGAATATGGACTTATATTTTGTTCAAAAATTACTCAGTCTGTGTTCTAACAGAATATGGACTCAGTCTATGTTTAAAGAATACTCGCTCAGCCAATATTTTACCAGAGTATGGACTCAGCCTGTGTTCTAACAGAATACTCACACAGCCTGTGTTCTAACAGAATATGGACTCAGTCTATATTTAAAGAATACTCACTCACCTCAGTATTCCAACAGAACACTCACGTAGCCGGTGTTCTAACAGAATACTAACTCAGCCTGTGTTCTAACAGAATGTGGATTCAGATCAAATATTACTAACTCAGTCTGTGTTCTAACAGAATGTGGACTCAGATTTTGTTCAAAACTTACTCAGTCTGTTTCTAACAGAATATGGACTCAGTCTATGTTTAAAGAATACTCACTCAGCCAGTATTTTACCAGAGTATGGACTCAGCCTGTGTTCTAACAGAATACTCACACAGCCTGTGTTCTAACAGAATATGGACTCAGTCTATATTTAAAGAATACTGACTCACCTCAGTATTCGAACAGAACACTCACGTAGCCAGTGTCCTAACAGAATACTAACTCAGCCTGTGTTCTAACAGAATGTGCATTCAGATCAAATATTAATAACTCAGCATGTGTTCTAACAGAATGTGGATTCAGATCAAATATTACTAACTCAGTCTGTGTTCTAACAGAATATGGACTCAGTCTATGTTTAAAGAATACTCACTCAGCCAGTGTTCTACCAGAATATGGATTCAGACTATTTTCAAGAATACTCACTCAGCCTGTGTTCTAGCAGAACGCTCACTTAGCCTGTGTTCTAACAGAATGTGGACTCAGATATTGTTCAAAAATTACTAACTCAGTCTGTGTTCTAACAGAATTTGGACGCAGTCTATGTTTAAAAAATACTCACTCACCTCAGTGTTCTAACAGAACACTCACGTAGCCTGTGTTCTAACAGAACACTAACTCAGCCTGTTTTCTAACAAAATGTGGATTCAGATCAAAAATTACTAACTCAGTCTGTGTTCTAACAGAATGTGGGTTCAGATCAAAAATTACTAACTCAGTCTGTGTTCTAACAGAATATGAACTCAGATTTTGTTCAAAAATTACTCAGTCTGTGTTCTAACAGAATATGGACTCAGTCTATATTTAAACAATACTCACTCACCTCAGTATTCTAACAGAACACTCACGTAGCCAGTGTTCTAACAGAATACTAACTCAGCCTGTGTTCTAACATAATGTGGATTCAGATCAAAAATTACTAACTCAGTCTGTGTTCTAACAGAATGTGGACTCAGATTTTGTTCAAAACTTACTCAGTCTGTTTCTAACAGAATATGGACTCAGTCTATGTTTAAAGAATACTCACTCAGCCAGTATTTTACCAGAGTATGGACTCAGCCTGTGTTCTAACAGAATACTCACACAGCCTGTGTTCTAACATAATATGGACTCAGTCTATATTTAAAGAATACTGACTCACCTCAGTATTCCAACAGAACACTCACGTAGCAAGTGTCCTAACAGAATACTAACTCAGCCTGTGTTCTAACAGAATGTGCATTCAGATCAAATATTAATAACTCAGTCTGTGTTCTAACAGAATGTGGACTCAGATTTTGTTCAAAAATTACTCAGTCTGTGTTCTAACAGAATATGGACTAAGTCTATGTTTAAAGAATACTCACTCAGCTCAGTGTTCTAACATAACACTCACTTAGCCTGTGTTCTAACAGAATGTGGGTTCAGATCAAAAATTACTAACTCAGTCTGTGTTCTAACAGAATATGAACTCAGATTTTGTTCAAAAACTACTCAGTCTGTGTTCTAACAGAATATGGACTCAGTCTATGTTTAAAGAATACTCACTCAGCCAGTGTTCTACCAGAATACGGATTCAGACTATTTTCAAGAATACTCACTCAGCCTATGTTCTAGCAGAACGCTCACTTAGCCTGTGTTCTAACAGAATGTGGACTCAGATATTGTTCAAAAATTACTAACTCAGTCTGTGTTCTAAAAGAATTTGGACGCAGTCTATGTTTAAAAAATACTCACTCACCTCAGTGTTCTAACAGAACACTCACGTAGCCTGTGTTCTAACAGAACACTAACTCAGCCTGTTTTCTAACAAAATGTGGATTCAGATAAAAAATTACTAACGCAGTCTGTGTTCTAACAGAATATGGACTTAGATTTTGTTCAAAAATTACTCAGTCTGTGTTCTAACAGAATATGGACTCAGTCTATGTTTAAAGAATACTCACTCAGCCAGTATTTTACCAGAGTATGGACTCAGCCTGTGTTCTAACAGAACACTCACACAGCCTGTGTTCTAACAGAATATGTACTCAGTCTATATTTAAAGAATACTCACTCACCTCAGTATTCTAACAGAACACTCACGTAGCCAGTGTTCTAACAGAATACTAACTCAGCCTGTGTTCTAACAGAATGTGGACTCAGATTTTGTTCAAAAATTACTCAGTCTGTTTCTAACAGAATATGGACTCAGTCTATGTTTAAAGAATACTCACACAGCCAGTATTTTACTAGAGTATGGACTCAGCCTGTGTTCTAACAGAATACTCACACAGCCTGTGTTCTAACAGAATATGGACTCAGTCTATATTTAAAGAATACTCACTCACCTCAGTATTCTAACAGAACACTCACGTAGCCTGTGTTCTAACAGAACACTAACTCAGCCTGTTTTCTAACAGAATGTGGATTCAGATCAAAAATTACGAACGCAGTCTGTGTTCTAACAGAATATGGACTTATATTTTGTTCAAAAATTACTCAGTCTGTGTTCTAACAGAATATGGACTCAGTCTATGTTTAAAGAATACTCGCTCAGCCAATATTTTACCAGAGTATGGACTCAGCCTGTGTTCTAACAGAATACTCACACAGCCTGTGTTCTAACAGAATATGGACTCAGTCTATATTTAAAGAATACTCACTCACCTCAGTATTCCAACAGAATACTCACGTAGCCGGTGTTCTAACAGAATACTAACTCAGCCTGTGTTCTAACAGAATGTGGATTCAGATCAAATATTACTAACTCAGTCTGTGTTCTAACAGAATGTGGACTCAGATTTTGTTCAAAACTTACTCAGTCTGTTTCTAACAGAATATGGACTCAGTCTATGTTTAAAGAATACTCACTCAGCCAGTATTTTACCAGAGTATGGACTCAGCCTGTGTTCTAACAGAATACTCACACAGCCTGTGTTCTAACAGAATATGGACTCAGTCTATATTTAAAGAATACTGACTCACCTCAGTATTCCAACAGAACACTCACGTAGCCAGTGTCCTAACAGAATACTAACTCAGCCTGTGTTCTAACAGAATGTGCATTCAGATCAAATATTAATAACTCAGCATGTGTTCTAACAGAATGTGGATTCAGATCAAATATTACTAACTCAGTCTGTGTTCTAACAGAATATGGACTCAGTCTATGTTTAAAGAATACTCACTCAGCCAGTGTTCTACCAGAATATGGATTCAGACTATTTTCAAGAATACTCACTCAGCCTGTGTTCTAGCAGAACGCTCACTTAGCCTGTGTTCTAACAGAATGTGGACTCAGATATTGTTCAAAAATTACTAACTCAGTCTGTGTTCTAACAGAATTTGGACGCAGTCTATGTTTAAAAAATACTCACTCACCTCAGTGTTCTAACAGAACACTCACGTAGCCTGTGTTCTAACAGAACACTAACTCAGCCTGTTTTCTAACAAAATGTGGATTCAGATAAAAAATTACTAACGCAGTCTGTGTTCTAATAGAATATGGACTTAAATTTTGTTCAAAAATTACTCAGTCTGTGTTCTAACAGAATATGGACTCAGTCTATGTTTAAAGAATACTCACTCAGCCAGTATTTTACCAGAGTATGGACTCAGCCTGTGTTCTAACAGAACACTCACACAGCCTGTGTTCTAACAGAATATGTACTCAGTCTATATTTAAAGAATACTCACTCACCTCAGTATTCTAACAGAACACTCACGTAGCCAGTGTTCTAACAGAATACTAACTCAGCCTGTGTTCTAACAGAATGTGGACTCAGATTTTGTTCAAAAATTACTCAGTCTGTTTCTAACAGAATATGGACTCAGTCTATGTTTAAAGAATACTCACTCAGCCACTATTTTACTAGAGTATGGACTCAGCCTGTGTTCTAACAGAATACTCACACAGCCTGTGTTCTAACAGAATATGGACTCAGTCTATATTTAAAGAATACTCACTCACCTCAGTATTCTAACAGAACACTCACGTAGCCTGTGTTCTAACAGAACACTAACTCAGCCTGTTTTCTAACAGAATGTGGATTCAGATCAAAAATTACGAACGCAGTCTGTGTTCTAACAGAATATGGACTTATATTTTGTTCAAAAATTACTCAGTCTGTGTTCTAAAAGAATATGAACTCAGTCTATGTTTAAAGAATACTCGCTCAGCCAATATTTTACCAGAGTATGGACACAGCCTGTGTTCTAACAGAATACTCACACAGCCTGTGTTCTAACAGAATATGGACTCAGTCTATATTTAAAGAATACTCACTCACCTCAGTATTCCAACAGAACACTCACGTAGCCGGTGTTCTAACAGAATACTAACTCATCCTGTGTTCTAACAGAATGTGGATTCAGATCAAATATTACTAACTCAGTCTGTGTTCTAACAGAATGTGGACTCAGATTTTGTTCAAAAATTATTCAGCCTGTGTTCTAACAGAATGTGGATTCAGATCAAAAATTACTAACTCAGTCTGTGTTCTAACAGAATGTGGGTTCAGATCAAAAATTACTAACTCAGTCTGTGTTCTAACAGAATGTGGACTCAGATTTTGTTCAAAACTTACTCAGTCTGTTTCTAACAGAATATGGACTCAGTCTATGTTTAAAGAATACTCACTCAGCCAGTATTTTACCAGAGTATGGACTCAGCCTGTGTTCTAACAGAATACTCACACAGCCTGTGTTCTAACATAATATGGACTCAGTCTATATTTAAAGAATACTGACTCACCTCAGTATTCCAACAGAACACTCACGTAGCCAGTGTCCTAACAGAATACTAACTCAGCCTGTGTTCTAACAGAATGTGCATTCAGATCAAATATTAATAACTCAGTCTGTGTTCTAACAGAATGTGGACTCAGATTTTGTTCAAAAATTACTCAGTCTGTGTTCTAACAGAATATGGACTAAGTCTATTTTTAAAGAATACTCACTCAGCTCAGTGTTCTAACATAACACTCACTTAGCCTGTGTTCTAACAGAATGTGGGTTCAGATCAAAAATTACTAACTCAGTCTGTGTTCTAACAGAATATGAACTCAGATTTTGTTCAAAAACTACTCAGTCTGTGTTCTAACAGAATATGGACTCAGTCTATGTTTAAAGAATACTCACTCAGCCAGTGTTCTACCAGAATATGGATTCAGACTATTTTCAAGAATACTCACTCAGCCTATGTTCTAGCAGAACGCTCACTTAGCCTGTGTTCTAACAGAATGTGGACTCAGATATTGTTCAAAAATTACTAACTCAGTCTGTGTTCTAACAGTATTTGGACGCAGTCTATGTTTAAAAAATACTCACACACCTCAGTGTTCTAACAGAACACTCACGTAGCCTGTGTTCTAACAGAACACTAACTCAGCCTGTTTTCTAACAAAATGTGGATTCAGATCAAAAATTACTAACGCAGTCTGTGTTCTAACAGAATGTGGACTCAGATTTTGTTCAAAACTTACTCAGTCTGTTTCTAACAGAATATGGACTCAGTCTATGTTTAAAGAATACTCACTCAGCCAGTATTTTACCAGAGTATGGACTCAGCCTGTGTTCTAACAGAATACTCACACAGCCTGTGTTCTAACAGAATATGGACTCAGTCTATATTTAAAGAATACTGACTCACCTCAGTATTCCAACAGAACACTCACGTAGCCAGTGTCCTAACAGAATACTAACTCAGCCTGTGTTCTAACAGAATGTGCATTCAGATCAAATATTAATAACTCAGTCTGTGTTCTAACAGAATGTGGACTCAGATTTTGTTCAAAAATTACTCAGTCTGTGTTCTAACAGAATATGGACTAAGTCTATGTTTAAAGAATACTCACTCAGCTCAGTGTTCTAACATAACACTCACTTAGCCTGTGTTCTAACAGAATGTGGGTTCAGATCAAAAATTACTAACTCAGTCTGTGTTCTAACAGAATATGAACTCAGATTTTGTTCAAAAATTACTCAGTCTGTGTTCTAACAGAATATGGACTCAGTCTATGTTTAAAGAATACTCACTCAGCCAGTATTTTACCAGAGTATGGACTCAGCCTGTGTTCTAACAGAATACTCACACAGCCTGTGTTCTAACAGAATATGGACTCAGTCTATATTTAAATAATACTCACTCACCTCAGTATTCCTACAGAACACTCACGTAGCCAGTGTTCTAACAGAATACTAACTCAGCCTGTGTTCTAACAGAATGTGGATTCAGATCAAAAATTACTAACTCAGTATGTGTTCTAACAGAATGTGGACTCAGATTTTGTTCAAAAATTACTCAGTCTGTTTCTAACAGAATATGGTCTCAGTCTATGTTTAAAGAATACTCACTCAGCCAGTATTTTACCAGAGTATGGACTCAGCCTGTGTTCTAACAGAATACTCACACAGACTGTGTTCTAACAGAATATGGACTCAGTCTATATTTAAAGAATACTCACTCACCTCAGTATTCTAACAGAACACTCACATAGCCTGTGTTCTAACAGAACACTAACTCAGCCTGCTTTCTAACAGAATGTGGATTCAGATCAAATATTACTAACGCAGTCTGTGTTCTAACAGAATATGGACTTAGATTTTGTTCAAAAATTACTCAGTCTGTGTTCTAACAGAATATGGACTCAGTCTATGTTTAAAGAATACTCACTCAGCCAATATTTTACCAGAGTATGGACTCAGCCTGTGTTCTAACAGAATACTCACACAGCCTGTGTTCTAACAGAATATGGACTCAGTCTATATTTAAAGAATACTCACTCACCTCAGTATTCCAACAGAACACTCATGTAGCCAGTGTTCTAACAGAATACTAACTCAGCCTGTGTTCTAACAGAATGTGGATTCAGATCAAATATTACTAACTCAGTCTGTGTTCTAACAGAATGTGGACTCAGATTTTGTTCAAAAATTATTCAGCCTGTGTCTCTAACAGAATGTGGATTCAGATCAAAAATTACTAACTCAGTCTGTGTTCTAACAGAATGTGGGTTCAGATCAAAAATTACTAACTCAGTCTGTGTTCTAACAGAATATGAACTCAGATTTTGTTCAAAAATTACTCAGTCTGTGTTCTAACAGAATATGGACTCAGTCTATATTTAAACAATACTCACTCACCTCAGTATTCTAACAGAACACTCACGTAGCCAGTGTTCTAACAGAATACTAACTCATCCTGTGTTCTAACAAAATGTGGATTCAGATCAAAAATTACTAACTCAGTCTGTGTTCTAACAGAATGTGGACTCAGATTTTGTTCAAAAATTACTCAGTCTGTTTCTAACAGAATATGGTCTCAGTCTATGTTTAAAGAATACTCACTCAGCCAGTATTTTACCAGAGTATGGACTCAGCCTGTGTTCTAACAGAATACTCACACAGCCTGTGTTCTAACAGAATTTGGACTCAGTCTATATTTAAAGAATACTCACTCACCTCAGTATTCTAACAGAACACTCACGTAGCCAGTGTTCTAACAGAATACTAACTCAGCCTGTGTTCTAACAGAATGTGGATTCAGATCAAATATTACTAACGCAGTCTGTGTTCTAACAGAATATGGACTTAGATTTTGTTCAAAAATTACTCAGTCTGTGTTCTAACAGAATATGGACTCAGTCTATATTTAAAGAATACTCACTCAGCCAATATTTTACCAGAGTATGGACTCAGCCTGTGTTCTAACAGAATACTCACACAGCCTGTGTTCTAACAGAATATGGACTCAGTCTATATTTAAAGAATACTCACTCACCTCAGTATTCCAACAGAACACTCATGTAGCCAGTGTTCTAACAGAATACTAACTCAGCCTGTGTTCTAACAGAATGTGGATTCAGATCAAATATTACTAACTCAGTCTGTGTTCTAACAGAATGTGGACTCAGATTTTGTTCAAAAATTATTCAGCCTGTGTTCTAACAGAATGTGGATTCAAATCAAAAATTACTAACTCAGTCTGTGTTCTAACAGAATGTGGGTTCAGATCAAAAATTACTAACTCAGTCTGTGTTCTAACAGAATATGAACTCAGATTTTGTTCAAAAATTACTCAGTCTGTGTTCTAACAGAATATGGACTCAGTCTATATTTAAAGAATACTCACTCACCTCAGTATTCTAACAGAACACTCACGTAGCCAGTGTTCTAACAGAATACTAACTCATCCTGTGTTCTAACAGAATGTGGATTCAGATCAAAAATTACTAACTCAGTCTGTGTGTTCTAACAGAATATGGACTTAGATTTTGTTCAAAAATTACTCAGTCTGTGTTCTAAAAGAATATGAACTCAGTCTATGTTTAAAGAATACTCACTCAGCCAATATTTTACCAGAGTATGGACACAGCCTGTGTTCTAACAGAATACTCACACAGCCTGTGTTCTAACAGAATATGGACTCAGTCTATATTTAAAGAATACTCACTCACCTCAGTATTCCAACAGAACACTCACGTAGCCGGTGTTCTAACAGAATACTAACTCAGCCTGTGTTCTAACAGAATGTGGATTCAGATCAAATATTACTAACTCAGTCTGTGTTCTAACAGAATGTGGACTCAGATTTTGTTCAAAAATTATTCAGCCTGTGTTCTAACAGAATGTGGATTCAGATCAAAAATTACTAACTCAGTCTGTGTTCTAACAGAATGTAGGTTCAGATCAAAAATTACTAACTCAGTCTGTGTTCTAACAGAATATGAACTCAGATTTTGTTCAAAAATTACTCAGTCGGTGTTCTAACAGAATATGGACTCAGTCTATATTTAAAGAATACTCACTCACCTCAGTATTCTAACAGAACACTCACGTAGCCAGTGTTCTAACAGAATACTAACTCATCCTGTGTTCTAACAGAATGTGGATTCAGATCAAAAATTACTAACTCTGTGTTCTAACAGAATGTGAACTCAGATTTTGTTTAAAAATTACTCAGTCTGTTTCTAACAGAATATGGTCTCAGTCTATGTTTAAAGAATACTCACTCAGCCAGTATTTTACCAGAGTATGGACTCAGCCTGTGTTCTAACAGAATACTCACACAGCCTGTGTTCTAACAGAATATGGACTCAGTCTATATTTAAAGAATACTCACTCACCTCAGTATTCCAACAGAACACTCATGTAGCCAGTGTTCTAACAGAATAGTAACTCAGCCTGTGTTCTATCAGAATGTGGATTCAGATCAAATATTACTAACTCAGTCTGTGTTCTAACAGAATGTGGACTCAGATTTTGTTCAAAAATTATTCACCCTGTGTTCTAACAGAATGTGGATTCAGATCAAAAATTACTAACTCAGTCTGTGTTCTAACAGAATATGGACTCAGTCTATGTTTAAAGAATACTCACTCAGCCAGTATTTTACCAGAGTATGGACTCAGCCTGTGTTCTAACAGAATACTCACACAGCCTGTGTTCTAACAGAATATGGACTCAGTCTATATTTAAAGAATACTCACTCACCTCAGTATTCTAACAGAACACTCACGTAGCCAGTGTTCTAACAGAATACTAACTCAGCCTGTGTTCTAACAGAATGTGGATTCAGATCAAAAATTACTAACTCAGTCTGTGTTCTAACAGAATGTGGACTCAGATTTTGTTCAAAAATTACTCAGTCTGTTTCTAACAGAATATGGACTCAGTCTATGTTTAAAGAATACTCACTCAGCCAGTATTTTACCAGAGTATGGACTCAGCCTGTGTTCTAACAGAATACTCACACAGCCTGTGTTCTAACAGAATATGGACTCAGTCTATATTTAAAGAATACTCACTCACCTCAGTATTCTAACAGAACACTCACGTAGCCTGTGTTCTAACAGAACACTAACTCAGACTGTTTTCTAACAGAATGTGGATTCAGATCAAAAATTACTAACGCAGTCTGTGTTCTAACAGAATATGGACTTAGATTTTGTTCAAAAATTACTCAGTCTGTGTTCTAACAGAATATGGACTCAGTCTATGTTTAAAGAATACTCACTCAGCCAATATTTTACCAGAGTATGGACTCAGCCTGTGTTCTAACAGAATACTCACACAGCCTGTGTTCTAACAGAATATTTACTCAGTCTATATTGAAAGAATACTCACTCACCTCAGTATTCCAACAGAACACTCATGTAGCCAGTGTTCTAACAGAATACTAACTCAGCCTGTGTTCTAACAGAATGTGGATTCAGATCAAATATTACTAACTCAGTCTGTGTTCTAACAGAATGTGGACTCAGATTTTGTTCAAAAATTATTCAGCCTGTGTTCTAACAGAATGTGGATTCAGATCAAAAATTACTAACTCAGTATGTGTTCTAACAGAATGTGCACTCAGATTTTGTTCAAAATTATTCAGCCTGTGTTCTAACAGAATGTGGACTCAGATTTTGTTCAAAAATTACTCAGTCTGTTTCTAACAGAATATGGTCTCAGTCTATGTTTAAAGAATACTCACTCAGCCAGTATTTTACCAGAGTATGGACTCAGCCTGTGTTCTAACAGAATACTCACAGATCCTGTGTTCTAACAGAATATGGACTCAGTCTATATTTAAAGAATACTCACTCACCTCAGTATTCCAACAGAACACTCATGTAGCCAGTGTTCTAACAGAATACTAACTCAGCCTGTGTTCTAACAGAATGTGGATTCAGATCAAATATTACTAACTCAGTCTGTGTTCTAACAGAATGTGGACTCAGATTTTGTTCAAAAATTATTCAGCCTGTGTTCTAACAGAATGTGGATTCAGATCAAAAATTACTAACTCAGTCTGTGTTCTAACCGAATGTGGGTTCAGATCAAAAATTACTAACTCAGTCTGTGTTCTAACAGAATATGAACTCAGATTTTGTTCAAAAATTACTCAGTCGGTGTTCTAACAGAATATGGACTCAGTCTATATTTAAAGAATACTCACTCACCTCAGTATTCTAAAAGAACACTCACGTAGCCTGTGTTCTAACAGAACACTAACTCAGCCTGTTTTCTAACAGAATATGGATTCAGATCAAAAATTACTAACGCAGTCTGTGTTCTAACAGAATATGGACTCAGATTTTGTTCAAAAATTACTCAGTCTGTGTTCTAACAGAATATGGACTCAGTCTATGTTTAAAGAATACTCACTCAGCCAGTGTTCTACCATAATATGGATTCAGACTATTTTCAAGAATACTCACTCAGCCTGTGTTCTAGCAGAACGCTCACTTAGCCTGTGTTCTAACAGAATGTGGACTCAGATATTGTTCAAAAATTACTAACTCAGTCTGTGTTCTAACAGAATTTGGACGCAGTCTATGTTTAAAAAATACTCACTCACCTCAGTGTTCTAAGAGAACACTCACGTAGCCTGTGTTCTAACAGAACACTAACTCAGCCTGTTTTCTAACAAAATGTAGATTCAGATCAAAAATTACTAACGCAGTCTGTGTTCTAACAGAATATGGACTTATATTTTGTTCAAAAATTACTCAGTCTGTGTTCTAACAGAATGTGGATTCAGATCAAATATTACTAACTCAGTCTGTGTTCTAACAGAATGCGGACTCAGATTTTGTTCAAAACTTACTCAGTCTGTTTCTAACAGAATATGGACTCAGTCTATGTTTAAAGAATACTCACTCAGCAAGTATTTTACCAGAGTATGGACTCAGCCTGTGTTCTAACAGAATACTCACACAGCCTGTGTTCTAACAGAATATGGACTCAGTCTATATTTAAAGAATACTGACTCACCTCAGTATTCCAACAGAACACTCACGTAGCCAGTGTCCTAACAGAATACTAACTCAGCCTGTGTTCTAACAGAATGTGCATTCAGATCAAATATTAATAACTCAGCATGTGTTCTAACAGAATGTGGATTCAGATCAAATATTACTAACTCAGTCTGTGTTCTAACAGAATATGGACTCAGTCTATGTTTAAAGAATACTCACTCAGCCAGTGTTCTACCAGAATATGGATTCAGACTATTTTCAAGAATACTCACTCAGCCTGTGTTCTAGCAGAACGCTCACTTAGCCTGTGTTCTAACAGAATGTGGACTCAGATATTGTTCAAAAATTACTAACTCAGTCTGTGTTCTAACAGAATTTGGACGCAGTCTATGTTTAAAAAATACTCACTCACCTCAGTGTTCTAACAGAACACTCACGTAGCCTGTGTTCTAACAGAACACTAACTCAGCCTGTTTTCTAACAAAATGTGGATTCAGATCAAAAATTACTAACGCAGTCTGTGTTCTAACAGAATATGGACTTAGATTTTGTTCAAAAATTACTCAGTCTGTGTTCTAACAGAATATGGACTCAGTCTATGTTTAAAGAATACTCACTCAGCCAGTATTTTACCAGAGTATGGACTCAGCCTGTGTTCTAACAGAACACTCACACAGCCTGTGTTCTAACAGAATATGTACTCAGTCTATATTTAAAGAATACTCACTCACCTCAGTATTCTAACAGAACACTCACGTAGCCAGTGTTCTAACAGAATACTAACTCAGCCTGTGTTCTAACAGAATGTGGACTCAGATTTTGTTCAAAAATTACTCAGTCTGTTTCTAACAGAATATGGACTCAGTCTATGTTTAAAGAATACTCACTCAGCCAGTATTTTACTAGAGTATGGACTCAGCCTGTGTTCTAACAGAATACTCACACAGCCTGTGTTCTAACAGAATATGGACTCAGTCTATATTTAAAGAATACTCACTCACCTCAGTATTCTAACAGAACACTCACGTAGCCTGTGTTCTAACAGAACACTAACTCAGCCTGTTTTCTAACAGAATGTGGATTCAGATCAAAAATTACGAACGCAGTCTGTGTTCTAACAGATTATGGACTTATACTTTGTTCAAAAATTACTCAGTCTGTGTTCTAACAGAATATGAACTCAGTCTATGTTTAAAGAATACTCGCTCAGCCAATATTTTACCAGAGTATGGACTCAGCCTGTGTTCTAACAGAATACTCACACAGCCTGTGTTCTAACAGAATATGGACTCAGTCTATATTTAAAGAATACTCACTCACCTCAGTATTCCAACAGAACACTCACGTAGCCGGTATTCTAACAGAATACTAACTCAGCCTGTGTTCTAACAGAATGTGGATTCAGATCAAATATTACTAACTCAGTCTGTGTTCTAACAGAATGTGGACTCAGATATTGTTCAAAAATTACTAACTCAGTCTGTGTTCTAACAGTATTTGGACGCAGTCTATGTTTAAAAAATACTCACACACCTCAGTGTTCTAACAGAACACTCACGTAGCCTGTGTTCTAACAGAACACTAACTCAGCCTGTTTTCTAACAAAATGTGGATTCAGATCAAAAATTACTAACGCAGTCTGTGTTCTAACAGAATATGGACTTAGATTTTGTTCAAAAATTACTCAGTCTGTGTTCTAACAGAATATGGACTCAGTCTATGTTTAAAGAATACTCACTCAGCCAGTATTTTACCAGAGTATGGACTCAGCCTGTGTTCTAACAGAATACTCACACAGCCTGTGTTCTAACAGAATATGTACTCAGTCTATATTTAAAGAATACTCACTCACCTCAGTATTCTAACAGAACACTCACGTAGCCAGTGTTCTAACAGAATACTAACTCAGCCTGTGTTCTAACAGAATGTGGATTCAGATCAAAAATTAAGAACTCAGTATGTGTTCTAACAGAATGTGGACTCAGATTTTGTTCAAAAATTACTCAGTCTGTTTCAAACAGAATATGGTCTCAGTCTATGTTTAAAGAATACTCACTCAGCCAGTATTTTACCAGAGTATGGACTCAGCCTGTGTTCTAACAGAATACTCACACAGCCTGTGTTCTAACATAATATGGACTCAGTCTATATTTAAAGAATACTCACTCACCTCAGTATTCCAACAGAACACTCACGTAGCCAGTGTCCTAACAGAATACTAACTCAGCCTGTGTTCTAACAGAATGTGCATTCAGATCAAATATTAATAACTCAGTCTGTGTTCTAACAGAATGTGGACTCAGATTTTGTTCAAAAATTACTCAGTCTGTGTTCTAACAGAATATGGACTAAGTCTATGTTTAAAAAATACTCACTCAGCTCAGTGTTCTAACATAACACTCACTTAGCCTGTGTTCTAACAGAATGTGGGTTCAGATCAAAAATTACTAACTCAGTCTGTGTTCTAACAGAATATGAACTCAGATTTTGTTCAAAAACTACTCAGTCTGTGTTCTAACAGAATATGGACTCAGTCTATGTTTAAAGAATACTCACTCAGCCAGTGTTCTACCAGAATATGGATTCAGACTATTTTCAAGAATACTCACTCAGCCTATGTTCTAGCAGAACGCTCACTTAGCCTGTGTTCTAACAGAATGTGGACTCAGATATTGTTCAAAAATTACTAACTCAGTCTGTGTTCTAACAGTATTTGGACGCAGTCTATGTTTAAAAAATACTCACACACCTCAGTGTTCTAACAGAACACTCACGTAGCCTGTGTTCTAACAGAACACTAACTCAGCCTGTTTTCTAACAAAATGTGGATTCAGATCAAAAATTACTAACGCAGTCTGTGTTCTAACAGAATGTGGACTCAGATTTTGTTCAAAACTTACTCAGTCTGTTTCTAACAGAATATGGACTCAGTCTATGTTTAAAGAATACTCACTCAGCCAGTATTTTACCAGAGTATGGACTCAGCCTGTGTTCTAACAGAATACTCACACAGCCTGTGTTCTAACAGAATATGGACTCAGTCTATATTTAAAGAATACTCACTCACCTCAGTATTCCAACAGAACACTCACGTAGCCAGTGTCCTAACAGAATACTAACTCAGCCTGTGTTCTAACAGAATGTGCATTCAGATCAAATATTAATAACTCAGTCTGTGTTCTAACAGAATGTGGACTCAGATTTTGTTCAAAAATTACTCAGTCTGTGTTCTAACAGAATATGGACTAAGTCTATGTTTAAAGAATACTCACTCAGCTCAGTGTTCTAACATAACACTCACTTAGCCTGTGTTCTAACAGAATGTGGGTTCAGATCAAAAATTACTAACTCAGTCTGTGTTCTAACAGAATATGAACTCAGATTTTGTTCAAAAATTACTCAGTCTGTGTTCTAACAGAATATGGATTCAGACTATTTTCAAGAATACTCACTCAGCCTATGTTCTAGCAGAACGCTCACTTAGCCTGTGTTCTAACAGAATGTGGACTCAGATATTGTTCAAAAATTACTAACTCAGTCTGTGTTCTAACAGTATTGGGACGCAGTCTATGTTTAAAAAATACTCACACACCTCAGTGTTCTAACAGAACACTCACGTAGCCTGTGTTCTAACAGAACACTAACTCAGCCTGTTTTCTAACAAAATGTGGATTCAGATCAAAAATTACTAACGCAGTCTGTGTTCTAACAGAATATGGACTTAGATTTTGTTCAAAAATTACTCAGTCTGTGTTCTAACAGAATATGGACTCAGTCTATGTTTAAAGAATACTCACTCAGCCAGTATTTTACCAGAGTATGGACTCAGCCTGTGTTCTAACAGAATACTCACACAGACAGTGTTCTAACAGAATATGTACTCAGTCTATATTTAAAGAATACTCACTCACCTCAGTATTCTAACAGAACACTCACGTAGCCAGTGTTCTAACAGAATACTAACTCAGGCTGTGTTCTAACAGAATGTGGATTCAGATCAAAAATTACTAACTCAGTATGTGTTCTAACAGAATGTGGACTCAGATTTTGTTCAAAAATTACTCAGTCTGTTTCTAACAGAATATGGTCTCAGTCTATGTTTAAAGAATACTCACTCAGCCAGTATTTTACCAGAGTATGGACTCAGCCTGTGTTCTAACAGAATACTCACACATACTGTGTTCTAACAGAATATGGACTCAGTCTATATTTAAAGAATACTCACTCACCTCAGTATTCTAACAGAACACTCACATAGCCTCTGTTCTAACAGAACACTAACTCAGCCTGCTTTCTAACAGAATGTGGATTCAGATCAAATATTACTAACGCAGTCTGTGTTCTAACAGAATATGGACTTAGATTTTGTTCAAAAATTACTCAGTCTGTGTTCTAACAGAATATGGACTCAGTCTATGTTTAAAGAATACTCACTCAGCCAATATTTTACCAGAGTATGGACTCAGCCTGTGTTCTAACAGAATACTCACACAGCCTGTGTTCTAACAGAATATGGACTCAGTCTATATTTAAAGAATACTCACTCACCTCAGTATTCCAACAGAACACTCATGTAGCCAGTGTTCTAACAGAATACTAACTCAGCCTGTGTTCTAACAGAATGTGGATTCAGATCAAATATTACTAACTCAGTCTGTGTTCTAACAGAATGTGGACTCAGATTTTGTTCAAAAATTATTCAGCCTGTGTCTCTAACAGAATGTGGATTCAGATCAAAAATTACTAACTCAGTCTGTGTTCTAACAGAATGTGGGTTCGGATCAAAAATTACTAACTCAGTCTGTGTTCTAACAGAATATGAACTCAGATTTTGTTCAAAAATTACTCAGTCTGTGTTCTAACAGAATATGGACTCAGTCTATATTTAAACAATACTCACTCACCTCAGTATTCTAACAGAACACTCACGTAGCCAGTGTTCTAACAGAATACTAACTCATCCTGTGTTCTAACAAAATGTGGATTCAGATCAAAAATTACTAACTCAGTCTGTGTTCTAACAGAATGTGGACTCAGATTTTGTTCAAAAATTACTCAGTCTGTTTCTAACAGAATATGGTCTCAGTCTATGTTTAAAGAATACTCACTCAGCCAGTATTTTACCAGAGTATGGACTCAGCCTGTGTTCTAACAGAATACTCACACAGCCTGTGTTCTAACAGAATATGGACTCAGTCTATATTTAAAGAATACTCACTCACCTCAGTATTCTAACAGAACACTCACGTAGCCAGTGTTCTAACAGAATACTAACTCAGCCTGTGTTCTAACAGAATGTGGATTCAGATCAAATATTACTAACGCAGTCTGTGTTCTAACAGAATATGGACTTATATTTTGTTCAAAAATTACTCAGTCTGTGTTCTAACAGAATATGGACTCAGTCTATGTTTAAAGAATACTCACTCAGCCAATATTTTACCAGAGTATGGACTCAGCCTGTGTTCTAACAGAATACTCACACAGCCTGTGTTCTAACAGAATATGGACTCAGTCTATATTTAAAGAATACTCACTCACCTCAGTATTCCAACAGAACACTCATGTAGCCAGTGTTCTAACAGAATACTAACTCAGCCTGTGTTCTAACAGAATGTGGATTCAGATCAAATATTACTAACTCAGTCTGTGTTCTAACAGAATGTGGACTCAGATTTTGTTCAAAAATTATTCAGCCTGTGTTCTAACAGAATGTGGATTCAAATCAAAAATTACTAACTCAGTCTGTGTTCTAACAGAATGTGGGTTCAGATCAAAAATTACTAACTCAGTCTGTGTTCTAACAGAATATGAAATCAGATTTTGTTCAAAAATTACTCAGTCTGTGTTCTAACAGAATATGGACTCAGTCTATATTTAAAGAATACTCACTCACCTCAGTATTCTAACAGAACACTCACGTAGCCAGTGTTCTAACAGAATACTAACTCATCCTGTGTTCTAACAGAATGTGGATTCAGATCAAAAATTACTAACTCAGTCTGTGTTCTAACAGAATGTGGACTCAGATTTTGTTCAAAAATTACTCAGTCTGTTTCTAACAGAATATGGTCTCAGTCTATGTTTAAAGAATACTCACTCAGCCAGTATTTTACCAGAGTATGGACTCAGCCTGTGTTCTAACAGAATACTCACACAGCCTGTGTTCTAACAGAATATGGACTCAGTCTATATTTAAAGAATACTCACTCACCTCAGTATTCCAACAGAACACTCATGTAGCCAGTGTTCTAACAGAATACTAACTCAGCCTGTGTTCTATCAGAATGTGGATTCAGATCAAATATTACTAACTCAGTCTGTGTTCTAACAGAATGTGGACTCAGATTTTGTTCAAAAATTACTCAGTCTGTTTCTAACAGAATATGGACTCAGTCTATGTTTAAAGAATACTCACTCAGCCAGTATTTTACCAGAGTATGGACTCAGCCTGTGTTCTAACAGAATACTCACACAGCCTGTGTTCTAACAGAATATGGACTCAGTCTATATTTAAAGAATACTCACTCACCTCAGTATTCTAACAGAACACTCACGTAGCCTGTGTTCTAACAGAACACTAACTCAGCCTGTTTTCTAACAGAATGTGGATTCAGATCAAAAATTACTAACGCAGTCTGTGTTCTAACAGAATATGGACTTAGATTTTGTTCAAAAATTACTCAGTCTGTGTTCTAACAGAATATGGACTCAGTCTATGTTTAAAGAATACTCACTCAGCCAATATTTTACCAGAGTATGGACTCAGCCTGTGTTCTAACAGAATACTCACACAGCCTGTGTTCTAACAGAATATTTACTCAGTCTATATTGAAAGAATACTCACTCACCTCAGTATTCCAACAGAACACTCATGTAGCCAGTGTTCTAACAGAATACTAACTCAGCCTGTGTTCTAACAGAATGTGGATTCAGATCAAATATTACTAACTCAGTCTGTGTTCTAACAGAATGTGGACTCAGATTTTGTTCAAAAATTATTCAGCCTGTGTTCTAACAGAATGTGGATTCAGATCAAAAATTACTAACTCAGTATGTGTTCTAACAGAATGTGGACTCAGATTTTGTTCAAAAATTACTCAGTCTGTTTCTAACAGAATATGGTCTCAGTCTATGTTTAAAGAATACTCACTCAGCCAGTATTTTACCAGAGTATGGACTCAGCCTGTGTTCTAACAGAATACTCACAGATCCTGTGTTCTAACAGAATATGGACTCAGTCTATATTTAAAGAATACTCACTCACCTCAGTATTCCAACAGAACACTCATGTAGCCAGTGTTCTAACAGAATACTAACTCAGCCTGTGTTCTAACAGAATGTGGATTCAGATCAAATATTACTAACTCAGTCTGTGTTCTAACAGAATGTGGACTAAGATTTTGTTCAAAAATTATTCAGCCTGTGTTCTAACAGAATGTGGATTCAGATCAAAAATTACTAACTCAGTCTGTGTTCTAACAGAATGTAGGTTCAGATCAAAAATGACTAACTCAGTCTGTGTTCTAACAGAATATGAACTCAGATTTTGTTCAAAAATTACTCAGTCGGTGTTCTAACAGAATATGGACTCAGTCTATGTTTAAAGAATACTCACTCAGCCAGTGTTCTACCAGAATATGGATTCAGACTATTTTCAAGAATACTCACTCAGCCTGTGTTCTAGCAGAACGCTCACTTAGCCTGTGTTCTAACAGAATGTGGACTCAGATATTGTTCAAAAATTACTAACTCAGTCTGTGTTCTAACAGAATTTGGACGCAGTCTATGTTTAAAAAATACTCACTCACCTCAGTGTTCTAACAGAACACTCACGTAGCCTGTGTTCTAACAGAACACTAACTCAGCCTGTTTTCTAACAAAATGTAGATTCAGATCAAAAATTACTAACGCAGTCTGTGTTCTAACAGAATATGGACTTATATTTTGTTCAAAAATTACTCAGTCTGTGTTCTAACAGAATATGGACTCAGTCTATGTTTAAAGAATACTCGCTCAGCCAATATTTTACCAGCGTTTGGACTCAGCCTGTGTTCTAACAGAATACTCACACAGCCTGTGTTCTAACAGAATATGGACTCAGTCTATATTTAAAGAATACTCACTCACCTCAGTATTCCAACAGAACACTCACGTAGCCGGTGTTCTAACAGAATACTAACTCAGCCTGTGTTCTAACAGAATGTGGATTCAGATCAAATATTACTAACTCAGTCTGTGTTCTAACAGAATGTGGACTCAGATTTTGTTCAAAACTTACTCAGTCTGTTTCTAACAGAATATGGACTCAGTCTATGTTTAAAGAATACTCACTCAGCCAGTATTTTACCAGAGTATGGACTCAGCCTGTGTTCTAACAGAATACTCACACAGCCTGTGTTCTAACAGAATATGGACTCAGTCTATATTTAAAGAATACTGACTCACCTCAGTATTCCAACAGAACACTCACGTAGCCAGTGTCCTAACAGAATACTAACTCAGCCTGTGTTCTAACAGAATGTGCATTCAGATCAAATATTAATAACTCAGCATGTGTTCTAACAGAATGTGGATTCAGATCAAATATTACTAACTCAGTCTGTGTTCTAACAGAATATGGACTCAGTCTATGTTTAAAGAATACTCACTCAGCCAGTGTTCTACCAGAATATGGATTCAGACTATTTTCAAGAATACTCACTCAGCCTGTGTTCTAGCAGAACGCTCACTTAGCCTGTGTTCTAACAGAATGTGGACTCAGATATTGTTCAAAAATTACTAACTCAGTCTGTGTTCTAACAGAATTTGGACGCAGTCTATGTTTAAAAAATACTCACTCACCTCAGTGTTCTAACAGAACACTCACGTAGCCTGTGTTCTAACAGAACACTAACTCAGCCTGTTTTCTAACAAAATGTGGATTCAGATAAAAAATTACTAACGCAGTCTGTGTTCTAACAGAATATGGACTTAGATTTTGTTCAAAAATTACTCAGTCTGTTTCTAACAGAATATGGACTCAGTCTATGTTTAAAGAATACTCACTCAGCCAGTATTTTACCAGAGTATGGACTCAGCCTGTGTTCTAACAGAACACTCACACAGCCTGTGTTCTAACAGAATATGTACTCAGTCTATATTGAAAGAATACTCACTCACCTCAGTATTCCAACAGAACACTCATGTAGCCAGTGTTCTAACAGAATACTAACTCAGCCTGTGTTCTAACAGAATGTGGATTCAGATCAAATATTACTAACTCAGTCTGTGTTCTAACAGAATGTGGACTCAGATTTTGTTCAAAAATTATTCAGCCTGTGTTCTAACAGAATGTGGATTCAGATCAAAAATTACTAACTCAGTATGTGTTCTAACAGAATGTGGACTCAGATTTTGTTCAAAAATTACTCAGTCTGTTTCTAACAGAATATGGTCTCAGTCTATGTTTAAAGAATACTCACTCAGCCAGTATTTTACCAGAGTATGGACTCAGCCTGTGTTCTAACAGAATACTCACAGTTCCTGTGTTCTAACAGAATATGGACTCAGTCTATATTTAAAGAATACTCACTCACCTCAGTATTCCAACAGAACACTCATGTAGCCAGTGTCCTAACAGAATACTAACTCAGCCTGTGTTCTAACAGAATGTGGATTCAGATCAAATATTACTAACTCAGTCTGTGTTCTAACAGAATGTGGACTCAGATTTTGTTCAAAAATTATTCAGCCTGTGTTCTAACAGAATGTGGATTCAGATCAAAAATTACTAACTCAGTCTGTGTTCTAACCGAATGTGGGTTCAGATCAAAAATTACTAACTCAGTCTGTGTTCTAACAGAATATGAACTCAGATTTTGTTCAAAAATTACTCAGTCGGTGTTCTAACAGAATATGGACTCAGTCTATATTTAAAGAATACTCACTCACCTCAGTATTCTAAAAGAACACTCACGTAGCCTGTGTTCTAACAGAACACTAACTCAGCCTGTTTTCTAACAGAATATGGATTCAGATCAAAAATTACTAACGCAGTCTGTGTTCTAACAGAATATGGACTCAGGTTTTGTTCAAAAATTACTCAGTCTGTGTTCTAACAGAATATGGACTCAGTCTATGTTTAAAGAATACTCACTCAGCCAGTGTTCTACCATAATATGGATTCAGACTATTTTCAAGAATACTCACTCAGCCTGTGTTCTAGCAGAACGCTCACTTAGCCTGTGTTCTAACAGAATGTGGACTCAGATATTGTTCAAAAATTACTAACTCAGTCTGTGTTCTAACAGAATTTGGACGCAGTCTATGTTTAAAAAATACTCACTCACCTCAGTGTTCTAACAGAACACTCACGTAGCCTGTGTTCTAACAGAACACTAACTCAGCCTGTTTTCTAACAAAATGTAGATTCAGATCAAAAATTACTAACGCAGTCTGTGTTCTAACAGAATATGGACTTATATTTTGTTCAAAAATTACTCAGTCTGTGTTCTAACAGAATATGGACTCAGTCTATGTTTAAAGAATACTCGCTCAGCCAATATTTTACCAGAGTTTGGACTCAGCCTGTGTTCTAACAGAATACTCACACAGCCTGTGTTCTAACAGAATATGGACTCAGTCTATATTTAAAGAATACTCACTCACCTCAGTATTCCAACAGAACACTCACGTAGCCGGTGTTCTAACAGAATACTAACTCAGCCTGTGTTCTAACAGAATGTGGATTCAGATCAAATATTACTAACTCAGTCTGTGTTCTAACAGAATGTGGACTCAGATTTTGTTCAAAACTTACTCAGTCTGTTTCTAACAGAATATGGACTCAGTCTATGTTTAAAGAATACTCACTCAGCCAGTATTTTACCAGAGTATGGACTCAGCCTGTGTTCTAACAGAATACTCACACAGCCTGTGTTCTAACAGAATATGGACTCAGTCTATATTTAAAGAATACTGACTCACCTCAGTATTCCAACAGAACACTCACGTAGCCAGTGTCCTAACAGAATACTAATTCAGCCTGTGTTCTAACAGAATGTGCATTCAGATCAAATATTAATAACTCAGCATGTGTTCAAACAGAATGTGGATTCAGATCAAATATTACTAACTCAGTCTGTGTTCTAACAGAATATGGACTCAGTCTATGTTTAAAGAATACTCACTCAGCCAGTGTTCTACCAGAATATGGATTCAGACTATTTTCAAGAATACTCACTCAGCCTGTGTTCTAGCAGAACGCTCACTTAGCCTGTGTTCTAACAGAATGTGGACTCAGATATTGTTCAAAAGTTACTAACTCAGTCTGTGTTCTAACAGAATTTGGACGCAGTCTATGTTTAAAAAATACTCACTCACCTCAGTGTTCTAACAGAACACTCACGTAGCCTGTGTTCTAACAGAACACTAACTCAGCCTGTTTTCTAACAAAATGTGGATTCAGATAAAAAATTACTAACGCAGTCTGTGTTCTAACAGAATATGGACTTAGATTTTGTTCAAAAATTACTCAGTCTGTTTCTAACAGAATATGGACTCAGTCTATGTTTAAAGAATACTCACTCAGCCAGTATTTTACCAGAGTATGGACTCAGCCTGTGTTCTAACAGAACACTCACACAGCCTGTGTTCTAACAGAATATGTACTCAGTCTATATTTAAAGAATACTCACTCACCTCAGTATTCTAACAGAACACTCACGTAGCCAGTGTTCTAACAGAATACTAACTCAGCCTGTGTTCTAACAGAATGTGGACTCAGATTTTGTTCAAAAATTACTCAGTCTGTTTCTAACAGAATATGGACTCAGTCTATTTTTAAAGAATACTCACTCAGCCAGTATTTTACTAGAGTATGGACTCAGGTTGTGTTATAACAGAATACTCACACAGCCTGTGTTCTAACAGAATATTGACTCAGTCTATATTTAAAGAATACTCACTCACCTCAGTATTCTAACAAAACACTCACGTAGCCTGTGTTCTAACAGAACACTAACTCAGCCTGTTTTCTAACAGAATGTGGATTCAGATCAAAAATTACGAACGCAGTCTGTGTTCTAACAGAATATGGACTTATATTTTGTTCAAAAATTACTCAGTCTGTGTTCTAACAGAATATGAACTCAGTCTATGTTTAAAGAATACTCGCTCAGCCAATATTTTACCAGAGTATGGACTCAGCCTGTGTTCTAACAGAATACTCACACAGCCTGTGTTCTAACAGAATATGGACTCAGTCTATATTTAAAGAATACTCACTCACCTCAGTATTCCAACAGAACACTCACGTAGCCGGTATTCTAACAGAATACTAACTCAGCCTGTGTTCTAACAGAATGTGGATTCAGATCAAATATTACTAACTCAGTCTGTGTTCTAACATAATGTGGACTCAGATATTGTTCAAAAATTACTAACTCAGTCTGTGTTCTAACAGTATTTGGACGCAGTCTATGTTTAAAAAATACTCACACACCTCAGTGTTCTAACAGAACACTCACGTAGCCTGTGTTCTAACAGAACACTAACTCAGCCTGTTTTCTAAGAAAATGTGGATTCAGATCAAAAATTACAAACGCAGTCTGTGTTCTAACAGAATATGGACTTAGATTTTGTTCAAAAATTACTCAGTCTGTGTTCTAACAAAATATGGACTCAGTCTATGTTTAAAGAATACTCACTCAGCCAATATTTTACCAGAGTATGGACTCAGCCTGTGTTCTAACAGAATACTCACACAGCCTGTGTTCTAACAGAATATGTACTCAGTCTATATTTAAAGAATACTCACTCACCTCAGTATTCTAACAGAACACTCACGTAGCCAGTGTTCTAACAGAATACTAACTCAGCCTGTGTTCTAACAGAATGTGGATTCAGATCAAAAATTACTAACTCAGTATGTGTTCTAACAGAATGTGGACTCAGATTTTGTTCAAAAATTACTCAGTCTGTTTCTAACAGAATATGGTCTCAGTCTATGTTTAAAGAATACTCACTCAGCCAGTATTTTACCAGAATATGGACTCAGCCTGTGTTCTAACAGAATACTCACACAGACTGTGTTCTAACAGAATATGGACTCAGTCTATATTTAAAGAATACTCACTCACCTCAGTATTCTAACAGAACACTCACATAGCCTGTGTTCTAACAGAACACTAACTCAGCCTGCTTTCTAACAGAATGTGGATTCAGATCAAATATTACTAACGCAGTCTGTGTTCTAACAGAATATGGACTTAGATTTTGTTCAAAAATTACTCAGTCTGTGTTCTAACAGAATATGGACTCAGTCTATGTTTAAAGAATACTCACTCAGCCAATATTTTACCAGAGTATGGACTCAGCCTGTGTTCTAACAGAATACTCACACAGCCTGTGTTCTAACAGAATATGGACTCAGTCTATATTTAAAGAATACTCACTCACCTCAGTATTCCAACAGAACACTCATGTAGCCAGTGTTCTAACAGAATACTAACTCAGCCTGTGTTCTAACAGAATGTGGATTCAGATCAAATATTACTAACTCAGTCTGTGTTCTAACAGAATGTGGACTCAGATTTTGTTCAAAAATTATTCACCCTGTGTTCTAACAGAATGTGGATTCAGATCAAAAATTACTAACTCAGTCTGTGTTCTAACAGAATATGGACTCAGTCTATGTTTAAAGAATACTCACTCAGCCAGTATTTTACCAGAGTATGGACTCAGCCTGTGTTCTAACAGAATACTCACACAGCCTGTGTTCTAACAGAATATGGACTCAGTCTATATTTAAAGAATACTCACTCACCTCAGTATTCTAACAGAACACTCACGTAGCCAGTGTTCTAACAGAATACTAACTCAGCCTGTGTTCTAACAGAATGTGGATTCAGATCAAAAATTACTAACTCAGTCTGTGTTCTAACAGAATGTGGACTCAGATTTTGTTCAAAAATTACTCAGTCTGTTTCTAACAGAATATGGACTCAGTCTATGTTTAAAGAATACTCACTCAGCCAGTATTTTACCAGAGTATGGACTCAGCCTGTGTTCTAACAGAATACTCACACAGCCTGTGTTCTAACAGAATATGGACTCAGTCTATATTTAAAGAATACTCACTCACCTCAGTATTCTAACAGAACACTCACGTAGCCTGTGTTCTAACAGAACACTAACTCAGCCTGTTTTCTAACAGAATGTGGATTCAGATCAAAAATTACTAACGCAGTCTGTGTTCTAACAGAATATGGACTTAGATTTTGTTCAAAAATTACTCAGTCTGTGTTCTAACAGAATATGGACTCAGTCTATGTTTAAAGAATACTCACTCAGCCAATATTTTACCAGAGTATGGACTCAGCCTGTGTTCTAACAGAATACTCACACAGCCTGTGTTCTAACAGAATATGGACTCAGTCTATATTTAAAGAATACTCACTCACCTCAGTATTCCTACAGAACACTCACGTAGCCAGTGTTCTAACAGTATACTAACTCAGCCTGTGTTCTAACAGAATGTGGATTCAGAACAAATATTACTAACTCAGTCTGTGTTCTAACAGAATGTGGACTCAGATTTTGTTCAAAAATTACTCAGTCTGTTTCTAACAGAATATGGTCTCAGTCTATGTTTAAAGAATACTCACTCAGCCAGTATTTTACCAGAGTATGGACTCAGCCTGTGTTCTAACAGAATACTCACACAGCCTGTGTTCTAACAGAATATGTACTCAGTCTATATTTAAAGAATACTCACTCACCTCAGTATTCTAACAGAACACTCACGTAGCCAGTGTTCTAACAGAATACTAACTCAGCCTGTGTTCTAACAGAATGTGGATTCAGATCAAAAATTACTAACTCAGTCTGTGTTCTAACAGAATGTGGACTCAGATTTTGTTCAAAAATTACTCAGTCTGTTTCTAACAGAATATGGTCTCAGTCTATGTTTAAAGAATACTCACTCAGCCAGTATTTTACCAGAGTATGGACTCAGCCTGTGTTCTAACAGAATACTCACACAGCCTGTGTTCTAACAGAATATGGACTCAGTCTATATTTAAAGAATACTCACTCACCTCAGTATTCTAACAGAACACTCACGTAGCCAGTGTTCTAACAGAATACTAACTCAGCCTGTGTTCTAACAGAATGTGGATTCAGATCAAATATTACTAACGCAGTCTGTGTTCTAACAGAATATGGACTTAGATTTTGTTCAAAAATTACTCAGTCTGTGTTCTAACAGAATATGGACTCAGTCTATGTTTAAAGAATACTCACTCAGCCAGTATTTTACCAGAGTATGGACTCAGCCTGTGTTCTAACAGAATACTCACACAGCCTGTGTTCTAACAGAATATGGACTCAGTCTATATTTAAAGAATACTCACTCACCTCAGTATTCCAACAGAACACTCATGTAGCCAGTGTTCTAACAGAATACTAACTCAGCCTGTGTTCTAACAGAATGTGGATTCAGATCAAATATTACTAACTCAGTCTGTGTTCTAACAGAATGTGGACTCAGATTTTGTTCAAAAATTATTCAGCCTGTGTTCTAACAGAATGTGGATTCAGATCAAAAATTACTAACTCAGTCTGTGTTCTAACAGAATGTGGGTTCAGATCAAAAATTACTAACTCAGTCTGTGTTCTAACAGAATGTGGACTCAGATTTTGTTCAAAAATTACTCAGTCTGTTTCTAACAGAATATGGTCTCAGTCTATGTTTAAAGAATACTCACTCAGCCAGTATTTTACCAGAGTATGGACTCAGCCTGTGTTCTAACAGAATACTCACACAGCCTGTGTTCTAACAGAATATGGACTCAGTCTATATTTAAAGAATACTCACTCACCTCAGTATTCCAACAGAACACTCATGTAGCCAGTGTTCTAACAGAATACTAACTCAGCCTGTGTTCTATCAGAATGTGGATTCAGATCAAATATTACTAACTCAGTCTGTGTTCTAACAGAATGTGGACTCAGATTTTGTTCAAAAATTATTCACCCTGTGTTCTAACAGAATGTGGATTCAGATCAAAAATTACTAACTCAGTCTGTGTTCTAACAGAATATGGACTCAGTCTATGTTTAAAGAATACTCACTCAGCCAGTATTTTACCAGAGTATGGACTCAGCCTGTGTTCTAACAGAATACTCACACAGCCTGTGTTCTAACAGAATATGGACTCAGTCTATATTTAAAGAATACTCACTCACCTCAGTATTCTAACAGAACACTCACGTAGCCAGTGTTCTAACAGAATACTAACTCAGCCTGTGTTCTAACAGAATGTGGATTCAGATCAAAAATTACTAACTCAGTCTGTGTTCTAACAGAATGTGGACTCAGATTTTGTTCAAAAATTACTCAGTCTGTTTCTAACAGAATATGGACTCAGTCTATGTTTAAAGAATACTCACTCAGCCAGTATTTTACCAGAGTATGGACTCAGCCTGTGTTCTAACAGAATACTCACACAGCCTGTGTTCTAACAGAATATGGACTCAGTCTATATTTAAAGAATACTCACTCACCTCAGTATTCTAACAGAACACTCACGTAGCCTGTGTTCTAACAGAACACTAACTCAGCCTGTTTTCTAACAGAATGTGGATTCAGATCAAAAATTACTAACGCAGTCTGTGTTCTAACAGAATATGGACTTAGATTTTGTTCAAAAATTACTCAGTCTGTGTTCTAACAGAATATGGACTCAGTCTATGTTTAAAGAATACTCACTCAGCCAATATTTTACCAGAGTATGGACTCAGCCTGTGTTCTAACAGAATACTCACACAGCCTGTGTTCTAACAGAATATTTACTCAGTCTATATTGAAAGAATACTCACTCACCTCAGTATTCCAACAGAACACTCACGTAGCCAGTGTTCTAACAGAATACTAACTCAGCCTGTGTTCTAACAGAATGTGGATTCAGATCAAATATTACTAACTCAGTCTGTGTTCTAACAGAATGTGGACTCAGATTTTGTTCAAAAATTATTCAGCCTGTGTTCTAACAGAATGTGGATTCAGATCAAAAATTACTAACTCAGTATGTGTTCTAACAGAATGTGGACTCAGATTTTGTTCAAAAATTACTCAGTCTGTTTCTAACAGAATATGGTCTCAGTCTATGTTTAAAGAAAATCACTCAGCCAGTATTTTACCAGAGTATGGACTCAGCCTGTGTTCTAACAGAATACTCACAGATCCTGTGTTCTAACAGAATATGGACTCAGTCTATATTTAAAGAATACTCACTCACCTCAGTATTCCAACAGAACACTCATGTAGCCAGTGTTCTAACAGAATACTAACTCAGCCTGTGTTCTAACAGAATGTGGATTCAGATCAAATATTACTAACTCAGCCTGTGTTCTAACAGAATGTGGACTCAGATTTTGTTCAAAAATTATTCAGCCTGTGTTCTAACAGAATGTGGATTCAGATCAAAAATTACTAACTCAGTCTGTGTTCTAACAGAATGTGGGTTCAGATCAAAAATTACTAACTCAGTCTGTGTTCTAACAGAATATGAACTCAGATTTTGTTCAAAAATTACTCAGTCGGTGTTCTAACAGAATATGGACTCAGTCTATATTTAAAGAATACTCACTCACCTCAGTATTCTAAAAGAACACTCACGTAGCCTGTGTTCTAACAGAACACTAACTCAGCCTGTTTTCTAACAGAATGTGGATTCAGATCAAAAATTACTAACGCAGTCTGTGTTCTAACAGAATATGGACTCAGATTTTGTTCAAAAATTACTCAGTCTGTGTTCTAACAGAATATGGACTCAGTCTATGTTTAAAGAATACTCACTCAGCCAGTGTTCTACCATAATATGGATTCAGACTATTTTCAAGAATACTCACTCAGCCTGTGTTCTAGCAGAACGCTCACTTAGCCTGTGTTCTAACAGAATGTGGACTCAGATATTGTTCAAAAATTACTAACTCAGTCTGTGTTCTAACAGAATTTGGACGCAGTCTATGTTTAAAAAATACTCACTCACCTCAGTGTTCTAACAGAACACTCACGTAGCCTGTGTTCTAACAGAACACTAACTCAGCCTGTTTTCTAACAAAATGTAGATTCAGATCAAAAATTACTAACGCAGTCTGTGTTCTAACAGAATATGGACTTAGATTTTGTTCAAAAATTACTCAGTCTGTGTTCTAACAGAATATGGACTCAGTCTATGTTTAAAGAATACTCACTCAGCCAGTATTTTACCAGAGTATGGACTCAGCCTGTGTTCTAACAGAATACTCACACAGCCTGTGTTCTAACAGAATATGTACTCAGTCTATATTTAAAGAATACTCACTCACCTCAGTATTCTAACAGAACACTCACGTAGCCAGTGTTCTAACAGAATACTAACTCAGCCTGTGTTCTAACAGAATGTGGACTCATATTTTGTTCAAAAATTACTCAGTCTGTTTCTAACAGAATATGGACTCAGTCTATGTTTAAAGAATACTCACTCAACCAGTATTTTACCAGAGTATGGACTCAGCCTGTGTTCTAACAGAATACTCACACAGCCTGTGTTCTAACAGAATATGGACTCAGTCTATATTTAAAGAATACTCACTCACCTCAGTATTCTAACAGAACACTCACGTAGCCTGTGTTCTAACAGAACACTAACTCAGCCTGTTTTCTAACAGAATGTGGATTCAGATCAAAAATTACTAACGCAGTCTGTGTTCTAACAGAATATGGACTTAGATTTTGTTCAAAAATTACTCAGTCTGTGTTCTAACAGAATATGGACTCAGTCTATGTTTAAAGAATACTCACTCAGCCAATATTTTACCAGAGTATGGACTCAGCCTGTGTTCTATCAGAATACTCACACAGCCTGTGTTCTAACAGAATATGTACTCAGTCTATATTTAAAGAATACTCACTCACCTCAGTATTCCAACAGAACACTCACGTAGCCAGTGTTCTAACAGAATACTAACTCAGCCTGTGTTCTAACAGAATGTGGATTCAGATCAAATATTACTAACTCAGTCTGTGTTCTAACAGAATGTGGACTCAGATTTTGTTCAAAAATTATTCAGCCTGTGTTCTAACAGAATGTGGATTCAGATCAAAAATTACTAACTCAGTCTGTGTTCTAACGGAATGTGGACTCAGATTTTGTTCAAAAATTATTCAGCCTGTGTTCTAACAGAATGTGGATTCAGATCAAAAATTACTAACGCAGTCTGTGTTCTAACAGAATATGGACTTAGATTTTGTTCAAAAATTACTCAGTCTGTGTTCTAACAGAATATGGACTCAGTCTATGTTTAAAGAATACTCACTCAGCCAATATTTTACCAGAGTATGGACTCAGCCTGTGTTCTAACAGAATACTCACACAGCCTGTGTTCTAACAGAATATGGACTCAGTCTATATTTAAAGAATACTCACTCACCTCAGTATTCCTACAGAACACTCACGTAGCCAGTGTTCTAACAGAATACTAACTCAGCCTGTGTTCTAACAGAATGTGGATTCAGAACAAATATTACTAACTCAGTCTGTGTTCTAACAGAATGTGGACTCAGATTTTGTTCAAAAATTACTCAGTCTGTTTCTAACAGAATATGGTCTCAGTCTATGTTTAAAGAATACTCACTCAGCCAGTATTTTACCACAGTATGGACTCAGCCTGTGTTCTAACAGAATACTCACACAGCCTGTGTTCTAACAGAATATGGACTCAGTCTATATTTAAAGAATACTCACTCACCTCAGTATTCTAACAGAACACTCACGTAGCCAGTGTTCTAACAGAATACTAACTCAGCCTGTGTTCTAACAGAATGTGGATTCAGATCAAAAATTACTAACTCAGTCTGTGTTCTAACAGAATGTGGACTCAGATTTTGTTCAAAAATTACTCAGTCTGTTTCTAACAGAATATGGTCTCAGTCTATGTTTAAAGAATACTCACTCAGCCAGTATTTTACCAGAGTATGGACTCAGCCTGTGTTGTAACAGAATACTCACACAGACTGTGTTCTAACAGAATATGGACTCAGTCTATATTTAAAGAATACTCACTCACCTCAGTATTCCAACAGAACACTCATGTAGCCAGTGTTCTAACAGAATACTAACTCAGTCTGTGTTTTAACAAAATGTGGATTCAGATCAAATATTACTAACTCAGTCTGTGTTCTAACAGAATGTGGACTCAGATTTTGTTCAAAAATTATTCAGCCTGTGTTCTAACAGAATGTGTATTCAGATCAAAAATTACTAACTCAGTCTGTGTTCTAACAGAATGTGGGTTCAGATCAAAAATTACTAACTCAGTCTGTGTTCTAACAGAATATGAACTCAGATTTTGTTCAAAAATTACTCAGTCTGTGTTCTAACAGAATATGGACTCAGTCTATATTTAAAGAATACTCACTCACCTCAGTATTCTAACAGAACACTCACGTAGCCAGTGTTCTAACAGAATACTAACTCATCCTGTGTTCTAACAGAATGTGGATTCAGATCAAAAATTACTAACTCAGTCTGTGTTCTAACAGAATGTGGACTCAGATTTTGTTTAAAAATTACTCAGTCTGTTTCTAACAGAATATGGTCTCAGTCTATGTTTAAAGAATACTCACTCAGCCAGTATTTTACCAGAGTATGGACTCAGCCTGTGTTCTCAGAGAATACTCACACAGCCTGTGTTCTAACAGAATATGGACTCAGTCTATATTTAAAGAATACTCACTCACCTCTGTATTCTAACAGAACACTCACATAGCCTGTGTTCTAACAGAACACTAACTCAGCCTGCTTTCTAACAGAATGTGGATTCAGATCAAATATTACTAACGCAGTCTGTGTTCTAACAGAATATGGACTTTGATTTTGTTCAAAAATTACTCAGTCTGTGTTCTAACAGAATATGGACTCAGTCTATGTTTAAAGAATACTCACTCAGCCAATATTTTACCAGAGTATGGACTCAGCCTGTGTTCTAACAGAATACTCACACAGCCTGTGTTCTAACAGAATATGGACTCAGTCTATATTTAAAGAATACTCACTCACCTCAGTATTCTAACAGAACACTCACGTAGCCAGTGTTCTAACAGAATACTAACTCAGCCTGTGTTCTAACAGAATGTGGATTCAGATCAAATATTACTAACGCAGTCTGTGTTCTAACAGAATATGGACTTAGATTTTGTTCAAAAATTACTCAGTCTGTGTTCTAACAGAATATGGACTCAGTCTATGTTTAAAGAATACTCACTCAGCCAATATTTTACCAGAGTATGGACTCAGCCTGTGTTCTAACAGAATACTCACACAGCCTGTGTTCTAACAGAATATGGACTCAGTCTATATTTAAAGAATATTCACTCACCTCAGTATTCCAACAGAACACTCATGTAGCCAGTGTTCTAACAGAATACTAACTCAGCCTGTGTTCTAACAGAATGTGGATTCAGATCAAATATTACTAACTCAGTCTGTGTTCTAACAGAATGCGGACTCAGATTTTGTTCAAAAATTATTCAGCCTGTGTTCTAACAGAATGTGGATTCAGATCAAAAATTACTAACTCAGTCTGTGTTCTAACAGAATGTGGGTTCAGATCAAAAATTACTAACTCAGTCTGTGTTCTAACAGAATATGAACTCAGATTTTGTTCAAAAATTACTCAGTCTGTGTTCTAACAGAATATGGACTCAGTCTATATTTAAAGAATACTCACTCACCTCAGTATTCTAACAGAACACTCACGTAGCCAGTGTTCTAACAGAATACTAACTCATCCTGTGTTCTAACAGAATGTGGATTCAGATCAAAAATTACTAACTCAGTCTGTGTTCTAACAGAATGTGGACTCAGATTTTGTTCAAAAATTACTCAGTCTGTTTCTAACAGAATATGGTCTCAGTCTATGTTTAAAGAATACTCACTCACCTCAGTATTCCAACAGAACACTCATGTAGCCAGTGTTCTAACAGAATACTAACTCAGCCTGTGTTCTATCAGAATGTGGATTCAGATCAAATATTACTAACTCAGTCTGTGTTCTAACAGAATGTGGACTCAGATTTTGTTCAAAAATTATTCACCCTGTGTTCTAACAGAATGTGGATTCAGATCAAAAATTACTAACTCAGTCTGTGTTCTAACAGAATATGGACTCAGTCTATGTTTAAAGAATACTCACTCAGCCAGTATTTTACCAGAGTATGGACTCAGCCTGTGTTCTAACAGAATACCCACACAGCCTGTGTTCTAACAGAATATGGACTCAGTCTATATTTAAAGAATACTCACTCACCTCAGTATTCTAACAGAACACTCACGTAGCCAGTGTTCTAACAGAATACTAACTCAGCCTGTGTTCTAACAGAATGTGGATTCAGATCAAAAATTACTAACTCAGTCTGTGTTCTAACAGAATGTGGACTCAGATTTTGTTCAAAAATTACTCAGTCTGTTTCTAACAGAATATGGACTCAGTCTATGTTTAAAGAATACTCACTCAGCCAGTATTTTACCAGAGTATGGACTCAGCCTGTGTTCTAACAGAATACTCACACAGCCTGTGTTCTAACAGAATATGGACTCAGTCTATATTTAAAGAATACTCACTCACCTCAGTATTCTAACAGAACACTCACGTAGCCTGTGTTCTAACAGAACACTAACTCAGCCTGTTTTCTAACATAATGTGGATTCAGATCAAAAATTACTAACGCAGTCTGTGTTCTAACAGAATATGGACTTAGATTTTGTTCAAAAATTACTCAGTCTGTGTTCTAACAGAATATGGACTCAGTCTATGTTTAAAGAATACTCACTCAGCCAATATTTTACCAGAGTATGGACTCAGCCTGTGTTCTAACAGAATACTCACACAGCCTGTGTTCTAACAGAATATTTACTCAGTCTATATTGAAAGAATACTCACTCACCTCAGTATTCCAACAGAACACTCACGTAGCCAGTGTTGTAACAGAATACTAACTCAGCCTGTGTTCTAACAGAATGGGAATTCAGATCAAATATTACTAACTCAGTCTGTGTTCTAACAGAATGTGGACTCAGATTTTGTTCAAAAATTATTCAGCCTGTGTTCTAACAGAATGTGGATTCAGATCAAAAATTACTAACTCAGTATGTGTTCTAACAGAATGTGGACTCAGATTTTGTTCAAAAATTACTCAGTCTGTTTCTAACAGAATATGGTCTCAGTCTATGTTTAAAGAATACTCACTCAGCCAGTATTTTACCAGAGTATGGACTCAGCCTGTGTTCTAACAGAATACTCACAGATCCTGTGTTCTAACAGAATATGGACTCAGTCTATATTTAAAGAATACTCACTCACCTCAGTATTCCAACAGAACACTCATGTAGCCAGTGTTCTAACAGAATACTAACTCAGCCTGTGTTCTAACAGAATGTGGATTCAGATCAAATATTACTAACTCAGTCTGTGTTCTAACAGAATGTGGACTCAGATTTTGTTCAAAAATTATTCAGCCTGTGTTCTAACAGAATGTGGAATCAGATCAAAAATTACTAACTCAGTCTGTGTTCTAACAGAATGTGGGTTCAGATCAAAAATTACTAACTCAGTCTGTGTTCTAACAGAATATGAACTCAGATTTTGTTCAAAAATTACTCAGTCGGTGTTCTAACAGAATATGGACTCAGTCTATATTTAAAGAATACTCACTCACCTCAGTATTCTAAAAGAACACTCACGTAGCCTGTGTTCTAACAGAACACTAACTCAGCCTGTTTTCTAACAGAATGTGGATTCAGATCAAAAATTACTAACGCAGTCTGTGTTCTAACAGAATATGGACTTAGATTTTGTTCAAAAATTACTCAGTCTGTGTTCTAACAGAATATGGACTCAGTCTATGTTTAAAGAATACTCACTCAGCCAGTGTTCTACCATAATATGGATTCAGACTATTTTCAAGAATACTCACTCAGCCTGTGTTCTAGCAGAACGCTCACTTAGCCTGTGTTCTAACAGAATGTGGACTCAGATATTGTTCAAAAATTACTAACTCAGTCTGTGTTCTAACAGAATTTGGACGCAGTCTATGTTTAAAAAATACTCACTCACCTCAGTGTTCTAACAGAACACTCACGTAGCCTGTGTTCTAACAGAACACTAACTCAGCCTGTTTTCTAACAAAATGTAGATTCAGATCAAAAATTACTAACGCAGTCTGTGTTCTAACAGAATATGGACTTAGATTTTGTTCAAAAATTACTCAGTCTGTGTTCTAACAGAATATGGACTCAGTCTATGTTTAAAGAATACTCACTCAGCCAGTATTTTACCAGAGTATGGACTCAGCCTGTGTTCTAACAGAATACTCACACAGCCTGTGTTCTAACAGAATATGTACTCAGTCTATATTTAAAGAATACTCACTCACCTCAGTATTCTAACAGAACACTCACGTAGCCAGTGTTCTAACAGAATACTAACTCAGCCTGTGTTCTAACAGAATGTGGACTCAGATTTTGTTCAAAAATTACTCAGTCTGTTTCTAACAGAATATGGACTCAGTCTATGTTTAAAGAATACTCACTCAACCAGTATTTTATCAGAGTATGGACTCAGCCTGTGTTCTAACAGAATACTCACACAGCCTGTGTTCTAACAGAATATGGACTCAGTCTATATTTAAAGAATACTCACTCACCTCAGTATTCTAACAGAACACTCACGTAGCCTGTGTTCTAACAGAACACTAACTCAGCCTGTTTTCTAACAAAATGTGGATTCAGATCAAAAATTACTAACGCAGTCTGTGTTCTAACAGAATATGGACTTAGATTTTGTTCAAAAATTACTCAGTCTGTGTTCTAACAGAATATGGACTCAGTCTATGTTTAAAGAATACTCACTCAGCCAATATTTTACCAGAATATGGACTCAGCCTGTGTTCTAACAGAATACTCACACAGCCTGTGTTCTAACAGAATATGTACTCAGTCTATATTTAAAGAATACTCACTCACCTCAGTATTCCAACAGAACACTCACGTAGCCAGTGTTCTAACAGAATACTAACTCAGCCTGTGTTCTAACAGAATGTGGATTCAGATCAAATATTACTGACTGAGTCTGTGTTCTAACAGAATGTGGACTCAGATTTTGTTCAAAAATTATTCAGGCTGTGTTCTAACAGAATGTGGATTCAGATCAAAAATTACTAACTCAGTCTGTGTTATAACGGAATGTGGACTCAGATTTTGTTCAAAAATTATTCAGCCTGTGTTCTAACAGAATGTGGATTCAGATCAAAAATTACTAACGCAGTCTGTGTTCTAACAGAATATGGACTTAGATTTTGTTCAAAAATTACTCAGTCTGTGTTCTAACAGAATATGGACTCAGTCTATGTTTAAAGAATACTCACTCAGCCAATATTTTACCAGAGTATGGACTCAGCCTGTGTTCTAACAGAATACTCACACAGCCTGTGTTCTAACAGAATATGGACTCAGTCTATATTTAAAGAATACTCACTCACCTCAGTATTCCTACAGAACACTCACGTAGCCAGTGTTCTAACAGAATACTAACTCAGCCTGTGTTCTAACAGAATGTGGATTCAGAACAAATATTACTAACTCAGTCTGTGTTCTAACAGAATGTGGACTCAGATTTTGTTCAAAAATTATTCAGCCTGTGTTCTAACAGAATGTGGATTCAGATCAAAAATTACTAACTCAGTCTGTGTTCTAACAGAATGTGGGTTCAGATCAAAAATTACTAACTCAGTCTGTGTTCTAACAGAATATGAACTCAGATTTTGTTCAAAAATTACTCAGTCTGTGTTCTAACAGAATATGGACTCAGTCTATATTTAAAGAATACTCACTCACCACAGTATTCTAACAGAACACTCACGTAACCAGTGTTCTAACAGAATACTAACTCAGCCTGTGTTCTAACAGAATGTGGATTCAGATCAAAAATTACTAACTCAGTCTGTGTTCTAACAGAATGTGGACTCAGATTTTGTTCAAAAATTACTCAGTCTGTTTCTAACAGAATATGGTCTCAGTCTATGTTTAAAGAATACTCACTCAGCCAGTATTTTACCAGAGTATGGACTCAGCCTGTGTTCTAACAGAATACTCACACAGCCTGTGTTCTAACAGAATATGTACTCAGTCTATATTTAAAGAATACTCACTCACCTCAGTATTCTAACAGAACACTCACGTAGCCAGTGTTCTAACAGAATACTAACTCAGCCTGTGTTCTAACAGAATGTGGATTCAGATCAAAAATTACTAACTCAGTCTGTGTTCTAACAGAATGTGGACTCAGATTTTGTTCAAAAATTACTCAGTCTGTTTCTAACAGAATATGGTCTCAGTCTATGTTTAAAGAATACTCACTCAGCCAGTATTTTACCAGAGTATGGACTCAGCCTGTGTTCTAACAGAATACTCACACAGACTGTGTTCTAACAGAATATGGACTCAGTCTATATTTAAAGAATACTCACTCACCTCAGTATTCCAACAGAACACTCATGTAGCCAGTGTTCTAACAGAATACTAACTCAGCCTGTGTTTTAACAAAATGTGGATTCAGATCAAATATTACTAACTCAGTCTGTGTTCTAACAGAATGTGGACTCAGATTTTGTTCAAAAATTATTCAGCCTGTGTTCTAACAGAATGTGTATTCAGATCAAAAATTACTAACTCAGTCTGTGTTCTAACAGAATGTGGGTTCAGATCAAAAATTACTAACTCAGTCTGTGTTCTAACAGAATATGAACTCAGATTTTGTTCAAAAATTACTCAGTCTGTGTTCTAACAGAATATGGACTCAGTCTATATTTAAAGAATACTCACTCACCTCAGTATTCTAACAGAACACTCACGTAGCCAGTGTTCTAACAGAATACTACCTCATCCTGTGTTCTAACAGAATGTGGATTCAGATCAAAAATTACTAACTCAGTCTGTGTTCTAACAGAATGTGGACTCAGATTTTGTTTAAAAATTACTCAGTCTGTTTCTAACAGAATATGGTCTCAGTCTATGTTTAAAGAATACTCACTCAGCCAGTATTTTACCAGAGTATGGACTCAGCCTGTGTTCTAACAGAATACTCACACAGCCTGTGTTCTAACAGAATATGGACTCAGTCTATATTTAAAGAATACTCACTCACCTCAGTATTCCAACAGAACACTCATGTAGCCAGTGTTCTAACAGAATACTAACTCAGCCTGTGTTCTAACAGAATGTGGATTCAGATCAAATATTACTAACTCAGTCTGTGTTCTAACAGAATGTGGACTCAGATTTTGTTCAAAAATTATTCAGCCTGTGTTCTAACAGAATTTGGATTCAGATCAAAAATTACTAACTCAGTCTGTGTTCTAACAGAATGTGGGTTCAGATCAAAAATTACTAACTCAGTCTGTGTTCTAACAGAATATGAACTCAGATTTTGTTCAAAAATTACTCAGTCTGTGTTCTAACAGAATATGGACTCAGTCTATATTTAAAGAATACTCACTCACCTCAGTATTCTAACAGAACACTCACATAGCCTGTGTTCTAACAGAACACTAACTCAGCCTGCTTTCTAACAGAATGTGGATTCAGATCAAATATTACTAACTCAGTCTGTGTTCTAACAGAATGTGGACTCAGATTTTGTTTAAAAATTACTCAGTCTGTTTCTAACAGAATATGGTCTCAGTCTATGTTTAAAGAATACTCACTCAGCCAGTATTTTACCAGAGTATGGACTCAGCCTGTGTTCTAACAGAATACTCACACAGCCTGTGTTCTAACAGAATATGGACTCAGTCTATATTTAAAGAATACTCACTCACCTCAGTATTCCAACAGAACACTCATGTAGCCAGTGTTCTAACAGAATACTAACTCAGCCTGTGTTCTAACAGAATGTGGATTCAGATCAAATATTACTAACTCAGTCTGTGTTCTAACAGAATGTGGACTCAGATTTTGTTCAAAAATTATTCAGCCTGTGTTCTAACAGAATTTGGATTCAGATCAAAAATTACTAACTCAGTCTGTGTTCTAACAGAATGTGGGTTCAGATCAAAAATTACTAACTCAGTCTGTGTTCTAACAGAATATGAACTCAGATTTTGTTCAAAAATTACTCAGTCTGTGTTCTAACAGAATATGGACTCAGTCTATATTTAAAGAATACTCACTCACCTCAGTATTCTAACAGAACACTCACATAGCCTGTGTTCTAACATAACACTAACTCAGCCTGCTTTCTAACAGAATGTGGATTCAGATCAAAAATTACTAACGCAGTCTGTGTTCTAACAGAATATGGACTCAGTCTATGTTTAAAGAATACTCACTCAGCCAGTATTTTACCAGAGTATGGACTCAGCCTGTGTTCTAACAGAATACTCACACAGCCTGTGTTCTAACAGAATATGGACTCAGTCTATATTTAAAGAATACTCACTCACCTCAGTATTCTAACAGAACACTCACGTAGCCAGTGTTCTAACAGAATACTAACTCAGCCTGTGTTCTAACAGAATGTGGATTCAGATCAAAAATTACTAACTCAGTCTGTGTTCTAACAGAATGTGGACTCAGATTTTGTTCAAAAATTACTCAGTCTGTTTCTAACAGAATATGGACTCAGTCTATGTTTAAAGAATACTCACTCAGCCAGTATTTTACCAGAGTATGGACTCAGCCTGTGTTCTAACAGAATACTCACACAGCCTGTGTTCTAACAGAATATGGACTCAGTCTATATTTAAAGAATACTCACTCACCTCAGTATTCTAACAGAACACTCACGTAGCCTGTGTTCTAACAGAACACTAACTCAGCCTGTGTTCTAACAGAATGTGGATTCAGATCAAAAATTACTAACGCAGTCTGTGTTCTAACAGAATATGGACTTAGATTTTGTTCAAAAATTACTCAGTCTGTGTTCTAACAGAATATGGACTCAGTCTATGTTTAAAGAATACTCACTCAGCCAATATTTTACCAGAGTATGGACTCAGCCTGTGTTCTAACAGAATACTCACACAGCCTGTGTTCTAACAGAATATTTACTCAGTCTATATTGAAAGAATACTCACTCACCTCAGTATTCCAACAGAACACTCACGTAGCCAGTGTTCTAACAGAATACTAACTCAGCCTGTGTTCTAACAGAATGTGGATTCAGATCAAATATTACTAACTCAGTCTGTGTTCTAACAGAATGTGGACTCAGATTTTGTTCAAAAATTATTCAGCCTGTGTTCTAACAGAATGTGGATTCAGATCAAAAATTACTAACTCAGTATGTGTTCTAACAGAATGTGGACTCAGATTTTGTTCAAAAATTACTCAGTCTGTTTCTAACAGAATATGGTCTCAGTCTATGTTTAAAGAAAATCACTCAGCCAGTATTTTACCAGAGTATGGACTCAGCCTGTGTTCTAACAGAATACTCACAGATCCTGTGTTCTAACAGAATATGGACTCAGTCTATATTTAAAGAATACTCACTCACCTCAGTATTCCAACAGAACACTCATGTAGCCAGTGTTCTAACAGAATACTAACTCAGCCTGTGTTCTAACAGAATGTGGATTCAGATCAAATATTACTAACTCAGCCTGTGTTCTAACAGAATGTGGACTCAGATTTTGTTCAAAAATTATTCAGCCTGTGTTCTAACAGAATGTGGATTCAGATCAAAAATTACTAACTCAGTCTGTGTTCTAACAGAATGTGGGTTCAGATCAAAAATTACTAACTCAGTCTGTGTTCTAACAGAATATGAACTCAGATTTTGTTCAAAAATTACTCAGTCGGTGTTCTAACAGAATATGGACTCAGTCTATATTTAAAGAATACTCACTCACCTCAGTATTCTAAAAGAACACTCACGTAGCCTGTGTTCTAACAGAACACTAACTCAGCCTGTTTTCTAACAGAATGTGGATTCAGATCAAAAATTACTAACGCAGTCTGTGTTCTAACAGAATATGGACTCAGATTTTGTTCAAAAATTACTCAGTCTGTGTTCTAACAGAATATGGACTCAGTCTATGTTTAAAGAATACTCACTCAGCCAGTGTTCTACCATAATATGGATTCAGACTATTTTCAAGAATACTCACTCAGCCTGTGTTCTAGCAGAACGCTCACTTAGCCTGTGTTCTAACAGAATGTGGACTCAGATATTGTTCAAAAATTACTAACTCAGTCTGTGTTCTAACAGAATTTGGACGCAGTCTATGTTTAAAAAATACTCACTCACCTCAGTGTTCTAACAGAACACTCACGTAGCCTGTGTTCTAACAGAACACTAACTCAGCCTGTTTTCTAACAAAATGTAGATTCAGATCAAAAATTACTAACGCAGTCTGTGTTCTAACAGAATATGGACTTAGATTTTGTTCAAAAATTACTCAGTCTGTGTTCTAACAGAATATGGACTCAGTCTATGTTTAAAGAATACTCACTCAGCCAGTATTTTACCAGAGTATGGACTCAGCCTGTGTTCTAACAGAATACTCACACAGCCTGTGTTCTAACAGAATATGTACTCAGTCTATATTTAAAGAATACTCACTCACCTCAGTATTCTAACAGAACACTCACGTAGCCAGTGTTCTAACAGAATACTAACTCAGCCTGTGTTCTAACAGAATGTGGACTCATATTTTGTTCAAAAATTACTCAGTCTGTTTCTAACAGAATATGGACTCAGTCTATGTTTAAAGAATACTCACTCAACCAGTATTTTACCAGAGTATGGACTCAGCCTGTGTTCTAACAGAATACTCACACAGCCTGTGTTCTAACAGAATATGGACTCAGTCTATATTTAAAGAATACTCACTCACCTCAGTATTCTAACAGAACACTCATGTAGCCTGTGTTCTAACAGAACACTAACTCAGCCTGTTTTCTAACAGAATGTGGATTCAGATCAAAAATTACTAACGCAGTCTGTGTTCTAACAGAATATGGACTTAGATTTTGTTCAAAAATTACTCAGTCTGTGTTCTAACAGAATATGGACTCAGTCTATGTTTAAAGAATACTCACTCAGCCAATATTTTACCAGAGTATGGACTCAGCCTGTGTTCTATCAGAATACTCACACAGCCTGTGTTCTAACAGAATATGTACTCAGTCTATATTTAAAGAATACTCACTCACCTCAGTATTCCAACAGAACACTCACGTAGCCAGTGTTCTAACAGAATACTAACTCAGCCTGTGTTCTAACAGAATGTGGATTCAGATCAAATATTACTAACTCAGTCTGTGTTCTAACAGAATGTGGACTCAGATTTTGTTCAAAAATTATTCAGCCTGTGTTCTAACAGAATGTGGATTCAGATCAAAAATTACTAACTCAGTCTGTGTTCTAACGGAATGTGGACTCAGATTTTGTTCAAAAATTATTCAGCCTGTGTTCTAACAGAATGTGGATTCAGATCAAAAATTACTAACGCAGTCTGTGTTCTAACAGAATATGGACTTAGATTTTGTTCAAAAATTACTCAGTCTGTGTTCTAACAGAATATGGACTCAGTCTATGTTTAAAGAATACTCACTCAGCCAATATTTTACCAGAGTATGGACTCAGCCTGTGTTCTAACAGAATACTCACACAGCCTGTGTTCTAACAGAATATGGACTCAGTCTATATTTAAAGAATACTCACTCACCTCAGTATTCCTACAGAACACTCACGTAGCCAGTGTTCTAACAGAATACTAACTCAGCCTGTGTTCTAACAGAATGTGGATTCAGAACAAATATTACTAACTCAGTCTGTGTTCTAACAGAATGTGGACTCAGATTTTGTTCAAAAATTACTCAGTCTGTTTCTAACAGAATATGGTCTCAGTCTATGTTTAAAGAATACTCATTCAGCCAGTATTTTACCAGAGTATGGACTCAGCCTGTGTTCTAACAGAATACTCACACAGCCTGTGTTCTAACAGAATATGGACTCAGTCTATATTTAAAGAATACTCACTCACCTCAGTATTCTAACAGAACACTCACGTAGCCAGTGTTCTAACAGAATACTAACTCATCCTGTGTTCTAACAGAATGTGGATTCAGATCAAAAATTACTAACTCAGTCTGTGTTCTAACAGAATGTGGACTCAGATTTTGTTCAAAAATTACTCAGTCTGTTTCTAACAGAATATGGTCTCAGTCTATGTTTAAAGAATACTCACTCAGCCAGTATTTTACCAGAGTATGGACTCAGCCTGTGTTCTCAGAGAATACTCACACAGCCTGTGTTCTAACAGAATATGGACTCAGTCTATATTTAAAGAATACTCACTCACCTCTGTATTCTAACAGAACACTCACATAGCCTGTGTTCTAACAGAACACTAACTCAGCCTGCTTTCTAACAGAATGTGGATTCAGATCAAATATTACTAACGCAGTCTGTGTTCTAACAGAATATGTACTTAGATTTTGTTCAAAAATTACTCAGTCTGTGTTCTAACAGAATATGGACTCAGTCTATGTTTAAAGAATACTCACTCAGCCAATATTTTACCAGAGTATGGACTCAGCCTGTGTTCTAACAGAATACTCACACAGCCTGTGTTCTAACAGAATATGGACTCAGTCTATATTTAAAGAATACTCACTCACCTCAGTATTCTAACAGAACACTCACGTAGCCAGTGTTCTAACAGAATACTAACTCAGCCTGTGTTCTAACAGAATGTGGATTCAGATCAAATATTACTAACGCAGTCTGTGTTCTAACAGAATATGGACTTAGATTTTGTTCAAAAATTACTCAGTCTGTGTTCTAACAGAATATGGACTCAGTCTATGTTTAAAGAATACTCACTCAGCCAATATTTTACCAGAGTATGGACTCAGCCTGTGTTCTAACAGAATACTCACACAGCCTGTGTTCTAACAGAATATGGACTCAGTCTATATTTAAAGAATACTCACTCACCTCAGTATTCCAACAGAACAATCATGTAGCCAGTGTTCTAACAGAATACTAACTCAGCCTGTGTTCTAACAGAATGTGGATTCAGATCAAATATTACTAACTCAGTCTGTGTTCTAACAGAATGCGGACTCAGATTTTGTTCAAAAATTATTCAGCCTGTGTTCTAACAGAATGTGGATTCAGATCAAAAATTACTAACTCAGTCTGTGTTCTAACAGAATGTGGGTTCAGATCAAAAATTACTAACTCAGTCTGTGTTCTAACAGAATATGAACTCAGATTTTGTTCAAAAATTACTCAGTCTGTGTTCTAACAGAATATGGACTCAGTCTATATTTAAAGAATACTCACTCACCTCAGTATTCTAACAGAACACTCACGTAGCCAGTGTTCTAACAGAATACTAACTCATCCTGTGTTCTAACAGAATGTGGATTCAGATCAAAAATTACTAACTCAGTCTGTGTTCTAACAGAATGTGGACTCAGATTTTGTTCAAAAATTACTCAGTCTGTTTCTAACAGAATATGGTCTCAGTCTATGTTTAAAGAATACTCACTCAGCCAGTATTTTACCAGAGTATGGACTCAGCCTGTGTTCTAACAGAATACTCACACAGCCTGTGTTCTAACAGAATATGGACTCAGTCTATATTTAAAGAATACTCACTCACCTCAGTATTCTAACAGAACACTCACGTAGCCAGTGTTCTAACAGAATACTAACTCAGCCTGTGTTCTAACAGAATGTGGATTCAGATCAAAAATTACTAACTCAGTCTGTGTTCTAACAGAATGTGGACTCAGATTTTGTTCAAAAATTACTCAGTCTGTTTCTAACAGAATATGGACTCAGTCTATGTTTAAAGAATACTCACTCAGCCAGTATTTTACCAGAGTATGGACTCAGCCTGTGTTCTAACAGAATACTCACACAGCCTGTGTTCTAACAGAATATGGACTCAGTCTATATTTAAAGAATACTCACTCACCTCAGTATTCTAACAGAACACTCACGTAGCCTGTGTTCTAACAGAACACTAACTCAGCCTGTTTTCTAACATAATGTGGATTCAGATCAAAAATTACTAACGCAGTCTGTGTTCTAACAGAATATGGACTTAGATTTTGTTCAAAAATTACTCAGTCTGTGTTCTAACAGAATATGGACTCAGTCTATGTTTAAAGAATACTCACTCAGCCAATATTTTACCAGAGTATGGACTCAGCCTGTGTTCTAACAGAATACTCACACAGCCTGTGTTCTAACAGAATATTTACTCAGTCTATATTGAAAGAATACTCACTCACCTCAGTATTCCAACAGAACACTCACGTAGCCAGTGTTGTAACAGAATACTAATTCAGCCTGTGTTCTAACAGAATGTGGATTCAGATCAAATATTACTAACTCAGTCTGTGTTCTAACAGAATGTGGACTCAGATTTTGTTCAAAAATTATTCAGCCTGTGTTCTAACAGAATGTGGATTCAGATCAAAAATTACTAACTCAGTCTGTGTTCTAACGGAATGTGGACTCAGATTTTGTTCAAAAATTACTCAGTCTGTTTCTAACAGAATATGGTCTCAGTCTATGTTTAAAGAATACTCACACAGCCAGTATTTTACCAGAGTATGGACTCAGCCTGTGTTCTAACAGAATACTCACAGATCCTGTGTTCTAACAGAATATGGACTCAGTCTATATTTAAAGAATACTCACTCACCTCAGTATTCCAACAGAACACTCATGTAGCCAGTGTTCTAACAGAATACTAACTCAGCCTGTGTTCTAACAGAATGTGGATTCAGATCAAATATTACTAACTCAGTCTGTGTTCTAACAGAATGTGGACTCAGATTTTGTTCAAAAATTATTCAGCCTGTGTTCTAACAGAATGTGGAATCAGATCAAAAATTACTAACTCAGTCTGTGTTCTAACAGAATGTGGGTTCAGATCAAAAATTACTAACTCAGTCTGTGTTCTAACAGAATATGAACTCAGATTTTGTTCAAAAATTACTCAGTCGGTGTTCTAACAGAATATGGACTCAGTCTATATTTAAAGAATACTCACTCACCTCCGTATTCTAAAAGAACACTCACGTAGCCTGTGTTCTAACAGAACACTAACTCAGCCTGTTTTCTAACAGAATGTGGATTCAGATCAAAAATTACTAACGCAGTCTGTGTTCTAACAGAATATGGACTCAGATTTTGTTCAAAAATTACTCAGTCTGTGTTCTAACAGAATATGGACTCAGTCTATGTTTAAAGAATACTCACTCAGCCAGTGTTCTACCATAATATGGATTCAGACTATTTTCAAGAATACTCACTCAGCCTGTGTTCTAGCAGAACGCTCACTTAGCCTGTGTTCTAACAGAATGTGGACTCAGATATTGTTCAAAAATTACTAACTCAGTCTGTGTTCTAACAGAATTTGGACGCAGTCTATGTTTAAAAAATACTCACTCACCTCAGTGTTCTAACAGAACACTCACGTAGCCTGTGTTCTAACAGAACACTAACTCAGCCTGTTTTCTAACAAAATGTAGATTCAGATCAAAAATTACTAACGCAGTCTGTGTTCTAACAGAATATGGACTTAGATTTTGTTCAAAAATTACTCAGTCTGTGTTCTAACAGAATATGGACTCAGTCTATGTTTAAAGAATACTCACTCAGCCAGTATTTTACCAGAGTATGGACTCAGCCTGTGTTCTAACAGAATACTCACACAGCCTGTGTTCTAACAGAATATGTACTCAGTCTATATTTAAAGAATACTCACTCACCTCAGTATTCTAACAGAACACTCACGTAGCCAGTGTTCTAACAGAATACTAACTCAGCCTGTGTTCTAACAGAATGTGGACTCAGATTTTGTTCAAAAATTACTCAGTCTGTGTTCTAACAGAATATGGACTCAGTCTATGTTTAAAGAATACTCACTCAGCCAATATTTTACCAGAGTATGGACTCAGCCTGTGTTCTAACAGAATACTCACACAGCCTGTGTTCTAACAGAATATTTACTCAGTCTATATTGAAAGAATACTCACTCACCTCAGTATTCCAACAGAACACTCACGTAGCCAGTGTTGTAACAGAATACTAATTCAGCCTGTGTTCTAACAGAATGTGGATTCAGATCAAATATTACTAACTCAGTCTGTGTTCTAACAGAATGTGGACTCAGATTTTGTTCAAAAATTATTCAGCCTGTGTTCTAACAGAATGTGGATTCAGATCAAAAATTACTAACTCAGTATGTGTTCTAACAGAATGTGGACTCAGATTTTGTTCAAAAATTACTCAGTCTGTTTCTAACAGAATATGGTCTCAGTCTATGTTTAAAGAATACTCACACAGCCAGTATTTTACCAGAGTATGGACTCAGCCTGTGTTCTAACAGAATACTCACAGATCCTGTGTTCTAACAGAATATGGACTCAGTCTATATTTAAAGAATACTCACTCACCTCAGTATTCCAACAGAACACTCATGTAGCCAGTGTTCTAACAGAATACTAACTCAGCCTGTGTTCTAACAGAATGTGGATTCAGATCAAATATTACTAACTCAGTCTGTGTTCTAACAGAATGTGGACTCAGATTTTGTTCAAAAATTATTCAGCCTGTGTTCTAACAGAATGTGGAATCAGATCAAAAATTACTAACTCAGTCTGTGTTCTAACAGAATGTGGGTTCAGATCAAAAATTACTAACTCAGTCTGTGTTCTAACAGAATATGAACTCAGATTTTGTTCAAAAATTACTCAGTCGGTGTTCTAACAGAATATGGACTCAGTCTATATTTAAAGAATACTCACTCACCTCCGTATTCTAAAAGAACACTCACGTAGCCTGTGTTCTAACAGAACACTAACTCAGCCTGTTTTCTAACAGAATGTGGATTCAGATCAAAAATTACTAACGCAGTCTGTGTTCTAACAGAATATGGACTCAGATTTTGTTCAAAAATTACTCAGTCTGTGTTCTAACAGAATATGGACTCAGTCTATGTTTAAAGAATACTCACTCAGCCAGTGTTCTACCATAATATGGATTCAGACTATTTTCAAGAATACTCACTCAGCCTGTGTTCTAGCAGAACGCTCACTTAGCCTGTGTTCTAACAGAATGTGGACTCAGATATTGTTCAAAAATTACTAACTCAGTCTGTGTTCTAACAGAATTTGGACGCAGTCTATGTTTAAAAAATACTCACTCACCTCAGTGTTCTAACAGAACACTCACGTAGCCTGTGTTCTAACAGAACACTAACTCAGCCTGTTTTCTAACAAAATGTAGATTCAGATCAAAAATTACTAACGCAGTCTGTGTTCTAACAGAATATGGACTTAGATTTTGTTCAAAAATTACTCAGTCTGTGTTCTAACAGAATATGGACTCAGTCTATGTTTAAAGAATACTCACTCAGCCAGTATTTTACCAGAGTATGGACTCAGCCTGTGTTCTAACAGAATACTCACACAGCCTGTGTTCTAACAGAATATATACTCAGTCTATATTTAAAGAATACTCACTCACCTCAGTATTCTAACAGAACACTCACGTAGCCAGTGTTCTAACAGAATACTAACTCAGCCTGTGTTCTAACAGAATGTGGACTCAGATTTTGTTCAAAAATTACTCAGTCTGTTTCTAACAGAATATGGACTCAGTATATGTTTAAAGAATACTCACTCAACCAGTATTTTATCAGAGTATGGACTCAGCCTGTGTTCTAACAGAATACTCACACAGCCTGTGTTCTAACAGAATATGGACTCAGTCTATATTTAAAGAATACTCACTCACCTCAGTATTCTAACAGAACACTCACGTAGCCTGTGTTCTAACAGAACACTAACTCAGCCTGTTTTCTAACAAAATGTGGATTCAGATCAAAAATTACTAACGTAGTCTGTGTTCTAACAGAATATGGACTTAGATTTTGTTCAAAAATTACTCAGTCTGTGTTCTAACAGAATATGGACTCAGTCTATGTTTAAAGAATACTCACTCAGCCAATATTTTACCAGAGTATGGACTCAGCCTGTGTTCTAACAGAATACTCACACAGCCTGTGTTCTAACAGAATATGTACTCAGTCTATATTTAAAGAATACTCACTCACCTCAGTATTCCAACAGAACACTCACGTAGCCAGTGTTCTAACAGAATACTAACTCAGCCTGTGTTCTAACAGAATGTGGATTCAGATCAAATATTACTGACTGAGTCTGTGTTCTAACAGAATGTGGACTCAGATTTTGTTCAAAAATTATTCAGGCTGTGTTCTAACAGAATGTGGATTCAGATCAAAAATTACTAACTCAGTCTGTGTTATAACGGAATGTGGACTCAGATTTTGTTCAAAAATTATTCAGCCTGTGTTCTAACAGAATGTGGATTCAGATCAAAAATTACTAACGCAGTCTGTGTTCTAACAGAATATGGACTTAGATTTTGTTCAAAAATTACTCAGTCTGTGTTCTAACAGAATATGGACTCAGTCTATGTTTAAAGAATACTCACTCAGCCAATATTTTACCAGAGTATGGACTCAGCCTGTGTTCTAACAGAATACTCACACAGCCTGTGTTCTAACAGAATATGGACTCAGTCTATATTTAAAGAATACTCACTCACCTCAGTATTCCTACAGAACACTCACGTAGCCAGTGTTCTAACAGAATACTAACTCAGCCTGTGTTCTAACAGAATGTGGATTCAGATCAAAAATTACTAACTCAGTCTGTGTTCTAACAGAATGTGGACTCAGATTTTGTTCAAAAATTACTCAGTCTGTTTCTAACAGAATATGGACTCAGTCTATGTTTAAAGAATACTCACTCAGCCAGTATTTTACCAGAGTATGGACTCAGCCTGTGTTCTAACAGAATACTCACACAGCCTGTGTTCTAACAGAATATGGACTCAGTCTATATTTAAAGAATACTCACTCACCTCAGTATTCTAACAGAACACTCACGTAGCCTGTGTTCTAACAGAACACTAACTCAGCCTGTTTTCTAACATAATGTGGATTCAGATCAAAAATTACTAACGCAGTCTGTGTTCTAACAGAATATGGACTTAGATTTTGTTCAAAAATTACTCAGTCTGTGTTCTAACAGAATATGGACTCAGTCTATGTTTAAAGAATACTCACTCAGCCAATATTTTACCAGAGTATGGACTCAGCCTGTGTTCTAACAGAATACTCACACAGCCTGTGTTCTAACAGAATATTTACTCAGTCTATATTGAAAGAATACTCACTCACCTCAGTATTCCAACAGAACACTCACGTAGCCAGTGTTGTAACAGAATACTAATTCAGCCTGTGTTCTAACAGAATGTGGATTCAGATCAAATATTACTAACTCAGTCTGTGTTCTAACAGAATGTGGACTCAGATTTTGTTCAAAAATTATTCAGCCTGTGTTCTAACAGAATGTGGATTCAGATCAAAAATTACTAACTCAGTATGTGTTCTAACAGAATGTGGACTCAGATTTTGTTCAAAAATTACTCAGTCTGTTTCTAACAGAATATGGTCTCAGTCTATGTTTAAAGAATACTCACACAGCCAGTATTTTACCAGAGTATGGACTCAGCCTGTGTTCTAACAGAATACTCACAGATCCTGTGTTCTAACAGAATATGGACTCAGTCTATATTTAAAGAATACTCACTCACCTCAGTATTCCAACAGAACACTCATGTAGCCAGTGTTCTAACAGAATACTAACTCAGCCTGTGTTCTAACAGAATGTGGATTCAGATCAAATATTACTAACTCAGTCTGTGTTCTAACAGAATGTGGACTCAGATTTTGTTCAAAAATTATTCAGCCTGTGTTCTAACAGAATGTGGAATCAGATCAAAAATTACTAACTCAGTCTGTGTTCTAACAGAATGTGGGTTCAGATCAAAAATTACTAACTCAGTCTGTGTTCTAACAGAATATGAACTCAGATTTTGTTCAAAAATTACTCAGTCGGTGTTCTAACAGAATATGGACTCAGTCTATATTTAAAGAATACTCACTCACCTCCGTATTCTAAAAGAACACTCACGTAGCCTGTGTTCTAACAGAACACTAACTCAGCCTGTTTTCTAACAGAATGTGGATTCAGATCAAAAATTACTAACGCAGTCTGTGTTCTAACAGAATATGGACTCAGATTTTGTTCAAAAATTACTCAGTCTGTGTTCTAACAGAATATGGACTCAGTCTATGTTTAAAGAATACTCACTCAGCCAGTGTTCTACCATAATATGGATTCAGACTATTTTCAAGAATACTCACTCAGCCTGTGTTCTAGCAGAACGCTCACTTAGCCTGTGTTCTAACAGAATGTGGACTCAGATATTGTTCAAAAATTACTAACTCAGTCTGTGTTCTAACAGAATTTGGACGCAGTCTATGTTTAAAAAATACTCACTCACCTCAGTGTTCTAACAGAACACTCACGTAGCCTGTGTTCTAACAGAACACTAACTCAGCCTGTTTTCTAACAAAATGTAGATTCAGATCAAAAATTACTAACGCAGTCTGTGTTCTAACAGAATATGGACTTAGATTTTGTTCAAAAATTACTCAGTCTGTGTTCTAACAGAATATGGACTCAGTCTATGTTTAAAGAATACTCACTCAGCCAGTATTTTACCAGAGTATGGACTCAGCCTGTGTTCTAACAGAATACTCACACAGCCTGTGTTCTAACAGAATATGTACTCAGTCTATATTTAAAGAATACTCACTCACCTCAGTATTCTAACAGAACACTCACGTAGCCAGTGTTCTAACAGAATACTAACTCAGCCTGTGTTCTAACAGAATGTGGACTCAGATTTTGTTCAAAAATTACTCAGTCTGTTTCTAACAGAATATGGACTCAGTATATGTTTAAAGAATACTCACTCAACCAGTATTTTATCAGAGTATGGACTCAGCCTGTGTTCTAACAGAATACTCACACAGCCTGTGTTCTAACAGAATATGGACTCAGTCTATATTTAAAGAATACTCACTCACCTCAGTATTCTAACAGAACACTCACGTAGCCTGTGTTCTAACAGAACACTAACTCAGCCTGTTTTCTAACAAAATGTGGATTCAGATCAAAAATTACTAACGTAGTCTGTGTTCTAACAGAATATGGACTTAGATTTTGTTCAAAAATTACTCAGTCTGTGTTCTAACAGAATATGGACTCAGTCTATGTTTAAAGAATACTCACTCAGCCAATATTTTACCAGAGTATGGACTCAGCCTGTGTTCTAACAGAATACTCACACAGCCTGTGTTCTAACAGAATATGTACTCAGTCTATATTTAAAGAATACTCACTCACCTCAGTATTCCAACAGAACACTCACGTAGCCAGTGTTCTAACAGAATACTAACTCAGCCTGTGTTCTAACAGAATGTGGATTCAGATCAAATATTACTGACTGAGTCTGTGTTCTAACAGAATGTGGACTCAGATTTTGTTCAAAAATTATTCAGGCTGTGTTCTAACAGAATGTGGATTCAGATCAAAAATTACTAACTCAGTCTGTGTTATAACGGAATGTGGACTCAGATTTTGTTCAAAAATTATTCAGCCTGTGTTCTAACAGAATGTGGATTCAGATCAAAAATTACTAACGCAGTCTGTGTTCTAACAGAATATGGACTTAGATTTTGTTCAAAAATTACTCAGTCTGTTTCTAACAGAATATGGTCTCAGTCTATGTTTAAAGAATACTCACTCAGCCAGTATTTTACCAGAGTATGGACTCAGCCTGTGTTCTAACAGAATACTCACACAGACTGTGTTCTAACAGAATATGGACTCAGTCTATATTTAAAGAATACTCACTCACCTCAGTATTCCAACAGAACACTCATGTAGCCAGTGTTCTAACAGAATACTAACTCAGCCTGTGTTTTAACAAAATGTGGATTCAGATCAAATATTACTAACTCAGTCTGTGTTCTAACAGAATGTGGACTCAGATTTTGTTCAAAAATTATTCAGCCGGTGTTCTAACAGAATGTGTATTCAGATCAAAAATTACTAACTCAGTCTGTGTTCTAACAGAATGTGGGTTCAGATCAAAAATTACTAACTCAGTCTGTGTTCTAACAGAATATGAACTCAGATTTTGTTCAAAAATTACTCAGTCTGTGTTCTAACAGAATATGGACTCAGTCTATATTTAAAGAATACTCACTCACCTCAGTATTCTAACAGAACACTCACGTAGCCAGTGTTCTAACAGAATACTAACTCATCCTGTGTTCTAACAGAATGTGGATTCAGATCAAAAATTACTAACTCAGTCTGTGTTCTAACAGAATGTGGACTCAGATTTTGTTTAAAAATTACTCAGTCTGTTTCTAACAGAATATGGTCTCAGTCTATGTTTAAAGAATACTCACTCAGCCAGTATTTTACCTGAGTATGGACTCAGCCTGTGTTCTAACAGAATACTCACACAGCCTGTGTTCTAACAGAATATGGACTCAGTCTATATTTAAAGAATACTCACTCACCTCAGTATTCCAACAGAACACTCATGTAGCCAGTGTTCTAACAGAATACTAACTCAGCCTGTGTTCTAACAGAATGTGGATTCAGATCAAATATTACTAACTCAGTCTGTGTTCTAACAGAATGTGGACTCAGATTTTGTTCAAAAATTATTCAGCCTGTGTTCTAACAGAATTTGGATTCAGATCAAAAATTACTAACTCAGTCTGTGTTCTAACAGAATGTGGGTTCAGATCAAAAATTACTAACTCAGTCTGTGTTCTAACAGAATATGAACTCAGATTTTGTTCAAAAATTACTCAGTCTGTGTTCTAACAGAATATGGACTCAGTCTATATTTAAAGAATACTCACTCACCTCAGTATTCTAACAGAACACTCACATAGCCTGTGTTCTAACAGAACACTAACTCAGCCTGCTTTCTAACAGAATGTGGATTCAGATCAAATATTACTAACTCAGTCTGTGTTCTAACAGAATGTGGACTCAGATTTTGTTTAAAAATTACTCAGTATGTTTCTAACAGAATATGGTCTCAGTCTATGTTTAAAGAATACTCACTCAGCCAGTATTTTACCAGAGTATGGACTCAGCCTGTGTTCTAACAGAATACTCACACAGCCTGTGTTCTAACAGAATATGGACTCAGTCTATATTTAAAGAATACTCACTCACCTCAGTATTCCAACAGAACACTCATGTAGCCAGTGTTCTAACAGAATACTAACTCAGCCTGTGTTCTAACAGAATGTGGATTCAGATCAAATATTACTAACTCAGTCTGTGTTCTAACAGAATGTGGACTCAGATTTTGTTCAAAAATTATTCAGCCTGTGTTCTAACAGAATTTGGATTCAGATCAAAAATTACTAACTCAGTCTGTGTTCTAACAGAATGTGGGTTCAGATCAAAAATTACTAACTCAGTCTGTGTTCTAACAGAATATGAACTCAGATTTTGTTCAAAAATTACTCAGTCTGTGTTCTAACATAATATGGACTCAGTCTATATTTAAAGAATACTCACTCACCTCAGTATTCTAACAGAACACTCACATAGCCTGTGTTCTAACAGAACACTAACTCAGCCTGCTTTCTAACAGAATGTGGATTCAGATCAAATATTACTAACGCAGTCTGTGTTCTAACAGAATATGGACTTAGATTTTGTTCAAAAATTACTCAGTCTGTGTTCTAACAGAATATGGACTCAGTCTATGTTTAAAGAATACTCACTCAGCCAATATTTTACCAGAGTATGGACTCAGCCTGTGTTCTAACAGAATACTCACACAGCCTGTGTTCTAACAGAATATGGACTCAGTCTATATTTAAAGAATACTCACTCACCTCAGTATTCCAAAAGAACACTCATGTAGCCAGTGTTCTAACAGAATACTAACTCAGCCTGTGTTCTAACAGAATGTGGATTCAGATCAAATATTACTAACTCAGTCTGTGTTCTAACAGAATGCGGACTCAGATTTTGTTCAAAAATTATTCAGCCTGTGTTCTAACAGAATGTGGATTCAGATCAAAAATTACTAACTCAGTCTGTGTTCTAACAGAATGTGGGTTCAGATCAAAAATTACTAACTCAGTCTGTGTTCTAACAGAATATGAACTCAGATTTTGTTCAAAAATTACTCAGTCTGTGTTCTAACAGAATATGGACTCAGTCTATATTTAAAGAATACTCACTCACCTCAGTATTCTAACAGAACACTCACGTAGCCAGTGTTCTAACAGAATACTAACTCATCCTGTGTTCTAACAGAATGTGGATTCAGATCAAAAATTACTAACTCAGTCTGTGTTCTAACAGAATGTGGACTCAGATTTTGTTCAAAAATTACTCAGTCTGTTTCTAACAGAATATGGTCTCAGTCTATGTTTAAAGAATACTCACTCAGCCAGTATTTTACCAGAGTATGGACTCAGCCTGTGTTCTAACAGAATACTCACACAGCCTGTGTTATAACAGAATATGGACTCAGTCTATATTTAAAGAATACTCACTCACCTCAGTATTCCAACAGAACACTCATGTAGCCAGTGTTCTAACAGAATACTAACTCAGCCTGTGTTCTCTCAGAATGTGGATTCAGATCAAATATTACTAACTCAGTCTGTGTTCTAACAGAATGTGGACTCAGATTTTATTCAAAAATTATTCACCCTGTGTTCTAACAGAATGTGGATTCAGATCAAAAATTAATAACTCAGTCTGTGTTCTAACAGAATATGGACTCAGTCTATGTTTAAAGAATACTCACTCAGCCAGTATTTTACCAGAGTATGGACTCAGCCTGTGTTCTAACAGAATACTCACACAGCCTGTGTTCTAACAGAATATGGACTCAGTCTATATTTAAAGAATACTGACTCACCTCAGTATTCTAACAGAACACTCACGTAGCCAGTGTTCTAACAGAATACTAACTCAGCCTGTGTTCTAACAGAATGTGGATTCAGATCAAAAATTACTAACTCAGTCTGTGTTCTAACAGAATGTGGACTCAGATTTTGTTCAAAAATTACTCAGTCTGTTTCTAACAGAATATGGACTCAGTCTATGTTTAAAGAATACTCACTCAGCCAGTATTTTACCAGAGTATGGACTCAGCCTGTGTTCTAACAGAATACTCACACAGCCTGTGTTCTAACAGAATATGGACTCAGTCTATATTTAAAGAATACTCACTCACCTCAGTATTCTAACAGAACACTCACGTAGCCTGTGTTCTAACAGAACACTAACTCAGCCTGTTTTCTAACAGAATGTGGATTCAGATCAAAAATTACTAACGCAGTCTGTGTTCTAACAGAATATGGACTTAGATTTTGTTCAAAAATTACTCAGTCTGTGTTCTAACAGAATATGGACTCAGTCTATGTTTAAAGAATACTCACTCAGCCAATATTTTACCAGAGTATGGACTCAGCCTGTGTTCTAACAGAATACTCACACAGCCTGTGTTCTAACAGAATATTTACTCAGTCTATATTGAAAGAATACTCATTCACCTCAGTATTCCAACAGAACACTCACGTAGCCAGTGTTCTAACAGAATACTAACTCAGCCTGTGTTCTAACAGAATGTGGATTCAGATCAAATATTACTAACGCAGTCTGTGTTCTAACAGAATATGGACTTAGATTTTGTTCAAAAATTACTCAGTCTGTGTTCTAACAGAATATGGACTCAGTCTATGTTTAAAGAATACTCACTCAGCCAATATTTTACCAGAGTATGGACTCAGCCTGTGTTCTAACAGAATACTCACACAGCCTGTGTTCTAACAGAATATGGACTCAGTCTATATTTAAAGAATACTCACTCACCTCAGTATTCCAACAGAACACTCATGTAGCCAGTGTTCTAACAGAATACTAACTCAGCCTGTGTTCTAACAGAATGTGGATTCAGATCAAATATTACTAACTCAGTCTGTGTTCTAACAGAATGTGGACTCAGATTTTGTTCAAAAATTATTCAGCCTGTGTTCTAACAGAATGTGGATTCAGATCAAAAATTACTAACTCAGTCTGTGTTCTAACAGAATGTGGGTTCAGATCAAAAATTACTAACTCAGTCTGTGTTCTAACAGAATATGAACTCAGATTTTGTTCAAAAATTACTCAGTCTGTGTTCTAACAGAATATGGACTCAGTCTATATTTAAACAATACTCACTCACCTCAGTATTCTAACAGAACACTCACGTAGCCAGTGTTCTAACAGAATACTAACTCATCCTGTGTTCTAACAAAATGTGGATTCAGATCAAAAATTACTAAATCAGTCTGTGTTCTAACAGAATGTGGACTCAGATTTTGTTCAAAAATTACTCAGTCTGTTTCTAACAGAATATGGTCTCAGTCTATGTTTAAAGAATACTCACTCAGCCAGTATTTTACCAGAGTATGGACTCAGCCTGTGTTCTAACAGAATACTCACACAGCCTGTGTTCTAACAGAATATGTACTCAGTCTATATTTAAAGAATACTCACTCACCTCAGTATTCTAACAGAACACTCACGTAGCCAGTGTTCTAACAGAATACTAACTCAGCCTGTGTTCTAACAGAATGTGGACTCAGATTTTGTTCAAAAATTACTCAGTCTGTTTCTAACAGAATATGGACTCAGTCTATGTTTAAAGAATACTCACTCAACCAGTATTTTATCAGAGTATGGACTCAGCCTGTGTTCTAACAGAATACTCACACAGCCTGTGTTCTAACAGAATATGGACTCAGTCTATATTTAAAGAATACTCACTCACCTCAGTATTCTAACAGAACACTCACGTAGCCTGTGTTCTAACAGAACACTAACTCAGCCTGTTTTCTAACAAAATGTGGATTCAGATCAAAAATTACTAACGTAGTCTGTGTTCTAACAGAATATGGACTTAGATTTTGTTCAAAAATTACTCAGTCTGTGTTCTAACAGAATATGGACTCAGTCTATGTTTAAAGAATACTCACTCAGCCAATATTTTACCAGAGTATGGACTCAGCCTGTGTTCTAACAGAATACTCACACAGCCTGTGTTCTAACAGAATATGGACTCAGTCTATATTTAAAGAATACTCACTCACCTCAGTATTCCAACAGAACACTCACGTAGCCAGTGTTCTAACAGAATACTAACTCAGCCTGTGTTCTAACAGAATGTGGATTCAGATCAAATATTACTGACTGAGTCTGTGTTCTAACAGAATGTGGACTCAGATTTTGTTCAAAAATTATTCAGGCTGTGTTCTAACAGAATGTGGATTCAGATCAAAAATTACTAACTCAGTCTGTGTTATAACGGAATGTGGACTCAGATTTTGTTCAAAAATTATTCAGCCTGTGTTCTAACAGAATGTGGATTCAGATCAAAAATTACTAACGCAGTCTGTGTTCTAACAGAATATGGACTTAGATTTTGTTCAAAAATTACTCAGTCTGTGTTCTAACAGAATATGGACTCAGTCTATGTTTAAAGAATACTCACTCAGCCAATATTTTACCAGAGTATGGACTCAGCCTGTGTTCTAAAAGAATACTCACACAGCCTGTGTTCTAACAGAATATGGACTCAGTCTATATTTAAAGAATACTCACTCACCTCAGTATTCCTACAGAACACTCACGTAGCCAGTGTTCTAACAGAATACTAACTCAGCCTGTGTTCTAACAGAATGTGGATTCAGAACAAATATTACTAACTCAGTCTGTGTTCTAACAGAATGTGGACTCAGATTTTGTTCAAAAATTATTCAGCCTGTGTTCTAACAGAATGTGGATTCAGATCAAAAATTACTAACTCAGTCTGTGTTCTAACAGAATGTGGGTTCAGATCAAAAATTACTAACTCAGTCTGTGTTCTAACAGAATATGAACTCAGATTTTGTTCAAAAATTACTCAGTCTGTGTTCTAACAGAATATGGACTCAGTCTATATTTAAAGAATACTCACTCACCACAGTATTCTAACAGAACACTCACGTAACCAGTGTTCTAACAGAATACTAACTCAGCCTGTGTTCTAACAGAATGTGGATTCAGATCAAAAATTACTAACTCAGTCTGTGTTCTAACAGAATGTGGACTCAGATTTTGTTCAAAAATTACTCAGTCTGTTTCTAACAGAATATGGTCTCAGTCTATGTTTAAAGAATACTCACTCAGCCAGTATTTTACCAGAGTATGGACTCAGCCTGTGTTCTAACAGAATACTCACACAGACTGTGTTCTAACAGAATATGGACTCAGTCTATATTTAAAGAATACTCACTCACCTCAGTATTCCAACAGAACACTCATGTAGCCAGTGTTCTAACAGAATACTAACTCAGCCTGTGTTTTAACAAAATGTGGATTCAGATCAAATATTACTAACTCAGTCTGTGTTCTAACAGAATGTGGACTCAGATTTTGTTCAAAAATTATTCAGCCGGTGTTCTAACAGAATGTGTATTCAGATCAAAAATTACTAACTCAGTCTGTGTTCTAACAGAATGTGGGTTCAGATCAAAAATTACTAACTCAGTCTGTGTTCTAACAGAATATGAACTCAGATTTTGTTCAAAAATTACTCAGTCTGTGTTCTAACAGAATATGGACTCAGTCTATATTTAAAGAATACTCACTCACCTCAGTATTCTAACAGAACACTCACGTAGCCAGTGTTCTAACAGAATACTAACTCATCCTGTGTTCTAACAGAATGTGGATTCAGATCAAAAATTACTAACTCAGTCTGTGTTCTAACAGAATGTGGACTCAGATTTTGTTTAAAAATTACTCAGTCTGTTTCTAACAGAATATGGTCTCAGTCTATGTTTAAAGAATACTCACTCAGCCAGTATTTTACCTGAGTATGGACTCAGCCTGTGTTCTAACAGAATACTCACACACCCTGTGTTCTAACAGAATATGGACTCAGTCTATATTTAAAGAATACTCACTCACCTCAGTATTCCAACAGAACACTCATGTAGCCAGTGTTCTAACAGAATACTAACTCAGCCTGTGTTCTAACAGAATGTGGATTCAGATCAAATATTACTAACTCAGTCTGTGTTCTAACAGAATGTGGACTCAGATTTTGTTCAAAAATTATTCAGCCTGTGTTCTAACAGAATTTGGATTCAGATCAAAAATTACTAACTCAGTCTGTGTTCTAACAGAATGTGGGTTCAGATCAAAAATTACTAACTCAGTCTGTGTTCTAACAGAATATGAACTCAGATTTTGTTCAAAAATTACTCAGTCTGTGTTCTAACAGAATATGGACTCAGTCTATATTTAAAGAATACTCACTCACCTCAGTATTCTAACAGAACACTCACATAGCCTGTGTTCTAACAGAACACTAACTCAGCCTGCTTTCTAACAGAATGTGGATTCAGATCAAATATTACTAACTCAGTCTGTGTTCTAACAGAATGTGGACTCAGATTTTGTTTAAAAATTACTCAGTATGTTTCTAACAGAATATGGTCTCAGTCTATGTTTAAAGAATACTCACTCAGCCAGTATTTTACCAGAGTATGGACTCAGCCTGTGTTCTAACAGAATACTCACACAGCCTGTGTTCTAACAGAATATGGACTCAGTCTATATTTAAAGAATACTCACTCACCTCAGTATTCCAACAGAACACTCATGTAGCCAGTGTTCTAACAGAATACTAACTCAGCCTGTGTTCTAACAGAATGTGGATTCAGATCAAATATTACTAACTCAGTCTGTGTTCTAACAGAATGTGGACTCAGATTTTGTTCAAAAATTATTCAGCCTGTGTTCTAACAGAATTTGGATTCAGATCAAAAATTACTAACTCAGTCTGTGTTCTAACAGAATGTGGGTTCAGATCAAAAATTACTAACTCAGTCTGTGTTCTAACAGAATATGAACTCAGATTTTGTTCAAAAATTACTCAGTCTGTGTTCTAACATAATATGGACTCAGTCTATATTTAAAGAATACTCACTCACCTCAGTATTCTAACAGAACACTCACATAGCCTGTGTTCTAACAGAACACTAACTCAGCCTGCTTTCTAACAGAATGTGGATTCAGATCAAATATTACTAACGCAGTCTGTGTTCTAACAGAATATGGACTTAGATTTTGTTCAAAAATTACTCAGTCTGTGTTCTAACAGAATATGGACTCAGTCTATGTTTAAAGAATACTCACTCAGCCAATATTTTACCAGAGTATGGACTCAGCCTGTGTTCTAACAGAATACTCACACAGCCTGTGTTCTAACAGAATATGGACTCAGTCTATATTTAAAGAATACTCACTCACCTCAGTATTCCAAAAGAACACTCATGTAGCCAGTGTTCTAACAGAATACTAACTCAGCCTGTGTTCTAACAGAATGTGGATTCAGATCAAATATTACTAACTCAGTCTGTGTTCTAACAGAATGCGGACTCAGATTTTGTTCAAAAATTATTCAGCCTGTGTTCTAACAGAATGTGGATTCAGATCAAAAATTACTAACTCAGTCTGTGTTCTAACAGAATGTGGGTTCAGATCAAAAATTACTAACTCAGTCTGTGTTCTAACAGAATATGAACTCAGATTTTGTTCAAAAATTACTCAGTCTGTGTTCTAACAGAATATGGACTCAGTCTATATTTAAAGAATACTCACTCACCTCAGTATTCTAACAGAACACTCACGTAGCCAGTGTTCTAACAGAATACTAACTCATCCTGTGTTCTAACAGAATGTGGATTCAGATCAAAAATTACTAACTCAGTCTGTGTTCTAACAGAATGTGGACTCAGATTTTGTTCAAAAATTACTCAGTCTGTTTCTAACAGAATATGGTCTCAGTCTATGTTTAAAGAATACTCACTCAGCCAGTATTTTACCTGAGTATGGACTCAGCCTGTGTTCTAACAGAATACTCACACAGCCTGTGTTCTAACAGAATATGGACTCAGTCTATATTTAAAGAATACTCACTCACCTCAGTATTCTAACAGAACACTCACGTAGCCTGTGTTCTAACAGAACACTAACTCAGCCTGTTTTCTAACAAAATGTGGATTCAGATCAAAAATTACTAACGTAGTCTGTGTTCTAACAGAATATGGACTTAGATTTTGTTCAAAAATTACTCAGTCTGTGTTCTAACAGAATATGGACTCAGTCTATGTTTAAAGAATACTCACTCAGCCAATATTTTACCAGAGTATGGACTCAGCCTGTGTTCTAACAGAATACTCACACAGCCTGTGTTCTAACAGAATATGTACTCAGTCTATATTTAAAGAATACTCACTCACCTCAGTATTCCAACAGAACACTCACGTAGCCAGTGTTCTAACAGAATACTAACTCAGCCTGTGTTCTAACAGAATGTGGATTCAGATCAAATATTACTGACTGAGTCTGTGTTCTAACAGAATGTGGACTCAGATTTTGTTCAAAAATTATTCAGGCTGTGTTCTAACAGAATGTGGATTCAGATCAAAAATTACTAACTCAGTCTGTGTTATAACGGAATGTGGACTCAGATTTTGTTCAAAAATTATTCAGCCTGTGTTCTAACAGAATGTGGATTCAGATCAAAAATTACTAACGCAGTCTGTGTTCTAACAGAATATGGACTTAGATTTTGTTCAAAAATTACTCAGTCTGTGTTCTAACAGAATATGGACTCAGTCTATGTTTAAAGAATACTCACTCAGCCAATATTTTACCAGAGTATGGACTCAGCCTGTGTTCTAACAGAATACTCACACAGCCTGTGTTCTAACAGAATATGGACTCAGTCTATATTTAAAGAATACTCACTCACCTCAGTATTCCTACAGAACACTCACGTAGCCAGTGTTCTAACAGAATACTAACTCAGCCTGTGTTCTAACAGAATGTGGATTCAGAACAAATATTACTAACTCAGTCTGTGTTCTAACAGAATGTGGACTCAGATTTTGTTCAAAAATTATTCAGCCTGTGTTCTAACAGAATGTGGATTCAGATCAAAAATTACTAACTCAGTCTGTGTTCTAACAGAATGTGGGTTCAGATCAAAAATTACTAACTCAGTCTGTGTTCTAACAGAATATGAACTCAGATTTTGTTCAAAAATTACTCAGTCTGTGTTCTAACAGAATATGGACTCAGTCTATATTTAAAGAATACTCACTCACCACAGTATTCTAACAGAACACTCACGTAACCAGTGTTCTAACAGAATACTAACTCAGCCTGTGTTCTAACAGAATGTGGATTCAGATCAAAAATTACTAACTCAGTCTGTGTTCTAACAGAATGTGGACTCAGATTTTGTTCAAAAATTACTCAGTCTGTTTCTAACAGAATATGGTCTCAGTCTATGTTTAAAGAATACTCACTCAGCCAGTATTTTACCAGAGTATGGACTCAGCCTGTGTTCTAACAGAATACTCACACAGACTGTGTTCTAACAGAATATGGACTCAGTCTATATTTAAAGAATACTCACTCACCTCAGTATTCCAACAGAACACTCATGTAGCCAGTGTTCTAACAGAATACTAACTCAGCCTGTGTTTTAACAAAATGTGGATTCAGATCAAATATTACTAACTCAGTCTGTGTTCTAACAGAATGTGGACTCAGATTTTGTTCAAAAATTATTCAGCCGGTGTTCTAACAGAATGTGTATTCAGATCAAAAATTACTAACTCAGTCTGTGTTCTAACAGAATGTGGGTTCAGATCAAAAATTACTAACTCAGTCTGTGTTCTAACAGAATATGAACTCAGATTTTGTTCAAAAATTACTCAGTCTGTGTTCTAACAGAATATGGACTCAGTCTATATTTAAAGAATACTCACTCACCTCAGTATTCTAACAGAACACTCACGTAGCCAGTGTTCTAACAGAATACTAACTCATCCTGTGTTCTAACAGAATGTGGATTCAGATCAAAAATTACTAACTCAGTCTGTGTTCTAACAGAATGTGGACTCAGATTTTGTTTAAAAATTACTCAGTCTGTTTCTAACAGAATATGGTCTCAGTCTATGTTTAAAGAATACTCACTCAGCCAGTATTTTACCTGAGTATGGACTCAGCCTGTGTTCTAACAGAATACTCACACAGCCTGTGTTCTAACAGAATATGGACTCAGTCTATATTTAAAGAATACTCACTCACCTCAGTATTCTAACAGAACACTCACGTAGCCTGTGTTCTAACAGAACACTAACTCAGCCTGTTTTCTAACAAAATGTGGATTCAGATCAAAAATTACTAACGTAGTCTGTGTTCTAACAGAATATGGACTTAGATTTTGTTCAAAAATTACTCAGTCTGTGTTCTAACAGAATATGGACTCAGTCTATGTTTAAAGAATACTCACTCAGCCAATATTTTACCAGAGTATGGACTCAGCCTGTGTTCTAACAGAATACTCACACAGCCTGTGTTCTAACAGAATATGTACTCAGTCTATATTTAAAGAATACTCACTCACCTCAGTATTCCAACAGAACACTCACGTAGCCAGTGTTCTAACAGAATACTAACTCAGCCTGTGTTCTAACAGAATGTGGATTCAGATCAAATATTACTGACTGAGTCTGTGTTCTAACAGAATGTGGACTCAGATTTTGTTCAAAAATTATTCAGGCTGTGTTCTAACAGAATGTGGATTCAGATCAAAAATTACTAACTCAGTCTGTGTTATAACGGAATGTGGACTCAGATTTTGTTCAAAAATTATTCAGCCTGTGTTCTAACAGAATGTGGATTCAGATCAAAAATTACTAACGCAGTCTGTGTTCTAACAGAATATGGACTTAGATTTTGTTCAAAAATTACTCAGTCTGTGTTCTAACAGAATATGGACTCAGTCTATGTTTAAAGAATACTCACTCAGCCAATATTTTACCAGAGTATGGACTCAGCCTGTGTTCTAACAGAATACTCACACAGCCTGTGTTCTAACAGAATATGGACTCAGTCTATATTTAAAGAATACTCACTCACCTCAGTATTCCTACAGAACACTCACGTAGCCAGTGTTCTAACAGAATACTAACTCAGCCTGTGTTCTAACAGAATGTGGATTCAGAACAAATATTACTAACTCAGTCTGTGTTCTAACAGAATGTGGACTCAGATTTTGTTCAAAAATTATTCAGCCTGTGTTCTAACAGAATGTGGATTCAGATCAAAAATTACTAACTCAGTCTGTGTTCTAACAGAATGTGGGTTCAGATCAAAAATTACTAACTCAGTCTGTGTTCTAACAGAATATGAACTCAGATTTTGTTCAAAAATTACTCAGTCTGTGTTCTAACAGAATATGGACTCAGTCTATATTTAAAGAATACTCACTCACCACAGTATTCTAACAGAACACTCACGTAACCAGTGTTCTAACAGAATACTAACTCAGCCTGTGTTCTAACAGAATGTGGATTCAGATCAAAAATTACTAACTCAGTCTGTGTTCTAACAGAATGTGGACTCAGATTTTGTTCAAAAATTACTCAGTCTGTTTCTAACAGAATATGGTCTCAGTCTATGTTTAAAGAATACTCACTCAGCCAGTATTTTACCAGAGTATGGACTCAGCCTGTGTTCTAACAGAATACTCACACAGACTGTGTTCTAACAGAATATGGACTCAGTCTATATTTAAAGAATACTCACTCACCTCAGTATTCCAACAGAACACTCATGTAGCCAGTGTTCTAACAGAATACTAACTCAGCCTGTGTTCTAACAGAATGTGGATTCAGATCAAATATTACTAACTCAGTCTGTGTTCTAACAGAATGTGGACTCAGATTTTGTTCAAAAATTATTCAGCCTGTGTTCTGACAGAATGTGGATTCAGATCAAAAATTACTAACTCAGTCTGTGTTCTAACAGAATGTGGGTTCAGATCAAAAATTACTAACTCAGTCTGTGTTCTAACAGAATATGAACTCAGATTTTGTTCAAAAATTACTCAGTCTGTGTTCTAACAGAATATGGACTCAGTCTATATTTAAACAATACTCACTCACCTCAGTATTCTAACAGAACACTCACGTAGCCAGTGTTCTAACAGAATACTAACTCATCCTGTGTTCTAACAAAATGTGGATTCAGATCAAAAATTACTAAATCAGTCTGTGTTCTAACAGAATGTGGACTCAGATTTTGTTCAAAAATTACTCAGTCTGTTTCTAACAGAATATGGTCTCAGTCTATGTTTAAAGAATACTCACTCAGCCAGTATTTTACCAGAGTATGGACTCAGCCTGTGTTCTAACAGAATACTCACACAGCCTGTGTTCTAACAGAATATGGACTCAGTCTATATTTAAAGAATACTCACTCACCTCAGTATTCTAACCGAACACTCACGTAGCCAGTGTTCTAACAGAATACTAACTCAGCCTGTGTTCTAACAGAATGTGGATTCAGATCAAATATTACTAACGCAGTCTGTGTTCTAACAGAATATGGACTTAGATTTTGTTCAAAAATTACTCAGTCTGTGTTCTAACAGAATATGGACTCAGTCTATGTTTAAAGAATACTCACTCAGCCAGTATTTTACCAGAGTATGGACTCAGCCTGTGTTCTAACAGAATACTCACACAGCCTGTGTTCTAACAGAATATGTACTCAGTCTATATTTAAAGAATACTCACTCACCTCAGTATTCCAACAGAACACTCATGTAGCCAGTGTTCTAACAGAATACTAACTCAGCCTGTGTTCTAACAGAATGTGGATTCAGATCAAATATTACTAACTCAGTCTGTGTTCTAACAGAATGTGGACTCAGATTTTGTTCAAAAATTATTCAGCCTGTGTTCTAACAGAATGTGGATTCAGATCAAAAATTACTAACTCAGTCTGTGTTCTAACAGAATGTGGGTTCAGATCAAAAATTACTAACGCAGTCTGTGTTCTAACAGAATGTGGACTCAGATTTTGTTCAAAAATTATTCACCCTGTGTTCTAACAGAATGTGGATTCAGATCAAAAATTATTAACTCAGTCTGTGTTCTAACAGAATATGGACTCAGTCTATGTTTAAAGAATACTCACTCAGCCAGTATTTTACCAGAGTATGGACTCAGCCTGTGTTCTAACAGAATACTCTCACAGCCTGTGTTCTAACAGAATATGGACTCAGTCTATATTTAAAGAATACTCACTCACCTCAGTATTCTAACAGAACACTCACGTAGCCAGTGTTCTAACAGAATACTAACTCAGCCTGTGTTCTAACAGAATGTGGATTCAGATCAAAAATTACTAACTCAGTCTGTGTTCTAACAGAATGTGGACTCAGATTTTGTTCAAAAATTACTCAGTCTGTTTCTAACAGAATATGGTCTCAGTCTATGTTTAAAGAATACTCACTCAGCCAGTATTTTACCAGAGTATGGACTCAGCCTGTGTTCTAACAGAATACTCACACAGCCTGTGTTCTAACAGAATATGGACTCAGTCTATATTTAAAGAATACTCACTCACCTCAGTATTCTAACAGAACACTCACGTAACCTGTGTTCTAACAGAACACTAACTCAGCCTGTTTTCTAACAGAATGTGGATTCAGATCAAAAATTACTAACGCAGTCTGTGTTCTAACAGAATATGGACTTAGATTTTGTTCAAAAATTACTCAGTCTGTGTTCTAACAGAATATGGACTCAGTCTATGTTTAAAGAATACTCACTCAGCCAATATTTTACCAGAGTATGGACTCAGCCTGTGTTCTAACAGAATACTCACACAGCCTGTGTTTTAACAGAATATTTACTCAGTCTATATTGAAAGAATACTCACTCACCTCAGTATTCCAACAGAACACTCACGTAGCCAGTGTTCTAACAGAATACTAACTCAGCCTGTGTTCTAACTGAATGTGGATTCAGATAAAATATTACTAACTCAGTCTGTGTTCTAACAGAATGTGGACTCAGATTTTGTTCAAAAATTATTCAGCCTGTGTTCTAACAGAATGTGGATTCAGATCAAAAATTACTAACTCAGTATGTGTTCTAACAGAATGTGGACTCAGATTTTGTTCAAAAATTACTCAGTCTGTTTCTAACAGAATATGGTCTCAGTCTATGTTTAAAGAATACTCACTCAGCCAGTATTTTACCAGAGTATGGACTCAGCCTGTGTTCTAATAGAATACTCACAGATCCTGTGTTCTAACAGAATATGGACTCAGTCTATATTTAAAGAATACTCACTCACCTCAGTATTCCAACAGAACACTCATGTAGCCAGTGTTCTAACAGAATACTAACTCAGCCTGTGTTCTAACAGAATGTGGATTCAGATCAAATATTACTAACTCAGTCTGTGTTCTAACAGAATGTGGACTCAGATTTTGTTCAAAAATTATTCAGCCTGTGTTCTAACAGAATGTGTATTCAGATCAAAAATTACTAACTCAGTCTGTGTTCTAACAGAATGTGGGTTCAGATCAAAAATTACTAACTCAGTCTGTGTTCTAACGGAATGTGGACTCAGATTTTGTTCAAAAATTATTCAGCCTGTGTTCTAACAGAATGTGGATTCAGATCAAAAATTACTAACGCAGTCTGTGTTCTAACAGAATATGGACTTAGATTTTGTTCAAAAATTACTCAGTCTGTGTTCTAACAGAATATGGACTCAGTCTATGTTTAAAGAATACTCACTCAGCCAATATTTTACCAGAGTATGGACTCAGCCTGTGTTCTAACAGAATACTCACACAGCCTGTGTTCTAACAGAATATGGACTCAGTCTATATTTAAAGAATACTCACTCACCTCAGTATTCCTACAGAACACTCACGTAGCCAGTGTTCTAACAGAATACTAACTCAGCCTGTGTTCTAACAGAATGTGGATTCAGAACAAATATTACTAACTCAGTCTGTGTTCTAACAGAATGTGGACTCAGATTTTGTTCAAAAATTACTCAGTCTGTTTCTAACAGAATATGGTCTCAGTCTATGTTTAAAGAATACTCACTCAGCCAGTATTTTACCAGAGTATGGACTCAGCCTGTGTTCTAACAGAATACTCACACAGACTGTGTTCTAACAGAATATGGACTCAGTCTATATTTAAAGAATACTCACTCACCTCAGTATTCCAACAGAACACTCATGTAGCCAGTGTTCTAACAGAATACTAACTCAGCCTGTGTTTTAACAAAATGTGGATTCAGATCAAATATTACTAACTCAGTCTGTGTTCTAACAGAATGTGGACTCAGATTTTGTTCAAAAATTATTCAGCCTGTGTTCTAACAGAATGTGTATTCAGATCAAAAATTACTAACTCAGTCTGTGTTCTAACAGAATGTGGGTTCAGATCAAAAATTACTAACTCAGTCTGTGTTCTAACAGAATATGAACTCAGATTTTGTTCAAAAATTACTCAGTCTGTGTTCTAACAGAATATGGACTCAGTCTATATTTAAAGAATACTCACTCACCTCAGTATTCTAACAGAACACTCACGTAGCCAGTGTTCTAACAGAATACTAACTCATCCTGTGTTCTAACAGAATGTGGATTCAGATCAAAAATTACTAACTCAGTCTGTGTTCTAAGAGAATGTGGACTCAGATTTTGTTTAAAAATTACTCAGTCTGTTTCTAACAGAATATGGTCTCAGTCTATGTTTAAAGAATACTCACTCAGCCAGTATTTTACCAGAGTATGGACTCAGCCTGTGTTCTCAGAGAATACTCACACAGCCTGTGTTCTAACAGAATATGGACTCAGTCTATATTTAAAGAATACTCACTCACCTCTGTATTCTAACAGAACCCTCACATAGCCTGTGTTCTAACAGAACACTAACTCAGCCTGCTTTCTAACAGAATGTGGATTCAGATCAAATATTACTAACGCAGTCTGTGTTCTAACAGAATATGGACTTAGATTTTGTTCAAAAATTACTCAGTCTGTGTTCTAACAGAATATGGACTCAGTCTATGTTTAAAGAATACTCACTCAGCCAATATTTTACCAGAGTATGGACTCAGCCTGTGTTCTAACAGAATACTCACACAGCCTGTGTTCTAACAGAATATGGACTCAGTCTATATTTAAAGAATACTCACTCACCTCAGTATTCCAACAGAACACTCATGTAGCCAGTGTTCTAACAGAATACTAACTTAGCCTGTGTTCTAACAGAATGTGGATTCAGATCAAATATTACTAACTCAGTCTGTGTTCTAACAGAATGCGGACTCAGATTTTGTTCAAAAATTATTCAGCCTGTGTTCTAACAGAATGTGGATTCAGATCAAAAATTACTAACTCAGTCTGTGTTCTAACAGAATGTGGGTTCAGATCAAAAATTACTAACTCAGTCTGTGTTCTAACAGAATATGAACTCAGATTTTGTTCAAAAATTACTCAGTCTGTGTTCTAACAGAATATGGACTCAGTCTATATTTAAAGAATACTCACTCACCTCAGTATTCTAACAGAACACTCACGTAGCCAGTGTTCTAACAGAATACTAACTCATCCTGTGTTCTAACAGAATGTGGATTCAGATCAAAAATTACTAACTCAGTCTGTGTTCTAACAGAATGTGGACTCAGATTTTGTTCAAAAATTACTCAGTCTGTTTCTAACAGAATATGGTCTCAGTCTATGTTTAAAGAATACTCACTCAGCCAGTATTTTACCAGAGTATGGACTCAGCCTGTGTTCTAACAGAATACTCACACAGCCTGTGTTCTAACAGAATATGGACTCAGTCTATATTTAAAGAATACTCACTCACCTCAGTATTCCAACAGAACACTCATGTAGCCAGTGTTCTAACAGAATACTAACTCAGCCTGTGTTCTATCAGAATGTGGATTCAGATCAAATATTACTAACTCAGTCTGTGTTCTAACAGAATGTGGACTCAGATTTTGTTCAAAAATTATTCACCCTGTGTTCTAACAGAATGTGGATTCAGATCAAAAATTACTAACTCAGTCTGTGTTCTAACAGAATATGGACTCAGTCTATGTTTAAAGAATACTCACTCAGCCAGTATTTTACCAGAGTATGGACTCAGCCTGTGTTCTAACAGAATACTCACACAGCCTGTGTTCTAACAGAATATGGACTCAGTCTATATTTAAAGAATACTCACTCACCTCAGTATTCTAACAGAACACTCACGTAGCCAGTGTTCTAACAGAATACTAACTCAGCCTGTGTTCTAACAGAATGTGGATTCAGATCAAAAATTACTAACTCAGTCTGTGTTCTAACAGAATGTGGACTCAGATTTTGTTCAAAAATTACTCAGTCTGTTTCTAACAGAATATGGACTCAGTCTATGTTTAAAGAATACTCACTCAGCCAGTATTTTACCAGAGTATGGACTCAGCCTGTGTTCTAACAGAATACTCACACAGCCTGTGTTCTAACAGAATATGGACTCAGTCTATATTTAAAGAATACTCACTCACCTCAGTATTCTAACAGAACACTCACGTAGCCTGTGTTCTAACAGAACACTAACTCAGCCTGTTTTCTAACATAATGTGGATTCAGATCAAAAATTACTAACGCAGTCTGTGTTCTAACAGAATATGGACTTAGATTTTGTTCAAAAATTACTCAGTCTGTGTTCTAACAGAATATGGACTCAGTCTATGTTTAAAGAATACTCACTCAGCCAATATTTTACCAGAGTATGGACTCAGCCTGTGTTCTAACAGAATACTCACACAGCCTGTGTTCTAACAGAATATTTACTCAGTCTATATTGAAAGAATACTCACTCACCTCAGTATTCCAACAGAACACTCACGTAGCCAGTGTTGTAACAGAATACTAACTCAGCCTGTGTTCTAACAGAATGTGGATTCAGATCAAATATTACTAACTCAGTCTGTGTTCTAACAGAATGTGGACTCAGATTTTGTTCAAAAATTATTCAGCCTGTGTTCTAACAGAATGTGGATTCAGATCAAAAATTACTAACTCAGTATGTGTTCTAACAGAATGTGGACTCAGATTTTGTTCAAAAATTACTCAGTCTGTTTCTAACAGAATATGGTCTCAGTCTATGTTTAAAGAATACTCACTCAGCCAGTATTTTACCAGAGTATGGACTCAGCCTGTGTTCTAACAGAATACTCACAGATCCTGTGTTCTAACAGAATATGGACTCAGTCTATATTTAAAGAATACTCACTCACCTCAGTATTCCAACAGAACACTCATGTAGCCAGTGTTCTAACAGAATACTAACTCAGCCTGTGTTCTAACAGAATGTGGATTCAGATCAAATATTACTAACTCAGTCTGTGTTCTAACAGAATGTGGACTCAGATTTTGTTCAAAAATTATTCAGCCTGTGTTCTAACAGAATGTGGAATCAGATCAAAAATTACTAACTCACTCTGTGTTCTAACAGAATGTGGGTTCAGATCAAAAATTACTAACTCAGTCTGTGTTCTAACAGAATATGAACTCAGATTTTGTTCAAAAATTACTCAGTCGGTGTTCTAACAGAATATGGACTCAGTCTATATTTAAAGAATACTCACTCACCTCAGTATTCTAAAAGAACACTCACGTAGCCTGTGTTCTAACAGAACACTAACTCAGCCTGTTTTCTAACAGAATGTGGATTCAGATCAAAAATTACTAACGCAGTCTGTGTTCTAACAGAATATGGACTCAGATTTTGTTCAAAAATTACTCAGTCTGTGTTCTAACAGAATATGGACTCAGTCTATGTTTAAAGAATACTCACTCAGCCAGTGTTCTACCATAATATGGATTCAGACTATTTTCAAGAATACTCACTCAGCCTGTGTTCTAGCAGAACGCTCACTTAGCCTGTGTTCTAACAGAATGTGGACTCAGATATTGTTCAAAAATTACTAACTCAGTCTGTGTTCTAACAGAATTTGGACGCAGTCTATGTTTAAAAAATACTCACTCACCTCAGTGTTCTAACAGAACACTCACGTAGCCTGTGTTCTAACAGAACACTAACTCAGCCTGTTTTCTAACAAAATGTAGATTCAGATCAAAAATTACTAACGCAGTCTGTGTTCTAACAGAATATGGACTTAGATTTTGTTCAAAAATTACTCAGTCTGTGTTCTAACAGAATATGGACTCAGTCTATGTTTAAAGAATACTCACTCAGCCAGTATTTTACCAGAGTATGGACTCAGCCTGTGTTCTAACAGAATACTCACACAGCCTGTGTTCTAACAGAATATGTACTCAGTCTATATTTAAAGAATACTCACTCACCTCAGTATTCTAACAGAACACTCACGTAGCCAGTGTTCTAACAGAATACTAACTCAGCCTGTGTTCTAACAGAATGTGGACTCAGATTTTGTTCAAAAATTACTCAGTCTGTTTCTAACAGAATATGGACTCAGTCTATGTTTAAAGAATACTCACTCAACCAGTATTTTATCAGAGTATGGACTCAGCCTGTGTTCTAACAGAATACTCACACAGCCGGTGTTCTAACAGAATATGGACTCAGTCTATATTTAAAGAATACTCACTCACCTCAGTATTCTAACAGAACACTCACGTAGCCTGTGTTCTAACAGAACACTAACTCAGCCTGTTTTCTAACAAAATGTGGATTCAGATTAAAAATTACTAACGTAGTCTGTGTTCTAACAGAATATGGACTTAGATTTTGTTCAAAAATTACTCAGTCTGTGTTCTAACAGAATATGGACTCAGTCTATGTTTAAAGAATACTCACTCAGCCAATATTTTACCAGAGTATGGACTCAGCCTGTGTTCTAACAGAATACTCACACAGCCGGTGTTCTAACAGAATATGGACTCAGTCTATATTTAAAGAATACTCACTCACCTCAGTATTCCAACAGAACACTCACGTAGCCAGTGTTCTAACAGAATACTAACTCAGCCTGTGTTCTAACAGAATGTGGATTCAGATCAAATATTACTGACTGAGTCTGTGTTCTAACAGAATGTGGACTCAGATTTTGTTCAAAAATTATTCAGGCTGTGTTCTAACAGAATGTGGATTCAGATCAAAAATTACTAACTCAGTCTGTGTTATAACGGAATGTGGACTCAGATTTTGTTCAAAAATTATTCAGCCTGTGTTCTAACAGAATGTGGATTCAGATCAAAAATTACTAACGCAGTCTGTGTTCTAACAGAATATGGACTCAGTCTATATTTAAAGAATACTCACTCACCTCTGTATTCTAACAGAACCCTCACATAGCCTGTGTTCTAACAGAACACTAACTCAGCCTGCTTTCTAACAGAATGTGGATTCAGATCAAATATTACTAACGCAGTCTGTGTTCTAACAGAATATGGACTTAGATTTTGTTCAAAAATTACTCAGTCTGTGTTCTAACAGAATATGGACTCAGTCTATGTTTAAAGAATACTCACTCAGCCAATATTTTACCAGAGTATGGACTCAGCCTGTGTTCTAACAGAATACTCACACAGCCTGTGTTCTAACAGAATATGGACTCAGTCTATATTTAAAGAATACTCACTCACCTCAGTATTCCAACAGAACACTCATGTAGCCAGTGTTCTAACAGAATACTAACTCAGCCTGTGTTCTAACAGAATGTGGATTCAGATCAAATATTACTGACTGAGTCTGTGTTCTAACAGAATGTGGACTCAGATTTTGTTCAAAAATTATTCAGGCTGTGTTCTAACAGAATGTGGATTCAGATCAAAAATTACTAACTCAGTCTGTGTTATAACGGAATGTGGACTCAGATTTTGTTCAAAAATTATTCAGCCTGTGTTCTAACAGAATGTGGATTCAGATCAAAAATTACTAACGCAGTCTGTGTTCTAACAGAATATGGACTCAGTCTATATTTAAAGAATACTCACTCACCTCTGTATTCTAACAGAACCCTCACATAGCCTGTGTTCTAACAGAACACTAACTCAGCCTGCTTTCTAACAGAATGTGGATTCAGATCAAATATTACTAACGCAGTCTGTGTTCTAACAGAATATGGACTTAGATTTTGTTCAAATATTACTCAGTCTGTGTTCTAACAGAATATGGACTCAGTCTATGTTTAAAGAATACTCACTCAGCCAATATTTTACCAGAGTATGGACTCAGCCTGTGTTCTAACAGAATACTCACACAGCCTGTGTTCTAACAGAATATGGACTCAGTCTATATTTAAAGAATACTCACTCACCTCAGTATTCCAACAGAACACTCATGTAGCCAGTGTTCTAACAGAATACTAACTTAGCCTGTGTTCTAACAGAATGTGGATTCAGATCAAATATTACTAACTCAGTCTGTGTTCTAACAGAATGCGGACTCAGATTTTGTTCAAAAATTATTCAGCCTGTGTTCTAACAGAATGTGGATTCAGATCAAAAATTACTAACTCAGTCTGTGTTCTAACAGAATGTGGGTTCAGATCAAAAATTACTAACTCAGTCTGTGTTCTAACAGAATATGAACTCAGATTTTGTTCAAAAATTACTCAGTCTGTGTTCTAACAGAATATGGACTCAGTCTATATTTAAAGAATACTCACTCACCTCAGTATTCTAACAGAACACTCACGTAGCCAGTGTTCTAACAGAATACTAACTCATCCTGTGTTCTAACAGAATGTGGATTCAGATCAAAAATTACTAACTCAGTCTGTGTTCTAACAGAATGTGGACTCAGATTTTGTTCAAAAATTACTCAGTCTGTTTCTAACAGAATATGGTCTCAGTCTATGTTTAAAGAATACTCACTCAGCCAGTATTTTACCAGAGTATGGACTCAGCCTGTGTTCTAACAGAATACTCACACAGCCTGTGTTCTAACAGAATATGGACTCAGTCTATATTTAAAGAATACTCACTCACCTCAGTATTCCAACAGAACACTCATGTAGCCAGTGTTCTAACAGAATACTAACTCAGCCTGTGTTCTATCAGAATGTGGATTCAGATCAAATATTACTAACTCAGTCTGTGTTCTAACAGAATGTGGACTCAGATTTTGTTCAAAAATTATTCACCCTGTGTTCTAACAGAATGTGGATTCAGATCAAAAATTACTAACTCAGTCTGTGTTCTAACAGAATATGGACTCAGTCTATGTTTAAAGAATACTCACTCAGCCAGTATTTTACCAGAGTATGGACTCAGCCTGTGTTCTAACAGAATACTCACACAGCCTGTGTTCTAACAGAATATGGACTCAGTCTATATTTAAAGAATACTCACTCACCTCAGTATTCTAACAGAACACTCACGTAGCCAGTGTTCTAACAGAATACTAACTCAGCCTGTGTTCTAACATAATGTGGATTCAGATCAAAAATTACTAACGCAGTCTGTGTTCTAACAGAATATGGACTTAGATTTTGTTCAAAAATTACTCAGTCTGTGTTCTAACAGAATATGGACTCAGTCTATGTTTAAAGAATACTCACTCAGCCAATATTTTACCAGAGTATGGACTCAGCCTGTGTTCTAACAGAATACTCACACAGCCTGTGTTCTAACAGAATATTTACTCAGTCTATATTGAAAGAATACTCACTCACCTCAGTATTCCAACAGAACACTCACGTAGCCAGTGTTGTAACAGAATACTAACTCAGCCTGTGTTCTAACAGAATGTGGATTCAGATCAAATATTACTAACTCAGTCTGTGTTCTAACAGAATGTGGACTCAGATTTTGTTCAAAAATTATTCAGCCTGTGTTCTAACAGAATGTGGATTCAGATCAAAAATTACTAACTCAGTATGTGTTCTAACAGAATGTGGACTCAGATTTTGTTCAAAAATTACTCAGTCTGTTTCTAACAGAATATGGTCTCAGTCTATGTTTAAAGAATACTCACTCAGCCAGTATTTTACCAGAGTATGGACTCAGCCTGTGTTCTAACAGAATACTCACAGATCCTGTGTTCTAACAGAATATGGACTCAGTCTATATTTAAAGAATACTCACTCACCTCAGTATTCCAACAGAACACTCATGTAGCCAGTGTTCTAACAGAATACTAACTCAGCCTGTGTTCTAACAGAATGTGGATTCAGATCAAATATTACTAACTCAGTCTGTGTTCTAACAGAATGTGGACTCAGATTTTGTTCAAAAATTATTCAGCCTGTGTTCTAACAGAATGTGGAATCAGATCAAAAATTACTAACTCACTCTGTGTTCTAACAGAATGTGGGTTCAGATCAAAAATTACTAACTCAGTCTGTGTTCTAACAGAATATGAACTCAGATTTTGTTCAAAAATTACTCAGTCGGTGTTCTAACAGAATATGGACTCAGTCTATATTTAAAGAATACTCACTCACCTCAGTATTCTAAAAGAACACTCACGTAGCCTGTGTTCTAACAGAACACTAACTCAGCCTGTTTTCTAACAGAATGTGGATTCAGATCAAAAATTACTAACGCAGTCTGTGTTCTAACAGAATATGGACTCAGATTTTGTTCAAAAATTACTCAGTCTGTGTTCTAACAGAATATGGACTCAGTCTATGTTTAAAGAATACTCACTCAGCCAGTGTTCTACCATAATATGGATTCAGACTATTTTCAAGAATACTCACTCAGCCTGTGTTCTAGCAGAACGCTCACTTAGCCTGTGTTCTAACAGAATGTGGACTCAGATATTGTTCAAAAATTACTAACTCAGTCTGTGTTCTAACAGAATTTGGACGCAGTCTATGTTTAAAAAATACTCACTCACCTCAGTGTTCTAACAGAACACTCACGTAGCCTGTGTTCTAACAGAACACTAACTCAGCCTGTTTTCTAACAAAATGTAGATTCAGATCAAAAATTACTAACGCAGTCTGTGTTCTAACAGAATATGGACTTAGATTTTGTTCAAAAATTACTCAGTCTGTGTTCTAACAGAATATGGACTCAGTCTATGTTTAAAGAATACTCACTCAGCCAGTATTTTACCAGAGTATGGACTCAGCCTGTGTTCTAACAGAATACTCACACAGCCTGTGTTCTAACAGAATATGTACTCAGTCTATATTTAAAGAATACTCACTCACCTCAGTATTCTAACAGAACACTCACGTAGCCAGTGTTCTAACAGAATACTAACTCAGCCTGTGTTCTAACAGAATGTGGACTCAGATTTTGTTCAAAAATTACTCAGTCTGTTTCTAACAGAATATGGACTCAGTCTATGTTTAAAGAATACTCACTCAACCAGTATTTTATCAGAGTATGGACTCAGCCTGTGTTCTAACAGAATACTCACACAGCCGGTGTTCTAACAGAATATGGACTCAGTCTATATTTAAAGAATACTCACTCACCTCAGTATTCTAACAGAACACTCACGTAGCCTGTGTTCTAACAGAACACTAACTCAGCCTGTTTTCTAACAAAATGTGGATTCAGATTAAAAATTACTAACGTAGTCTGTGTTCTAACAGAATATGGACTTAGATTTTGTTCAAAAATTACTCAGTCTGTGTTCTAACAGAATATGGACTCAGTCTATGTTTAAAGAATACTCACTCAGCCAATATTTTACCAGAGTATGGACTCAGCCTGTGTTCTAACAGAATACTCACACAGCCGGTGTTCTAACAGAATATGGACTCAGTCTATATTTAAAGAATACTCACTCACCTCAGTATTCCAACAGAACACTCACGTAGCCAGTGTTCTAACAGAATACTAACTCAGCCTGTGTTCTAACAGAATGTGGATTCAGATCAAATATTACTGACTGAGTCTGTGTTCTAACAGAATGTGGACTCAGATTTTGTTCAAAAATTATTCAGGCTGTGTTCTAACAGAATGTGGATTCAGATCAAAAATTACTAACTCAGTCTGTGTTATAACGGAATGTGGACTCAGATTTTGTTCAAAAATTATTCAGCCTGTGTTCTAACAGAATGTGGATTCAGATCAAAAATTACTAACGCAGTCTGTGTTCTAACAGAATATGGACTTAGATTTTGTTCAAAAATTACTCAGTCTGTGTTCTAACAGAATATGGACTCAGTCTATGTTTAAAGAATACTCACTCAGCCAATATTTTACCAGAGTATGGACTCAGCCTGTGTTCTAAAAGAATACTCACACAGCCTGTGTTCTAACAGAATATGGACTCAGTCTATATTTAAAGAATACTCACTCACCTCAGTATTCCTACAGAACACTCACGTAGCCAGTGTTCTAACAGAATACTAACTCAGCCTGTGTTCTAACAGAATGTGGATTCAGAACAAATATTACTAACTCAGTCTGTGTTCTAACAGAATGTGGACTCAGATTTTGTTCAAAAATTATTCAGCCTGTGTTCTAACAGAATGTGGATTCAGATCAAAAATTACTAACTCAGTCTGTGTTCTAACAGAATGTGGGTTCAGATCAAAAATTACTAACTCAGTCTGTGTTCTAACAGAATATGAACTCAGATTTTGTTCAAAAATTACTCAGTCTGTGTTCTAACAGAATATGGACTCAGTCTATGTTTAAAGAATACTCACTCAGCCAATATTTTACCAGAGTATGGACTCAGCCTGTGTTCTAACAGAATACTCACACAGCCTGTGTTCTAACAGAATATGTACTCAGTCTATATTTAAAGAATACTCACTCACCTCAGTATTCCAACAGAACACTCACGTAGCCAGTGTTCTAACAGAATACTAACTCAGCCTGTGTTCTAACAGAATGTGGATTCAGATCAAATATTACTGACTGAGTCTGTGTTCTAACAGAATGTGGACTCAGATTTTGTTCAAAAATTATTCAGGCTGTGTTCTAACAGAATGTGGATTCAGATCAAAAATTACTAACTCAGTCTGTGTTATAACGGAATGTGGACTCAGATTTTGTTCAAAAATTATTCAGCCTGTGTTCTAACAGAATGTGGATTCAGATCAAAAATTACTAACGCAGTCTGTGTTCTAACAGAATATGGACTTAGATTTTGTTCAAAAATTACTCAGTCTGTGTTCTAACAGAATATGGACTCAGTCTATGTTTAAAGAATACTCACTCAGCCAATATTTTACCAGAGTATGGACTCAGCCTGTGTTCTAACAGAATACTCACACAGCCTGTGTTCTAACAGAATATGGACTCAGTCTATATTTAAAGAATACTCACTCACCTCAGTATTCCTACAGAACACTCACGTAGCCAGTGTTCTAACAGAATACTAACTCAGCCTGTGTTCTAACAGAATGTGGATTCAGAACAAATATTACTAACTCAGTCTGTGTTCTAACAGAATGTGGACTCAGATTTTGTTCAAAAATTATTCAGCCTGTGTTCTAACAGAATGTGGATTCAGATCAAAAATTACTAACTCAGTCTGTGTTCTAACAGAATGTGGGTTCAGATCAAAAATTACTAACTCAGTCTGTGTTCTAACAGAATATGAACTCAGATTTTGTTCAAAAATTACTGAGTCTGTGTTCTAACAGAATATGGACTCAGTCTATATTTAAAGAATACTCACTCACCACAGTATTCTAACAGAACACTCACGTAACCAGTGTTCTAACAGAATACTAACTCAGCCTGTGTTCTAACAGAATGTGGATTCAGATCAAAAATTACTAACTCAGTCTGTGTTCTAACAGAATGTGGACTCAGATTTTGTTCAAAAATTACTCAGTCTGTTTCTAACAGAATATGGTCTCAGTCTATGTTTAAAGAATACTCACTCAGCCAGTATTTTACCAGAGTATGGACTCAGCCTGTGTTCTAACAGAATACTCACACAGACTGTGTTCTAACAGAATATGGACTCAGTCTATATTTAAAGAATACTCACTCACCTCAGTATTCCAACAGAACACTCATGTAGCCAGTGTTCTAACAGAATACTAACTCAGCCTGTGTTTTAACAAAATGTGGATTCAGATCAAATATTACTAACTCAGTCTGTGTTCTAACAGAATGTGGACTCAGATTTTGTTCAAAAATTATTCAGCCGGTGTTCTAACAGAATGTGTATTCAGATCAAAAATTACTAACTCAGTCTGTGTTCTAACAGAATGTGGGTTCAGATCAAAAATTACTAACTCAGTCTGTGTTCTAACAGAATATGAACTCAGATTTTGTTCAAAAATTACTCAGTCTGTGTTCTAACAGAATATGGACTCAGTCTATATTTAAAGAATACTCACTCACCTCAGTATTCTAACAGAACACTCACGTAGCCAGTGTTCTAACAGAATACTAACTCATCCTGTGTTCTAACAGAATGTGGATTCAGATCAAAAATTACTAACTCAGTCTGTGTTCTAACAGAATGTGGACTCAGATTTTGTTTAAAAATTACTCAGTCTGTTTCTAACAGAATATGGTCTCAGTCTATGTTTAAAGAATACTCACTCAGCCAGTATTTTACCAGAGTATGGACTCAGCCTGTGTTCTAACAGAATACTCACACAGCCTGTGTTCTAACAGAATATGGACTCAGTCTATATTTAAAGAATACTCACTCACCTCAGTATTCCAACAGAACACTCATGTAGCCAGTGTTCTAACAGAATACTAACTCAGCCTGTGTTCTAACAGAATGTGGATTCAGATCAAATATTACTAACTCAGTCTGTGTTCTAACAGAATGTGGACTCAGATTTTGTTCAAAAATTATTCAGCCTGTGTTCTAACAGAATTTGGATTCAGATCAAAAATTACTAACTCAGTCTGTGTTCTAACAGAATGTGGGTTCAGATCAAAAATTACTAACTCAGTCTGTGTTCTAACAGAATATGAACTCAGATTTTGTTCAAAAATTACTCAGTCTGTGTTCTAACAGAATATGGACTCAGTCTATATTTAAAGAATACTCACTCACCTCAGTATTCTAACAGAACACTCACATAGCCTGTGTTCTAACAGAACACTAACTCAGCCTGCTTTCTAACAGAATGTGGATTCAGATCAAATATTACTAACTCAGTCTGTGTTCTAACAGAATGTGGACTCAGATTTTGTTTAAAAATTACTCAGTATGTTTCTAACAGAATATGGTCTCAGTCTATGTTTAAAGAATACTCACTCAGCCAGTATTTTACCAGAGTATGGACTCAGCCTGTGTTCTAACAGAATACTCACACAGCCTGTGTTCTAACAGAATATGGACTCAGTCTATATTTAAAGAATACTCACTCACCTCAGTATTCCAACAGAACACTCATGTAGCCAGTGTTCTAACAGAATACTAACTCAGCCTGTGTTCTAACAGAATGTGGATTCAGATCAAATATTACTAACTCAGTCTGTGTTCTAACAGAATGTGGACTCAGATTTTGTTCAAAAATTATTCAGCCTGTGTTCTAACAGAATTTGGATTCAGATCAAAAATTACTAACTCAGTCTGTGTTCTAACAGAATGTGGGTTCAGATCAAAAATTACTAACTCAGTCTGTGTTCTAACAGAATATGAACTCAGATTTTGTTCAAAAATTACTCAGTCTGTGTTCTAACATAATATGGACTCAGTCTATATTTAAAGAATACTCACTCACCTCAGTATTCTAACAGAACACTCACATAGCCTGTGTTCTAACAGAACACTAACTCAGCCTGCTTTCTAACAGAATGTGGATTCAGATCAAATATTACTAACGCAGTCTGTGTTCTAACAGAATATGGACTTAGATTTTGTTCAAAAATTACTCAGTCTGTGTTCTAACAGAATATGGACTCAGTCTATGTTTAAAGAATACTCACTCAGCCAATATTTTACCAGAGTATGGACTCAGCCTGTGTTCTAACAGAATACTCACACAGCCTGTGTTCTAACAGAATATGGACTCAGTCTATATTTAAAGAATACTCACTCACCTCAGTATTCCAAAAGAACACTCATGTAGCCAGTGTTCTAACAGAATACTAACTCAGCCTGTGTTCTAACAGAATGTGGATTCAGATCAAATATTACTAACTCAGTCTGTGTTCTAACAGAATGCGGACTCAGATTTTGTTCAAAAATTATTCAGCCTGTGTTCTAACAGAATGTGGATTCAGATCAAAAATTAGTAACTCAGTCTGTGTTCTAACAGAATGTGGGTTCAGATCAAAAATTACTAACTCAGTCTGTGTTCTAACAGAATATGAACTCAGATTTTGTTCAAAAATTACTCAGTCTGTGTTCTAACAGAATATGGACTCAGTCTATATTTAAAGAATACTCACTCACCTCAGTATTCTAACAGAACACTCACGTAGCCAGTGTTCTAACAGAATACTAACTCATCCTGTGTTCTAACAGAATGTGGATTCAGATCAAAAATTACTAACTCAGTCTGTGTTCTAACAGAATGTGGACTCAGATTTTGTTCAAAAATTACTCAGTCTGTTTCTAACAGAATATGGTCTCAGTCTATGTTTAAAGAATACTCACTCAGCCAGTATTTTACCAGAGTATGGACTCAGCCTGTGTTCTAACAGAATACTCACACAGCCTGTGTTCTAACAGAATATGGACTCAGTCTATATTTAAAGAATACTCACTCACCTCAGTATTCCAACAGAACACTCATGTAGCCAGTGTTCTAACAGAATACTAACTCAGCCTGTGTTCTCTCAGAATGTGGATTCAGATCAAATATTACTAACTCAGTCTGTGTTCTAACAGAATGTGGACTCAGATTTTGTTCAAAAATTATTCACCCTGTGTTCTAACAGAATGTGGATTCAGATCAAAAATTACTAACTCAGTCTGTGTTCTAACAGAATATGGACTCAGTCTATGTTTAAAGAATACTCACTCAGCCAGTATTTTACCAGAGTATGGACTCAGCCTGTGTTCTAACAGAATACTCACACAGCCTGTGTTCTAACAGAATATGGACTCAGTCTATATTTAAAGAATACTCACTCACCTCAGTATTCGAACAGAACACTCACGTAGCCAGTGTTCTAACAGAATACTAACTCAGCCTGTGTTCTAACAGAATGTGGATTCAGATCAAAAATTACTAACTCAGTCTGTGTTCTAACAGAATGTGGACTCAGATTTTGTTCAAAAATTACTCAGTCTGTTTCTAACAGAATATGGACTCAGTCTATGTTTAAAGAATACTCACTCAGCCAGTATTTTACCAGAGTATGGACTCAGCCTGTGTTCTAACAGAATACTCACACAGCCTGTGTTCTAACAGAATATGGACTCAGTCTATATTTAAAGAATACTCACTCACCTCAGTATTCTAACAGAACACTCACGTAGCCTGTGTTCTAACACAACACTAACTCAGCCTGTTTTCTAACAGAATGTGGATTCAGATCAAAAATTACTAACGCAGTCTGTGTTCTAACAGAATATGGACTTAGATTTTGTTCAAAAATTACTCAGTCTGTGTTCTAACAGAATATGGACTCAGTCTATGTTTAAAGAATACTCACTCAGCCAATATTTTACCAGAGTATGGACTCAGCCTGTGTTCTAACAGAATACTCACACAGCCTGTGTTCTAACAGAATATTTACTCAGTCTATATTGAAAGAATACTCACTCACCTCAGTATTCCAACAGAACACTCACGTAGCCAGTGTTCTAACAGAATACTAACTCAGCCTGTGTTCTAACAGAATGTGGATTCAGATCAAATATTACTAACTCAGTATGTGTTCTAACAGAATGTGGACTCAGATTTTGTTCAAAAATTACTCAGTCTGTTTCTAACAGAATATGGTCTCAGTCTATGTTTAAAGAATACTCACTCAGCCAGTATTTTACCAGAGTATGGACTCAGCCTGTGTTCTAATAGAATACTCACAGATCCTGTGTTCTAACAGAATATGGACTCAGTCTATATTTAAAGAATACTCACTCACCTCAGTATTCCAACAGAACACTCATGTAGCCAGTGTTCTAACAGAATACTAACTCAGCCTGTGTTCTAACAGAATGTGGATTCAGATCAAATATTACTAACTCAGTATGTGTTCTAACAGAATGTGGACTCAGATTTTGTTCAAAAATTACTCAGTCTGTTTCTAACAGAATATGGTCTCAGTCTATGTTTAAAGAATACTCACTCAGCCAGTATTTTACCAGAGTATGGACTCATCCTGTGTTCTAATAGAATACTCACAGATCCTGTGTTCTAACAGAATATGGACTCAGTCTATATTTAAAGAATACTCACTCACCTCAGTATTCCAACAGAACACTCATGTAGCCAGTGTTCTAACAGAATACTAACTCAGCCTGTGTTCTAACAGAATGTGGATTCAGATCAAATATTACTAACTCAGTCTGTGTTCTAACAGAATGTGGACTCAGATTTTGTTCAAAAATTACTCAGTCTGTGTTCTAACAGAATATGGACTCAGTCTATGTTTAAAGAATACTCACTCAGCCAGTGTTCTACCATAATATGGATTCAGACTATTTTCAAGAATACTCACTCAGCCTGTGTTCTAGCAGAACGCTCACTTAGCCTGTGTTCTAACAGAATGTGGACTCAGATATTGTTCAAAAATTACTAACTCAGTCTGTGTTCTAACAGAATTTGGACGCAGTCTATGTTTAAAAAATACTCACTCACCTCAGTGTTCTAACAGAACACTCACGTAGCCTGTGTTCTAACAGAACACTAACTCAGCCTGTTTTCTAACAAAATGTAGATTCAGATCAAAAATTACTAACGCAGTCTGTGTTCTAACAGAATATGGACTTAGATTTTGTTCAAAAATTACTCAGTCTGTGTTCTAACAGAATATGGACTCAGTCTATGTTTAAAGAATACTCACTCAGCCAGTATTTTAGAAGAGTATGGACTCAGCCTGTGTTCTAACAGAATACTCACACAGCCTGTGTTCTAACAGAATATGTACTCAGTCTATATTTAAAGAATACTCACTCACCTCAGTATTCTAACAGAACACTCACGTAGCCAGTGTTCTAACAGAATACTAACTCAGCCTGTGTTCTAACAGAATGTGGACTCAGATTTTGTTCAAAAATTACTCAGTCTGTTTCTAACAGAATATGGACTCAGTCTACGTTTAAAGAATACTCACTCAACCAGTATTTTACCAGAGTATGGACTCAGCCTGTGTTCTAACAGAATACTCACACAGCCTGTGTTCTAACAGAATATGGACTCAGTCTATATTTAAAGAATACTCACTCACCTCAGTATTCTAACAGAACACTCACGTAGCCTGTGTTCTAACAGAACACTAACTCAGCCTGTTTTCTAACAGAATGTGGATTCAGATCAAAAATTACTAACGCAGTCTGTGTTCTAACAGAATATGGACTTAGATTTTGTTCAAAAATTACTCAGTCTGTGTTCTAACAGAATATGGACTCAGTCTATGTTTAAAGAATACTCACTCAGCCAATATTTTACCAGAGTATGGACTCAGCCTGTGTTCTAACAGAATACTCACACAGCCTGTGTTCTAACAGAATATGTACTCAGTCTATATTTAAAGAATACTCACTCACCTCAGTATTCCAACAGAACACTCACGTAGCCAGTGTTCTAACAGAATACTAACTCAGCCTGTGTTCTAACAGAATGTGGATTCAGATCAAATATTACTAACTGAGTCTGTGTTCTAACAGAATGTGGACTCAGATTTTGTTCAAATATTATTCAGCCTGTGTTCTAACAGAATGTGGATTCAGATCAAAAATTACTAACTCAGTCTGTGTTCTAACGGAATGTGGACTCAGATTTTGTTCAAAAATTATTCAGCCTGTGTTCTAACAGAATGTGGATTCAGATCAAAAATTACTAACGCAGTCTGTGTTCTAACAGAATATGGACTTAGATTTTGTTCAAAAATTACTCAGTCTGTGTTCTAACAGAATATGGAATAAGTCTATGTTTAAAGAATACTCACTCAGCCAGTATTTTACCAGAGTATGGACTCAGCCTGTGTTCTAACAGAATACTCACACAGCCTGTGTTCTAACAGAATATGGACTCAGTCTATATTTAAAGAATACTCACTCACCTCAGTATTCCAACAGAACACTCATGTAGCCAGTGTTCTAACAGAATACTAACTCAGCCTGTGTTCTAACAGAATGTGGATTCAGATCATATATTACTAACTCAGTCTGTGTTCTAACAGAATGTGGACTCAGATTTTGTTCAAAAATTATTCAGCCTGTGTTCTAACAGAATGTGGGTTCAGATCAAAAATTACTAACTCAGTCTGTGTTCTAACAGAATGTGGGTTCAGATCAAAAATTACAAACTCAGTCTGTGTTCTAACAGAATGTGGGTTCAGATCAAAAATTACAAACTCAGTCTGTGTTCTAACAGAATGTGGGTTCAGATCAAAAATTACTAACTCAGTCTGTGTTCTAACAGAATGTGGACTCAGATTTTGTTCAAAAATTACTCAGTCTGTTTCTAACAGAATATGGTCTCAGTATATGTTTAAAGAATTCTCACTCAGCCAGTATTTTACCAGAGTATGGACTCAGCCTGTGTTCTAACAGAATACTCACACAGCCTGTGTTCTAACAGAATATGGACTCAGTCTATATTTAAAGAATACTCACTCACCTCAGTATTCTAACAGAACACTCACGTAGCCAGTGTTCTAAAAGAACACTAACTCAGCCTGCTTTCTAACAGAATGTGGATTCAGATCAAATATTACTAACTCAGTCTGTGTTCTAACAGAATGTGGACTCAGATTTTGTTCAAAAATTACTCAGTCTGTGTTCTAACAGAATATGGACTAAATCTATGTTTAAAGAATACTCACTCAGCTCAGTGTTCTAACATAACACTCACTTAGCCTGTGTTCTAACAGAATGTGGGTTCAGATCAAAAATTACTAACTCAGTCTGTGTTCTAACAGAATGTGGACTCAGATTTTGTTCAAAAATTACTCAGTCTGTTTCTAACAGAATATGGACTCAGTCTATGTTTAAAGAATACTCATTCAGCCTGTATTTTACCAGAGTATGGACTCAGCCTGTGTTCTAACAGAATACTCACACAGCCTGTGTTCTAAGAGAATATGGACTCAGTCTATATTTAAAGAATACTCACTCACCTCAGTATTCCAACAGAACACTCATGTAGCCAGTGTTCTAACAGAATACTAACTCAGCCTGTGTTCTAACAGAATGTGGATTCAGATCAAATATTACTAACTCAGTCTGTGTTCTAACAGAATGTGGACTCAGATTTTGTTCAAAAATTATTCAGCCTGTGTTCTAACAGAATGTGGATTCAGATCAAAAATTACTAACACAGTCTGTGTTCTAACAGAATGTGGGTTCAGATCAAAAATTACAAACTCAGTCTGTGTTCTAACAGAATGTGGGTTCAGATCAAAAATTACTAACTCAGTCTGTGTTCTAACAGAATATGAACTCAGATTTTGTTCAAAAATTACTCAGTCTGTGTTCTAACAGAATATGGACTCAGTCTATGTTTAAAGAATACTCACTCAGCCAGTGTTCTACCAGAATATGGATTCAGACTATTTTCAAGAATACTCACTCAGCCTGTGTTCTAGCAGAACGCTCACTTAGCCTGTGTTCTAACAGAATGTGGACTCAGATATTGTTCAAAAATTACTAACTCAGTCTGTGTTCTAACAGAATTTGGACGCAGTCTATGTTTAAAAAATACTCACACACCTCAGTGTTCTAACAGAACACTCACGTAGCCTGTGTTCTAACAGAACACTAACTCATCCTGTGTTCTAACAGAATGTGGATTCAGATCAAAAATTACTAACTCAGTCTGTGTTCTAACAGAATGTGGACTCAGATTTTGTTCAAAAATTACTCAGTCTGTTTCTAACAGAATATGGTCTCAGTCTATGTTTAAAGAATACTCACTCAGCCAGTATTTTACCAGAGTATGGACTCAGCCTGTGTTCTAACAGAATACTCACACAGCCTGTGTTCTAACAGAATATGGACTCAGTCTATATTTAAAGAATACTCACTCACCTCAGTATTCCAACAGAACACTCATGTAGCCAGTGTTCTAACAGAATACTAACTCAGCCTGTGTTCTCTCAGAATGTGGATTCAGATCAAATATTACTAACTCAGTCTGTGTTCTAACAGAATGTGGACTCAGATTTTGTTCAAAAATTATTCACCCTGTGTTCTAACAGAATGTGGATTCAGATCAAAAATTACTAACTCAGTCTGTGTTCTAACAGAATATGGACTCAGTCTATGTTTAAAGAATACTCACTCAGCCAGTATTTTACCAGAGTATGGACTCAGCCTGTGTTCTAACAGAATACTCACACAGCCTGTGTTCTAACAGAATATGGACTCAGTCTATATTTAAAGAATACTCACTCACCTCAGTATTCGAACAGAACACTCACGTAGCCAGTGTTCTAACAGAATACTAACTCAGCCTGTGTTCTAACAGAATGTGGATTCAGATCAAAAATTACTAACTCAGTCTGTGTTCTAACAGAATGTGGACTCAGATTTTGTTCAAAAATTACTCAGTCTGTTTCTAACAGAATATGGACTCAGTCTATGTTTAAAGAATACTCACTCAGCCAGTATTTTACCAGAGTATGGACTCAGCCTGTGTTCTAACAGAATACTCACACAGCCTGTGTTCTAAGAGAATATGGACTCAGTCTATATTTAAAGAATACTCACTCACCTCAGTATTCTAACAGAACACTCACGTAGCCTGTGTTCTAACACAACACTAACTCAGCCTGTTTTCTAACAGAATGTGGATTCAGATCAAAAATTACTAACGCAGTCTGTGTTCTAACAGAATATGGACTTAGATTTTGTTCAAAAATTACTCAGTCTGTGTTCTAACAGAATATGGACTCAGTCTATGTTTAAAGAATACTCACTCAGCCAATATTTTACCAGAGTATGGACTCAGCCTGTGTTCTAACAGAATACTCACACAGCCTGTGTTCTAACAGAATATTTACTCAGTCTATATTGAAAGAATACTCACTCACCTCAGTATTCCAACAGAACACTCACGTAGCCAGTGTTCTAACAGAATACTAACTCAGCCTGTGTTCTAACAGAATGTGGATTCAGATCAAATATTACTAACTCAGTATGTGTTCTAACAGAATGTGGACTCAGATTTTGTTCAAAAATTACTCAGTCTGTTTCTAACAGAATATGGTCTCAGTCTATGTTTAAAGAATACTCACTCAGCCAGTATTTTACCAGAGTATGGACTCAGCCTGTGTTCTAATAGAATACTCACAGATCCTGTGTTCTAACAGAATATGGACTCAGTCTATATTTAAAGAATACTCACTCACCTCAGTATTCCAACAGAACACTCATGTAGCCAGTGTTCTAACAGAATACTAACTCAGCCTGTGTTCTAACAGAATGTGGATTCAGATCAAATATTACTAACTCAGTATGTGTTCTAACAGAATGTGGACTCAGATTTTGTTCAAAAATTACTCAGTCTGTTTCTAACAGAATATGGTCTCAGTCTATGTTTAAAGAATACTCACTCAGCCAGTATTTTACCAGAGTATGGACTCAGCCTGTGTTCTAATAGAATACTCACAGATCCTGTGTTCTAACAGAATATGGACTCAGTCTATATTTAAAGAATACTCACTCACCTCAGTATTCCAACAGAACACTCATGTAGCCAGTGTTCTAACAGAATACTAACTCAGCCTGTGTTCTAACAGAATGTGGATTCAGATCAAATATTACTAACTCAGTCTGTGTTCTAACAGAATGTGGACTCAGATTTTGTTCAAAAATTACTCAGTCTGTGTTCTAACAGAATATGGACTCAGTCTATGTTTAAAGAATACTCACTCAGCCAGTGTTCTACCATAATATGGATTCAGACTATTTTCAAGAATACTCACTCAGCCTGTGTTCTAGCAGAACGCTCACTTAGCCTGTGTTCTAACAGAATGTGGACTCAGATATTGTTCAAAAATTACTAACTCAGTCTGTGTTCTAACAGAATTTGGACGCAGTCTATGTTTAAAAAATACTCACTCACCTCAGTGTTCTAACAGAACACTCACGTAGCCTGTGTTCTAACAGAACACTAACTCAGCCTGTTTTCTAACAAAATGTAGATTCAGATCAAAAATTACTAACGCAGTCTGTGTTCTAACAGAATATGGACTTAGATTTTGTTCAAAAATTACTCAGTCTGTGTTCTAACAGAATATGGACTCAGTCTATGTTTAAAGAATACTCACTCAGCCAGTATTTTAGAAGAGTATGGACTCAGCCTGTGTTCTAACAGAATACTCACACAGCCTGTGTTCTAACAGAATATGTACTCAGTCTATATTTAAAGAATACTCACTCACCTCAGTATTCTAACAGAACACTCACGTAGCCAGTGTTCTAACAGAATACTAACTCAGCCTGTGTTCTAACAGAATGTGGACTCAGATTTTGTTCAAAAATTACTCAGTCTGTTTCTAACAGAATATGGACTCAGTCTACGTTTAAAGAATACTCACTCAACCAGTATTTTACCAGAGTATGGACTCAGCCTGTGTTCTAACAGAATACTCACACAGCCTGTGTTCTAACAGAATATGGACTCAGTCTATATTTAAAGAATACTCACTCACCTCAGTATTCTAACAGAACACTCACGTAGCCTGTGTTCTAACAGAACACTAACTCAGCCTGTTTTCTAACAGAATGTGGATTCAGATCAAAAATTACTAACGCAGTCTGTGTTCTAACAGAATATGGACTTAGATTTTGTTCAAAAATTACTCAGTCTGTGTTCTAACAGAATATGGACTCAGTCTATGTTTAAAGAATACTCACTCAGCCAATATTTTACCAGAGTATGGACTCAGCCTGTGTTCTAACAGAATACTCACACAGCCTGTGTTCTAACAGAATATGTACTCAGTCTATATTTAAAGAATACTCACTCACCTCAGTATTCCAACAGAACACTCACGTAGCCAGTGTTCTAACAGAATACTAACTCAGCCTGTGTTCTAACAGAATGTGGATTCAGATCAAATATTACTAACTGAGTCTGTGTTCTAACAGAATGTGGACTCAGATTTTGTTCAAATATTATTCAGCCTGTGTTCTAACAGAATGTGGATTCAGATCAAAAATTACTAACTCAGTCTGTGTTCTAACGGAATGTGGACTCAGATTTTGTTCAAAAATTATTCAGCCTGTGTTCTAACAGAATGTGGATTCAGATCAAAAATTACTAACGCAGTCTGTGTTCTAACAGAATATGGACTTAGATTTTGTTCAAAAATTACTCAGTCTGTGTTCTAACAGAATATGGAATAAGTCTATGTTTAAAGAATACTCACTCAGCCAGTATTTTACCAGAGTATGGACTCAGCCTGTGTTCTAACAGAATACTCACACAGCCTGTGTTCTAACAGAATATGGACTCAGTCTATATTTAAAGAATACTCACTCACCTCAGTATTCCAACAGAACACTCATGTAGCCAGTGTTCTAACAGAATACTAACTCAGCCTGTGTTCTAACAGAATGTGGATTCAGATCATATATTACTAACTCAGTCTGTGTTCTAACAGAATGTGGACTCAGATTTTGTTCAAAAATTATTCAGCCTGTGTTCTAACAGAATGTGGATTCAGATCAAAAATTACTAACTCAGTCTGTGTTCTAACAGAATGTGGGTTCAGATCAAAAATTACAAACTCAGTCTGTGTTCTAACAGAATGTGGGTTCAGATCAAAAATTACAAACTCAGTCTGTGTTCTAACAGAATGTGGGTTCAGATCAAAAATTACTAACTCAGTCTGTGTTCTAACAGAATGTGGACTCAGATTTTGTTCAAAAATTACTCAGTCTGTTTCTAACAGAATATGGTCTCAGTATATGTTTAAAGAATTCTCACTCAGCCAGTATTTTACCAGAGTATGGACTCAGCCTGTGTTCTAACAGAATACTCACACAGCCTGTGTTCTAACAGAATATGGACTCAGTCTATATTTAAAGAATACTCACTCACCTCAGTATTCTAACAGAACACTCACGTAGCCAGTGTTCTAAAAGAACACTAACTCAGCCTGCTTTCTAACAGAATGTGGATTCAGATCAAATATTACTAACTCAGTCTGTGTTCTAACAGAATGTGGACTCAGATTTTGTTCAAAAATTACTCAGTCTGTGTTCTAACAGAATATGGACTAAATCTATGTTTAAAGAATACTCACTCAGCTCAGTGTTCTAACATAACACTCACTTAGCCTGTGTTCTAACAGAATGTGGGTTCAGATCAAAAATTACTAACTCAGTCTGTGTTCTAACAGAATGTGGACTCAGATTTTGTTCAAAAATTACTCAGTCTGTTTCTAACAGAATATGGACTCAGTCTATGTTTAAAGAATACTCATTCAGCCTGTATTTTACCAGAGTATGGACTCAGCCTGTGTTCTAACAGAATACTCACACAGCCTGTGTTCTAAGAGAATATGGACTCAGTCTATATTTAAAGAATACTCACTCACCTCAGTATTCCAACAGAACACTCATGTAGCCAGTGTTCTAACAGAATACTAACTCAGCCTGTGTTCTAACAGAATGTGGATTCAGATCAAATATTACTAACTCAGTCTGTGTTCTAACAGAATGTGGACTCAGATTTTGTTCAAAAATTATTCAGCCTGTGTTCTAACAGAATGTGGATTCAGATCAAAAATTACTAACTCAGTCTGTGTTCTAACAGAATGTGGGTTCAGATCAAAAATTACAAACTCAGTCTGTGTTCTAACAGAATGTGGGTTCAGATCAAAAATTACTAACTCAGTCTGTGTTCTAACAGAATATGAACTCAGATTTTGTTCAAAAATTACTCAGTCTGTGTTCTAACAGAATATGGACTCAGTCTATGTTTAAAGAATACTCACTCAGCCAGTGTTCTACCAGAATATGGATTCAGACTATTTTCAAGAATACTCACTCAGCCTGTGTTCTAGCAGAACGCTCACTTAGCCTGTGTTCTAACAGAATGTGGACTCAGATATTGTTCAAAAATTACTAACTCAGTCTGTGTTCTAACAGAATTTGGACGCAGTCTATGTTTAAAAAATACTCACACACCTCAGTGTTCTAACAGAACACTCACGTAGCCTGTGTTCTAACAGAACATTAACTCATCCTGTTTTCTAACAAAATGTGGATTCAGATCAAAAATTACTAACGCAGTCTGTGTTCTAACAGAATATGGACTTAGATTTTGTTCAAAAATTACTCAGTCTGTGTTCTAACGGAATATGGACTCAGTCTATGTTTAAAGAATACTCACTCAGCCAGTATTTTACCAGAGTATGGACTCAGCCTGTGTTCTAACAGAATACTCACACAGCCTGTGTTCTAACAGAATATGTACTCAGTCTATATTTAAAGAATACTCACTCACCTCAGTATTCTAACAGAACACTCACGTAGCCAGTGTTCTAACAGAACACTAACTCAGCCTGCTTTGTAACAGAATGTGGATTCAGATCAAATATTACTAACGCAGTCTGTGTTCTAACAGAATATGGACTTAGATTTTGTTCAAAAATTACTCAGTCTGTGTTCTAACAGAATATGGACTCAGTCTATGTTTAAAGAATACTCACTCAGCCAATATTTTACCAGAGTATGGACTCAGCCTGTGTTCTAACAGAATACTCACACAGCCTGTGTTCTAACAGAATATGGACTCAGTCTATATTTAAAGAATACTCACTCACCTCATTATTCCTACAGAACACTCACGTAGCCAGTGTTCTAACAGAATACTAACTCAGCCTGTGTTCTAACAGAATGTGGGTTCAGATCAAAAATTACAAACTCAGTCTGTGTTCTAACAGAATGTGGGTTCAGATCAAAAATTACAAACTCAGTCTGTGTTCTAACAGAATGTGGGTTCAGATCAAAAATTACTAACTCAGTCTGTGTTCTAACAGAATGTGGACTCAGATTTTGTTCAAAAATTACTCAGTCTGTTTCTAACAGAATATGGTCTCAGTCTATGTTTAAAGAATACTCACTCAGCCAGTATTTTACCAGAGTATGGACTCAGCCTGTGTTCTAACAGAATACTCACACAGCCTGTGTTCTAACAGAATATGGACTCAGTCTATATTTAAAGAATACTCACTCACCTCAGTATTCTAACAGAACACTCACGTAGCCTGTGTTCTAAAAGAACACTAACTCAGCCTGCTTTCTAACAGAATGTGGATTCAGATCAAATATTACTAACTCAGTCTGTGTTCTAACAGAATGTGGACTCAGATTTTGTTCAAAAATTACTCAGTCTGTGTTCTAACAGAATATGGACTAAGTCTATGTTTAAAGAATACTCACTCAGCTCAGTGTTCTAACATAACACTCACTTAGCCTGTGTTCTAACAGAATGTGGGTTCAGATCAAAAATTACTAACTCAGTCTGTGTTCTAACAGAATGTGGACTCAGATTTTGTTCAAAAATTACTCAGTCTGTTTCTAACAGAATATGGACTCAGTCTATGTTTAAAGAATACTCATTCAGCCTGTATTTTACCAGAGTATGGACTCAGCCTGTGTTCTAACAGAATACTCACACAGCCTGTGTTCTAAGAGAATATGGACTCAGTCTATATTTAAAGAATACTCACTCACCTCAGTATTCCAACAGAACACTCATGTAGCCAGTGTTCTAACAGAATACTAACTCAGCCTGTGTTCTAACAGAATGTGGATTCAGATCAAATATTACTAACTCAGTCTGTGTTCTAAAAGAATGTGGACTCAGATTTTTTTCAAAAATTATTCAGCCTGTGTTCTAACAGAATGTGGATTCAGATCAAAAATTACTAACTCAGTCTGTGTTCTAACAGAATGTGGGTTCAGATCAAAAATTACTAACTCAGTCTGTGTTCTAACAGAATGTGGACTCAGATTTTGTTCAAAAATTACTCAGTCTGTTTCTAACAGAATATGGTCTCAGTCTATGTTTAAAGAATACTCACTCAGCCAGTATTTTACCAGAGTATGGACTCAGCCTGTGTTCTAACAGAATACTCACACAGCCTGTGTTCTAACAGAATATGGACTCAGTCTATATTTAAAGAATACTCACTCACCTCAGTATTCTAACAGAACACTCACGTAGCCTGTGTTCTAAAAGAACACTAACTCAGCCTGCTTTCTAACAGAATGTGGATTCAGATCAAATATTACTAACTCAGTCTGTGTTCTAACAGAATGTGGACTCAGATTTTGTTCAAAAATTACTCAGTCTGTGTTCTAACAGAATATGGACTAAGTCTATGTTTAAAGAATACTCACTCAGCTCAGTGTTCTAACATAACACTCACTTAGCCTGTGTTCTAACAGAATGTGGGTTCAGATCAAAAATTACTAACTCAGTCTGTGTTCTAACAGAATGTGGACTCAGATTTTGTTCAAAAATTACTCAGTCTGTTTCTAACAGAATATGGACTCAGTCTATGTTTAAAGAATACTCATTCAGCCTGTATTTTACCAGAGTATGGACTCAGCCTGTGTTCTAACAGAATACTCACACAGCCTGTGTTCTAAGAGAATATGGACTCAGTCTATATTTAAAGAATACTCACTCACCTCAGTATTCCAACAGAACACTCATGTAGCCAGTGTTCTAACAGAATACTAACTCAGCCTGTGTTCTAACAGAATGTGGATTCAGATCAAATATTACTAACTCAGTCTGTGTTCTAAAAGAATGTGGACTCAGATTTTTTTCAAAAATTATTCAGCCTGTGTTCTAACAGAATGTGGATTCAGATCAAAAATTACTAACTCAGTCTGTGTTCTAACAGAATGTGGGTTCAGATCAAAAATTACAAACTCAGTCTGTGTTCTAACAGAATGTGGGTTCAGATCAAAAATTACTAACTCAGTCTGTGTTCTAACAGAATATGAACTCAGATTTTGTTCAAAAATTACTCAGTCTGTGTTCTAACAGAATATGGACTCAGTCTATGTTTAAAGAATACTCACTCAGCCAGTGTTCTACCAGAATATGGATTCAGACTATTTTCAAGAATACTCACTCAGCCTGTGTTCTAGCAGAACGCTCACTTAGCCTGTGCTCTAACAGAATGTGGACTCAGATATTGTTCAAAAATTACTAACTCAGTCTGTGTTCTAACAGAATTTGGACGCAGTCTATGTTTAAAAAATACTCACACACCTCAGTGTTCTAACAGAACACTCACGTAGCCTGTGTTCTAACAGAACACTAACTCATCCTGTTTTCTAACAAAATGTGGATTCAGATCAAAAATTACTAACGCAGTCTGTGTTCTAACAGAATATGGACTTAGATTTTGTTCAAAAATTACTCAGTCTGTGTTCTAACGGAATATGGACTCAGTCTATGTTTAAAGAATACTCACTCAGCCAGTATTTTACCAGAGTATGGACTCAGCCTGTGTTCTAACAGAATACTCACACAGCCTGTGTTCTAACAGAATATGTACTCAGTCTATATTTAAAGAATACTCACTCACCTCAGTATTCTAACAGAACACTCACGTAGCCAGTGTTCTAACAGAACACTAACTCAGCCTGCTTTGTAACAGAATGTGGATTCAGATCAAATATTACTAACGCAGTCTGTGTTCTAACAGAATATGGACTTAGATTTTGTTCAAAAATTACTCAGTCTGTGTTCTAACAGAATATGGACTCAGTCTACGTTTAAAGAATACTCACTCAGCCAATATTTTACCAGAGTATGGACTCAGCCTGTGTTGTAACAGAATACTCACACAGCCTGTGTTCTAAGAGAATATGGACTCAGTCTATATTTAAAGAATACTCACTCACCTCAGTATTCCAACAGAACACTCATGTAGCCAGTGTTCTAACAGAATACTAACTCAGCCTGTGTTCTAACAGAATGTGGATTCAGATAAAATATTACTAACTCAGTCTGTGTTCTAACAGAATGTGGACTCAGATTTTGTTCAAAAATTATTCAGCCTGTGTTCTAACAGAATGTGTATTCAGATCAAAAATTACTAACTCAGTCTGTGTTCTAACAGAATGTGGGTTCAGATCAAAAATTACAAACTCAGTCTGTGTTCTAACAGAATGTGGGTTCAGATCAAAAATTACTAACTCAGTCTGTGTTCTAACAGAATATGAACTCAGATTTTGTTCAAAAATTACTCAGTCTGTGTTCTAACAGAATATGGACTCAGTCTATTTTTAAAGAATACTCACTCAGCCAGTGTTCTACCAGAATATGGATTCAGACTATTTTCAAGAATACTCACTCAGCCTGTGTTCTAGCAGAACGCTCACTTAGCCTGTGTTCTAACAGAATGTGGACTCAGATATTGTTCAAAAATTACTAACTCAGTCTGTGTTCTAACAGAATTTGGACGCAGTCTATGTTTAAAAAATACTCACACACCTCAGTGTTCTAACAGAACACTCACGTAGCCTGTGTTCTAATAGAACACTAACTCAGCCTGTTTTCTAACAAAATGTGGATTCAGATCAAAAATTACTAACGCAGTCTGTGTTCTAACAGAATATGGACTTAGATTTTGTTCAAAAATTACTCAGTCTGTGTTCTAACAGAATATGGACTCAGTCTATGTTTAAAGAATACTCACTCAGCCAGTATTTTACCAGAGTATGGACTCAGCCTGTGTTCTAACAGAATACTCACACAGCCTGTGTTCTAACAGAATATGTACTCAGTCTATATTTAAAGAATACTCACTCACCTCAGTATTCTAACAGAACACTCAGGTAGCCAGTGTTCTAACAGAATACTAACTCAGCCTGTGTTCTAACAGAATGTTGATTCAGATCAAAAATTACTAACTCAGTCTGTGTTCTAACAGAATGTGAACTCAGATTTTGTTCAAAAATTACTCAGTCTGTTTCTAACAGAATATGGTCTCAGTCTATGTTTAAAGAATACTCACTCAGCCAGTATTTTACCAGAGTATGGACTCAGCCTGTGTTCTAACAGAATACTCACACAGTCTGTGTTCTAACAGAATATGGACTCAGTCTATATTTAAAGAATACTCACTCACCTCAGTATTCTCACAGAACACTCACGTAGCCTGTGTTCTAACAGAACACTAACTCAGCCTGCTTTCTAACAGAATGTGGATTCAGATCAAATATTACTAACGCAGTCTGTGTTCTAACAGAATATGGACTTAGATTTTGTTCAAAAATTACTCAGTCTGTGTTCTAACAGAATATGGACTCAGTCTATGTTTAAAGAATACTCACTCAGCCAATATTTTACCAGAGTATGGACTCAGCCTGTGTTCTAACAGAATACTCACACAGCCTGTGTTCTAACAGAATATGGACTCAGTCTATATTTAAAGAATACTCACTCACCTCAGTATTCCTACAGAACACTCACGTAGCCAGTGTTCTAACAGAATACTAACTCAGCCTGCGTTCTAACAGAATCTGGATTCAGATCTAATATTACTAACTCAGTCTGTGTTCTAACAGAATGTGGACTCAGATTTTGTTCAAAAATTACTCAGTCTGTGTTCTAACAGAATATGGAATAAGTCTATGTTTAAAGAATACTCACTCAGCCAGTATTTTACGAGAGTATGGACTCAGCCTGTGTTCTAACAGAATACTCACACAGCCTGTGTTCTAACAGAATATGGACTCAGTCTATATTTAAAGAATACTCACTCACCTCAGTATTCCAACAGAACACTCATGTAGCCAGTGTTCTAACAGAATACTAACTCAGCCTGTGTTCTAACAGAATGTGGATTCAGATCAAATATTACTAACTCAGTCTGTGTTTTAACAGAATGTGGACTCAGATTTTGTTCAAAAATTACTCAGTCTGTGTTCTAACAGAATATGGACTAAGTCTATGTTTAAAGAATACTCACTCAGCTCAGTGTTCTAACATAACACTCACTTAGCCTGTGTTCTAACAGAATGTGGGTTCAGATCAAAAATTACTAACTCAGTCTGTGTTCTAACAGAATGTGGACTCAGATTTTGTTCAAAAATTACTCAGTCTGTTTCTAACAGAATATGGACTCAGTCTATGTTTAAAGAATACTCATTCAGCCTGTATTTTACCAGAGTATGGACTCAGCCTGTGTTCTAACAGAATACTCACACAGCCTGTGTTCTAAGAGAATATGGACTCAGTCTATATTTAAAGAATACTCACTCACCTCAGTATTCCAACAGAACACTCATGTAGCCAGTGTTCTAACAGAATACTAACTCAGCCTGTGTTCTAACAGAATGTGGATTCAGATCAAATATTACTAACTCAGTCTGTGTTCTAAAAGAATGTGGACTCAGATTTTTTTCAAAAATTATTCAGCCTGTGTTCTAACAGAATGTGGATTCAGATCAAAAATTACTAACTCAGTCTGTGTTCTAACAGAATGTGGGTTCAGATCAAAAATTACAAACTCAGTCTGTGTTCTAACAGAATGTGGGTTCAGATCAAAAATTACTAACTCAGTCTGTGTTCTAACAGAATATGAACTCAGATTTTGTTCAAAAATTACTCAGTCTGTGTTCTAACAGAATATGGACTCAGTCTATGTTTAAAGAATACTCACTCAGCCAGTGTTCTACCAGAATATGGATTCAGACTATTTTCAAGAATACTCACTCAGCCTGTGTTCTAGCAGAACGCTCACTTAGCCTGTGCTCTAACAGAATGTGGACTCAGATATTGTTCAAAAATTACTAACTCAGTCTGTGTTCTAACAGAATTTGGACGCAGTCTATGTTTAAAAAATACTCACACACCTCAGTGTTCTAACAGAACACTCACGTAGCCTGTGTTCTAACAGAACACTAACTCATCCTGTTTTCTAACAAAATGTGGATTCAGATCAAAAATTACTAACGCAGTCTGTGTTCTAACAGAATATGGACTTAGATTTTGTTCAAAAATTACTCAGTCTGTGTTCTAACGGAATATGGACTCAGTCTATGTTTAAAGAATACTCACTCAGCCAGTATTTTACCAGAGTATGGACTCAGCCTGTGTTCTAACAGAATACTCACACAGCCTGTGTTCTAACAGAATATGTACTCAGTCTATATTTAAAGAATACTCACTCACCTCAGTATTCTAACAGAACACTCACGTAGCCAGTGTTCTAACAGAACACTAACTCAGCCTGCTTTGTAACAGAATGTGGATTCAGATCAAATATTACTAACGCAGTCTGTGTTCTAACAGAATATGGACTTAGATTTTGTTCAAAAATTACTCAGTCTGTGTTCTAACAGAATATGGACTCAGTCTATGTTTAAAGAATACTCACTCAGCCAATATTTTACCAGAGTATGGACTCAGCCTGTGTTCTAACAGAATACTCACACAGCCTGTGTTCTAACAGAATATGGACTCAGTCTATATTTAAAGAATACTCACTCACCTCAGTATTCCTACAGAACACTCACGTAGCCAGTGTTCTAACAGAATACTAACTCAGCCTGTGTTCTAACAGAATGTGGATTCAGATCAAATATTACTAACTCAGTCTGTGTTCTAACAGAATGTGGACTCAGATTTTGTTCAAAAATTACTCAGTCTGTGTTCTAACAGAATATGGAGTAAGTCTATGTTTAAAGAATACTCACTCAGCTCAGTGTTCTAACATAACACTCATTTAGCCTGTGTTCTAACAGAATGTGGGTTCAGATCAAAAATTACTAACTCAGTCTGTGTTCTAAAAGAATGTGGACTCAGATTTTGTTCAAAAATTACTCAGTCTGTTTCTAACAGAATATGGACTCAGTCTATGTTTAAAGAATACTCACTCAGCCAGTATTTTACCAGAGTATGGACTCAGCCTGTGTTCTAACAGAATACTCACACAGCCTGTGTTCTAACAGAATATGGACTCAGTCTATATTTAAAGAATACTCACTCACCTCAGTATTCTAACAGAACACTCACGTAGCCTGTGTTCTAACAGAACACTAACTCAGACTGTTTTCTAACAGAATGTGGATTCAGATCAAAAATTACTAACGCAGTCTGTGTTCTAACAGAATATGGACTTAGATTTTTTTCAAAAATTACTCAGTCTGTGTTCTAACAGAATATGGACTCAGTCTATGTTTAAAGAATACTCACTCAGCCAGTATTTTACCATAGTATGGACTCAGCCTGTGTTCTAACAGAATACTCACACAGTCTGTGTTCTAACAGAATATGGACTCAGTCTATATTTAAAGAATACTCACTCACCTCAGTATTCTAACAGAACACTCACGTAGCCTGTGTTCTAACAGAACACTAACTCAGCCTGCTTTCTAACAGAATGTGGATTCAGATAAAATATTACTAACGCAGTCTGTGTTCTAACAGAATATGGACTCAGTCTATGTTTAAAGAATACTCACTCAGCCAATATTTTACCAGAGTATGGACTCAGCCTGTGTTCTAACAGAATACTCACACAGCCTGTGTTCTAACAGAATATGGACTCAGTCTATATTTAAAGAATACTCACTCACCTCAGTATTCCTACAGAACACTCACGTAGCCAGTGTTCTAACAGAATACTAACTCAGCCTGTGTTCTAACAGAATGTGGATTCAGATCTAATATTACTAACTCAGTCTGTGTTCTAACAGAATGTGGATTCAGATTTTGTTCAAAAATTACTCAGTCTGTGTTCTAACAGAATATGGACTAAGTCTATGTTTAAAGAATACTCACTCAGCCAGTATTTTACCAGAGTATGGACTCAGCCTGTGTTCTAACAGAATACTCACACAGCCTGTGTTCTAACAGAATATGGACTCAGTCTATATTTAAAGAATACTCACTCACCTCAGTATTCTAACAGAACACTCACGTAGCCAGTGTTCTAACAGAATACTAACTCAGCCTGTGTTCTAACAGAATGTGGACTCAGATTTTGTTCAAAAATTACTCAGTCTGTTTCTAACAGAATATGGACTCAGTCTATGTTTAAAGAATACTCACTCAACCGGTATTTTACCAGAGTATGGACTCAGCCTGTGTTCTAACAGAATACTCACACAGCCTGTGTTCTAACAGAATATGGACTCAGTCTATATTTAAAGAATACTCACTCACCTCAGTATTCTAACAGAACACTCACGTAGCCTGTGTTCTAACAGAACACTAACTCAGCCTGTTTTCTAACAGAATGTGGATTCAGATCAAAAATTACTAACGCAGTCTGTGTTCTAACAGAATATGGACTTAGATTTTGTTAAAAAATTACTCAGTCTGTGTTCTAACAGAATATGGACTCAGTCTATATTTAAAGAATACTCACTCACCTCAGTATTCTAACAGAACACTCACGTAGCCTGTGTTCTAACAGAACACTAACTCAGCCTGTTTTCTAACAGAATGTGGATTCAGATCAAAAATTACTAACGCAGTCTGTGTTCTAACAGAATATGGACTTAGATTTTGTTCAAAAATTACTCAGTCTGTGTTCTAACAGAATATGGACTCAGTCTATGTTTAAAGAATACTCACTCAGCCAATATTTTACCAGAGTATGGACTCAGCCTGTGTTGTAACAGAATACTCACACAGCCTGTGTTCTAAGAGAATATGGACTCAGTCTATATTTAAAGAATACTCACTCACCTCAGTATTCCAACAGAACACTCATGTAGCCAGTGTTCTAACAGAATACTAACTCAGCCTGTGTTCTAACAGAATGTGGATTCAGATCAAAAATTACTAACTCAGTCTGTGTTCTAACAGAATGTGGGTTCAGATCAAAAATTCCTAACTCAGTCTGTGTTCTAACAGAATATGAACTCAGATTTTGTTCAAAAGTTACTCAGTCTGTGTTCTAACAGAATATGGACTCAGTCTATGTTTAAAGAATACTCACTCACCTCAGTATTCTAACAGAACACTCACGTAGCCAGTGTTCTAACAGAATACTAACTCAGCCTGTGTTCGAACAGAATGTGGATTCAGATCAAAAATTACTAACTCAGTCTGTGTTCTAACAGAATGTGGACTCAGATTTTATTCAAAAATTACTCAGTCTGTTTTTAACAGAATATGGACTCAGTCTATGTTTAAAGAATACTCACTCAGCCAGTATTTTACCAGAGTATGGACTCAGCCTGTGTTCTAACAGAATACTCACACAGCCTGTGTTCTAACAGAATATGGACTCAGTCTATATTTAGAGAATACTCACTCACCTCAGTATTCTAACAGAACACTCACATAGCCTGTGTTCTAACAGAACACTAACTCAGCCTGTTTTCTAACAGAATGTGGATTCAGATCAAAAATTACTAACGCAGTCTGTGTTCTAACAGAATATGGACTTAGATTTTGTTCAAAAATTACTCAGTCTGTGTTCTAACAGAATATGGACTCAGTCTATGTTTAAAGAATACTCACTCAGCCAGTGTTCTACCAGAATATGGATTCAGACTATTTTCAAGAATACTCACTCAGCCTGTGTTCTAGCAGAACGTTCATTTAGCCTGTGTTCTAACAGAATGTGGACTCAGATATTGTTCAAAAATTACTAACTCAGTCTGTGTTCTAACAGAATGTGGACTCAGATTTTGTTCAAAAATTACTCAGTCTGTTTCTAAAAGAATATGGACTCAGTCTATGTTTAAAGAATACTCACTCAGCCAGTATTTTACCAGAGTATGGACTCAGCCTGTGTTCTAACAGAATACTCACACAGACTGTGTTCTAACAGAATATGGACTCAGTCTATATTTAAAGAATACTCACTCACCTCAGTATTCTAACAGAACACTCACGTAGCCTGTGTTCTAACAGAACACTAACTCAGCCTGTTTTCTAACAGAATGTGGATTCAGATCAAAAATTACTAACGCAGTCTGTGTTCTAACAGAATATGGACATAGATTTTGTTCAAAAATTTCTCAGTCTGTGTTCTAACAGAATATGGACTAAGTCTATGTTTAAAGAATACTCACTCAGCTCAGTGTTCTAACATAACACTCACTTAGCCTGTGTTCTAACAGAATGTGGTTTCAGATCAAAAATTACTAACTCAGTCTGTGTTCTAACAGAATGTGGACTCAGATTTTGTTCAAAAATTACTCAGTCTGTGTTCTAACAGAATATGGACTCAGTCTATGTTTAAAGTATACTCACTCAGCCAGTGTTCTACCAGAATATGGATTCAGACTATTTTCAAGAATACTCACTCAGCCTGTGTTCTAGCAGAACGCTCACTTAGCCTGTGTTCTAACAGAATGTGGACTCAGATATTGTTCAAAAAGTACTAACTCAGTCTGTGTTCTAACAGAATTTGGACGCAGTCTATGTTTAAAAAATACTCACTCACCTCAGTGTTCTAACAGAACACTCACGTAGCCTGTGTTCTAACAGAACACTAACTCAGCCTGTTTTCTAACAAAATGTGGATTCAGATCAAAAATTACTAGCGCAGTCTGTGTTCTAACAGAATATGGACTTAGATTTTGTTCAAAAATTACTCAGTCTGTGTTCTAACAGAATATGGACTCAGTCAATATTTAAAGAATACTCACTCAGCCAGTATTTTACCAGAGTATGGACTCAGCCTGTGTTCTAACAGAAAACTCACACAGCCTGTGTTCTAACAGAATATGTACTCAGTCTAGATTTAAAGAATACTCACTCACCTCAGTATTCTAACAGAACACTCACGTAGCCAGTGTTCTAACAGAATACTAACTCAGCCTGTGTTCTAACAGAATGTGGATTCACATCAAATATTACTAACTCAGTCTGTGTTCTAACAGAATGTGGACTCAGATTTTGTTCAAAAATTACTCAGTCTGTTTTTAACAGAATATGGACTCAGTCTATGTTTAAAGAATACTCACTCAGCCAGTATTTTACCAGAGTATGGACTCAGCCTGTGTTCTAACAGAATACTCACACAGCCTGTGTTCTAACAGAATATGGACTCAGTCTATATTTAGAGAATACTCACTCACCTCAGTATTCTAACAGAACACTCACATAGCCTGTGTTCTAACAGAACACTAACTCAGCCTGTTTTCTAACAGAATGTGGATTCAGATCAAAAATTACTAACGCAGTCTGTGTTCTAACAGAATATGGACTTAGATTTTGTTCAAAAATTACTCAGTCTGTGTTCTAACAGAATATGGACTCAGTCTATGTTTAAAGAATACTCACTCAGCCAGTGTTCTACCAGAATATGGATTCAGACTATTTTCAAGAATACTCACTCAGCCTGTGTTCTAGCAGAACGTTCATTTAGCCTGTGTTCTAACAGAATGTGGACTCAGATATTGTTCAAAAATTACTAACTCAGTCTGTGTTCTAACAGAATGTGGACTCAGATTTTGTTCAAAAATTACTCAGTCTGTTTCTAAAAGAATATGGACTCAGTCTATGTTTAAAGAATACTCACTCAGGCCAGTATTTTACCAGAGTATGGACTCAGCCTGTGTTCTAACAGAATACTCACACAGACTGTGTTCTAACAGAATATGGACTCAGTCTATATTTAAAGAATACTCACTCACCTCAGTATTCTAACAGAACACTCACGTAGCCTGTGTTCTAACAGAACACTAACTCAGCCTCTTTTCTAACAGAATGTGGATTCAGATCAAAAATTACTAACGCAGTCTGTGTTCTAACAGAATATGGACATAGATTTTGTTCAAAAATTACTCAGTCTGTGTTCTAACAGAATATGGACTAAGTCTATGTTTAAAGAATACTCACTCAGCTCAGTGTTCTAACATAACACTCACTTAGCCTGTGTTCTAACAGAATGTGGTTTCAGATCAAAAATTACTAACTCAGTCTGTGTTCTAACAGAATGTGGACTCAGATTTTGTTCAAAAATTACTCAGTCTGTGTTCTAACAGAATATGGACTCAGTCTATGTTTAAAGTATACTCACTCAGCCAGTGTTCTACCAGAATATGGATTCAGACTATTTTCAAGAATACTCACTCAGCCTGTGTTCTAGCAGAACGCTCACTTAGCCTGTGTTCTAACAGAATGTGGACTCAGATATTGTTGAAAAAGTACTAACTCAGTCTGTGTTCTAACAGAATTTGGACGCAGTCTATGTTTAAAAAATACTCACTCACCTCAGTGTTCTAACAGAACACTCACGTAGCCTGTGTTCTAACAGAACACTAACTCAGCCTGTTTTCTAACAAAATGTGGATTCAGATCAAAAATTACTAACGCAGTCTGTGTTCTAACAGAATATGGACTTAGATTTTGTTCAAAAATTACTCAGTCTGTGTTCTAACAGAATATGGACTCAGTCAATATTTAAAGAATACTCACTCAGCCAGTATTTTACCAGAGTATGGACTCAGCCTGTGTTCTAACAGAAAACTCACACAGCCTGTGTTCTAACAGAATATGTACTCAGTCTAGATTTAAAGAATACTCACTCACCTCAGTATTCTAACAGAACACTCACGTAGCCAGTGTTCTAACAGAATACTAACTCAGCCTGTGTTCGAACAGAATGTGGATTCAGATCAAAAATTACTAACTCAGTCTGTGTTCTAACAGAATGTGGACTCAGATTTTGTTCAAAAATTACTCAGTCTGTTTTTAACAGAATATGGACTCAGTCTATGTTTAAAGAATACTCACTCAGCCAGTATTTTACCAGAGTATGGACTCAGCCTGTGTTCTAACAGAATACTCACACAGCCTGTGTTCTAACAGAATATGGACTCAGTCTATATTTAGAGAATACTCACTCACCTCAGTATTCTAACAGAACACTCACATAGCCTGTGTTCTAACAGAACACTAACTCAGCCTGTTTTCTAACAGAATGTGGATTCAGATCAAAAATTACTAACGCAGTCTGTGTTCTAACAGAATATGGACTTAGATTTTGTTCAAAAATTACTCAGTCTGTGTTCTAACAGAATATGGACTCAGTCTATGTTTAAAGAATACTCACTCAGCCAGTGTTCTACCAGAATATGGATTCAGACTATTTTCAAGAATACTCACTCAGCCTGTGTTCTAGCAGAACGTTCATTTAGCCTGTGTTCTAACAGAATGTGGACTCAGATATTGTTCAAAAATTACTAACTCAGTCTGTGTTCTAACAGAATGTGGACTCAGATTTTGTTCAAAAATTACTCAGTCTGTTTCTAAAAGAATATGGACTCAGTCTATGTTTAAAGAATACTCACTCAGCCAGTATTTTACCAGAGTATGGACTCAGCCTGTGTTCTAACAGAATACTCACACAGACTGTGTTCTAACAGAATATGGACTCAGTCTATATTTAAAGAATACTCACTCACCTCAGTATTCTAACAGAACACTCACGTAGCCTGTGTTCTAACAGAACACTAACTCAGCCTGTTTTCTAACAGAATGTGGATTCAGATCAAAAATTACTAACGCAGTCTGTGTTCTAACAGAATATGGACATAGATTTTGTTCAAAAATTACTCAGTCTGTGTTCTAACAGAATATGGACTAAGTCTATGTTTAAAGAATACTCACTCAGCTCAGTGTTCTAACATAACACTCACTTAGCCTGTGTTCTAACAGAATGTGGTTTCAGATCAAAAATTACTAACTCAGTCTGTGTTCTAACAGAATGTGGACTCAGATTTTGTTCAAAAATTACTCAGTCTGTGTTCTAACAGAATATGGACTCAGTCTATGTTTAAAGTATACTCACTCAGCCAGTGTTCTACCAGAATATGGATTCAGACTATTTTCAAGAATACTCACTCAGCCTGTGTTCTAGCAGAACGCTCACTTAGCCTGTGTTCTAACAGAATGTTGACTCAGTCAATATTTAAAGAATACTCACTCAGCCAGTATTTTACCAGAGTATGGACTCAGCCTGTGTTCTAACAGAAAACTCACACAGCCTGTGTTCTAACAGAATATGTACTCAGTCTAGATTTAAAGAATACTCACTCACCTCAGTATTCTAACAGAACACTCACGTAGCCAGTGTTCTAACAGAATACTAACTCAGCCTGTGTTCGAACAGAATGTGGATTCAGATCAAAAATTACTAACTCAGTCTGTGTTCTAACAGAATGTGGACTCAGATTTTGTTCAAAAATTACTCAGTCTGTTTTTAACAGAATATGGACTCAGTCTATGTTTAAAGAATACTCACTCAGCCAGTATTTTACCAGAGTATGGACTCAGCCTGTGTTCTAACAGAATACTCACACAGCCTGTGTTCTAACAGAATATGGACTCAGTCTATATTTAGAGAATACTCACTCACCTCAGTATTCTAACAGAACACTCACATAGCCTGTGTTCTAACAGAACACTAACTCAGCCTGTTTTCTAACAGAATGTGGATTCAGATCAAAAATTACTAACGCAGTCTGTGTTCTAACAGAATATGGACTTAGATTTTGTTCAAAAATTACTCAGTCTGTGTTCTAACAGAATATGGACTCAGTCTATGTTTAAAGAATACTCACTCAGCCAGTGTTCTACCAGAATATGGATTCAGACTATTTTCTAGAATACTCACTCAGCCTGTGTTCTAGCAGAACGTTCACTTAGCCTGTGTTCTAACAGAATGTGGACTCAGATATTGTTCAAAAATTACTAACTCAGTCTGTGTTCTAACAGAATATGAACTCAGATTTTGTTCAAAAATTACTCAGTCTGTGTTCTAACAGAATATGGACTCAGTCTATGTTTAAAGAATACTCACTCAGACAGTGTTCTACCAGAATATGGATTCAGACTATTTTCAAGAATACTCACTCATCCTGTGTTCTAGCAGAACGCTCACTTAGCCTGTGTTCTAACAGAATGTTGACTCAGATATTGTTCAAAAATTAATAACTCAGTCTGTGTTCTAACAGAATTTGGACGCAGTCTATGTTTAAAAAATACTCACTCACCTCAGTGTTCTAACAGAACACTCACGTAGCTTGTGTTCTAACAGAACACTAACTCAGCCTGTTTTCTAACAAAATGTGGATTCAGATCAAAAATTACTAACGCAGTCTGTGTTCTAACAGAATATGGACTTAGATTTTGTTCAAAAATTACTCAGTCTGTGTTCTAACAGAATATGGACTCAGTCAATATTTAAAGAATACTCACTCAGCCAGTATTTTACCAGAGTATGGACTCAGCCTGTGTTCTAACAGAATACTCACACAGCCTGTGTTCTAACAGAATATGGACTCAGTCTATATTTAGAAAATACTCACTCACCTCAGTATTCTAACAGAACACTCACATAGCCTGTGTTCTAACAGAACACTAACTCAGCCTGTTTTCTAACAGAATGTGGATTCAGATCAAAAATTACTAACGCAGTCTGTGTTCTAACAGAATATGGACTTAGATTTTGTTCAAAAATTACTCAGTCTGTGTTCTAACAGAATATGGACTCAGTCTATGTTTAAAGAATACTCACTCAGCCAGTGTTCTACCAGAATATGGATTCAGACTATTTTCAAGAATACTCACTCAGCCTGTGTTCTAGCAGAACGTTCATTTAGCCTGTGTTCTAACAGAATGTGGACTCAGATATTGTTCAAAAATTACTAACTCAGTCTGTGTTCTAACAGAATGTGGACTCAGATTTTGTTCAAAAATTACTCAGTCTGTTTCTAAAAGAATATGGACTCAGTCTATGTTTAAAGAATACTCACTCAGGCCAGTATTTTACCAGAGTATGGACTCAGCCTGTGTTCTAACAGAATACTCACACAGACTGTGTTCTAACAGAATATGGACTCAGTCTATATTTAAAGAATACTCACTCACCTCAGTATTCTAACAGAACACTCACGTAGCCTGTGTTCTAACAGAACACTAACTCAGCCTCTTTTCTAACAGAATGTGGATTCAGATCAAAAATTACTAACGCAGTCTGTGTTCTAACAGAATATGGACATAGATTTTGTTCAAAAATTACTCAGTCTGTGTTCTAACAGAATATGGACTAAGTCTATGTTTAAAGAATACTCACTCAGCTCAGTGTTCTAACATAACACTCACTTAGCCTGTGTTCTAACAGAATGTGGTTTCAGATCAAAAATTACTAACTCAGTCTGTGTTCTAACAGAATGTGGACTCAGATTTTGTTCAAAAATTACTCAGTCTGTGTTCTAACAGAATATGGACTCAGTCTATGTTTAAAGTATACTCACTCAGCCAGTGTTCTACCAGAATATGGATTCAGACTATTTTCAAGAATACTCACTCAGCCTGTGTTCTAGCAGAACGCTCACTTAGCCTGTGTTCTAACAGAATGTGGACTCAGATATTGTTGAAAAAGTACTAACTCAGTCTGTGTTCTAACAGAATTTGGACGCAGTCTATGTTTAAAAAATACTCACTCACCTCAGTGTTCTAACAGAACACTCACGTAGCCTGTGTTCTAACAGAACACTAACTCAGCCTGTTTTCTAACAAAATGTGGATTCAGATCAAAAATTACTAACGCAGTCTGTGTTCTAACAGAATATGGACTTAGATTTTGTTCAAAAATTACTCAGTCTGTGTTCTAACAGAATATGGACTCAGTCAATATTTAAAGAATACTCACTCAGCCAGTATTTTACCAGAGTATGGACTCAGCCTGTGTTCTAACAGAAAACTCACACAGCCTGTGTTCTAACAGAATATGTACTCAGTCTAGATTTAAAGAATACTCACTCACCTCAGTATTCTAACAGAACACTCACGTAGCCAGTGTTCTAACAGAATACTAACTCAGCCTGTGTTCGAACAGAATGTGGATTCAGATTAAAATTACTAACTCAGTCTGTGTTCTAACAGAATGTGGACTCAGATTTTGTTCAAAAATTACTCAGTCTGTTTTTAACAGAATATGGACTCAGTCTATGTTTAAAGAATACTCACTCAGCCAGTATTTTACCAGAGTATGGACTCAGCCTGTGTTCTAACAGAATACTCACACAGCCTGTGTTCTAACAGAATATGGACTCAGTCTATATTTAGAGAATACTCACTCACCTCAGTATTCTAACAGAACACTCACATAGCCTGTGTTCTAACAGAACACTAACTCAGCCTGTTTTCTAACAGAATGTGGATTCAGATCAAAAATTACTAACGCAGTCTGTGTTCTAACAGAATATGGACTTAGATTTTGTTCAAAAATTACTCAGTCTGTGTTCTAACAGAATATGGACTCAGTCTATGTTTAAAGAATACTCACTCAGCCAGTGTTCTACCAGAATATGGATTCAGACTATTTTCAAGAATACTCACTCAGCCTGTGTTCTAGCAGAACGTTCATTTAGCCTGTGTTCTAACAGAATGTGGACTCAGATATTGTTCAAAAATTACTAACTCAGTCTGTGTTCTAACAGAATGTGGACTCAGATTTTGTTCAAAAATTACTCAGTCTGTTTCTAAAAGAATATGGACTCAGTCTATGTTTAAAGAATACTCACTCAGCCAGTATTTTACCAGAGTATGGACTCAGCCTGTGTTCTAACAGAATACTCACACAGACTGTGTTCTAACAGAATATGGACTCAGTCTATATTTAAAGAATACTCACTCACCTCAGTATTCTAACAGAACACTCACGTAGCCTGTGTTCTAACAGAACACTAACTCAGCCTGTTTTCTAACAGAATGTGGATTCAGATCAAAAATTACTAACGCAGTCTGTGTTCTAACAGAATATGGACATAGATTTTGTTCAAAAATTACTCAGTCTGTGTTCTAACAGAATATGGACTAAGTCTATGTTTAAAGAATACTCACTCAGCTCAGTGTTCTAACATAACACTCACTTAGCCTGTGTTCTAACAGAATGTGGTTTCAGATCAAAAATTACTAACTCAGTCTGTGTTCTAACAGAATGTGGACTCAGATTTTGTTCAAAAATTACTCAGTCTGTGTTCTAACAGAATATGGACTCAGTCTATGTTTAAAGTATACTCACTCAGCCAGTGTTCTACCAGAATATGGATTCAGACTATTTTCAAGAATACTCACTCAGCCTGTGTTCTAGCAGAACGCTCACTTAGCCTGTGTTCTAACAGAATGTTGACTCAGTCAATATTTAAAGAATACTCACTCAGCCAGTATTTTACCAGAGTATGGACTCAGCCTGTGTTCTAACAGAAAACTCACACAGCCTGTGTTCTAACAGAATATGTACTCAGTCTAGATTTAAAGAATACTCACTCACCTCAGTATTCTAACAGAACACTCACGTAGCCAGTGTTCTAACAGAATACTAACTCAGCCTGTGTTCGAACAGAATGTGGATTCAGATCAAAAATTACTAACTCAGTCTGTGTTCTAACAGAATGTGGACTCAGATTTTGTTCAAAAATTACTCAGTCTGTTTTTAACAGAATATGGACTCAGTCTATGTTTAAAGAATACTCACTCAGCCAGTATTTTACCAGAGTATGGACTCAGCCTGTGTTCTAACAGAATACTCACACAGCCTGTGTTCTAACAGAATATGGACTCAGTCTATATTTAGAGAATACTCACTCACCTCAGTATTCTAACAGAACACTCACATAGCCTGTGTTCTAACAGAACACTAACTCAGCCTGTTTTCTAACAGAATGTGGATTCAGATCAAAAATTACTAACGCAGTCTGTGTTCTAACAGAATATGGACTTAGATTTTGTTCAAAAATTACTCAGTCTGTGTTCTAACAGAATATGGACTCAGTCTATGTTTAAAGAATACTCACTCAGCCAGTGTTCTACCAGAATATGGATTCAGACTATTTTCTAGAATACTCACTCAGCCTGTGTTCTAGCAGAACGTTCACTTAGCCTGTGTTCTAACAGAATGTGGACTCAGATATTGTTCAAAAATTACTAACTCAGTCTGTGTTCTAACAGAATATGAACTCAGATTTTGTTCAAAAATTACTCAGTCTGTGTTCTAACAGAATATGGACTCAGTCTATGTTTAAAGAATACTCACTCAGACAGTGTTCTACCAGAATATGGATTCAGACTATTTTCAAGAATACTCACTCATCCTGTGTTCTAGCAGAACGCTCACTTAGCCTGTGTTCTAACAGAATGTTGACTCAGATATTGTTCAAAAATTAATAACTCAGTCTGTGTTCTAACAGAATTTGGACGCAGTCTATGTTTAAAAAATACTCACTCACCTCAGTGTTCTAACAGAACACTCACGTAGCTTGTGTTCTAACAGAACACTAACTCAGCCTGTTTTCTAACAAAATGTGGATTCAGATCAAAAATTACTAACGCAGTCTGTGTTCTAACAGAATATGGACTTAGATTTTGTTCAAAAATTACTCAGTCTGTGTTCTAACAGAATATGGACTCAGTCAATATTTAAAGAATACTCACTCAGCCAGTATTTTACCAGAGTATGGACTCAGCCTGTGTTCTAACAGAAAACTCACACAGCCTGTGTTCTAACAGAATATGTACTCAGTCTAGATTTAAAGAATACTCACTCACCTCAGTATTCTAACAGAACACTCACGTAGCCAGTGTTCTAACAGAATACTAACTCAGCCTGTGTTCGAACAGAATGTGGATTCAGATCAAAAATTACTAACTCAGTCTGTGTTCTAACAGAATGTGGACTCAGATTTTGTTCAAAAATTACTCAGTCTGTTTTTAACAGAATATGGACTCAGTCTATGTTTAAAGAATACTCACTCAGGCAGTATTTTACCAGAGTATGGACTCAGCCTGTGTTCTAACAGAATACTCACACAGCCTGTGTTCTAACAGAATATGGACTCAGTCTATATTTAGAGAATACTCACTCACCTCAGTATTCTAACAGAACACTCACATAGCCTGTGTTCTAACAGAACACTAACTCAGCCTGTTTTCTAACAGAATGTGGATTCAGATCAAAAATTACTAACGCAGTCTGTGTTCTAACAGAATGTGGACTCAGATTTTGTTCAAAAATTATTCAGCCTGTGTTCTAACAGAATGTGGATTCAGATCAAAAATTACTAACTCAGTCTGTGTTCTAACAGAATGTGGGTTCAGATCAAAAATTCCTAACTCAGTCTGTGTTCTAACAGAATATGAACTCAGATTTTGTTCAAAAATTACTCAGTCTGTGTTCTAACAGAATATGGACTCAGTCTATATTTAAAGAATACTCACTCACCTCAGTATTCTAACAGAACACTCACGTAGCCAGTGGTCTAACAGAATGCTAACTCATCCTGTGTTCTAACAGAATGTGGATTCAGATCAAAAATTACTAACTCAGTCTGTGTTCTAACAGAATGTGGATTCAGATATTGTTCAAAAATTACTCAGTCTGTTTCTAACAGAATATGGTCTCAGTCTATGTTTAAAGAATACTCACTCAACCAGTATTTTACCAGAGTATGGACTCAGCCTGTGTTCTAACAGAATACTCACACAGCCTGTGTTCTAACAGAATATGGACTCAGTCTATATTTAAAGAATACTCACTCACCTCAGTATTCTAACAGAACACTCACGTAGCCTGTGTTCTAACAGAACACTAACTCAGCCTGTTTTCTAACAGAATGTGGATTCAGATCAAAAATTACTAACGCAGTCTGTGTTCTAACAGAATATGGACTTAGATTTTGTTCAAAAATTACTCAGTCTGTGTTCTAACAGAATATGGACTCAGTCTATGTTTAAAGAATACTCACTCAGCCAATATTTTACCAGAGTATGGACTCAGCCTGTGTTCTAACAGAATACTCACACAGCCTGTGTTCTAACAGAATATGGACTCAGTCTATATTTAAAGAATACTCACTCACCTCACTATTCCTACAGAACACTCACGTAGCCAGTGTTCTAACAGAATACTAACTCAGCCTGTGTTCTAACAGAATGTGGACTCAGATTTTGTTCAAAAATTACTCAGTCTGTTTCTAACAGAATATGGACTCAGTCTATGTTTAAAGAATACTCACTCAGCCAGTGTTCTACCAGAATATGGATTCAGACTATTTTCAAGAATACTCACTCAGGCTGTGTTCTAGCAGAACCCTCACTTAGCCTGTGTTCTAACAGAATGTGGACTGAGATATTGTTCAAAAATTACTAACTCAGTCTGTGTTCTAACAGAATTTGGACGCAGTCTATGTTTAAAAAATACTCACTCACCTCAGTGTTCTAACAGAACACTCACGTAGCTTGTGTTCTAACAGAACACTAACTCAGCCTGTTTTCTAACAAAATGTGGATTCAGATCAAAAATTACTAACGCAGTCTGTGTTCTAACAGAATATGGACTTAGATTTTGTTCAAAAATTACTCAGTCTGTGTTCTAACAGAATATGGACTCAGTCTATGTTTAAAGTATACTCACTCAGCCAGTATTTTACCAGAGTATGGACTCAGCCTGTGTTCTAACAGAATACTCACACAGCCTGTGTTCTAACAGAATATGTACTCAGTCTATATTTAGAGAATACTCACTCACCTCAGTATTCTAACAGAACACTCACGCAGCCAGTGTTCTAACAGAATACTAACTCAGCCTTTGTTCTAACAGAATGTGGATTCAGATCAAAAATTACTAACTCAGTCTGTGTTCTAACAGAATGTGGACTCAGATTTTGTTCAAAAATTACTCAGTCTGTGTTCTAACAGAATATGGACTAAGTCTATGTTTAAAGAATACTCACTCAGCTCAGTGTTCTAACATAACACTCACTTAGCCTGTGTTCTAACAGAATGTGGGTTCAGATCAAAAATTACTAACTCAGTCTGTGTTCTAACAGAATATGAACTCAGATTTTGTTCAAAAATTACTCAGTCTGTGTTCTAACACAATATGGACTCAGTCTATGTTTAAAGAATACACACTCAGCCAGTGTTCTACCAGAATATGGATTCAGACTATTTTCAAGAATACTCACTCAGCCTGTGTTCTAGCAGAACGCTCACTTAGCCTGTGTTCTAACAGAATGTGGACTCTGATATTGTTCAAAAATTACTAACTCAGTCTGTGTTCTAACAGAATTTGGACGCAGTCTATGTTTAAAAAATACTCACTCACCTCAGTGTTCTAACAAAACACTCACGTAGCCTGTGTTCTAACAGAACACTAACTCAGCCTGTTTTCTAACAGAATGTGGATTCAGATCAAAAATTACTAACGCAGTCTGTGTTCTAACAGAATATGGACTTAGATTTTGTTCAAAAATTACTCAGTCTGTGTTCTAACAGAATATGGACTCAGTCTATGTTTAAAGAATACTCACTCAGTCAATATTTTACCAGAGTATGGACTCAGCCTGTGTTCTAACAGAATACTCACACAGCCTGTGTTCTAACAGAATATGGACTCAGTCTATATTTAAAGAATACTCACTCACCTCAGTATTCCTACAGAACACTCACGTAGCCAGTGTTCTAACAGAATACTAACTCAGCCAGAGTTCGAACAGAATGTGGATTCAGATCAAATATTACTAACTCAGTCTGTGTTCTAACAGAATGTGGACTCAGATTTTGTTCAAAAATTACTCTGTGTTCTAACAGAATATGGACTAAGTCTATGTTTAAAGAATACTCACTCAGCTCAGTGTTCTAACATAACACTCACTTACCCTGTGTTCTAACAGAATGTGGGTTCAGATCAAAAATTACTAACTCAGTCTGTGTTCTAACAGAATATGAACTCAGATTTTGTTCAAAAATTACTCAGTCTGTGTTCTAACAGAATATGGACTCAGTCTATATATAAAGAATACTCACTCAGCCAGTGTTCTACCAGAATATGGATTCAGACTATTTTCAAGAATACTCACTCAACCTGTATTCTAGCAGAACGCTCACTTAGCCTGTGTTCTAACAGAATGTGGACTCAGATATTGTTCAAAAATTACTAACTCAGTCTGTGTTCTAACAAAATTTGGACGCAGTCTATGTTTAAAAAATACTCACTCACCTCAGTGTTCTAACAGAACACTCACGTAGCCTGTGTTCTAACAGAACACTAACTCAGCCTGTTTTCTAACAAAATGTGGATTCAGATAAAAAATTACTAACGCAGTCTGTGTTCTAACAGAATATGGACTTAGATTTTGTTCAAAAATTACTCAGTCTGTGTTCCAACAGAATATGGACTCAGTCTATGTTTAAAGAATACTCACTCAGCCAGTATTTTACCAGAGTATGGACTCAGCCTGTGTTCTAACAGAAAACTCACACAGCCTGTGTTCTAACAGAATATGTACTCAGTCTAGATTTAAAGAATACTCACTCACCTCAGTATTCTAACAGAAAACTCACGTAGCCAGTGTTCTAACAGAATACTAACTCAGCCTGTGTTCGAACAGAATGTGGATTCAGATCAAAAATTACTAACTCAGTCTGTGTTCTAACAGAATGTGGACTCAGATTTTGTTCAAAAATTACTCAGTCTGTTTTTAACAGAATATGGACTCAGTCTATGTTTAAAGAATACTCACTCAGCCAGTATTTTACCAGAGTATGGACTCAGCCTGTGTTCTAACAGAATACTCACACAGCCTGTGTTCTAACAGAATATGGACTCAGTCTATATTTAGAGAATACTCACTCACCTCAGTATTCTAACAGAACACTCACATAGCCTGTGTTCTAACAGAACACTAACTCAGCCTGTTTTCTAACAGAATGTGGATTCAGATCAAAAATTACTAACGCAGTCTGTGTTCTAACAGAATATGGACTTAGATTTTGTTCAAAAATTACTCAGTCTGTGTTCTAACAGAATATGGACTCAGTCTATGTTTAAAGAATACTCACTCAGCCAGTGTTCTACCAGAATATGGATTCAGACTATTTTCTAGAATACTCACTCAGCCTGTGTTCTAGCAGAACGTTCACTTAGCCTGTGTTCTAACAGAATGTGGACTCAGATATTGTTCAAAAATTACTAACTCAGTCTGTGTTCTAACAGAATATGAACTCAGATTTTGTTCAAAAATTACTCAGTCTGTGTTCTAACAGAATATGGACTCAGTCTATGTTTAAAGAATACTCACTCAGACAGTGTTCTACCAGAATATGGATTCAGACTATTTTCAAGAATACTCACTCAGCCTGTGTTCTAGCAGAACGCTCACTTAGCCTGTGTTCTAACAGAATGTTGACTCAGATATTGTTCAAAAATTAATAACTCAGTCTGTGTTCTAACAGAATTTGGACGCAGTCTATGTTTAAAAAATACTCACTCACCTCAGTGTTCTAACAGAACACTCACGTAGCCTGTGTTCTAACAAAACACTAACTCAGCCTGTTTTCTAACAAAATGTGGATTCAGATCAAAAATTACTAACGCAGTCTGTGTTCTAACAGAATATGGACTTAGATTTTGTTCAAAAATTACTCAGTCTGTGTTCTAACAGAATATGGACTCAGTCTATGTTTAAAGAATACTCACTCAGCCAGTATTTTACCAGAGTATGGACTCAGCCTGTGTTCTAACAGAATACTCACACAGCCTGTGTTCTAACAGAATATGTACTCAGTCTATATTTAAAGAATACTCACTCACCTCAGTATTCTAACAGAACACTCACGTAGCCAGTGTTCTAACAGAATACTAACTCAGCCTGTGTTCTAACAGAATGTGGATTCAGATCAAAAATTACTAACTCAGTCTGTGTTCTAACAGAATGTGGACTCAGATTTTGTTCAAAAATTACTCAGTCTGTTTCTAACAGAATATGGACTCAGTCTATGTTTAAAGAATACTCACTCAGCCAGTATTTTATCAGAGTATGGACTCAGCCTGTGTTCTAACAGAATACTCACACAGCCTGTGTTCTAACAGAATATGGACTCAGTCTATATTTAGAGAATACTCACTCACCTCAGTATTCTAACAGAACACTCACATAGCCTGTGTTCTAACAGAACACTAACTCAGCCTGTTTTCTAACAGAATGTGGATTCAGATCAAAAATTACTAACGCAGTCTGTGTTCTAACAGAATATGGACTTAGATTTTGTTCAAAAATTACTCAGTCTGTGTTCTAACAGAATATGGACTCAGTCTATGTTTAAAGAATACTCACTCAGCCAGTGTTCTACCAGAATATGGATTCAGACTATTTTCTAGAATACTCACTCAGCCTGTGTTCTAGCAGAACGTTCACTTAGCCTGTGTTCTAACAGAATGTGGACTCAGATATTGTTCAAAAATTACTAACTCAGTCTGTGTTCTAACAGAATATGAACTCAGATTTTGTTCAAAAATTACTCAGTCTGTGTTCTAACAGAATATGGACTCACTCTATGTTTAAAGAATACTCACTCAGCCAGTGTTCTACCAGAATATGGATTCAGACTATTTTCAAGAATACTCACTCAGCCTGTGTTCTAGCAGAACGCTCACTTAGCCTGTGTTCTAACAGAATGTTGACTCAGATATTGTTCAAAAATTAATAACTCAGTCTGTGTTCTAACAGAATTTGGACGCAGTCTATGTTTAAAAAATACTCACTCACCTCAGTGTTCTAACAGAACACTCACGTAGCCTGTGTTCTAACAGAACACTAACTCAGCCTGTTTTCTAACAAAATGTGGATTCAGATCAAAAATTACTAACGCAGTCTGTGTTCTAACAGAATATGGACTTAGATTTTGTTCAAAAATTACTCAGTCTGTGTTCTAACAGAATATGGACTCAGTCTATGTTTAAAGAATACTCACTCAGCCAGTATTTTACCAGAGTATGGACTCAGCCTGTGTTCTAACAGAATACTCACACAGCCTGTGTTCTAACAGAATATGGACTCAGTCTATATTTAAAGAATACTCACTCACCTCAGTATTCTAACAGAACACTCACGTAGCCAGTGTTCTAACAGAATACTAACTCAGCCTGTGTTCTAACAGAATGTGGATTCAGATCAAAAATTACTAACTCAGTCTGTGTTCTAACAGAATGTGGACTCAGATTTTGTTCAAAAATTACTCAGTCTGTTTCTAACAGAATATGGACTCAGTCTATGTTTAAAGAATACTCACTCAGCCAGTGTTTTACCAGAGTATGGACACAGCCTGTGTTCTAACAGAATACTCACACAGCCTGTGTTCTAACAGAATATGGACTCAGTCTATATTTAAAGAATACTCACTCACCTCAGTATTCTAACAGAACACTCACGTAGCCAGTGTTCTAACAGAATACTAACTCAGCCTGTGTTCTAACAGAATGTGGATTCAGATCAAATATTACTAACTCAGTCTGTGTTCTAACAGAATGTGGACTCAGATTTTGTTCAAAAATTATTCAGCCTGTGTTCTAACAGAATGTGGATTCAGATCAAAAATTACTAACTCAGTCTGTGTTCTAACAGAATGTGGGTTCAGATCAAAAATTCCTAACTCAGTCTGTGTTCTAACAGAATATGAACTCAGATTTTGTTCAAAAATTACTCAGTCTGTGTTCTAACAGAATATGGACTCAGTCTATATTTAAAGAATACTCACTCACCTCAGTATTCTAACAGAACACTCACGTAGCCAGTGGTCTAACAGAATGCTAACTCATCCTGTGTTCTAACAGAATGTGGATTCAGATCAAAAATTACTAACTCAGTCTGTGTTCTAACAGAATGTGGATTCAGATATTGTTCAAAAATTACTCAGTCTGTTTCTAACATATATGGTCTCAGTCTATGTTTAAAGAATACTCACTCAACCAGTATTTTACCAGAGTATGGACTCAGCCTGTGTTCTAACAGAATACTCACACAGCCTGTGTTCTAACAGAATATGGACTCAGTCTATATTTAAAGAATACTCACTCACCTCAGTATTCTAACAGAACACTCACGTAGCCTGTGTTCTAACAGAACACTAACTCAGCCTGTTTTCTAACAGAATGTGGATTCAGATCAAAAATTACTAACGCAGTCTGTGTTCTAACAGAATATGGACTTAGATTTTGTTCAAAAATTACTCAGTCTGTGTTCTAACAGAATATGGACTCAGTCTATGTTTAAAGAATACTCACTCAGCCAATATTTTACCAGAGTATGGACTCAGCCTGTGTTCTAACAGAATACTCACACAGCCTGTGTTCTAACAGAATATGGACTCAGTCTATATTTAAAGAATACTCACTCACCTCAGTATTCCTACAGAACACTCACGTAGCCAGTGTTCTAACAGAATACTAACTCAGCCTGTGTTCTAACAGAATGTGGATTCACATCAAATATTACTAACTCAGTCTGTGTTCTAACAGAATGTGGACTCAGATTTTGTTCAAAAATTACTCAGTCTGTGTTCTAACAGAATATGGACTAAGTCTATGTTTAAAGAATACTCACTCAGCTCAGTGTTCTAACATAACACTCACTTAGCCTGTGTTCTAACAGAATGTGGTTTCAGATCAAAAATTACTAACTCAGTCTGTGTTCTAACAGAATGTGGACTCAGATTTTGTTCAAAAATTACTCAGTCTGTGTTCTAACAGAATATGGACTCACTCTATGTTTAAAGAATACTCACTCAGCCAGTGTTCTACCAGAATATGGATTCAGACTATTTTCAAGAATACTCACTCAGCCTGTGTTCTAGCAGAACGCTCACTTAGCCTGTGTTCTAACAGAATGTGGACTCAGATATTGTTCAAAAAGTACTAACTCAGTCTGTGTTCTAACAGAATTTGGACGCAGTCTATGTTTAAAAAATACTCACTCACCTCAGTGTTCTAACAGAACACTCACGTAGCCTGTGTTCTAACAGAACACTAACTCAGCCTGTTTTCTAACAAAATGTGGATTCAGATCAAAAATTACTAACGCAGTCTGTATTCTAACAGAATATGGACTTAGATTTTGTTCAAAAATTACTCAGTCTGTGTTCTAACAGAATATGGACTCAGTCAATATTTAAAGAATACTCACTCAGCCAGTATTTTACCAGAGTATGGACTCAGCCTGTGTTCTAACAGAATACTCACACAGCCTTTTTTCTAACAGAATATGTACTCAGTCTATATTTAAAGAATACTCACTCACCTCAGTATTCTAACAGAACACTCATGTAGCCAGTGTTCTAACAGAATACTAACTCAGCCTGTGTTCTAACAGAATGTGGACTCAGATTTTGTTCAAAAATTACTCAGTCTGTTTCTAACAGAATATGGACTCAGTCTATGTTTAAAGAATACTCACACAGCCAGTGTTCTACCAGAATATGGATTCAAACTATTTTCAAGAATACTCACTCAGGCTGTGTTCTAGCAGAACGCTCACTTAGCCTGTGTTCTAACAGAATGTGGACTCAGATATTGTTCAAAAATAACTAACTCAGTCTGAATTCTAACAGAATTTGGACGCAGTCTATGTTTAAAAAATACTCACACACCTCAGTGTTCTAACAGAACACTCACGTAGCCTGTGTTCTAACAGAACACTAACTCAGCCTGTTTTCTAACAAAATGTGGATTCAGATCAAAAATTACTAACGCAGTCTGTGTTCTAACAGAATATGGACTTAGATTTTGTTCAAAAATTACTCAGTCTGTGTTCTAACAGAATATGGCCTCAGTCTATGTTTAAAGTATACTCACTCAGCCAGTATTTTACCAGAGTATGGACTCAGCCTGTGTTCTAACAGAATACTCACACAGCCTGTGTTCTAACAGAATATGTACTCAGTCTATATTTAGAGAATACTCACTCACCTCAGTATTCTAACAGAACACTCACGCAGCCAGTATTCTAACAGAACACTCACGTAGCCTGTGTTCTAACAGAACACTAACTCAGCCTGTTTTCTAACAAAATGTGGATTCAGATCAAAAATTACTAACGCAGTCTGTTTTCTAACAGAATATGGATATAGATTTTGTTCAAAAGTTACTCAGTCTGTGTTCTAACAGAATATGGACTCAGTCAATATTTAAAGAATACTCACTCAGCCAGTATTTTACCAGAGTATGGACTCAGCCTGTGTTCTAACAGAATACTCACACAGCCTGTGTTCTAACAGAATATGTACTCAGTCTATATTTAAAGAATACTCACTCACCTCAGTATTCTAACAGAACACTCACGTAGCCAGTGTTCTAACAGAATACTAACTCAGCCTGTGTTCTAACAGAATGTGGACTCAGATTTTGTTCAAAAATTACTCAGTCTGTTTCTAACAGAATATGGACTCAGTCTATGTTTAAAGAATACTCACTCAGCCAGTGTTCTACCAGAATATGGATTCAGACTATTTTCAAGAATACTCACTCAGGCTGTGTTCTAGCAGAACGCTCACTTAGCCTGTGTTCTAACAGAATGTGGAATCAGATATTGTTCAAAAATTACTAACTCAGTCTGAATTCTAACAGAATTTGGACGCAGTCTATGTTTAAAAAATACTCACACACCTCAGTGTTCTAACAGAACACTCACGTAGCCTGTGTTCTAACAGAACACTAACTCAGCCTGTTTTCTAACAAAATGTGGATTCAGATCAAAAATTACTAAGGCAGTCTGTGTTCTAACAGAATATGGACTTAGATTTTGTTCAAAAATTACTCAGTCTGTGTTCTAACAGAATATGGCCTCAGTCTATGTTTAAAGTATACTCACTCAGCCAGTATTTTACCAGAGTATGGACTCAGCCTGTGTTCTAACAGAATACTCACACAGCCTGTGTTCTAACAGAATATGTACTCAGTCTATATTTAGAGAATACTCACTCACCTCAGTATTCTAACAGAACACTCACGCAGCCAGTGTTCTAACAGAATACTAACTCAGCCTGTGTTCTAACAGAATGTGGATTCACATCAAATATTACTAACTCAGTCTGTGTTCTAACAGAATGTGGACTCAGATTTTGTTCAAAAATTACTCAGTCTGTGTTCTAACAGAATATGGACTAAGTCTATGTTTAAAGAATACTCACTCAGCTCAGTGTTCTAACATAACACTCACTTAGCCTGTGTTCTAACAGAATGTGGGTTCAGATCAAAAATTACTAACTCAGTCTGTGTTCTAACAGAATATGAACTCAGATTTTGTTCAAAAATTACTCAGTCTGTGTTCTAACAGAATATGGACTCAGTCTATGTTTAAAGAATACTCACTCAGCCAGTGTTCTACCAGAATATGGATTCAGACTATTTTCAAGAATACTCACTCAGCCTGTGTTCTAGCAGAACGCTCACTTAGCCTGTGTTCAAACAGAATGTGGACTCAGATATTGTTCAAAAATTACTAACTCAGTCTGTGTTCTAACAAAATTTGGACGCAGTCTATGTTTAAAAAATACTCACTCACCTCAGTGTTCTAACAGAACACTCACGTAGCCTGTGTTCTAACAGAACACTAACTCAGCCTGTTTTCTAACAGAATGTGGATTCAGATCAAAAATTACTAACGCAGTCTGTGTTCTAACAGAATATGGACTTAGATTTTGTTCAAAAATTACTCAGTCTGTGTTCTAACAGAATATGGACTCAGTCTATGTTTAAAGAATACTCACTCAGCCAATATTTTACCAGAGTATGGACTCAGCCTGTGTTCTAACAGAATACTCACACAGCCTGTGTTCTAACAGAATATGGACTCAGTCTATATTTAAAGAATACTCACTCACCTCAGTATTCCAACAGAACACTCACGTAGCCAGTGTTCTAACAGAATACTAACTCAGCCTCTGTTCTAACAGAATGTGGATTCAGATCAAATATTACTAACCCAGTCTGTGTTCTAACAGAATGTGGACTCCGATTTTGTTCAAAAATTATTCAGCCTGTTTTCTAACAGAATGTGGATTCAGATCAATAATTACTAACTCAGTCTGTGTTCTAACAGAATGTGGGTTCAGATCAAAAATTACTAACTCAGTCTGTGTTCTAACAGAATATGAACTGAGATTTTGTTCAAAAATTACTCAGTCTGTGTTCTAACAGAATATGGACTAAGTCTATGTTTAAAGAATACTGACTCAGTTCAGTGTTCTAACATAACACTCACTTAGCCTATGTTCTAACAGAATGTGGGTTCAGATCAAAAATTACTAACTCAGTCTGTGTTCTAACAGAATATGGACTCAGTCTATGTTTAAAGAATACTCACTCAGCCAGTATTTTACCAGAGTATGGACTCAGCCTGTGTTCTAACAGAATACTCACACAGCCTGTGTTCTAACAGAATATGGACTCAGTCTATATTTAAAGAATACTCACTCACCTCAGTATTCTAACAGAACACTCACGTAGCCAGTGTTCTAACAGTATACTAACTCAGCCTGTGTTCTAACAGAATGTGGATTCAGATCAAAAATTACTAACTCAGTCTGTGTTCTAACAGAATGTGGACTCAGATTTTGTTCAAAAATTACTCAGTCTGTTTCTAACAGAATATGGACTCAATCTATGTTTAAAGAATACTCACTCAGCCAGTATTTTACCAGAGTATGGACTCAGCCTGTGTTCTAACAGAATACTCACACAGCCTGGTTCTAACAGAATACGGACTCAGTCTATGTTTAAAGAATACTCACTCAGCCAATATTTTACCAGAGTATGGACTCAGCCTGTGTTCTAACAGAATACTCACACAGCCTGTGTTCTAACAGAATATGGACTCAGTCTATATTTAAAGAATACTCACTCACCTTAGTATTCCAACAGAACACTCATGTAGCCAGTGTTCTAACAGAATACTAACTCAGCCTGTGTTCTAACAGAATGTGGATTCAGATCAAATATTACTAACTCAGTCTGTGTTCTAACAGAATGTGGACTCAGATTTTGTTCAAAAATTATTCAGCCTGTGTTCTAACAGAATGTGGATTCAGATCAAAAATTACTAACTCAGTCTGTGTTCTAACAGAATGTGGGTTCAGATCAAAAATTACTAACTCAGTCTGTGTTCTAACAGAATATGAACTCAGATTTTGTTCAAAAATTACTCAGTCTGTGTTCTAACAGAATATGGATTCAGTCTATATTTAAAGAATACTCATTCACCTCAGTATTCTAACAGAACACTCACGTAGCCAGTGTTCTCACAGAATACTAACTCAGTCTGTGTTCTAACAGAATGTGGACTCAGATTTTGTTCAAAACTTACTCAGTCTGTTTTTAACAGAATATGGACTCAGTCTATGTTTAAAGAATACTCACTCAGCCAGTATTTTACCAGAGTATGGACTCAGCCTGTGTTCTAACAGAATACTCACACAGCCTGTGTTCTAACAGAATATGGACTCAGTCTATATTTAAAGAATACTGACTCACCTCAGTATTCCAACAGAACACTCACGTAGCCAGTGTTCTAACAGAATACTAACTCAGCCTGTGTTCTAACAGAATGTGCATTCAGATCAAATATTACTAACTCAGTCTGTGTTCTAACAGAATGTGGACTCAGATTTTGTTCAAAAATTCCTCAGTCTTTGTTCTAACAGAATATGGACTAAGTCTATGTTTAAAGAATACTCACTCAGTTCAGTGTTCTAACATAACACTCACTTAGCCTGTGTTCTAACAGAATGTGGGTTCAGATCAAAAATTACTAACTCAGTCTGTGTTCTAACAGAATATGGACTCAGTCTATGTTTAAAGAATACTCACTCAGCCAGTATTTTACCAGAGTATGGACTCAGCCTGTGTTCTAACAGAATACTCACACAGCCTGTGTTCTAACAGAATATGTACTCAGTCTATATTTAAAGAATACTCACTCACCTCAGTATTCTAACAGAACACTCACGTAGCCAGTGTTCTAAAAGTATACTAACTCAGCCTGTGTTCTAACAGAATGTGGATTCAGATCAAAAATTACTAACTCAGTCTGTGTTCTAACAGAATGTGGACTCAGATTTTGTTCAAAAATTACTCAGTCTGTTTCTAACAGAATATGGTCTCAGTCTATGTTTAAAGAATACTCACTCAGCCAGTATTTTACCAGAGTATGGACTCAGCCTGTGTTCTAACAGAATACTCACACAGCCTGGTTCTAACAGAATACGGACTCAGTCTATGTTTAAAGAATACTCACTCAGCCAATATTTTACCAGAGTATGGACTCAGCCTGTGTTCTAACAGAATACTCACACAGCCTGTGTTCTAACAGAATATGGACTCAGTCTATATTTAAAGAATACTCACTCACCTTAGTATTCCAACAGAACACTCATGTAGCCAGTGTTCTAACAGAATACTAACTCAGCCTGTGTTCTAACAGAATGTGGATTCAGATCAAATATTACTAACTCAGTCTGTGTTCTAACAGAATATGGACTCAGTCTATCTTTAAGGAATACTCACTCAGCCAGTGTTCTACCAGAATATGGATTCAGACTATTTTCAAGAATACTCACTCAGCCTGTGTTCTAACAGAACGCTCACTTAGCCTGTGTTCTAACAGAATGTGGACTCAGATATTGTTCAAAAATTACTAACTCAGCCTGTGTTCTAACAGAATGTGCATTCAGATCAAATATTAATAACTCAGTCTGTGTTCTAACAGAATGTGGACTCAGATTTTGTTCAAAAATTACTCAGTCTTTGTTCTAACAGAATATGGACTAAGTCTATGTTTAAAGAATACTCACTCAGCTCAGTGTTCTAACATAACACTCACTTAGCCTGTGTTCTAACAGAATGTGGGTTCAGATCAAAAATTACTAACTCAGTCTGTGTTCTAACAGAATATGAACTCAGATTTAGTTCAAAAATTACTCAGTCTGTGTTCTAACAGAATATGGACTCAGTCTATGTTTAAAGAATACTCACTCAGCCAGTGTTCTAACAGAATATGGATTCAGACTATTTTCAAGAATACTCACTCAGCCTGTGTTCTAGCAGAACGCTCACTTAGCCTATGTTCTAACAGAATGTGGACTCAGATATTGTTCAAAAATTACTAACTCAGTCCGTGTTCTAACAGAATTTGGACGCAGTCTATGTTTAAAAAATACTCACTCACCTCAGTGTTCTAACAGAACACGCACGTAGCCTGTGTTCTAACAGAACACTAACTCAGCCTGTTTTCTAACAGAATGTGGATTCAGATCAAAAATTACTAACGCAGTCTGTGTTCTAACAGAATATGGACTTAGATTTTGTTCAAAAATTACTCAGTCTGTGTTCTAACAGAATATGGACTCAGTCTATGTTTAAAGAATACTCACTCAGCCAGTATTTTACCAGAGTATGGACTCAGCCTGTGTTCTAACAGAATACTCACACAGCCTGTGTTCTAACAGAATATGTACTCAGTCTATATTTAAAGAATACTCACTCACCTCAGTATTCTAACAGAACACTCACGTAGCCAGTGTTCTAACAGAATACTAACTCAGCCTGTGTTCTAACAGAATGTTGGTTCAGATCAAAAATTACTAACTCAGTCTGTGTTCTAACAGAATGTGAACTCAGATTTTGTTCAAAAATTACTCAGTCTGTTTCTAACAGAATATGGTCTCAGTCTATGTTTAAAGAATACTCACTCAGCCAGTATTTTACCAGAGTATGGACTCAGCCTGTGTTCTAACAGAATACTCACACAGTCTGTGTTCTAACAGAATATGGACTCAGTCTATATTTAAAGAATACTCACTCACCTCAGTATTCTCACAGAACACTCACGTAGCCTGTGTTCTAACAGAACACTAACTCAGCCTGCTTTCTAACAGAATGTGGATTCAGATCAAATATTACTAACGCAGTCTGTGTTCTAACAGAATATGGACTTAGATTTTGTTCAAAAATTACTCAGTCTGTGTTCTAACAGAATATGGACTCAGTCTATGTTTAAAGAATACTCACTCAGCCAATATTTTACCAGAGTATGGACTCAGCCTGTGTTCTAACAGAATACTCACACAGCCTGTGTTCTAACAGAATATGGACTCAGTCTATATTTAAAGAATACTCACTCACCTCAGTATTACTACAGAACACTCACGTAGCCAGTGTTCTAACAGAATACTAACTACTAACTCAGCCTGTGTTCTAACAGAATCTGGATTCAGATCTAATATTACTAACTCAGTCTGTGTTCTAACAGAATGTGGACTCAGATTTTGTTCAAAAATTACTCAGTCTGTGTTCTAACAGAATATGGACTCAGTCTATGTTTAAAGAATACTCACTCAGCCAATATTTTACCAGAGTATGGACTCAGCCTGTGTTCTAACAGAATACTCACACAGCCTGTGTTCTAACAGAATATGTACTCAGTCTATATTTAAAGAATACTCACTCACCTCAGTATTCTAACAGAACACTCACGTAGCCAGTGTTCTAACAGAATACTAACTCAGCCTGTGTTCTAACAGAATGTGGATTCAGATCAAAAATTACTAACTCAGTCTGTGTTCTAACAGAATGTGGACTCAGATTTTGTTCAAAAATTACTCAGTCTGTTTCTAACAGAATATGGACTCAGTCTATGTTTAAAGAATACTCACTCAGCCAGTATTTTATCAGAGTATGGACTCAGGCTGTGTTCTAACAGAATACTCACACAGCCTGTGTTCTAACAGAATATGGACTCAGTCTATATTTAGAGAATACTCACTCACCTCAGTATTCTAACAGAACACTCACATAGCCTGTGTTCTAACAGAACACTAACTCAGCCTGTTTTCTAACAGAATGTGGATTCAGATCAAAAATTACTAACGCAGTCTGTGTTCTAACAGAATATGGACTTAGATTTTGTTCAAAAATTACTCAGTCTGTGTTCTAACAGAATATGGACTCAGTCTATGTTTAAAGAATACTCACTCAGCCAGTGTTCTACCAGAATATGGATTCAGACTATTTTCTAGAATACTCACTCAGCCTGTGTTCTAGCAGAACGTTCACTTAGCCTGTGTTCTAACAGAATGTGGACTCAGATATTGTTCAAAAATTACTAACTCAGTCTGTGTTCTAACAGAATATGAACTCAGATTTTGTTCAAAAATTACTCAGTCTGTGTTCTAACAGAATATGGACTCACTCTATGTTTAAAGAATACTCACTCAGCCAGTGTTCTACCAGAATATGGATTCAGACTATTTTCAAGAATACTCACTCAGCCTGTGTTCTAGCAGAACGCTCACTTAGCCTGTGTTCTAACAGAATGTTGACTCAGATATTGTTCAAAAATTAATAACTCAGTCTGTGTTCTAACAGAATTTGGACGCAGTCTATGTTTAAAAAATACTCACTCACCTCAGTGTTCTAACAGAACACTCACGTAGCCTGTGTTCTAACAGAACACTAACTCAGCCTGTTTTCTAACAAAATGTGGATTCAGATCAAAAATTACTAACGCAGTCTGTGTTCTAACAGAATATGGACTTAGATTTTGTTCAAAAATTACTCAGTCTGTGTTCTAACAGAATATGGACTCAGTCTATGTTTAAAGAATACTCACTCAGCCAGTATTTTACCAGAGTATGGACTCAGCCTGTGTTCTAACAGAATACTCACACAGCCTGTGTTCTAACAGAATATGGACTCAGTCTATATTTAAAGAATACTCACTCACCTCAGTATTCTAACAGAACACTCACGTAGCCAGTGTTCTAACAGAATACTCACTCAGCCTGTGTTCTAACAGAATGTGGATTCAGATCAAAAATTACTAACTCAGTCTGTGTTCTAACAGAATGTGGACTCAGATTTTGTTCAAAAATTACTCAGTCTGTTTCTAACAGAATATGGACTCAGTCTATGTTTAAAGAATACTCACTCAGCCAGTGTTTTACCAGAGTATGGACACAGCCTGTGTTCTAACAGAATACTCACACAGCCTGTGTTCTAACAGAATATGGACTCAGTCTATATTTAAAGAATACTCACTCACCTCAGTATTCTAACAGAACACTCACGTAGCCAGTGTTCTAACAGAATACTAACTCAGCCTGTGTTCTAACAGAATGTGGATTCAGATCAAATATTACTAACTCAGTCTGTGTTCTAACAGAATGTGGACTCAGATTTTGTTCAAAAATTATTCAGCCTGTGTTCTAACAGAATGTGGATTCAGATCAAAAATTACTAACTCAGTCTGTGTTCTAACAGAATGTGGGTTCAGATCAAAAATTCCTAACTCAGTCTGTGTTCTAACAGAATATGAACTCAGATTTTGTTCAAAAATTACTCAGTCTGTGTTCTAACAGAATATGGACTCAGTCTATATTTAAAGAATACTCACTCACCTCAGTATTCTAACAGAACACTCACGTAGCCAGTGGTCTAACAGAATGCTAACTCATCCTGTGTTCTAACAGAATGTGGATTCAGATCAAAAATTACTAACTCAGTCTGTGTTCTAACAGAATGTGGATTCAGATATTGTTCAAAAATTACTCAGTCTGTTTCTAACAGAATATGGTCTCAGTCTATGTTTAAAGAATACTCACTCAACCAGTATTTTACCAGAGTATGGACTCAGCCTGTGTTCTAACAGAATACTCACACAGCCTGTGTTCTAACAGAATATGGACTCAGTCTATATTTAAAGAATACTCACTCACCTCAGTATTCTAACAGAACACTCACGTAGCCTGTGTTCTAACAGAACACTAACTCAGCCTGTTTTCTAACAGAATGTGGATTCAGATCAAAAATTACTAACGCAGTCTGTGTTCTAACAGAATATGGACTTAGATTTTGTTCAAAAATTACTCAGTCTGTGTTCTAACAGAATATGGACTCAGTCTATGTTTAAAGAATACTCACTCAGCCAATATTTTACCAGAGTATGGACTCAGCCTGTGTTCTAACAGAATACTCACACAGCCTGTGTTCTAACAGAATATGGACTCAGTCTATATTTAAAGAATACTCACTCACCTCAGTATTCCTACAGAACACTCACGTAGCCAGTGTTCTAACAGAATACTAACTCAGCCTGTGTTCTAACAGAATGTGGATTCACATCAAATATTACTAACTCAGTCTGTGTTCTAACAGAATGTGGACTCAGATTTTGTTCAAAAATTACTCAGTCTGTGTTCTAACAGAATATGGACTAAGTCTATGTTTAAAGAATACTCACTCAGCTCAGTGTTCTAACATAACACTCACTTAGCCTGTGTTCTAACAGAATGTGGTTTCAGATCAAAAATTACTAACTCAGTCTGTGTTCTAACAGAATGTGGACTCAGATTTTGTTCAAAAATTACTCAGTCTGTGTTCTAACAGAATATGGACTCACTCTATGTTTAAAGAATACTCACTCAGCCAGTGTTCTACCAGAATATGGATTCAGACTATTTTCAAGAATACTCACTCAGCCTGTGTTCTAGCAGAACGCTCACTTAGCCTGTGTTCTAACAGAATGTGGACTCAGATATTGTTCAAAAAGTACTAACTCAGTCTGTGTTCTAACAGAATTTGGACGCAGTCTATGTTTAAAAAATACTCACTCACCTCAGTGTTCTAACAGAACACTCACGTAGCCTGTGTTCTAACAGAACACTAACTCAGCCTGTTTTCTAACAAAATGTGGATTCAGATCAAAAATTACTAACGCAGTCTGTATTCTAACAGAATATGGACTTAGATTTTGTTCAAAAATTACTCAGTCTGTGTTCTAACAGAATATGGACTCAGTCAATATTTAAAGAATACTCACTCAGCCAGTATTTTACCAGAGTATGGACTCAGCCTGTGTTCTAACAGAATACTCACACAGCCTGTGTTCTAACAGAATATGTACTCAGTCTATATTTAAAGAATACTCACTCACCTCAGTATTCTAACAGAACACTCATGTTGCCAGTGTTCTAACAGAATACTAACTCAGCCTGTGTTCTAACAGAATGTGGACTCAGATTTTGTTCAAAAATTACTCAGTCTGTTTCTAACAGAATATGGACTCAGTCTATGTTTAAAGAATACTCACACAGCCAGTGTTCTACCAGAATATGGATTCAAACTATTTTCAAGAATACTCACTCAGGCTGTGTTCTAGCAGAACGCTCACTTAGCCTGTGTTCTAACAGAATGTGGACTCAGATATTGTTCAAAAATTACTAACTCAGTCTGAATTCTAACAGAATTTGGACGCAGTCTATGTTTAAAAAATACTCACACACCTCAGTGTTCTAACAGAACACTCACGTAGCCTGTGTTCTAACAGAACACTAACTCAGCCTGTTTTCTAACAAAATGTGGATTCAGATCAAAAATTACTAACGCAGTCTGTGTTCTAACAGAATATGGACTTAGATTTTGTTCAAAAATTACTCAGTCTGTGTTCTAACAGAATATGGCCTCAGTCTATGTTTAAAGTATACTCACTCAGCCAGTATTTTACCAGAGTATGGACTCAGCCTGTGTTCTAACAGAATACTCACACAGCCTGTGTTCTAACAGAATATGTACTCAGTCTATATTTAGAGAATACTCACTCACCTCAGTATTCTAACAGAACACTCACGCAGCCAGTATTCTAACAGAACACTCACGTAGCCTGTGTTCTAACAGAACACTAACTCAGCCTGTTTTCTAACAAAATGTGGATTCAGATCAAAAATTACTAACGCAGTCTGTTTTCTAACAGAATATGGATATAGATTTTGTTCAAAAGTTACTCAGTCTGTGTTCTAACAGAATATGGACTCAGTCAATATTTAAAGAATACTCACTCAGCCAGTATTTTACCAGAGTATGGACTCAGCCTGTGTTCTAACAGAATACTCACACAGCCTGTGTTCTAACAGAATATGTACTCAGTCTATATTTAAAGAATACTCACTCACCTCAGTATTCTAACAGAACACTCACGTAGCCAGTGTTCTAACAGAATACTAACTCAGCCTGTGTTCTAACAGAATGTGGACTCAGATTTTGTTCAAAAATTACTCAGTCTGTTTCTAACAGAATATGGACTCAGTCTATGTTTAAAGAATACTCACTCAGCCAGTGTTCTACCAGAATATGGATTCAGACTATTTTCAAGAATACTCACTCAGGCTGTGTTCTAGCAGAACGCTCACTTAGCCTGTGTTCTAACAGAATGTGGAATCAGATATTGTTCAAAAATTACTAACTCAGTCTGAATTCTAACAGAATTTGGACGCAGTCTATGTTTAAAAAATACTCACACACCTCAGTGTTCTAACAGAACACTCACGTAGCCTGTGTTCTAACAGAACACTAACTCAGCCTGTTTTCTAACAAAATGTGGATTCAGATCAAAAATTACTAAGGCAGTCTGTGTTCTAACAGAATATGGACTTAGATTTTGTTCAAAAATTACTCAGTCTGTGTTCTAACAGAATATGGCCTCAGTCTATGTTTAAAGTATACTCACTCAGCCAGTATTTTACCAGAGTATGGACTCAGCCTGTGTTCTAACAGAATACTCACACAGCCTGTGTTCTAACAGAATATGTACTCAGTCTATATTTAGAGAATACTCACTCACCTCAGTATTCTAACAGAACACTCACGCAGCCAGTGTTCTAACAGAATACTAACTCAGCCTGTGTTCTAACAGAATGTGGATTCAGATCAAAAATTACTAACTCAGTCTGTGTTCTAACAGAATGTGGACTCAGATTTTGTTCAAAAATTACTCAGTCTGTGTTCTAACAGAATATGGACTAAGTCTATGTTTAAAGAATACTCACTCAGCTCAGTGTTCTAACATAACACTCACTTAGCCTGTGTTCTAACAGAATGTGGGTTCAGATCAAAAATTACTAACTCAGTCTGTGTTCTAACAGAATATGAACTCAGATTTTGTTCAAAAATTACTCAGTCTGTGTTCTAACAGAATATGGACTCAGTCTATGTTTAAAGAATACTCACTCAGCCAGTGTTCTACCAGAATATGGATTCAGACTATTTTCAAGAATACTCACTCAGCCTGTGTTCTAGCAGAACGCTCACTTAGCCTGTGTTCAAACAGAATGTGGACTCAGATATTGTTCAAAAATTACTAACTCAGTCTGTGTTCTAACAAAATTTGGACGCAGTCTATGTTTAAAAAATACTCACTCACCTCAGTGTTCTAACAGAACACTCACGTAGCCTGTGTTCTAACAGAACACTAACTCAGCCTGTTTTCTAACAGAATGTGGATTCAGATCAAAAATTACTAACGCAGTCTGTGTTCTAACAGAATATGGACTTAGATTTTGTTCAAAAATTACTCAGTCTGTGTTCTAACAGAATATGGACTCAGTCTATGTTTAAAGAATACTCACTCAGCCAATATTTTACCAGAGTATGGACTCAGCCTGTGTTCTAACAGAATACTCACACAGCCTGTGTTCTAACAGAATATGGACTCAGTCTATATTTAAAGAATACTCACTCACCTCAGTATTCCAACAGAACACTCACGTAGCCAGTGTTCTAACAGAATACTAACTCAGCCTCTGTTCTAACAGAATGTGGATTCAGATCAAATATTACTAACCCAGTCTGTGTTCTAACAGAATGTGGACTCCGATTTTGTTCAAAAATTATTCAGCCTGTTTTCTAACAGAATGTGGATTCAGATCAATAATTACTAACTCAGTCTGTGTTCTAACAGAATGTGGGTTCAGATCAAAAATTACTAACTCAGTCTGTGTTCTAACAGAATATGAACTGAGATTTTGTTCAAAAATTACTCAGTCTGTGTTCTAACAGAATATGGACTAAGTCTATGTTTAAAGAATACTGACTCAGTTCAGTGTTCTAACATAACACTCACTTAGCCTATGTTCTAACAGAATGTGGGTTCAGATCAAAAATTACTAACTCAGTCTGTGTTCTAACAGAATATGGACTCAGTCTATGTTTAAAGAATACTCACTCAGCCAGTATTTTACCAGAGTATGGACTCAGCCTGTGTTCTAACAGAATACTCACACAGCCTGTGTTCTAACAGAATATGGACTCAGTCTATATTTAAAGAATACTCACTCACCTCAGTATTCTAACAGAACACTCACGTAGCCAGTGTTCTAACAGTATACTAACTCAGCCTGTGTTCTAACAGAATGTGGATTCAGATCAAAAATTACTAACTCAGTCTGTGTTCTAACAGAATGTGGACTCAGATTTTGTTCAAAAATTACTCAGTCTGTTTCTAACAGAATATGGACTCAATCTATGTTTAAAGAATACTCACTCAGCCAGTATTTTACCAGAGTATGGACTCAGCCTGTGTTCTAACAGAATACTCACACAGCCTGGTTCTAACAGAATACGGACTCAGTCTATGTTTAAAGAATACTCACTCAGCCAATATTTTACCAGAGTATGGACTCAGCCTGTGTTCTAACAGAATACTCACACAGCCTGTGTTCTAACAGAATATGGACTCAGTCTATATTTAAAGAATACTCACTCACCTTAGTATTCCAACAGAACACTCATGTAGCCAGTGTTCTAACAGAATACTAACTCAGCCTGTGTTCTAACAGAATGTGGATTCAGATCAAATATTACTAACTCAGTCTGTGTTCTAACAGAATGTGGACTCAGATTTTGTTCAAAAATTATTCAGCCTGTGTTCTAACAGAATGTGGATTCAGATCAAAAATTACTAACTCAGTCTGTGTTCTAACAGAATGTGGGTTCAGATCAAAAATTACTAACTCAGTCTGTGTTCTAACAGAATATGAACTCAGATTTTGTTCAAAAATTACTCAGTCTGTGTTCTAACAGAATATGGATTCAGTCTATATTTAAAGAATACTCATTCACCTCAGTATTCTAACAGAACACTCACGTAGCCAGTGTTCTCACAGAATACTAACTCAGTCTGTGTTCTAACAGAATGTGGACTCAGATTTTGTTCAAAACTTACTCAGTCTGTTTTTAACAGAATATGGACTCAGTCTATGTTTAAAGAATACTCACTCAGCCAGTATTTTACCAGAGTATGGACTCAGCCTGTGTTCTAACAGAATACTCACACAGCCTGTGTTCTAACAGAATATGGACTCAGTCTATATTTAAAGAATACTGACTCACCTCAGTATTCCAACAGAACACTCACGTAGCCAGTGTTCTAACAGAATACTAACTCAGCCTGTGTTCTAACAGAATGTGCATTCAGATCAAATATTACTAACTCAGTCTGTGTTCTAACAGAATGTGGACTCAGATTTTGTTCAAAAATTCCTCAGTCTTTGTTCTAACAGAATATGGACTAAGTCTATGTTTAAAGAATACTCACTCAGTTCAGTGTTCTAACATAACACTCACTTAGCCTGTGTTCTAACAGAATGTGGGTTCAGATCAAAAATTACTAACTCAGTCTGTGTTCTAACAGAATATGGACTCAGTCTATGTTTAAAGAATACTCACTCAGCCAGTATTTTACCAGAGTATGGACTCAGCCTGTGTTCTAACAGAATACTCACACAGCCTGTGTTCTAACAGAATATGTACTCAGTCTATATTTAAAGAATACTCACTCACCTCAGTATTCTAACAGAACACTCACGTAGCCAGTGTTCTAAAAGTATACTAACTCAGCCTGTGTTCTAACAGAATGTGGATTCAGATCAAAAATTACTAACTCAGTCTGTGTTCTAACAGAATGTGGACTCAGATTTTGTTCAAAAATTACTCAGTCTGTTTCTAACAGAATATGGTCTCAGTCTATGTTTAAAGAATACTCACTCAGCCAGTATTTTACCAGAGTATGGACTCAGCCTGTGTTCTAACAGAATACTCACACAGCCTGGTTCTAACAGAATACGGACTCAGTCTATGTTTAAAGAATACTCACTCAGCCAATATTTTACCAGAGTATGGACTCAGCCTGTGTTCTAACAGAATACTCACACAGCCTGTGTTCTAACAGAATATGGACTCAGTCTATATTTAAAGAATACTCACTCACCTTAGTATTCCAACAGAACACTCATGTAGCCAGTGTTCTAACAGAATACTAACTCAGCCTGTGTTCTAACAGAATGTGGATTCAGATCAAATATTACTAACTCAGTCTGTGTTCTAACAGAATATGGACTCAGTCTATGTTTAAGGAATACTCACTCAGCCAGTGTTCTACCAGAATATGGATTCAGACTATTTTCAAGAATACTCACTCAGCCTGTGTTCTAACAGAACGCTCACTTAGCCTGTGTTCTAACAGAATGTGGACTCAGATATTGTTCAAAAATTACTAACTCAGCCTGTGTTCTAACAGAATGTGCATTCAGATCAAATATTAATAACTCAGTCTGTGTTCTAACAGAATGTGGACTCAGATTTTGTTCAAAAATTACTCAGTCTTTGTTCTAACAGAATATGGACTAAGTCTATGTTTAAAGAATACTCACTCAGCTCAGTGTTCTAACATAACACTCACTTAGCCTGTGTTCTAACAGAATGTGGGTTCAGATCAAAAATTACTAACTCAGTCTGTGTTCTAACAGAATATGAACTCAGATTTAGTTCAAAAATTACTCAGTCTGTGTTCTAACAGAATATGGACTCAGTCTATGTTTAAAGAATACTCACTCAGCCAGTGTTCTAACAGAATATGGATTCAGACTATTTTCAAGAATACTCACTCAGCCTGTGTTCTAGCAGAACGCTCACTTAGCCTATGTTCTAACAGAATGTGGACTCAGATATTGTTCAAAAATTACTAACTCAGTCCGTGTTCTAACAGAATTTGGACGCAGTCTATGTTTAAAAAATACTCACTCACCTCAGTGTTCTAACAGAACACGCACGTAGCCTGTGTTCTAACAGAACACTAACTCAGCCTGTTTTCTAACAGAATGTGGATTCAGATCAAAAATTACTAACGCAGTCTGTGTTCTAACAGAATATGGACTTAGATTTTGTTCAAAAATTACTCAGTCTGTGTTCTAACAGAATATGGACTCAGTCTATGTTTAAAGAATACTCACTCAGCCAGTATTTTACCAGAGTATGGACTCAGCCTGTGTTCTAACAGAATACTCACACAGCCTGTGTTCTAACAGAATATGTACTCAGTCTATATTTAAAGAATACTCACTCACCTCAGTATTCTAACAGAACACTCACGTAGCCAGTGTTCTAACAGAATACTAACTCAGCCTGTGTTCTAACAGAATGTTGGTTCAGATCAAAAATTACTAACTCAGTCTGTGTTCTAACAGAATGTGAACTCAGATTTTGTTCAAAAATTACTCAGTCTGTTTCTAACAGAATATGGTCTCAGTCTATGTTTAAAGAATACTCACTCAGCCAGTATTTTACCAGAGTATGGACTCAGCCTGTGTTCTAACAGAATACTCACACAGTCTGTGTTCTAACAGAATATGGACTCAGTCTATATTTAAAGAATACTCACTCACCTCAGTATTCTCACAGAACACTCACGTAGCCTGTGTTCTAACAGAACACTAACTCAGCCTGCTTTCTAACAGAATGTGGATTCAGATCAAATATTACTAACGCAGTCTGTGTTCTAACAGAATATGGACTTAGATTTTGTTCAAAAATTACTCAGTCTGTGTTCTAACAGAATATGGACTCAGTCTATGTTTAAAGAATACTCACTCAGCCAATATTTTACCAGAGTATGGACTCAGCCTGTGTTCTAACAGAATACTCACACAGCCTGTGTTCTAACAGAATATGGACTCAGTCTATATTTAAAGAATACTCACTCACCTCAGTATTACTACAGAACACTCACGTAGCCAGTGTTCTAACAGAATACTAACTCAGCCTGTGTTCTAACAGAATCTGGATTCAGATCTAATATTACTAACTCAGTCTGTGTTCTAACAGAATGTGGACTCAGATTTTGTTCAAAAATTACTCAGTCTGTGTTCTAACAGAATATGGACTCAGTCTATGTTTAAAGAATACTCACTCAGCCAATATTTTACCAGAGCATGGACTCAGCCTGTGTTCTAACAGAATACTCACACAGCCTGTGTTCTAACAGAATATGGACTCAGTCTATATTTAAAGAATACTCACTCACCTCAGTATTCCAACAGAACACTCACGTAGCCAGTGTTCTAACAGAATACTAACTCAGCCTGTGTTCTAACAGAATGTGGATTCAGATCAAATATTACTAACTCAGTCTGTTTTCTAACAGAATATGGACTCAGTCTATGTTTAAAGAATACTCACTCAGCCAGTGTTCTACCAGAATATGGATTCAGACTATTTTCAAGAATACTCACTCAGCCTGTGTTCTAACAGAATGCTCACTTAGCCTGTGTTCTAACAGAATGTGGACTCAGATATTGTTCAAAAATTACTAACTCAGCCTGTGTTCTAACAGAATGTGCATTCAGATCAAATATTAATAACTCAGTCTGTGTTCTAACAGAATGTGGACTCAGATTTTGTTCAAAAATTACTCAGTCTTTGTTCTAACAGAATATGGACTAAGTCTATGTTTAAAGAATACTCACTCAGCTCAGTGTTCTAACATAACACTCACTTAGCCTGTGTTCTAACAGAATGTGGGTTCAGATCAAAAATTACTAACTCAGTCTGTGTTCTAACAAAATATGAACTCAGATTTAGTTCAAAAATTACTCAGTCTGTGTTCTAACAGAATATGGACTCAGTCTATGTTTAAAGAATACTCACTCAGCCAGTGTTCTAACAGAATATGGATTCAGACTATTTTCAAGAATACTCACTCAGCCTGTGTTCTAGCAGAACGCTCACTTAGCCTATGTTCTAACAGAATGTGGACTCAGATATTGTTCAAAAATTACTAACTCAGTCCGTGTTCTAACAGAATTTGGACGCAGTCTATGTTTAAAAAATACTCACTCACCTCAGTGTTCTAACAGAACACGCACGTAGCCTGTGTTCTAACAGAACACTAACTCAGCCTGTTTTCTAACAGAATGTGGATTCAGATCAAAAATTACTAACGCAGTCTGTGTTCTAACAGAATATGGACTTAGATTTTGTTCAAAAATTACTCAGTCTGTGTTCTAACAGAATGTGGATTCAGATCAAATATTACTAACTCAGTCTGTTTTCTAACAGAATATGGACTCAGTCTATGTTTAAAGAATACTCACTCAGCCAGTGTTCTACCAGAATATGGATTCAGACTATTTTCAAGAATACTCACTCAGCCTGTGTTCTAACAGAATGCTCACTTAGCCTGTGTTCTAACAGAATGTGGACTCAGATATTGTTCAAAAATTACTAACTCAGCCTGTGTTCTAACAGAATGTGCATTCAGATCAAATATTAATAACTCAGTCTGTGTTCTAACAGAATGTGGACTCAGATTTTGTTCAAAAATTACTCAGTCTTTGTTCTAACAGAATATGGACTAAGTCTATGTTTAAAGAATACTCACTCAGCTCAGTGTTCTAACATAACACTCACTTAGCCTGTGTTCTAACAGAATGTGGGTTCAGATCAAAAATTACTAACTCAGTCTGTGTTCTAACAAAATATGAACTCAGATTTAGTTCAAAAATTACTCAGTCTGTGTTCTAACAGAATATGGACTCAGTCTATGTTTAAAGAATACTCACTCAGCCAATATTTTACCAGAGTATGGACTCAGCCTGTGTTCTAACAGAATACTCACACAGCCTGTGTTCTAACAGAATATGGACTCAGTCTATATTTAAAGAATACTCACTCACCTCAGTATTCCTACAGAACACTCACGTAGCCAGTGTTCTAACAGAATACTAACTCAGCCTGTGTTCTAACAGAATGTGGATTCACATCAAATATTACTAACTCAGTCTGTGTTCTAACAGAATGTGGACTCAGATTTTGTTCAAAAATTACTCAGTCTGTGTTCTAACAGAATATGGACTAAGTCTATGTTTAAAGAATACTCACTCAGCTCAGTGTTCTAACATAACACTCACTTAGCCTGTGTTCTAACAGAATGTGGTTTCAGATCAAAAATTACTAACTCAGTCTGTGTTCTAACAGAATGTGGACTCAGATTTTGTTCAAAAATTACTCAGTCTGTGTTCTAACAGAATATGGACTCACTCTATGTTTAAAGAATACTCACTCAGCCAGTGTTCTACCAGAATATGGATTCAGACTATTTTCAAGAATACTCACTCAGCCTGTGTTCTAGCAGAACGCTCACTTAGCCTGTGTTCTAACAGAATGTGGACTCAGATATTGTTCAAAAAGTACTAACTCAGTCTGTGTTCTAACAGAATTTGGACGCAGTCTATGTTTAAAAAATACTCACTCACCTCAGTGTTCTAACAGAACACTCACGTAGCCTGTGTTCTAACAGAACACTAACTCAGCCTGTTTTCTAACAAAATGTGGATTCAGATCAAAAATTACTAACGCAGTCTGTATTCTAACAGAATATGGACTTAGATTTTGTTCAAAAATTACTCAGTCTGTGTTCTAACAGAATATGGACTCAGTCAATATTTAAAGAATACTCACTCAGCCAGTATTTTACCAGAGTATGGACTCAGCCTGTGTTCTAACAGAATACTCACACAGCCTGTGTTCTAACAGAATATGTACTCAGTCTATATTTAAAGAATACTCACTCACCTCAGTATTCTAACAGAACACTCATGTTGCCAGTGTTCTAACAGAATACTAACTCAGCCTGTGTTCTAACAGAATGTGGACTCAGATTTTGTTCAAAAATTACTCAGTCTGTTTCTAACAGAATATGGACTCAGTCTATGTTTAAAGAATACTCACACAGCCAGTGTTCTACCAGAATATGGATTCAAACTATTTTCAAGAATACTCACTCAGGCTGTGTTCTAGCAGAACGCTCACTTAGCCTGTGTTCTAACAGAATGTGGACTCAGATATTGTTCAAAAATTACTAACTCAGTCTGAATTCTAACAGAATTTGGACGCAGTCTATGTTTAAAAAATACTCACACACCTCAGTGTTCTAACAGAACACTCACGTAGCCTGTGTTCTAACAGAACACTAACTCAGCCTGTTTTCTAACAAAATGTGGATTCAGATCAAAAATTACTAACGCAGTCTGTGTTCTAACAGAATATGGACTTAGATTTTGTTCAAAAATTACTCAGTCTGTGTTCTAACAGAATATGGCCTCAGTCTATGTTTAAAGTATACTCACTCAGCCAGTATTTTACCAGAGTATGGACTCAGCCTGTGTTCTAACAGAATACTCACACAGCCTGTGTTCTAACAGAATATGTACTCAGTCTATATTTAGAGAATACTCACTCACCTCAGTATTCTAACAGAACACTCACGCAGCCAGTATTCTAACAGAACACTCACGTAGCCTGTGTTCTAACAGAACACTAACTCAGCCTGTTTTCTAACAAAATGTGGATTCAGATCAAAAATTACTAACGCAGTCTGTTTTCTAACAGAATATGGATATAGATTTTGTTCAAAAGTTACTCAGTCTGTGTTCTAACAGAATATGGACTCAGTCAATATTTAAAGAATACTCACTCAGCCAGTATTTTACCAGAGTATGGACTCAGCCTGTGTTCTAACAGAATACTCACACAGCCTGTGTTCTAACAGAATATGTACTCAGTCTATATTTAAAGAATACTCACTCACCTCAGTATTCTAACAGAACACTCACGTAGCCAGTGTTCTAACAGAATACTAACTCAGCCTGTGTTCTAACAGAATGTGGACTCAGATTTTGTTCAAAAATTACTCAGTCTGTTTCTAACAGAATATGGACTCAGTCTATGTTTAAAGAATACTCACTCAGCCAGTGTTCTACCAGAATATGGATTCAGACTATTTTCAAGAATACTCACTCAGGCTGTGTTCTAGCAGAACGCTCACTTAGCCTGTGTTCTAACAGAATGTGGAATCAGATATTGTTCAAAAATTACTAACTCAGTCTGAATTCTAACAGAATTTGGACGCAGTCTATGTTTAAAAAATACTCACACACCTCAGTGTTCTAACAGAACACTCACGTAGCCTGTGTTCTAACAGAACACTAACTCAGCCTGTTTTCTAACAAAATGTGGATTCAGATCAAAAATTACTAAGGCAGTCTGTGTTCTAACAGAATATGGACTTAGATTTTGTTCAAAAATTACTCAGTCTGTGTTCTAACAGAATATGGCCTCAGTCTATGTTTAAAGTATACTCACTCAGCCAGTATTTTACCAGAGTATGGACTCAGCCTGTGTTCTAACAGAATACTCACACAGCCTGTGTTCTAACAGAATATGTACTCAGTCTATATTTAGAGAATACTCACTCACCTCAGTATTCTAACAGAACACTCACGCAGCCAGTGTTCTAACAGAATACTAACTCAGCCTGTGTTCTAACAGAATGTGGATTCAGATCAAAAATTACTAACTCAGTCTGTGTTCTAACAGAATGTGGACTCAGATTTTGTTCAAAAATTACTCAGTCTGTGTTCTAACAGAATATGGACTAAGTCTATGTTTAAAGAATACTCACTCAGCTCAGTGTTCTAACATAACACTCACTTAGCCTGTGTTCTAACAGAATGTGGGTTCAGATCAAAAATTACTAACTCAGTCTGTGTTCTAACAGAATATGAACTCAGATTTTGTTCAAAAATTACTCAGTCTGTGTTCTAACAGAATATGGACTCAGTCTATGTTTAAAGAATACTCACTCAGCCAGTGTTCTACCAGAATATGGATTCAGACTATTTTCAAGAATACTCACTCAGCCTGTGTTCTAGCAGAACGCTCACTTAGCCTGTGTTCAAACAGAATGTGGACTCAGATATTGTTCAAAAATTACTAACTCAGTCTGTGTTCTAACAAAATTTGGACGCAGTCTATGTTTAAAAAATACTCACTCACCTCAGTGTTCTAACAGAACACTCACGTAGCCTGTGTTCTAACAGAACACTAACTCAGCCTGTTTTCTAACAGAATGTGGATTCAGATCAAAAATTACTAACGCAGTCTGTGTTCTAACAGAATATGGACTTAGATTTTGTTCAAAAATTACTCAGTCTGTGTTCTAACAGAATATGGACTCAGTCTATGTTTAAAGAATACTCACTCAGCCAATATTTTACCAGAGTATGGACTCAGCCTGTGTTCTAACAGAATACTCACACAGCCTGTGTTCTAACAGAATATGGACTCAGTCTATATTTAAAGAATACTCACTCACCTCAGTATTCCAACAGAACACTCACGTAGCCAGTGTTCTAACAGAATACTAACTCAGCCTCTGTTCTAACAGAATGTGGATTCAGATCAAATATTACTAACCCAGTCTGTGTTCTAACAGAATGTGGACTCCGATTTTGTTCAAAAATTATTCAGCCTGTTTTCTAACAGAATGTGGATTCAGATCAATAATTACTAACTCAGTCTGTGTTCTAACAGAATGTGGGTTCAGATCAAAAATTACTAACTCAGTCTGTGTTCTAACAGAATATGAACTGAGATTTTGTTCAAAAATTACTCAGTCTGTGTTCTAACAGAATATGGACTAAGTCTATGTTTAAAGAATACTGACTCAGTTCAGTGTTCTAACATAACACTCACTTAGCCTATGTTCTAACAGAATGTGGGTTCAGATCAAAAATTACTAACTCAGTCTGTGTTCTAACAGAATATGGACTCAGTCTATGTTTAAAGAATACTCACTCAGCCAGTATTTTACCAGAGTATGGACTCAGCCTGTGTTCTAACAGAATACTCACACAGCCTGTGTTCTAACAGAATATGGACTCAGTCTATATTTAAAGAATACTCACTCACCTCAGTATTCTAACAGAACACTCACGTAGCCAGTGTTCTAACAGTATACTAACTCAGCCTGTGTTCTAACAGAATGTGGATTCAGATCAAAAATTACTAACTCAGTCTGTGTTCTAACAGAATGTGGACTCAGATTTTGTTCAAAAATTACTCAGTCTGTTTCTAACAGAATATGGACTCAATCTATGTTTAAAGAATACTCACTCAGCCAGTATTTTACCAGAGTATGGACTCAGCCTGTGTTCTAACAGAATACTCACACAGCCTGGTTCTAACAGAATACGGACTCAGTCTATGTTTAAAGAATACTCACTCAGCCAATATTTTACCAGAGTATGGACTCAGCCTGTGTTCTAACAGAATACTCACACAGCCTGTGTTCTAACAGAATATGGACTCAGTCTATATTTAAAGAATACTCACTCACCTTAGTATTCCAACAGAACACTCATGTAGCCAGTGTTCTAACAGAATACTAACTCAGCCTGTGTTCTAACAGAATGTGGATTCAGATCAAATATTACTAACTCAGTCTGTGTTCTAACAGAATGTGGACTCAGATTTTGTTCAAAAATTATTCAGCCTGTGTTCTAACAGAATGTGGATTCAGATCAAAAATTACTAACTCAGTCTGTGTTCTAACAGAATGTGGGTTCAGATCAAAAATTACTAACTCAGTCTGTGTTCTAACAGAATATGAACTCAGATTTTGTTCAAAAATTACTCAGTCTGTGTTCTAACAGAATATGGATTCAGTCTATATTTAAAGAATACTCATTCACCTCAGTATTCTAACAGAACACTCACGTAGCCAGTGTTCTCACAGAATACTAACTCAGTCTGTGTTCTAACAGAATGTGGACTCAGATTTTGTTCAAAACTTACTCAGTCTGTTTTTAACAGAATATGGACTCAGTCTATGTTTAAAGAATACTCACTCAGCCAGTATTTTACCAGAGTATGGACTCAGCCTGTGTTCTAACAGAATACTCACACAGCCTGTGTTCTAACAGAATATGGACTCAGTCTATATTTAAAGAATACTGACTCACCTCAGTATTCCAACAGAACACTCACGTAGCCAGTGTTCTAACAGAATACTAACTCAGCCTGTGTTCTAACAGAATGTGCATTCAGATCAAATATTACTAACTCAGTCTGTGTTCTAACAGAATGTGGACTCAGATTTTGTTCAAAAATTCCTCAGTCTTTGTTCTAACAGAATATGGACTAAGTCTATGTTTAAAGAATACTCACTCAGTTCAGTGTTCTAACATAACACTCACTTAGCCTGTGTTCTAACAGAATGTGGGTTCAGATCAAAAATTACTAACTCAGTCTGTGTTCTAACAGAATATGGACTCAGTCTATGTTTAAAGAATACTCACTCAGCCAGTATTTTACCAGAGTATGGACTCAGCCTGTGTTCTAACAGAATACTCACACAGCCTGTGTTCTAACAGAATATGTACTCAGTCTATATTTAAAGAATACTCACTCACCTCAGTATTCTAACAGAACACTCACGTAGCCAGTGTTCTAAAAGTATACTAACTCAGCCTGTGTTCTAACAGAATGTGGATTCAGATCAAAAATTACTAACTCAGTCTGTGTTCTAACAGAATGTGGACTCAGATTTTGTTCAAAAATTACTCAGTCTGTTTCTAACAGAATATGGTCTCAGTCTATGTTTAAAGAATACTCACTCAGCCAGTATTTTACCAGAGTATGGACTCAGCCTGTGTTCTAACAGAATACTCACACAGCCTGGTTCTAACAGAATACGGACTCAGTCTATGTTTAAAGAATACTCACTCAGCCAATATTTTACCAGAGTATGGACTCAGCCTGTGTTCTAACAGAATACTCACACAGCCTGTGTTCTAACAGAATATGGACTCAGTCTATATTTAAAGAATACTCACTCACCTTAGTATTCCAACAGAACACTCATGTAGCCAGTGTTCTAACAGAATACTAACTCAGCCTGTGTTCTAACAGAATGTGGATTCAGATCAAATATTACTAACTCAGTCTGTGTTCTAACAGAATATGGACTCAGTCTATGTTTAAGGAATACTCACTCAGCCAGTGTTCTACCAGAATATGGATTCAGACTATTTTCAAGAATACTCACTCAGCCTGTGTTCTAACAGAACGCTCACTTAGCCTGTGTTCTAACAGAATGTGGACTCAGATATTGTTCAAAAATTACTAACTCAGCCTGTGTTCTAACAGAATGTGCATTCAGATCAAATATTAATAACTCAGTCTGTGTTCTAACAGAATGTGGACTCAGATTTTGTTCAAAAATTACTCAGTCTTTGTTCTAACAGAATATGGACTAAGTCTATGTTTAAAGAATACTCACTCAGCTCAGTGTTCTAACATAACACTCACTTAGCCTGTGTTCTAACAGAATGTGGGTTCAGATCAAAAATTACTAACTCAGTCTGTGTTCTAACAGAATATGAACTCAGATTTAGTTCAAAAATTACTCAGTCTGTGTTCTAACAGAATATGGACTCAGTCTATGTTTAAAGAATACTCACTCAGCCAGTGTTCTAACAGAATATGGATTCAGACTATTTTCAAGAATACTCACTCAGCCTGTGTTCTAGCAGAACGCTCACTTAGCCTATGTTCTAACAGAATGTGGACTCAGATATTGTTCAAAAATTACTAACTCAGTCCGTGTTCTAACAGAATTTGGACGCAGTCTATGTTTAAAAAATACTCACTCACCTCAGTGTTCTAACAGAACACGCACGTAGCCTGTGTTCTAACAGAACACTAACTCAGCCTGTTTTCTAACAGAATGTGGATTCAGATCAAAAATTACTAACGCAGTCTGTGTTCTAACAGAATATGGACTTAGATTTTGTTCAAAAATTACTCAGTCTGTGTTCTAACAGAATATGGACTCAGTCTATGTTTAAAGAATACTCACTCAGCCAGTATTTTACCAGAGTATGGACTCAGCCTGTGTTCTAACAGAATACTCACACAGCCTGTGTTCTAACAGAATATGTACTCAGTCTATATTTAAAGAATACTCACTCACCTCAGTATTCTAACAGAACACTCACGTAGCCAGTGTTCTAACAGAATACTAACTCAGCCTGTGTTCTAACAGAATGTTGGTTCAGATCAAAAATTACTAACTCAGTCTGTGTTCTAACAGAATGTGAACTCAGATTTTGTTCAAAAATTACTCAGTCTGTTTCTAACAGAATATGGTCTCAGTCTATGTTTAAAGAATACTCACTCAGCCAGTATTTTACCAGAGTATGGACTCAGCCTGTGTTCTAACAGAATACTCACACAGTCTGTGTTCTAACAGAATATGGACTCAGTCTATATTTAAAGAATACTCACTCACCTCAGTATTCTCACAGAACACTCACGTAGCCTGTGTTCTAACAGAACACTAACTCAGCCTGCTTTCTAACAGAATGTGGATTCAGATCAAATATTACTAACGCAGTCTGTGTTCTAACAGAATATGGACTTAGATTTTGTTCAAAAATTACTCAGTCTGTGTTCTAACAGAATATGGACTCAGTCTATGTTTAAAGAATACTCACTCAGCCAATATTTTACCAGAGTATGGACTCAGCCTGTGTTCTAACAGAATACTCACACAGCCTGTGTTCTAACAGAATATGGACTCAGTCTATATTTAAAGAATACTCACTCACCTCAGTATTACTACAGAACACTCACGTAGCCAGTGTTCTAACAGAATACTAACTCAGCCTGTGTTCTAACAGAATCTGGATTCAGATCTAATATTACTAACTCAGTCTGTGTTCTAACAGAATGTGGACTCAGATTTTGTTCAAAAATTACTCAGTCTGTGTTCTAACAGAATATGGACTCAGTCTATGTTTAAAGAATACTCACTCAGCCAATATTTTACCAGAGCATGGACTCAGCCTGTGTTCTAACAGAATACTCACACAGCCTGTGTTCTAACAGAATATGGACTCAGTCTATATTTAAAGAATACTCACTCACCTCAGTATTCCAACAGAACACTCACGTAGCCAGTGTTCTAACAGAATACTAACTCAGCCTGTGTTCTAACAGAATGTGGATTCAGATCAAATATTACTAACTCAGTCTGTTTTCTAACAGAATATGGACTCAGTCTATGTTTAAAGAATACTCACTCAGCCAGTGTTCTACCAGAATATGGATTCAGACTATTTTCAAGAATACTCACTCAGCCTGTGTTCTAACAGAATGCTCACTTAGCCTGTGTTCTAACAGAATGTGGACTCAGATATTGTTCAAAAATTACTAACTCAGCCTGTGTTCTAACAGAATGTGCATTCAGATCAAATATTAATAACTCAGTCTGTGTTCTAACAGAATGTGGACTCAGATTTTGTTCAAAAATTACTCAGTCTTTGTTCTAACAGAATATGGACTAAGTCTATGTTTAAAGAATACTCACTCAGCTCAGTGTTCTAACATAACACTCACTTAGCCTGTGTTCTAACAGAATGTGGGTTCAGATCAAAAATTACTAACTCAGTCTGTGTTCTAACAAAATATGAACTCAGATTTAGTTCAAAAATTACTCAGTCTGTGTTCTAACAGAATATGGACTCAGTCTATGTTTAAAGAATACTCACTCAGCCAGTGTTCTAACAGAATATGGATTCAGACTATTTTCAAGAATACTCACTCAGCCTGTGTTCTAGCAGAACGCTCACTTAGCCTATGTTCTAACAGAATGTGGACTCAGATATTGTTCAAAAATTACTAACTCAGTCCGTGTTCTAACAGAATTTGGACGCAGTCTATGTTTAAAAAATACTCACTCACCTCAGTGTTCTAACAGAACACGCACGTAGCCTGTGTTCTAACAGAACACTAACTCAGCCTGTTTTCTAACAGAATGTGGATTCAGATCAAAAATTACTAACGCAGTCTGTGTTCTAACAGAATATGGACTTAGATTTTGTTCAAAAATTACTCAGTCTGTGTTCTAACAGAATATGGACTCAGTCTATGTTTAAAGAATACTCACTCAGCCAATATTTTACCAGAGCATGGACTCAGCCTGTGTTCTAACAGAATACTCACACAGCCTGTGTTCTAACAGAATATGGACTCAGTCTATATTTAAAGAATACTCACTCACCTCAGTATTCCAACAGAACACTCACGTAGCCAGTGTTCTAACAGAATACTAACTCAGCCTGTGTTCTAACAGAATGTGGATTCAGATCAAATATTACTAACTCAGTCTGTTTTCTAACAGAATATGGACTCAGTCTATGTTTAAAGAATACTCACTCAGCCAGTGTTCTACCAGAATATGGATTCAGACTATTTTCAAGAATACTCACTCAGCCTGTGTTCTAACAGAACGCTCACTTAGCCTGTGTTCTAACAGAATGTGGACTCAGATATTGTTCAAAAATTACTAACTCAGCCTGTGTTCTAACAGAATGTGCATTCAGATCAAATATTAATAACTCAGTCTGTGTTCTAACAGAATGTGGACTCAGATTTTGTTCAAAAATTACTCAGTCTTTGTTCTAACAGAATATGGACTAAGTCTATGTTTAAAGAATACTCACTCAGCTCAGTGTTCTAACATAACACTCACTTAGCCTGTGTTCTAACAGAATGTGGGTTCAGATCAAAAATTACTAACTCAGTCTGTGTTCTAACAGAATATGAACTCAGATTTAGTTCAAAAATTACTCTGTCTGTGTTCTAACAGAATATGGACTCAGTCTATGTTTAAAGAATACTCACTCAGCCAGTGTTCTAACAGAATATGGATTCAGACTATTTTCAAGAATACTCACTCAGCCTGTGTTCTAGCAGAACGCTCACTTAGCCTATGTTCTAACAGAATGTGGACTCAGATATTGTTCAAAAATTACTAACTCAGTCCGTGTTCTAACAGAATTTGGACGCAGTCTATGTTTAAAAAATACTCACTCACCTCAGTGTTCTAACAGAACACGCACGTAGCCTGTGTTCTAACAGAACACTAACTCAGCCTGTTTTCTAACAAAATGTGGATTCAGATCAAAAATTACTAACGCAGTCTGTGTTCTAACAGAATATGGACTTAGATTTTGTTCAAAAATTACTCAGTCTGTGTTCGAACAGAATGAGGACTCAGATTTTGTTCAAAAATTACTCAGTCTGTTTTTAACAGAATATGGACTCAGTCTATGTTTAAAGAATACGCACTCAGCCAGTATTTTACCAGAGTATGGACTCAGCCTGTGTTCTAACAGAATACTCACACAGCCTGTGTTCTAACAGAATATGGACTCAGTCTATATTTAGAGAATACTCACTCACCTCAGTATTCTCACAGAACACTCACGTAGCCTGTGTTCTAACAGAACACTAACTCAGCCTGCTTTCTAACAGAATGTGGATTCAGATCAAATATTACTAACGCAGTCTGTGTTCTAACAGAATATGGACTTAGATTTTGTTCAAAAATTACTCAGTCTGTGTTCTAACAGAATATGGACTCAGTCTATGTTTAAAGAATACTCACTCAGCCAATATTTTACCAGAGTATGGACTCAGCCTGTGTTCTAACAGAATACTCACACAGCCTGTGTTCTAACAGAATATGGACTCAGTCTATATTTAAAGAATACTCACTCACCTCAGTATTACTACAGAACACTCACGTAGCCAGTGTTCTAACAGAATACTAACTCAGCCTGTGTTCTAACAGAATCTGGATTCAGATCTAATATTACTAACTCAGTCTGTGTTCTAACAGAATGTGGACTCAGATTTTGTTCAAAAATTACTCAGTCTGTGTTCTAACAGAATATGGACTCAGTCTATGTTTAAAGAATACTCACTCAGCCAATATTTTACCAGAGCATGGACTCAGCCTGTGTTCTAACAGAATACTCACACAGCCTGTGTTCTAACAGAATATGGACTCAGTCTATATTTAAAGAATACTCACTCACCTCAGTATTCCAACAGAACACTCACGTAGCCAGTGTTCTAACAGAATACTAACTCAGCCTGTGTTCTAACAGAATGTGGATTCAGATCAAATATTACTAACTCAGTCTGTTTTCTAACAGAATATGGACTCAGTCTATGTTTAAAGAATACTCACTCAGCCAGTGTTCTACCAGAATATGGATTCAGACTATTTTCAAGAATACTCACTCAGCCTGTGTTCTAACAGAATGCTCACTTAGCCTGTGTTCTAACAGAATGTGGACTCAGATATTGTTCAAAAATTACTAACTCAGCCTGTGTTCTAACAGAATGTGCATTCAGATCAAATATTAATAACTCAGTCTGTGTTCTAACAGAATGTGGACTCAGATTTTGTTCAAAAATTACTCAGTCTTTGTTCTAACAGAATATGGACTAAGTCTATGTTTAAAGAATACTCACTCAGCTCAGTGTTCTAACATAACACTCACTTAGCCTGTGTTCTAACAGAATGTGGGTTCAGATCAAAAATTACTAACTCAGTCTGTGTTCTAACAAAATATGAACTCAGATTTAGTTCAAAAATTACTCAGTCTGTGTTCTAACAGAATATGGACTCAGTCTATGTTTAAAGAATACTCACTCAGCCAGTGTTCTAACAGAATATGGATTCAGACTATTTTCAAGAATACTCACTCAGCCTGTGTTCTAGCAGAACGCTCACTTAGCCTATGTTCTAACAGAATGTGGACTCAGATATTGTTCAAAAATTACTAACTCAGTCCGTGTTCTAACAGAATTTGGACGCAGTCTATGTTTAAAAAATACTCACTCACCTCAGTGTTCTAACAGAACACGCACGTAGCCTGTGTTCTAACAGAACACTAACTCAGCCTGTTTTCTAACAGAATGTGGATTCAGATCAAAAATTACTAACGCAGTCTGTGTTCTAACAGAATATGGACTTAGATTTTGTTCAAAAATTACTCAGTCTGTGTTCTAACAGAATATGGACTCAGTCTATGTTTAAAGAATACTCACTCAGCCAATATTTTACCAGAGCATGGACTCAGCCTGTGTTCTAACAGAATACTCACACAGCCTGTGTTCTAACAGAATATGGACTCAGTCTATATTTAAAGAATACTCACTCACCTCAGTATTCCAACAGAACACTCACGTAGCCAGTGTTCTAACAGAATACTAACTCAGCCTGTGTTCTAACAGAATGTGGATTCAGATCAAATATTACTAACTCAGTCTGTTTTCTAACAGAATATGGACTCAGTCTATGTTTAAAGAATACTCACTCAGCCAGTGTTCTACCAGAATATGGATTCAGACTATTTTCAAGAATACTCACTCAGCCTGTGTTCTAACAGAACGCTCACTTAGCCTGTGTTCTAACAGAATGTGGACTCAGATATTGTTCAAAAATTACTAACTCAGCCTGTGTTCTAACAGAATGTGCATTCAGATCAAATATTAATAACTCAGTCTGTGTTCTAACAGAATGTGGACTCAGATTTTGTTCAAAAATTACTCAGTCTTTGTTCTAACAGAATATGGACTAAGTCTATGTTTAAAGAATACTCACTCAGCTCAGTGTTCTAACATAACACTCACTTAGCCTGTGTTCTAACAGAATGTGGGTTCAGATCAAAAATTACTAACTCAGTCTGTGTTCTAACAGAATATGAACTCAGATTTAGTTCAAAAATTACTCTGTCTGTGTTCTAACAGAATATGGACTCAGTCTATGTTTAAAGAATACTCACTCAGCCAGTGTTCTAACAGAATATGGATTCAGACTATTTTCAAGAATACTCACTCAGCCTGTGTTCTAGCAGAACGCTCACTTAGCCTATGTTCTAACAGAATGTGGACTCAGATATTGTTCAAAAATTACTAACTCAGTCCGTGTTCTAACAGAATTTGGACGCAGTCTATGTTTAAAAAATACTCACTCACCTCAGTGTTCTAACAGAACACGCACGTAGCCTGTGTTCTAACAGAACACTAACTCAGCCTGTTTTCTAACAAAATGTGGATTCAGATCAAAAATTACTAACGCAGTCTGTGTTCTAACAGAATATGGACTTAGATTTTGTTCAAAAATTACTCAGTCTGTGTTCGAACAGAATGAGGACTCAGATTTTGTTCAAAAATTACTCAGTCTGTTTTTAACAGAATATGGACTCAGTCTATGTTTAAAGAATACGCACTCAGCCAGTATTTTACCAGAGTATGGACTCAGCCTGTGTTCTAACAGAATACTCACACAGCCTGTGTTCTAACAGAATATGGACTCAGTCTATATTTAAAGAATACTCACTCACCTCAGTATTCTAACAGAACACTCACGTAGCCTGTGTTCTAACAGAACACTAACTCAGCCTGTTTTCTAACAGAATGTGGATTCAGATCAAAAATTACTAACGCAGTCTGTGTTCTAACAGAATATGGACTTATATTTTGTTCAAAAATTACTCAGTCTGTGTTCTAACATAATATGGACTCAGTCTATGTTTAAAGAATACTCGCTCAGCCAATATTTTACCAGAGTATGGACTCAGCCTGTGTTCTAACAGAATACTCACACAGCCTGTGTTCTAACAGAATATGGACTCAGTCTATATTTAAAGAATACTCACTCACCTCAGTATTCCAACAGAACACTCACGTAGCCAGTATTCTAACAGAATACTAACTCAGCCTGTGTTCTAACAGAATGTGGATTCAGATCAAAAATTACTAACGCAGTCTGTGTTCTAACAGAATGTGGACTCAGATTTTGTTCATAACTTACTCAGTCTGTTTCTAACAGTATATGGACTCAGTCTATGTTTAAAGAATACTCACTCAGCCAGTATTTTACCAGAGTATGGACTCAGCCTGTGTTCTAACAGAATACTCACACAGCCTGTGTTCTAACAGAATATGGACTCAGTCTATATTTAAAGAATACTGACTCACCTCAGTATTCCAACAGAACACTCACGTAGCCAGTGTTCTAACAGAATACTAACTCAGCCTGTGTTCTAACAGAATGTGCATTCAGATCAAATATTAATAACTCAGTCTGAGTTCTAACAGAATGTGGACTCAGATTTTGTTCAAAAGTTACTCACTTTGTGTTCTAACAGAATATGGACTAAGTCTATGTTTAAAGAATACTCACTCAGCTCAGTGTTCTAACATCACTCTCACTTAGCCTGTGTTCTAACAGAATGTGGGTTCAGATCAAAAATTACTAACTCAGTCTGTGTTCTAACAGAATATGAACTCAGTTTTTGTTCAAAAATTACTCAGTCTGTGTTCTAACAGAATATGGACTCAGTCTATGTTTAAAGAATACTCACTCAGCCAGTGTTCTACCAGAATATGGATTCAGACTATTTTCAAGAATACTCACTCAGCCTGTGTTCTAACAGAACGCTCACTTAGCCTGTGTTCTAACAGAATGTGGACTCAGATATTGTTCAAAAATTACTAACTCAGTCTGTGTTCTAACAGAATTTGGACGCAGTCTATGTTTAAAAAATACTCACTCACCTAAGTGTTCTAACAGAACACTCACGTAGCCTGTGTTCTAACAGAATACTAACTCAGCCTGTGTTCTAACAGAATGTGCCTTCAGATCAAATATTAATAACTCAGTCTGAGTTCTAACAGAATGTGGACTCAGATTTTGTTCAAAAATTACTCACTCTGTGTTCTAACAGAATATGGACTAAGTCTATGTTTAAAGAATACTCACTCAGCTCAGTGTTCTAACATAACACTCACTTAGCCTGTGTTCTAACAGAATGTGGGTTCAGATCAAAAATTACTAACTCAGTCTGTGTTCTAACAGAATATGAACTCAGATTTTGTTCAAAAATTACTCAGTCTGTGTTCTAACAGAATATGGACTCAGTCTATGTTTAAAGAATACTCACTCAGCCAGTGTTCTACCAGAATATGGATTCAGACTATTTTCAAGAATACTCACTCAGCCTGTGTTCTAACAGAACGCTCACTTAGCCTGTGTTCTAACAGAATGTGGACTCAGATATTGTTCAAAAATTACTAACTCAGTCTGTGTTCTAACAGAATTTGGACGCAGTCTATGTTTAAAAAATACTCACTCACCTAAGTGTTCTAACATAACACTCACGTAGCCTGTGTTCTAACAGAACACTAACTCAGCCTGTTTTCTAACAAAATGTGGATTCAGATCAAAAATTACTAACGCAGTCTGTGTTCTAACAGAATATGGACTTAGATTTTGTTCAAAAATTACTCAGTCTGTGTTCGAACAGAATGAGGACTCAGATTTTGTTCAAAAATTACTCAGTCTGTTTGTAACAGAATATGGACTCAGTCTATGTTTAAAGAATACGCACTCAGCCAGTATTTTACCAGAGTATGGACTCAGCCTGTGTTCTAACAGAATACTCACACAGCCTGTGTTCTAACAGAATATGGACTCAGTCTATATTTAAAGAATACTCACTCACCTCAGTATTCTAACAGAACACTCACGTAGCCTGTGTTCTAACAGAACACTAACTCAGCCTGTTTTCTAACAGAATGTGGATTCAGATCAAAAATTACTAACGCAGTCTGTGTTCTAACAGAATATGGACTTATATTTTGTTCAAAAATTACTCAGTCTGTGTTCTAACAGAATATGGACTCAGTCTATGTTTAAAGAATACTCGCTCAGCCAATATTTTACCAGAGTATGGACTCAGCCTGTGTTCTAACAGAATACTCACACAGCCTGTGTTCTAACAGAATATGGACTCAGTCTATATTTAAAGAATACTCACTCACCTCAGTATTCCAACAGAACAGTCACGTAGCCAGTGTTCTAACAGAATACTAACTCAGCCTGTGTTCTAACAGAATGTGGATTCAGATCAAAAATTACTAACTCAGTCTGTGTTCTAACAGAATGTGGACTCAGATTTTGTTCAAAACTTACTCAGTCTGTTTCTAACAGTATATGGACTCAGTCTATGTTTAAAGAATACTCACTCAGCCAGTATTTTACCAGAGCATGGACTCAGCCTGTGTTCTAACAGAATACTCACACAGCCTGTGTTCTAACAGAATATGGACTCAGTCTATATTTAAAGAATACTGACTCACCTCAGTATTCCAACAGAACACTCACGTAGCCAGTGTTCTAACAGAATACTAACTCAGCCTGTGTTCTAACAGAATGTGCATTCAGATCAAATATTAATAACTCAGTCTGACTTCTAACAGAATGTGGACTCAGATTTTGTTCTAAAATTACTCACTCTGTGTTCTAACAGAATATGGACTAAGTCTATGTTTAAAGAATACTCACTCAGCTCAGTGTTCTAACATAACACTCACTTAGCCTGTGTTCTAACAGAATGTGGGTTCAGATCAAAAATTACTAACTCAGTCTGTGTTCTAACAGAATATGAACTCAGATTTTGTTCAAAAATTACTCAGTCTGTGTTCTAACAGAATATGGACTCAGTCTATATTTAAAGAATACTCACTCAGCAAGTGTTCTACCAGAATATGGATTCAGACTATTTTCAAGAATACTCACTCAGCCTGTGTTCTAGCAGAACGCTCACTTAGCCTGTGTTCTAACAGAATGTGGACTCAGATATTGTTCAAAAATTACTAACTCAGTCTGTGTTCTAACAGAATTTGGACGCAGTCTATATTTAAAAAATACTCACTCACCTCAGTGTTCTAACAGAACACTCACGTAGCCTGTGTTCTAACAGAACACTAACTCAGCCTGTTTTCTAACAAAATGTGGATTCAGATCAAAAATTACTAACGCAGCCTGTGTTCTAACAGAATATGGACTTAGATTTTGTTCAAAAATTACTCAGTCTGTGTTCTAACAGAATATGGACTCAGTCTATGTTTAAAGAATACTCACTAAGCCAGTATTTTACCAGAGTATGGACTCAGCCTGTGTTCTAACAGAATACTCACACAGCCTGTGTTCTAACAGAATATGGACTCAGTCTATATTTAAAGAATACTCACTCACCTCAGTATTCTAACAGAACACTCACGTAGCCAGTGTTCTAACAGAATACTAACTCAGCCTGTGTTCTAACACAATGTGGATTCAGATCAAATATTACTAACTCAGTCTGTGTTCTAACAGAATGTGGACTCAGATTTTGTTCAAAAATTATTCAGCCTGTGTTCCAACAGAATGTGGATTCAGATCAAAAATTACTAACTCAGTCTGTGTTCTAACAGAATGTGGGTTCAGATCAAAAATTACTAACTCAGTCTGTGTTCTAACAGAATATGAACTCAGATTTTGTTCAAAAATTACTCAGTCTGTGTTCTAACAGAATATGGACTCAGTCTATATTTAAGGAATACTCATTCACCTCAGTATTCTAACAGAACACTCACGTAGCCAGTGTTCTAACAGAATACTAACTCAGCCAGTGTTCTAACAGAATGTGGATTCAGATCAAAAATTACTAACTCAGTCTGTGTTCTAACAGAATGTGGACTCAGATTTTGTTCAAAACTTACTCAGTCTGTTTCTAACAGTATATGGACTCAGTCTATGTTTAAAGAATACTCACTCAGCCAGTATTTTACCAGAGTATGGACTCAGCCTGTGTTCTAACAGAATACTCACACAGCCTGTGTTCTAACAGAATATGGACTCAGTCTATATTTAAAGAATACTGACTCACCTCAGTATTCCAACAGAACACTCACGTAGCCAGTGTTCTAACAGAATACTAACTCAGCCTGTGTTCTAACAGAATGTGCATTCAGAACAAATATTAATAACTCAGTCTGTGTTCTAACAGAATGTGGACTCAGATTTTGTTCAAAAATTACTCAGTCTGTGTTCTAACAGAATATGGACTAAGTCTATGTTTAAACAATACTCCCTCAGCTCAGTTTTCTAACATAACACTCACTTAGCCTGTGTTCTAACAGAATGTGGGTTCAGATCAAAAATTACTAACTCAGTCAGTGTTCTAACAGAATATGAACTCAGATTTTGTTCAAAAATTACTCAGTCTGTGTTCTAACAGAATATGGACTCAGTCTATGTTTAAAGAATACTCACTCAGCCAGTGTTCTACCAGAATATGGATTCAGACTATTTTCAAGAATACTCACTCAGCCTGTGTTCTAGCAGAACGCTCACTTAGCCTGTGTTCTAACAGAATGTGGACTCAGATATTGTTCAAAAATTACTAACTCAGTCTGTGTTCTAACAGAATTTGGACGCAGTCTATGTTTAAAAAATACTCACTCACCTCAGTGTTCTAACAGAACACTCACGTAGCCTCTGTTCTAACAGAACACTAACTCAGCCTGTTTTCTAACAAAATGTGGATTCAGATAAAAAATTACTAACGCAGTCTGTGTTCTAACAGAATATGGACTTAGATTTTGTTCAAAAATTACTCAGTCTGTGTTCTAACAGAATATGGACTCAGTCTATGTTTAAAGAATACTCACTCAGCCAGTATTTTACCAGAGTATGGACTCAGCCTGTGTTCTAAAAGAATACTCACACTGCCTGTGTTCTAACAGAATATGTACTCAGACTATATTTAAAGAATACTCACTCACCTCAGTATTCTAACAGAACACTCACGTAGCCAGTGTTCTAACAGAATACTAACTCAGCCTGTGTTCTAACAGAATGTGGATTCAGATCAAAAATTACTAACTCAGTCTGTGTTCTAACAGAATGTGGACTCAGATTTTGTTCAAAAATTACTCAGTCTGTTTCTAACAGAATATGGACTCAGTCTATGTTTAAAGAATACTCACTCAGCCAGTGTTCTACCAGAATATGGATTCAGACTATTTTCAAGAATACTCACTCAGCCTGTGTTCTAGCAGAACGCTCACTTAGCCTGTGTTCTAACAGAATGTGGACTCAGATATTGTTCAAAAATTACTAACTCAGTCTGTGTTCTAACAGAATTTGGACGCAGTCTATGTTTAAAAAATACTCACTCACCTCAGTGTTCTAACAGAACACTCACGTAGCCTGTGTTCTAACAGAATACTCACACAGCCTGTGTTCTAACAGAATATGGACTCAGTCTATATTTAAAGAATACTCACTCACCTCAGTATTCTAACAGAACACTAACGTAGCCAGTGTTCTAACAGAATACTAACTCAGCCTGTGTTCTAACAGAATGTGGATTCAGATCAAAAATTACTAACTCAGTCTGTGTTCTAACAAAATGTGGACTCAGATTTTGTTCAAAAATTACTCAGTCTGTTTCTAACAGAATATGGACTCAGTCTATGTTTAAAGAATACTCACTCAGCCAGTATTTTACCAGAGTATGGACTCAGCCTGTGTTCTAACAGAATACTCACACAGCCTGTGTTCTAACAGAATATGGACTCAGTCTATATTTAAAGAATACTCACTCACCTTAGTATTCCAACAGAACACTCATGTAGCCAGTGTTCTAACAGAATACTAACTCAGCCTGTGTTCTAACAGAATGTGGATTCAGATCAAATATTACTAACTCAGTCTGTGTTCTAACAGAATATGGACTCAGTCTATGTTTAAGGAATACTCACTCAGCCAGTGTTCTACCAGAATATGGATTCAGACTATTTTCAAGAATACTCACTCAGCCTGTGTTCTAACAGAACGCTCACTTAGCCTGTGTTCTAACAGAATGTGGACTCAGATATTGTTCAAAAATTACTAACTCAGCCTGTGTTCTAACAGAATGTGCATTCAGATCAAATATTAATAACTCAGTCTGTGTTCTAACAGAATGTGGACTCAGATTTTGTTCAAAAATTACTCAGTCTTTGTTCTAACAGAATATGGACTAAGTCTATGTTTAAAGAATACTCACTCAGCTCAGTGTTCTAACATAACACTCACTTAGCCTGTGTTCTAACAGAATGTGGTTTCAGATCAAAAATTACTAACTCAGTCTGTGTTCTAACAGAATATGAACTCAGATTTAGTTCAGAAATTACTCAGTCTGTGTTCTAACAGAATATGGACTCAGTCTATGTTTAAAGAATACTCACTCAGCCAGTGTTCTAACAGAATATGGATTCAGACTATTTTCAAGAATACTCACTCAGCCTGTGTTCTAGCAGAACGCTCACTTAGCCTATGTTCTAACAGAATGTGGACTCAGATATTGTTCAAAAATTACTAACTCAGTCCGTGTTCTAACAGAATTTGGACGCAGTCTATGTTTAAAAAATACTCACTCACCTCAGTGTTCTAACAGAACACGCACGTAGCCTGTGTTCTAACAGAACACTAACTCAGCCTGTTTTCTAACAGAATGTGGATTCAGATCAAAAATTACTAACGCAGTCTGTGTTCTAACAGAATATGGACTTAGATTTTGTTCAAAAATTACTCAGTCTGTGTTCTAACAGAATATGGACTCAGTCTATGTTTAAAGAATACTCACTCAGCCAGTATTTTACCAGAGTATGGACTCAGCCTGTGTTCTAACAGAATACTCACACAGCCTGTGTTCTAACAGAATATGTACTCAGTCTATATTTAAAGAATACTCACTCACCTCAGTATTCTAACAGAACACTCACGTAGCCAGTGTTCTAACAGAATACTAACTCAGCCTGTGTTCTAACAGAATGTTGATTCAGATCAAAAATTACTAACTCAGTCTGTGTTCTAACAGAATGTGAACTCAGATTTTGTTCAAAAATTACTCAGTCTGTTTCTAACAGAATATGGTCTCAGTCTATGTTTAAAGAATACTCACTCAGCCAGTATTTTACCAGAGTATGGACTCAGCCTGTGTTCTAACAGAATACTCACACAGTCTGTGTTCTAACAGAATATGGACTCAGTCTATATTTAAAGAATACTCACTCACCTCAGTATTCTCACAGAACACTCACGTAGCCTGTGTTCTAACAGAACACTAACTCAGCCTGCTTTCTAACAGAATGTGGATTCAGATCAAATATTACTAACGCAGTCTGTGTTCTAACAGAATATGGACTTAGATTTTGTTCAAAAATTACTCAGTCTGTGTTCTAACAGAATATGGACTCAGTCTATGTTTAAAGAATACTCACTCAGCCAATATTTTACCAGAGTATGGACTCAGCCTGTGTTCTAACAGAATACTCACACAGCCTGTGTTCTAACAGAATATGGACTCAGTCTATATTTAAAGAATACTCACTCACCTCAGTATTACTACAGAACACTCACGTAGCCAGTGTTCTAACAGAATACTAACTCAGCCTGTGTTCTAACAGAATCTGGATTCAGATCTAATATTACTAACTCAGTCTGTGTTCTAACAGAATGTGGACTCAGATTTTGTTCAAAAATTACTCAGTCTGTGTTCTAACAGAATATGGACTCAGTCTATGTTTAAAGAATACTCACTCAGCCAATATTTTACCAGAGCATGGACTCAGCCTGTGTTCTAACAGAATACTCACACAGCCTGTGTTCTAACAGAATATGGACTCAGTCTATATTTAAAGAATACTCACTCACCTCAGTATTCCAACAGAACACTCACGTAGCCAGTGTTCTAACAGAATACTAACTCAGCCTGTGTTCTAACAGAATGTGGATTCAGATCAAATATTACTAACTCAGTCTGTTTTCTAACAGAATATGGACTCAGTCTATGTTTAAAGAATACTCACTCAGCCAGTGTTCTACCAGAATATGGATTCAGACTATTTTCAAGAATACTCACTCAGCCTGTGTTCTAACAGAACGCTCACTTAGCCTGTGTTCTAACAGAATGTGGACTCAGATATTGTTCAAAAATTACTAACTCAGCCTGTGTTCTAACAGAATGTGCATTCAGATCAAATATTAATAACTCAGTCTGTGTTCTAACAGAATGTGGACTCAGATTTTGTTCAAAAATTACTCAGTCTTTGTTCTAACAGAATATGGACTAAGTCTATGTTTAAAGAATACTCACTCAGCTCAGTGTTCTAACATAACACTCACTTAGCCTGTGTTCTAACAGAATGTGGGTTCAGATCAAAAATTACTAACTCAGTCTGTGTTCTAACAAAATATGAACTCAGATTTAGTTCAAAAATTACTCAGTCTGTGTTCTAACAGAATATGGACTCAGTCTATATTTAAGAATACTCACTCAGCCAGTGTTCTAACAGAATATGGATTCAGACTATTTTCAAGAATACTCACTCAGCCTGTGTTCTAGCAGAACGCTCACTTAGCCTATGTTCTAACAGAATGTGGACTCAGATATTGTTCAAAAATTACTAACTCAGTCCGTGTTCTAACAGAATTTGGACGCAGTCTATGTTTAAAAAATACTCACTCACCTCAGTGTTCTAACAGAACACGCACGTAGCCTGTGTTCTAACAGAACACTAACTCAGCCTGTTTTCTAACAGAATGTGGATTCAGATCAAAAATTACTAACGCAGTCTGTGTTCTAACAGAATATGGACTCAGTCTATGTTTAAAGAATACTCACTCAGCCAATATTTTACCAGAGCATGGACTCAGCCTGTGTTCTAACAGAATACTCACACAGCCTGTGTTCTAACAGAATATGGACTCAGTCTATATTTAAAGAATACTCACTCACCTCAGTATTCCAACAGAACACTCACGTAGCCAGTGTTCTAACAGAATACTAACTCAGCCTGTGTTCTAACAGAATGTGGATTCAGATCAAATATTACTAACTCAGTCTGTTTTCTAACAGAATATGGACTCAGTCTATGTTTAAAGAATACTCACTCAGCCAGTGTTCTACCAGAATATGGATTCAGACTATTTTCAAGAATACTCACTCAGCCTGTGTTCTAACAGAACGCTCACTTAGCCTGTGTTCTAACAGAATGTGGACTCAGATATTGTTCAAAAATTACTAACTCAGCCTGTGTTCTAACAGAATGTGCATTCAGATCAAATATTAATAACTCAGTCTGTGTTCTAACAGAATGTGGACTCAGATTTTGTTCAAAAATTACTCAGTCTTTGTTCTAACAGAATATGGACTAAGTCTATGTTTAAAGAATACTCACTCAGCTCAGTGTTCTAACATAACACTCACTTAGCCTGTGTTCTAACAGAATGTGGGTTCAGATCAAAAATTACTAACTCAGTCTGTGTTCTAACAGAATATGAACTCAGATTTAGTTCAAAAATTACTCTGTCTGTGTTCTAACAGAATATGGACTCAGTCTATGTTTAAAGAATACTCACTCAGCCAGTGTTCTAACAGAATATGGATTCAGACTATTTTCAAGAATACTCACTCAGCCTGTGTTCTAGCAGAACGCTCACTTAGCCTATGTTCTAACAGAATGTGGACTCAGATATTGTTCAAAAATTACTAACTCAGTCCGTGTTCTAACAGAATTTGGACGCAGTCTATGTTTAAAAAATACTCACTCACCTCAGTGTTCTAACAGAACACGCACGTAGCCTGTGTTCTAACAGAACACTAACTCAGCCTGTTTTCTAACAAAAAGTGGATTCAGATCAAAAATTACTAACGCAGTCTGTGTTCTAACAGAATATGGACTTAGATTTTGTTCAAAAATTACTCAGTCTGTGTTCGAACAGAATGAGGACTCAGATTTTGTTCAAAAATTACTCAGTCTGTTTCTAACAGAATATGGACTCAGTCTATGTTTAAAGAATACGCACTCAGCCAGTATTTTACCAGAGTATGGACTCAGCCTGTGTTCTAACAGAATACTCACACAGCCTGTGTTCTAACAGAATATGGACTCAGTCTATATTTAAAGAATACTCACTCACCTCAGTATTCTAAAAGAACACTCACGTAGCCTGTGTTCTAACAGAACACTAACTCAGCCTGTTTTCTAACAGAATGTGGATTCAGATCAAAAATTACTAACGCAGTCTGTGTTCTAACAGAATATGGACTTATATTTTGTTCAAAAATTACTCAGTCTGTGTTCTAACATAATATGGACTCAGTCTATGTTTAAAGAATACTCGCTCAGCCAATATTTTACCAGAGTATGGACTCAGCCTGTGTTCTAACAGAATACTCACACAGCCTGTGTTCTAACAGAATATGGACTCAGTCTATATTTAAAGAATACTCACTCACCTCAGTATTCCAACAGAACACTCACGTAGCCAGTATTCTAACAGAATACTAACTCAGCCTGTGTTCTAACAGAATGTGGATTCAGATCAAAAATTACTAACTCAGTCTGTGTTCTAACAGAATGTGGACTCAGATTTTGTTCATAACTTACTCAGTCTGTTTCTAACAGTATATGGACTCAGTCTATGTTTAAAGAATACTCACTCAGCCAGTATTTTACCAGAGTATGGACTCAGCCTGTGTTCTAACAGAATACTCACACAGCCTGTGTTCTAACAGAATATGGACTCAGTCTATATTTAAAGAATACTGACTCACCTCAGTATTCCAACAGAACACTCACGTAGCCAGTGTTCTAACAGAATACTAACTCAGCCTGTGTTCTAACAGAATGTGCATTCAGATCAAATATTAATAACTCAGTCTGAGTTCTAACAGAATGTGGACTCAGATTTTGTTCAAAAGTTACTCACTTTGTGTTCTAACAGAATATGGACTAAGTCTATGTTTAAAGAATACTCACTCAGCTCAGTGTTCTAACATCACACTCACTTAGCCTGTGTTCTAACAGAATGTGGGTTCAGATCAAAAATTACTAACTCAGTCTGTGTTCTAACAGAATATGAACTCAGTTTTTGTTCAAAAATTACTCAGTCTGTGTTCTAACAGAATATGGACTCAGTCTATGTTTAAAGAATACTCACTCAGCCAGTGTTCTACCAGAATATGGATTCAGACTATTTTCAAGAATACTCACTCAGCCTGTGTTCTAACAGAACGCTCAATTAGCCTGTGTTCTAACAGAATGTGGACTCAGATTTTGTTCAAAAATTACTCAGTCTTTGTTCTAACAGAATATGGACTAAGTCTATGTTTAAAGAATACTCACTCAGCTCAGTGTTCTAACATAACACTCACTTAGCCTGTGTTCTAACAGAATGTGGGTTCAGATCAAAAATTACTAACTCAGTCTGTGTTCTAACAGAATATGAACTCAGATTTAGTTCAGAAATTACTCAGTCTGTGTTCTAACAGAATATGGACTCAGTCTATGTTTAAAGAATACTCACTCAGCCAGTGTTCTAACAGAATATGGATTCAGACTATTTTCAAGAATACTCACTCAGCCTGTGTTCTAGCAGAACGCTCACTTAGCCTATGTTCTAACAGAATGTGGACTCAGATATTGTTCAAAAATTACTAACTCAGTCCGTGTTCTAACAGAATTTGGACGCAGTCTATGTTTAAAAAATACTCACTCACCTCAGTGTTCTAACAGAACACGCACGTAGCCTGTGTTCTAACAGAACACTAACTCAGCCTGTTTTCTAACAGAATGTGGATTCAGATCAAAAATTACTAACGCAGTCTGTGTTCTAACAGAATATGGACTTAGATTTTGTTCAAAAATTACTCAGTCTGTGTTCTAACAGAATATGGACTCAGTCTATGTTTAAAGAATACTCACTCAGCCAGTATTTTACCAGAGTATGGACTCAGCCTGTGTTCTAACAGAATACTCACACAGCCTGTGTTCTAACAGAATATGTACTCAGTCTATATTTAAAGAATACTCACTCACCTCAGTATTCTAACAGAACACTCACGTAGCCAGTGTTCTAACAGAATACTAACTCAGCCTGTGTTCTAACAGAATGTTGATTCAGATCAAAAATTACTAACTCAGTCTGTGTTCTAACAGAATGTGAACTCAGATTTTGTTCAAAAATTACTCAGTCTGTTTCTAACAGAATATGGTCTCACTCTATGTTTAAAGAATACTCACTCAGCCAGTATTTTACCAGAGTATGGACTCAGCCTGTGTTCTAACAGAATACTCACACAGTCTGTGTTCTAACAGAATATGGACTCAGTCTATATTTAAAGAATACTCACTCACCTCAGTATTCTCACAGAACACTCACGTAGCCTGTGTTCTAACAGAACACTAACTCAGCCTGCTTTCTAACAGAATGTGGATTCAGATCAAATATTACTAACGCAGTCTGTGTTCTAACAGAATATGGACTTAGATTTTGTTCAAAAATTACTCAGTCTGTGTTCTAACAGAATATGGACTCAGTCTATGTTTAAAGAATACTCACTCAGCCAATATTTTACCAGAGTATGGACTCAGCCTGTGTTCTAACAGAATACTCACACAGCCTGTGTTCTAACAGAATATGGACTCAGTCTATATTTAAAGAATACTCACTCACCTCAGTATTACTACAGAACACTCACGTAGCCAGTGTTCTAACAGAATACTAACTCAGCCTGTGTTCTAACAGAATCTGGATTCAGATCTAATATTACTAACTCAGTCTGTGTTCTAACAGAATGTGGACTCAGATTTTGTTCAAAAATTACTCAGTCTGTGTTCTAACAGAATATGGACTCAGTCTATGTTTAAAGAATACTCACTCAGCCAATATTTTACCAGAGCATGGACTCAGCCTGTGTTCTAACAGAATACTCACACAGCCTGTGTTCTAACAGAATATGGACTCAGTCTATATTTAAAGAATACTCACTCACCTCAGTATTCCAACAGAACACTCACGTAGCCAGTGTTCTAACAGAATACTAACTCAGCCTGTGTTCTAACAGAATGTGGATTCAGATCAAATATTACTAACTCAGTCTGTTTTCTAACAGAATATGGACTCAGTCTATGTTTAAAGAATACTCACTCAGCCAGTGTTCTACCAGAATATGGATTCAGACTATTTTCAAGAATACTCACTCAGCCTGTGTTCTAACAGAACGCTCACTTAGCCTGTGTTCTAACAGAATGTGGACTCAGATATTGTTCAAAAATTACTAACTCAGCCTGTGTTCTAACAGAATGTGCATTCAGATCAAATATTAATAACTCAGTCTGTGTTCTAACAGAATGTGGACTCAGATTTTGTTCAAAAATTACTCAGTCTTTGTTCTAACAGAATATGGACTAAGTCTATGTTTAAAGAATACTCACTCAGCTCAGTGTTCTAACATAACACTCACTTAGCCTGTGTTCTAACAGAATGTGGGTTCAGATCAAAAATTACTAACTCAGTCTGTGTTCTAACAAAATATGAACTCAGATTTAGTTCAAAAATTACTCAGTCTGTGTTCTAACAGAATATGGACTCAGTCTATATTTAAGAATACTCACTCAGCCAGTGTTCTAACAGAATATGGATTCAGACTATTTTCAAGAATACTCACTCAGCCTGTGTTCTAGCAGAACGCTCACTTAGCCTATGTTCTAACAGAATGTGGACTCAGATATTGTTCAAAAATTACTAACTCAGTCCGTGTTCTAACAGAATTTGGACGCAGTCTATGTTTAAAAAATACTCACTCACCTCAGTGTTCTAACAGAACACGCACGTAGCCTGTGTTCTAACAGAACACTAACTCAGCCTGTTTTCTAACAGAATGTGGATTCAGATCAAAAATTACTAACGCAGTCTGTGTTCTAACAGAATATGGACTCAGTCTATGTTTAAAGAATACTCACTCAGCCAATATTTTACCAGAGCATGGACTCAGCCTGTGTTCTAACAGAATACTCACACAGCCTGTGTTCTAACAGAATATGGACTCAGTCTATATTTAAAGAATACTCACTCACCTCAGTATTCCAACAGAACACTCACGTAGCCAGTGTTCTAACAGAATACTAACTCAGCCTGTGTTCTAACAGAATGTGGATTCAGATCAAATATTACTAACTCAGTCTGTTTTCTAACAGAATATGGACTCAGTCTATGTTTAAAGAATACTCACTCAGCCAGTGTTCTACCAGAATATGGATTCAGACTATTTTCAAGAATACTCACTCAGCCTGTGTTCTAACAGAACGCTCACTTAGCCTGTGTTCTAACAGAATGTGGACTCAGATATTGTTCAAAAATTACTAACTCAGCCTGTGTTCTAACAGAATGTGCATTCAGATCAAATATTAATAACTCAGTCTGTGTTCTAACAGAATGTGGACTCAGATTTTGTTCAAAAATTACTCAGTCTTTGTTCTAACAGAATATGGACTAAGTCTATGTTTAAAGAATACTCACTCAGCTCAGTGTTCTAACATAACACTCACTGAGCCTGTGTTCTAACAGAATGTGGGTTCAGATCAAAAATTACTAACTCAGTCTGTGTTCTAACAGAATATGAACTCAGATTTAGTTCAAAAATTACTCTGTCTGTGTTCTAACAGAATATGGACTCAGTCTATGTTTAAAGAATACTCACTCAGCCAGTGTTCTAACAGAATATGGATTCAGACTATTTTCAAGAATACTCACTCAGCCTGTGTTCTAGCAGAACGCTCACTTAGCCTATGTTCTAACAGAATGTGGACTCAGATATTGTTCAAAAATTACTAACTCAGTCCGTGTTCTAACAGAATTTGGACGCAGTCTATGTTTAAAAAATACTCACTCACCTCAGTGTTCTAACAGAACACGCACGTAGCCTGTGTTCTAACAGAACACTAACTCAGCCTGTTTTCTAACAAAAAGTGGATTCAGATCAAAAATTACTAACGCAGTCTGTGTTCTAACAGAATATGGACTTAGATTTTGTTCAAAAATTACTCAGTCTGTGTTCGAACAGAATGAGGACTCAGATTTTGTTCAAAAATTACTCAGTCTGTTTCTAACAGAATATGGACTCAGTCTATGTTTAAAGAATACGCACTCAGCCAGTATTTTACCAGAGTATGGACTCAGCCTGTGTTCTAACAGAATACTCACACAGCCTGTGTTCTAACAGAATATGGACTCAGTCTATATTTAAAGAATACTCACTCACCTCAGTATTCTAAAAGAACACTCACGTAGCCTGTGTTCTAACAGAACACTAACTCAGCCTGTTTTCTAACAGAATGTGGATTCAGATCAAAAATTACTAACGCAGTCTGTGTTCTAACAGAATATGGACTTATATTTTGTTCAAAAATTACTCAGTCTGTGTTCTAACATAATATGGACTCAGTCTATGTTTAAAGAATACTCGCTCAGCCAATATTTTACCAGAGTATGGACTCAGCCTGTGTTCTAACAGAATACTCACACAGCCTGTGTTCTAACAGAATATGGACTCAGTCTATATTTAAAGAATACTCACTCACCTCAGTATTCCAACAGAACACTCACGTAGCCAGTATTCTAACAGAATACTAACTCAGCCTGTGTTCTAACAGAATGTGGATTCAGATCAAAAATTACTAACTCAGTCTGTGTTCTAACAGAATGTGGACTCAGATTTTGTTCATAACTTACTCAGTCTGTTTCTAACAGTATATGGACTCAGTCTATGTTTAAAGAATACTCACTCAGCCAGTATTTTACCAGAGTATGGACTCAGCCTGTGTTCTAACAGAATACTCACACAGCCTGTGTTCTAACAGAATATGGACTCAGTCTATATTTAAAGAATACTGACTCACCTCAGTATTCCAACAGAACACTCACGTAGCCAGTGTTCTAACAGAATACTAACTCAGCCTGTGTTCTAACAGAATGTGCATTCAGATCAAATATTAATAACTCAGTCTGAGTTCTAACAGAATGTGGACTCAGATTTTGTTCAAAAGTTACTCACTTTGTGTTCTAACAGAATATGGACTAAGTCTATGTTTAAAGAATACTCACTCAGCTCAGTGTTCTAACATCACACTCACTTAGCCTGTGTTCTAACAGAATGTGGGTTCAGATCAAAAATTACTAACTCAGTCTGTGTTCTAACAGAATATGAACTCAGTTTTTGTTCAAAAATTACTCAGTCTGTGTTCTAACAGAATATGGACTCAGTCTATGTTTAAAGAATACTCACTCAGCCAGTGTTCTACCAGAATATGGATTCAGACTATTTTCAAGAATACTCACTCAGCCTGTGTTCTAACAGAACGCTCACTTAGCCTGTGTTCTAACAGAATGTGGACTCAGATATTGTTCAAAAATTACTAACTCAGTCTGTGTTCTAACAGAATTTGGACGCAGTCTATGTTTAAAAAATACTCACTCACCTAAGTGTTCTAACAGAACACTCACGTAGCCTGTGTTCTAACAGAATACTAACTCAGCCTGTGTTCTAACAGAATGTGCCTTCAGATCAAATATTAATAACTCAGTCTGAGTTCTAACAGAATGTGGACTCAGATTTTGTTCAAAAATTACTCACTCTGTGTTCTAACAGAATATGGACTAAGTCTATGTTTAAAGAATACTCACTCAGCTCAGTGTTCTAACATAACACTCACTTAGCCTGTGTTCTAACAGAATGTGGGTTCAGATCAAAAATTACTAACTCAGTCTGTGTTCTAACAGAATATGAACTCAGATTTTGTTCAAAAATTACTCAGTCTGTGTTCTAACAGAATATGGACTCAGTCTATGTTTAAAGAATACTCACTCAGCCAGTGTTCTACCAGAATATGGATTCAGACTATTTTCAAGAATACTCACTCAGCCTGTGTTCTAACAGAACGCTCACTTAGCCTGTGTTCTAAGAGAATGTGGACTCAGATATTGTTCAAAAATTACTAACTCAGTCTGTGTTCTAACAGAATTTGGACGCAGTCTATGTTTAAAAAATACTCACTCACCTAAGTGTTCTAACATAACACTCACGTAGCCTGTGTTCTAACAGAACACTAACTCAGCCTGTTTTCTAACAAAATGTGGATTCAGATCAAAAATTACTAACGCAGTCTGTGTTCTAACAGAATATGGACTTAGATTTTGTTCAAAAATTACTCAGTCTGTGTTCGAACAGAATGAGGACTCAGATTTTGTTCAAAAATTACTCAGTCTGTTTGTAACAGAATATGGACTCAGTCTATGTTTAAAGAATACGCACTCAGCCAGTATTTTACCAGAGTATGGACTCAGCCTGTGTTCTAACAGAATACTCACACAGCCTGTGTTCTAACAGAATATGGACTCAGTCTATATTTAAAGAATACTCACTCACCTCAGTATTCTAACAGAACACTCACGTAGCCTGTGTTCTAACAGAACACTAACTCAGCCTGTTTTCTAACAGAATGTGGATTCAGATCAAAAATTACTAACGCAGTCTGTGTTCTAACAGAATATGGACTTATATTTTGTTCAAAAATTACTCAGTCTGTGTTCTAACAGAATATGGACTCAGTCTATGTTTAAAGAATACTCGCTCAGCCAATATTTTACCAGAGTATGGACTCAGCCTGTGTTCTAACAGAATACTCACACAGCCTGTGTTCTAACAGAATATGGACTCAGTCTATATTTAAAGAATACTCACTCACCTCAGTATTCCAACAGAACACTCACGTAGCCAGTGTTCTAACAGAATACTAACTCAGCCTGTGTTCTAACAGAATGTGGATTCAGATCAAAAATTACTAACTCAGTCTGTGTTCTAACAGAATGTGGACTCAGATTTTGTTCAAAACTTACTCAGTCTGTTTCTAACAGTATATGGACTCAGTCTATGTTTAAAGAATACTCACTCAGCCAGTATTTTACCAGAGCATGGACTCAGCCTGTGTTCTAACAGAATATGGACTCAGTCTATATTTAAAGAATACTGACTCACCTCAGTATTCCAACAGAACACTCACGTAGCCAGTGTTCTAACAGAATACTAACTCAGCCTGTGTTCTAACAGAATGTGCATTCAGATCAAATATTAATAACTCAGTCTGTGTTCTAACAGAATGTGGACTCAGATTTTGTTCAAAAATTATTCAGCCTGTGTTCCAACAGAATGTGGATTCAGATCAAAAATTACTAACTCAGTCTGTGTTCTAACAGAATGTGGGTTCAGATCAAAAATTACTAACTCAGTCTGTGTTCTAACAGAATATGAACTCAGATTTTGTTCAAAAATTACTCAGTCTGTGTTCTAACAGAATATGGACTCAGTCTATATTTAAGGAATACTCATTCACCTCAGTATTCTAACAGAACACTCACGTAGCCAGTGTTCTAACAGAATACTAACTCAGCCAGTGTTCTAACAGAATGTGGATTCAGATCAAAAATTACTAACTCAGTCTGTGTTCTAACAGAATGTGGACTCAGATTTTGTTCAAAACTTACTCAGTCTGTTTCTAACAGTATATGGACTCAGTCTATGTTTAAAGAATACTCACTCAGCCAGTATTTTACCAGAGTATGGACTCAGCCTGTGTTCTAACAGAATACTCACACAGCCTGTGTTCTAACAGAATATGGACTCAGTCTATATTTAAAGAATACTGACTCACCTCAGTATTCCAACAGAACACTCACGTAGCCAGTGTTCTAACAGAATACTAACTCAGCCTGTGTTCTAACAGAATGTGCATTCAGAACAAATATTAATAACTCAGTCTGTGTTCTAACAGAATGTGGACTCAGATTTTGTTCAAAAATTACTCAGTCTGTGTTCTAACAGAATATGGACTAAGTCTATGTTTAAAGAATACTCCCTCAGCTCAGTTTTCTAACATAACACTCACTTAGCCTGTGTTCTAACAGAATGTGGGTTCAGATCAAAAATTACTAACTCAGTCAGTGTTCTAACAGAATATGAACTCAGATTTTGTTCAAAAATTACTCAGTCTGTGTTCTAACAGAATATGGACTCAGTCTATGTTTAAAGAATACTCACTCAGCCAGTGTTCTACCAGAATATGGATTCAGACTATTTTCAAGAATACTCACTCAGCCTGTGTTCTAGCAGAACGCTCACTTAGCCTGTGTTCTAACAGAATGTGGACTCAGATATTGTTCAAAAATTACTAACTCAGTCTGTGTTCTAACAGAATTTGGACGCAGTCTATGTTTAAAAAATACTCACTCACCTCAGTGTTCTAACAGAACACTCACGTAGCCTCTGTTCTAACAGAACACTAACTCAGCCTGTTTTCTAACAAAATGTGGATTCAGATAAAAAATTACTAACGCAGTCTGTGTTCTAACAGAATATGGACTTAGATTTTGTTCAAAAATTACTCAGTCTGTGTTCTAACAGAATATGGACTCAGTCTATGTTTAAAGAATACTCACTCAGCCAGTATTTTACCAGAGTATGGACTCAGCCTGTGTTCTAAAAGAATACTCACACTGCCTGTGTTCTAACAGAATATGTACTCAGTCTATATTTAAAGAATACTCACTCACCTCAGTATTCTAACAGAACACTCACGTAGTCAGTGTTCTAACAGAATACTAACTCAGCCGGTGTTCTAACAGAATGTGGATTCAGATCAAAAATTACTAACTCAGTCTGTGTTCTAACAGAATGTGGACTCAGATTTTGTTCAAAAATTACTCAGTCTGTTTCTAACAGAATATGGACTCAGTCTATGTTTAAAGAATACTCACTCAGCCAGTGTTCTACCAGAATATGGATTCAGACTCTTTTCAAGAATACTCACTCAGCCTGTGTTCTAGCAGAACGCTCACTTAGCCTGTGTTCTAACAGAATGTGGACTCAGATATTGTTCAAAAATTACTAACTCAGTCTGTGTTCTAACAGAATTTGGACGCAGTCTATGTTTAAAAAATACTCACTCACCTCAGTGTTCTAACAGAACACTCACGTAGCCTGTGTTCTAACAGAATACTCACACAGCCTGTGTTCTAACAGAATATGGACTCAGTCTATATTTAAAGAATACTCACTCACCTCAGTATTCTAACAGAACACTAACGTAGCCAGTGTTCTAACAGAATACTAACTCAGCCTGTGTTCTAACAGAATGTGGATTCAGATCAAAAATTACTAACTCAGTCTGTGTTCTAACAAAATGTGGACTCAGATTTTGTTCAAAAATTACTCAGTCTGTTTCTAACAGAATATGGACTCAGTCTATGTTTAAAGAATACTCACTCAGCCAGTATTTTACCAGAGTATGGACTCAGCCTGTGTTCTAACAGAATACTCACACAGCCTGTGTTCTAACAGAATATGGACTCAGTCTATATTTAAAGAATACTCACTCACCTCAGTATTCTAACAGAACACTCACGTAGCCTGTGTTCTAACAGAACACTAACTCAGCCTGTTTTCTAACAGAATGTGGATTCAGATCAAAAATTACTAACGCAGTCTGTGTTCTAACAGAATGTGGACTCAGATTTTGTTCAAAAATTATTCAGCCTGTGTTCTAACAGAATGTGGATTCAGATCAAATATTACTAACTCAGTCTGTGTTCTAACAGAATGTGGACTCAGATTTTGTTCAAAAATTATTCAGCCTGTGTTCTAACAGAATGTGGATTCAGATCAAAAATTACTAACTCAATCTGTGTTCTAACAGAATGTGGACTCAGATTTTGTTCAAATATTACTCAGTCTATTTCTAACAGAATATGGTCTCAGTCTATGTTTAAAGAATACTCACTCAGCCAATATTTTACCAGAGTATGGACTCAGCCAGTGTTCTAACAGAATACTAACTCAGCCTGTGTTCTAACACAATGTGGATTCAGATCAAATATTACTAACTCAGTCTGTGTTCTAACAGAATGTGGACTCAGATTTTGTTCAAAAATTATTCAGCCTGTGTTCCAACAGAATGTGGATTCAGATCAAAAATTACTAACTCAGTCTGTGTTCTAACAGAATGTGGGTTCAGATCAAAAATTACTAACTCAGTCTGTGTTCTAACAGAATATGAACTCAGATTTTGTTCAAAAATTACTCAGTCTGTGTTCTAACAGAATATGGACTCAGTCTATATTTAAGGAATACTCATTCACCTCAGTATTCTAACAGAACACTCACGTAGCCAGTGTTCTAACAGAATACTAACTCAGCCAGTGTTCTAACAGAATGTGGATTCAGATCAAAAATTACTAACTCAGTCTGTGTTCTAACAGAATGTGGACTCAGATTTTGTTCAAAACTTACTCAGTCTGTTTCTAACAGTATATGGACTCAGTCTATGTTTAAAGAATACTCACTCAGCCAGTATTTTACCAGAGTATGGACTCAGCCTGTGTTCTAACAGAATACTCACACAGCCTGTGTTCTAACAGAATATGGACTCAGTCTATATTTAAAGAATACTGACTCACCTCAGTATTCCAACAGAACACTCACGTAGCCAGTGTTCTAACAGAATACTAACTCAGCCTGTGTTCTAACAGAATGTGCATTCAGATCAAATATTAATAACTCAGTCTGTGTTCTAACAGAATGTGGACTCAGATTTTGTTCAAAAATTACTCAGTCTGTGTTCTAACAGAATATGGACTAAGTCTATGTTTAAAGAATACTCCCTCAGCTCAGTTTTCTAACATAACACTCACTTAGCCTGTGTTCTAACAGAATGTGGGTTCAGATCAAAAATTACTAACTCAGTCAGTGTTCTAACAGAATATGAACTCAGATTTTGTTCAAAAATTACTCAGTCTGTGTTCTAACAGAATATGGACTCAGTCTATATTTAAAGAATACTCACTCAGCCAGTGTTCTACCAGAATATGGATTCAGACTATTTTCAAGAATACTCACTCAGCCTGTGTTCTAGCAGAACGCTCACTTAGCCTGTGTTCTAACAGAATGTGGACTCAGATATTGTTCAAAAATTACTAACTCAGTCTGTGTTCTAACAGAATTTGGACGCAGTCTATGTTTAAAAAATACTCACTCACCTCAGTGTTCTAACAGAACACTCACGTAGCCTCTGTTCTAACAGAACACTAACTCAGCCTGCTTTCTAACAAAATGTGGATTCAGATAAAAAATTACTAACGCAGTCTGTGTTCTAACAGAATATGGACTTAGATTTTGTTCAAAAATTACTCAGTCTGTGTTCTAACAGAATATGGACTCAGTCTATGTTTAAAGAATACTCACTCAGCCAGTATTTTACCAGAGTATGGACTCAGCCTGTGTTCTAACAGAATACTCACACGGCCTGTGTTCTAACAGAATATGTACTCAGTCTATATTTAAAGAATACTCACTCACCTCAGTATTCTAACAGAACACTCACGTAGCCAGTGTTCTAACAGAATACTAACTCAGCCTGTGTTCTAACAGAATGTGGATTCAGATCAAAAATTACTAACTCAGTCTGTGTTCTAACAGAATGTGGACTCAGATTTTGTTCAAAAATTACTCAGTCTGTTTCTAACAGAATATGGACTCAGTCTATGTTTAAAGAATACTCACTCAGCCAGTGTTCTACCAGAATATGGATTCAGACTATTTTCAAGAATACTCACTCAGCCTGTGTTCTAGCAGAATGCTCACTTAGCCTGTGTTCTAACAGAATGTGGACTCAGATATTGTTCAAAAATTACTAACTCAGTCTGTGTTCTAACAGAATTTGGACGCAGTCTATGTTTAAAAAATACTCACTCACCTCAGTGTTCTAACAGAACACTCACGTAGCCTGTGTTCTAACAGAATACTCACACAGCCTGTGTTCTAACAGAATATGGACTCAGTCTATATTTAAAGAATACTCACTCACCTCAGTATTCTAACAGAACACTCACGTAGCCTGTGTTCTAACAGAACACTAACTCAGCCTGTTTTCTAACAGAATGTGGATTCAGATCAAAAATTACTAACGCAGTCTGTGTTCTAACAGAATGTGGACTCAGATTTTGTTCAAAAATTATTCAGCCTGTGTTCTAACAGAATGTGGATTCAGATCAAATATTACTAACTCAGTCTGTGTTCTAACAGAATGTGGACTCAGATTTTGTTCAAAAATTATTCAGCCTGTGTTCTAACAGAATGTGGATTCAGATCAAAAATTACTAACTCAATCTGTGTTCTAACAGAATGTGGACTCAGATTTTGTTCAAATATTACTCAGTCTATTTCTAACAGAATACGGTCTCAGTCTATGTTTAAAGAATACTCACTCAGCCAATATTTTACCAGAGTATGGACTCAGCCAGTGTTCTAACAGAATACTAACTCAGCCTGTGTTCTAACAGAATGTGGATCCAGATCAAATATTACTAACTCAGTCTGTGTTCTAACAGAATGTGGACTCAGATTTTGTTCAAAAATTACTCAGTCTGTGTTCTAACAGAATATGGACTAAGTCTATGTTTAAAGAATACTCACTCAGCTCAGTGTTCTAACATAACACTCACTTAGCCTGTGTTCTAACAGAATGTGGTTTCAGATCAAAAATTTCTAACTCAGTCTGTGTTCTAACAGAATATGAACTCAGATTTTGTTCAAAAATTACTCAGTCTGTGTTCTAACAGAATATGGACTCAGTCTATGTTTAAAGAATACTCACTCAGCCAGTGTTCTACCAGAATATGGATTCAGACTATTTTCAAGAATACTCACTCAGCCTGTGTTCTAGCAGAACGCTCACTTAGCCTGTGTTCTAACAGAATGTGGACTCAGATATTGTTCAAAAATTACTAACTCAGTCTGTGTTCTAACAGAATTTGGACGCCGTCTATGTTTAAAAAATACTCACTCACCTCAGTGTTCTAACAGAACACTCACGTAGCCTGTGTTCTAACAGAACACTAACTCAGCCTGTTTTCTAACAAAATGTGGATTCAGATCAAAAATTACTAACGCAGTCTGTGTTCTAACAGAATATGGACTTAGATTTTGTTCAAAAATTACTCAGTCTGTGTTCTAACAGAATATGGACTCAGTCTATGTTTAAAGAATACTCACTCAGTCAGTATTTTACCAGAGTATGTACTCAGCCTGTGTTCTAACAGAATACTCACACAGCCTGTGTTCTAACAGAATATGTACTCAGTCTATATTTAAAGAATACTCACTCACCTCAGTATTCTAACAGAACACTCACGTAGCCAGTGTTCTAACAGAATATTAACTCAGCCTGTGTTCTAACAGAATGTGGACTCAGATTTTGTTCAAAAATTACTCAGTCTGTTTCTAACAGAATATGGACTCAGTCTATGTTTAAAGAATACTCACTCATCCAGTATTTTACCAGAGTATGGACTCAGCCTGTGTTCTAACAGAATACTCACACAGCCTGTGTTCTAACAGAATATGGACTCAGTCTATATTTAAAGAATACTCACTCACCTCAGTATTCTAACAGAACACTCACGTAGCCTGTGTTCTAACAGAACACTAACTCAGCCTGTTTTCTAACAGAATGTGGATTCAGATCAAAAATTACTAACGCAGTCTGTGTTCTAACAGAATATGGACTTAGATTTTGTTCAAAAATTACTCAGTCTGTGTTCTAACAGAATATGGACTCAGTCTATGTTTAAAGAATACTCACTCAGCCAATATTTTACCAGAGTATGGACTCAGCCTGTGTTCTAACAGAATACTCACACAGCCTGTGTTCTAACAGAATATGGACTCAGTCTATATTTAAAGAATACTCACTCACCTCAGTATTCTAACAGAACACTCACGTAGCCAGTGTTCTAACAGAATACTAACTCAGCCTGTGTTCTAACAGAATGTGCATTCAGATCAAATATTAATAACTCAGTCTGTGTTCTAACAGAATGTGGACTCAGATTTTGTTCAAAAATTACTCAGTCTGTGTTCTAACAGAATATGAACTAAGTCTATGTTTAAAGAATACTCCCTCAGCTCAGTTTTCTAACATAACACTCACTTAGCCTGTGTTCTAACAGAATGTGGGTTCAGATCAAAAATTACTAACTCAGTCAGTGTTCTAACAGAATATGAACTCAGATTTTGTTCAAAAATTACTCAGTCTGTGTTCTAACAGAATATGGACTCAGTCTATGTTTAAAGAATACTCACTCAGCCAGTGTTCTACCAGAATATGGATTCAGACTATTTTCAAGAATACTCACTCAGCCTGTGTTCTAGCAGAACGCTCACTTAGCCTGTGTTCTAACAGAATGTGGACTCAGATATTGTTCAAAAATTACTAACTCAGTCTGTGTTCTAACAGAATTTGGACGCAGTCTATGTTTAAAAAATACTCACTCACCTCAGTGTTCTAACAGAACACTCACGTAGCCTCTGTTCTAACAGAACACTAACTCAGCCTGTTTTCTAACAAAATGTGGATTCAGATAAAAAATTACTAACGCAGTCTGTGTTCTAACAGAATATGGACTTAGATTTTGTTCAAAAATTACTCAGTCTGTGTTCTAACAGAATATGGACTCAGTCTATGTTTAAAGAATACTCACTCAGCCAGTATTTTACCAGAGTATGGACTCAGCCTGTGTTCTAACAGAATACTCACACGGCCTGTGTTCTAACAGAATATGTACTCAGTCTATATTTAAAGAATACTCACTCACCTCAGTATTCTAACAGAACACTCACGTAGCCAGTGTTCTAACAGAATACTAACTCAGCCTGTGTTCTAACAGAATGTGGATTCAGATCAAAAATTACTAACTCAGTCTGTGTTCTAACAGAATGTGGACTCAGATTTTGTTCAAAAATTACTCAGTCTGTTTCTAACAGAATATGGACTCAGTCTATGTTTAAAGAATACTCACTCAGCCAGTGTTCTACCAGAATATGGATTCAGACTATTTTCAAGAATACTCACTCAGCCTGTGTTCTAGCAGAACGCTCACTTAGCCTGTGTTCTAACAGAATGTGGACTCAGATATTGTTCAAAAATTACTAACTCAGTCTGTGTTCTAACAGAATTTGGACGCAGTCTATGTTTAAAAAATACTCACTCACCTCAGTGTTCTAACAGAACACTCACGTAGCCTGTGTTCTAACAGAACACTAACTCAGCCTGTTTTCTAACAAAATGTGGATTCAGATCAAAAATTACTAACGCAGTCTGTGTTCTAACAGAATATGGACTTAGATTTTGTTCAAAAATTACTCAGTCTGTGTTCTAACAGAATATGGACTCAGTCTATGTTTAAAGAATACTCACTCAGTCAGTATTTTACCAGAGTATGTACTCAGCCTGTGTTCTAACAGAATACTCACACAGCCTGTGTTCTAACAGAATATGTACTCAGTCTATATTTAAAGAATACTCACTCACCTCAGTATTCTAACAGAACACTCACGTAGCCAGTGTTCTAACAGAATATTAACTCAGCCTGTGTTCTAACAGAATGTGGACTCAGATTTTTTTCAAAAATTACTCAGTCTGTTTCTAACAGAATATGGACTCAGTCTATGTTTAAAGAATACTCACTCAGCCAGTATTTTACCAGAGTATGGACTCAGCCTGTGTTCTAACAGAATACTCACACAGCCTGTGTTCTAACAGAATATGGACTCAGTCTATATTTAAAGAATACTCACTCACCTCAGTATTCTAACAGAACACTCACGTAGCCTGTGTTCTAACAGAACACTAACTCAGCCTGTTTTCTAACAGAATGTGGATTCAGATCAAAAATTACTAACGCAGTCTGTGTTCTAACAAAATGTGGACTCAGATTTTGTTCAAAAATTACTCAGTCTGTTTCTAACAGAATATGGACTCAGTCTATGTTTAAAGAATACTCACTCAGCCAGTATTTTACCAGAGTATGGACTCAGCCTGTGTTCTAACAGAATACTCACACAGCCTGTGTTCTAACAGAATATGGACTCAGTCTATATTTAAAGAATACTCACTCACCTCAGTATTCTAACAGAACACTCACGTAGCCTGTGTTCTAACAGAACACTAACTCAGCCTGTTTTCTAACAGAATGTGGATTCAGATCAAAAATTACTAACGCAGTCTGTGTTCTAACAGAATGTGGACTCAGATTTTGTTCAAAAATTATTCAGCCTGTGTTCTAACAGAATGTGGATTCAGATCAAATATTACTAACTCAGTCTGTGTTCTAACAGAATGTGGACTCAGATTTTGTTCAAAAATTATTCAGCCTTTGTTCTAACAGAATGTGGATTCAGATCAAAAATTACTAACTCAGTCTGTGTTCTAACAGAATGTGGACTCAAATTTTGTTCAAATATTACTCAGTCTATTTCTAACAGAATATGGTCTCAGTCTATGTTTAAAGAATACTCACTCAGCCAATATTTTACCAGAGTATGGACTCAGCCTGTGTTCTAACAGAATACTCACACAGCCTGTGTTCTAACAGAATATGGACTCAGTCTATATTTAAAGAATACTCACTCACCTCAGTATTCCTACAGAACACTCACGTAGCCAGTGTTCTAACAGAATACTAACTCAGCCTGTGTTCTAACAGAATGTGGATTCAGATCAAATATTACTAACTCAGTCTGTGTTCTAACAGAATGTGGACTCAGATTTTGTTCAAACATTACTCAGTCTGTGTTCTAACAGAATATGGACTAAGTCTATGTTTAAAGAATACTCACTCAGCTCAGTGTTCTAACATAACACTCACTTAGCCTGTGTTCTAACAGAATGTGGTTTCAGATCAAAAATTTCTAACTCAGTCTGTGTTCTAACAGAATATGAACTCAGATTTTGTTCAAAAATTACTCAGTCTGTGTTCTAACAGAATATGGACTCAGTCTATGTTTAAAGAATACTCACTCAGCCAGTGTTCTACCAGAATATGGATTCAGACTATTTTCAAGAATACTCACTCAGCCTGTGTTCTAGCAGAACGCTCACTTAGCCTGTGTTCTAACAGAATGTGGACTCAGATATTGTTCAAAAATTACTAACTCACTCTGTGTTCTAACAGAATTTAGACGCCGTCTATGTTTAAAAAATACTCACTCACCTCAGTGTTCTAACAGAACACTCACGTAGCCTGTGTTCTAACAGAACACTAACTCAGCCTGTTTTCTAACAAAATGTGGATTCAGATCAAAAATTACTAACGCAGTCTGTGTTCTAACAGAATATGGACTTAGATTTTGTTCAAAAATTACTCAGTCTGTGTTCTAACAGAATATGGACTCAGTCTATGTTTAAAGAATACTCACTCAGTCAGTATTTTACCAGAGTATGTACTCAGCCTGTGTTCTAACAGAATACTCACACAGCCTGTGTTCTAACAGAATATGTACTCAGTCTATATTTAAAGAATACTCACTCACCTCAGTATTCTAACAGAACACTCACGTAGCCAGTGTTCTAACAGAATATTAACTCAGCCTGTGTTCTAACAGAATGTGGACTCAGATTTTGTTCAAAAATTATTCAGCCTGTGTTCTAACAGAATGTGGATTCAGATCAAAAATTACTAACTCAATCTGTGTTCTAACAGAATGTGGACTCAGATTTTGTTCAAATATTACTCAGTCTATTTCTAACAGAATATGGTCTCAGTCTATGTTTAAAGAATACTCACTCAGCCAATATTTTACCAGAGTATGGACTCAGCCTGTGTTCTAACAGAATACTCACACAGCCTGTGTTCTAACACAATATGGACTCAGTCTATATTTAAAGAATACTCACTCACCTCAGTATTCCTACAGAACACTCACGTAGCCAGTGTTCTAACAGAATACTAACTCAGCCTGTGTTCTAACAGAATGTGGATCCAGATCAAATATTACTAACTCAGTCTGTGTTCTAACAGAATGTGGACTCAGATTTTGTTCAAAAATTATTCAGCCTGTGTTCTAACAGAATGTGGATTCAGATCAAAAATTACTAACTCAGTCTGTGTTCTAACAGAATGTGGGTTCAGATCAAAATACTAACTCAGTCTGTGTTCTAACAGAATATGAACTCAGATTTTGTTCAAAAATTACTCAGTCTGTGTTCTAACAGAATATGGACTCAGTCTATATTTAAAGAATACTCACTCACCTCAGTATTCTAACAGAACACTCACGTAGCCTGTGTTCTAACAGAACACTAACTCAGCCTGTTTTCTAACAAAATGTGGATTCAGATAAAAAATTACTAACGCAGTCTGTGTTCTAACAGAATATGGACTTAGATTTTGTTCAAAAATTACTCAGTCTCTGTTCTAACAGAATATGGACTCAGTCTATGTTTAAAGAATACTCACTCAGCCAGTATTTTACCAGAGTATGGACTCAGCCTGTGTTCTAACAGAATACTCACACAGCCTGTGTTCTAACAGAATATGTACTCAGTCTATATTTAAAGAATACTAACTCACCTCAGTATTCCAACAGAACACTCACGTAGCCAGTGTTCTAACAGAATACTAACTCAGCCTGTGTTCTAACAGAATGTGCATTCAGATCAAATATTAATAACTCAGTCTGAGTTCTAACAGAATGTGGACTCAGATTTTGTTCAAAAATTACTCAGTCTGTGTTCTAACAGAATATGGACTAAGTCTATGTTTAAAGAATACTCACTCAGCTCAGTGTTCTAACATAACACTCACTTAGCCTGTGTTCTAACAGAATGTGGGTTCAGATCAAAAATTGCTAACTCAGTCTGTGTTCTAACAGAATATGAACTCAGATTTTGTTCAAAAATTACTCAGTCTGTGTTCTAACAGAATATGGACTCAGTCTATGTTTAAAGAATACTCACTCAGCCAGTGTTCTACCAGAATATGGATTCAGACTATTTTCAAGAATACTCACTCAGCCTATGTTCTAGCAGAACGCTCACTTAGCCTGTGTTCTAACAGAATGTGGACTCAGATATTGTTCAAAAATTACTAACTCAGTCTGTGTTCTAACAGAATTTGGACGCAGTCTATATATAAAAAATACTCACTCACCTCAGTGTTCTAACAGAACACTCACGTAGCCTGTGTTCTAACAGAACACTAACTCAGCCTGTTTTCTAACAAAATGTGGATTCAGATCAAAAATTACTAACGCAGTCTGTGTTCTAACAGAATATGGACTTAGATTTTGTTCAAAAATTACTCAGCCTGTGTTCTAACAGAATGTGGATTCAGATCAAAAATTACTAACTCAGTCTGTGTTCTAACAGAATGTGGACTCAGATTTTGTTCAAAACTTACTCAGTCTGTTTCTAACAGTATATGGACTCAGTCTATGTTTAAAGAATACTCACTCAGCCAGTATTTTACCAGAGTATGGACTCAGCCTGTGTTCTAACAGAATACTCACACAGCCTGTGTTCTAACAGAATATGGACTCAGTCTATATTTAAAGAATACTCACTCACCTCAGTATTCCAACAGAACACTCACGTAGCCAGTGTTCTAACAGAATACTAACTCAGCCTGTGTTCTAACAGAATGTGCATTCAGATCAAATTTTAATAACTCAGTCTTTGTTCAAACAGAATGTGGACTCAGATTTTGTTCAAAAATTACTCAGTCTGTGTTCTAACAGAATATGGACTAAGTCTATGTTTAAAGAATACTCCCTCAGCTCAGTTTTCTAACATAACACTCACTTAGCCTGTGTTCTAACAGAATGTGGGTTCAGATCAAAAATTACTAACTCAGTCTGTGTTCTAACAGAATATGAACTCAGATTTTGTTCAAAAATTACTCAGTCTGTGTTCTAACAGAATATGGACTCAGTCTATGTTTAAAGAATACTCACTCAGCCAGTGTTCTACCAGAATATGGATTCAGACTATTTTCAAGAATACTCACTCAGCCTGTGTTCTAGCAGAACGCTCACTTAGCCTGTGTTCTAACAGAATGTGGACTCAGATATTGTTCAAAAATTACTAACTCAGTCTGTGTTCTAACAGAATTTGGACGCAGTCTATGTTTAAAAAATACTCACTCACCTCAGTGTTCTAACAGAACACTCACGTAGCCTGTGTTCTAACAGAACACTAACTCAGCCTGTTTTCTAACAAAATGTGGATTCAGATAAAAAATTACTAACGCAGTCTGTGTTCTAACAGAATATGGACTTAGATTTTGTTCAAAAATTACTCAGTCTGTGTTCTAACAGAATATGGACTCAGTCTATGTTTAAAGAATACTCACTCAGCCAGTATTTTACCAGAGTATGGACTCAGCCTGTGTTCTAACAGAATACTCACACGGCCTGTGTTCTAACAGAATATGTACTCAGTCTATATTTAAAGAATACTCACTCACCTCAGTATTCTAACAGAACACTCACGTAGCCAGTGTTCTAACAGAATACTAACTCAGCCTGTGTTCTAACAGAATGTGGATTCAGATCAAAAATTACTAACTCAGTCTGTGTTCTAACAGAATGTGGACTCAGATTTTGTTCAAAAATTACTCAGTCTGTTTCTAACAGAATATGGACTCAGTCTATGTTTAAAGAATACTCACTCAGCCAGTGTTCTACCAGAATATGGATTCAGACTATTTTCAAGAATACTCACTCAGCCTGTGTTCTAGCAGAACGCTCACTTAGCCTGTGTTCTAACAGAATGTGGACTCAGATATTGTTCAAAAATTACTAACTCAGTCTGTGTTCTAACAGAATTTGGACGCAGTCTATGTTTAAAAAATACTCACTCACCTCAGTGTTCTAACAGAACACTCACGTAGCCTGTGTTCTAACAGAATACTCACACAGCCTGTGTTCTAACAGAATATGGACTCAGTCTCTATTTAAAGAATACTCACTCACCTCAGTATTCTAACAGAACACTAACGTAGCCAGTGTTCTAACAGAATACTAACTCAGCCTGTGTTCTAACAGAATGTGGATTCAGATCAAAAATTACTAACTCAGTCTGTGTTCTAACAAAATGTGGACTCAGATTTTGTTCAAAAATTACTCAGTCTGTTTCTAACAGAATATGGACTCAGTCTATGTTTAAAGAATACTAACTCAGCCAGTATTTTACCAGAGTATGGACTCAGCCTGTGTTCTAACAGAATACTCACACAGCCTGTGTTCTAACAGAATATGGACTCAGTCTATATTTAAAGAATACTCACTCACCTCAGTATTCTAACAGAACACTCACGTAGCCTGTGTTCTAACAGAACACTAACTCAGCCTGTTTTCTAACAGAATGTGGATTCAGATCAAAAATTACTAACGCAGTCTGTGTTCTAACAGAATGTGGACTCAGATTTTGTTCAAAAATTATTCGGCCTGTGTTCTAACAGAATGTGGATTCAGATCAAATATTACTAACTCAGTCTGTGTTCTAACAGAATGTGGACTCAGATTTTGTTCAAAAATTATTCAGCCTGTGTTCTAACAGAATGTGGATTCAGATCAAAATTTACTAACTCAATCTGTGTTCTAACAGAATGTGGACTCAGATTTTGTTCAAATATTACTCAGTCTATTTCTAACAGAATATGGTCTCAGTCTATGTTTAAAGAATACTCACTCAGCCAATATTTTACCAGAGTATGGACTCAGCCTGTGTTCTAACAGAATACTCACACAGCCTGTGTTCTAACAGAATATGGACTCAGTCTATATTTAAAGAATACTCACTCACCTCAGTATTCCTACAGAACACTCACGTAGCCAGTGTTCTAACAGAATACTAACTCAGCCTGTGTTCTAACAGAATGTGGATCCAGATCAAATATTACTAACTCAGTCTGTGTTCTAACAGAATGTGGACTCAGATTTTGTTCAAAAATTACTCAGTCTGTGTTCTAACAGAATATGGACTCAGTCTATGTTTAAAGAATACTCACTCAGCTCAGTGTTCTAACATAACACTCACTTAGCCTGTGTTCTAACAGAATGTGGACTCAGATTTTGTTCAAAAATTACTCAGTCTGTTTCTAACAGAATATGGACTCAGTCTATGTTTAAAGAATACTCACTCAGCCAGTATTTTACCAGAGTATGGACTCAGCCTGTGTTCTAACAGAATACTCACACAGCCTGTGTTCTAACAGAATATGGACTCAGTCTATATTTAAAGAATACTCACTCACCTCAGTATTCTAACAGAACACTCACGTAGCCTGTGTTCTAACAGAACACTAACTCAGCCTGTTTTCTAACAGAATGTGGATTCAGATCAAAAATTACTAACGCAGTCTGTGTTCTAACAGAATATGGACTTAGATTTTGTTCAAAAATTACTCAGTCTGTGTTCTAACAGAATATGGACTCAGTCTATGTTTAAAGAATACTCACTCAGCCAATATTTTACCAGAGTATGGACTCAGCCTGTGTTCTAACAGAATACTCACACAGCCTGTGTTCTAACAGAATATGGACTCAGTCTATATTTAAAGAATACTCACTCACCTCAGTATTCCAACAGAACACTCATGTAGCCAGTGTTCTAACAGAATACTAACTCAGCCTGTGTTCTAACAGAATGTGGATTCAGATCAAAAATTACTAACTCAGTCTGTGTTCTAACAGAATGTGGACTCAGATTTTGTTCAAAAATTAGTCAGTCTGTTTCTAACAGAATATGGACTCAGTCTATGTTTAAAGAATACTCACTCAGCCAGTGTTCTACCAGAATATGGATTCAGACTATTTTCAAGAATACTCACTCAGCCTGTGTTCTAGCAGAACGCTCACTTAGCCTGTGTTCTAACAGAATGTGGACTCAGATATTGTTCAAAAATTACTAACTCAGTCTGTGTTCTAACCGAATTTGGACGCAGTCTATGTTTAAAAAATACTCACTCACCTCAGTGTTCTAACAGAACACTCACGTAGCCTGTGTTCTAACAGAATACTCACACAGCCTGTGTTCTAACAGAATATGGACTCAGTCTATATTTAAAGAATACTCACTCACCTCAGTATTCTAACAGAACACTCACGTAGCCAGTGTTCTAACAGAATACTAACTCAGCCTGTGTTCTAACAGAATGTGGATTCAGATCAAAAATTACTAACTCAGTCTGTGTTCTAACAAAATGTGGACTCAGATTTTGTTCAAAAATTACTCAGTCTGTTTCTAACAGAATATGGACTCAGTCTATGTTTAAAGAATACTCACTCAGCCAGTATTTTACCAGAGTATGGACTCAGCCTGTGTTATAACAGAATACTCACACAGCCTGTGTTCTAACAGAATATGGACTCAGTCTATATTTAAAGAATACTCACTCACCTCAGTATTCTAACAGAACACTCACGTAGCCTGTGTTCTAACAGAACACTAACTCAGCCTGTTTTCTAACAGAATGTGGATTCAGATCAAATATTACTAACTCAGTCTGTGTTCTAACAGAATGTGGACTCAGATTTTGTTCAAAAATTATTCAGCCTGTGTTCTAACAGAATGTGGATTCAGATCAAAAATTACTAACTCAGTCTGTGTTCTAACAGAATGTGGACTCAGATTTTGTTCAAAAATTATTCAGCCTGTGTTCTAACAGAATGTGGATTCAGATCAAAAATTACTAACTCAGTCTGTGTTCTAACAGAATGTGGACTCAGATTTTGTTCAAATATTACTCAGTCTATTTCTAACAGAATATGGTCTCAGTCTATGTTTAAAGAATACTCACTCAGCCAATATTTTACCAGAGTATGGACTCAGCCTGTGTTCTAACAGAATACTCACACAGCCTGTGTTCTAACAGAATATGGACTCAGTCTATATTTAAAGAATACTCACTCACCTCAGTATTTCTACAGAACACTCACGTAGCCAGTGTTCTAACAGAATACTAACTCAGCCTGTGTTCTAACAGAATGTGGATTCAGATCAAATATTACTAACTCAGTCTGTGTTCTAACAGAATGTGGACTCAGATTTTGTTCAAAAATTACTCAGTCTGTGTTCTAACAGAATATGTACTAAGTCTATGTTTAAAGAATACTCACTCAGCTCAGTGTACTAACATAACACTCACTTAGCCTGTGTTCTAACAGAATGTGGTTTCAGATCAAAAATTTCTAACTCAGTCTGTGTTCTAACAGAATATGAACTCAGATTTTGTTCAAAAATTACTCAGTCTGTGTTCTAACAGAATATGGACTCAGTCTATGTTTAAAGAATACTCACTCAGCCAGTGTTCTACCAGAATATGGATTCAGACTATTTTCAAGAATACTCACTCAGCCTGTGTTCTAGCAGAACGCTCACTTAGCCTGTGTTCTAACAGAATGTGGACTCAGATATTGTTCAAAAATTACTAACTCACTCTGTGTTCTAACAGAATTTAGACGCCGTCTATGTTTAAAAAATACTCACTCACCTCAGTGTTCTAACAGAACGCTCACGTAGCCTGTGTTCTAACAGAACACTAACTCAGCCTGTTTTCTAACAAAATGTGGATTCAGATCAAAAATTACTAACGCAGTCTGTGTTCTAACAGAATATGGACTTAGATTTTGTTCAAAAATTACTCAGTCTGTGTTCTAACAGAATATGGACTTAGATTTTGTTCAAAAATTACTCAGTCTGTGTTCTAACAGAATATGGACTCAGTCTATGTTTAAAGAATACTCACTCAGTCAGTATTTTACCAGAGTATGTACTCAGCCTGTGTTCTAACAGAATACTCACACAGCCTGTGTTCTAACAGAATATGTACTCAGTCTATATTTAAAGAATACTCACTCACCTCAGTATTCTAACAGAACACTCACGTAGCCAGTGTTCTAACAGAATATTAACTCAGCCTGTGTTCTAACAGAATGTGGACTCAGATTTTGTTCAAAAATTACTCAGTCTGTTTCTAACAGAATATGGACTCAGTCTATGTTTAAAGAATACTCACTCAGCCAGTATATTACCAGAGTATGGACTCAGCCTGTGTTCTAACAGAATACTCACACAGCCTGTGTTCTAACAGAATATGGACTCAGTCTATATTTAAAGAATACTCACTCACCTCAGTATTCTAACAGAACACTCACGTAGCCTGTGTTCTAACAGAACACTAACTCAGCCTGTTTTCTAACAGAATGTGGATTCAGATCAAAAATTACTAACGCAGTCTGTGTTCTAACAGAATATGGACTTAGATTTTGTTCAAAAATTACTCAGTCTGTGTTCTAACAGAATATGGACTCAGTCTATGTTTAAAGAATACTCACTCAGCCAATATTTTACCAGAGTATGGACTCAGCCTGTGTTCTAACAGAATACTCACACAGCCTGTGTTCTAACAGAATATGGACTCAGTCTATATTTAAAGAATACTCACTCACCTCCAGTATTCCAACAGAACACTCATGTAGCCAGTGTTCTAACAGAATACTAACTCAGCCTGTGTTCTAAGAGAATGTGGATTCAGATCAAATATTACTAACTCAGTCTGTGTTCTAACAGAATGTGGACTCAGATTTTGTTCAAAAATTATTCAGCCTGTGTTCTAACAGAATGTGGGTTCAGATCAAAAATTACTAACTCAGTCTGTGTTCTAACAGAATGTGGGTTCAGATCAAAAATTACTAACTCAGTCTGTGTTCTAACAGAATATGAACTGAGATTTTGTTCAAAAATTACTCAGTCTGTGTTCTAACAGAATATGGACTCAGTCTATATTTAAGGAATACTCACTCACCTCAGTATTCTAACAGAACACTCACGTAGCCAGTGTTCTAACAGAATACTAACTCAGCCAGTGTTCTAACAGAATGTGGATTCAGATCAAAAATTACTAACTCAGTCTGTGTTCTAACAGAATGTGGACTCAGATTTTGTTCAAAACTTACTCAGTCTGTTTCTAACAGTATATGGACTCAGTCTATGTTTAAAGAATACTCACTCAGCCAGTATTTTACCAGAGTATGGACTCAGCCTGTGTTCTAACAGAATACTCACACAGCCTGTGTTCTAACAGAATATGGACTCAGTCTATATTTAAAGAATACTCACTCACCTCAGTATTCTAACAGAACACTCACGTAGCCAGTGTTCTAACAGAATACTAACTCAGCCTGTGTTCTAACAGAATGTGGATTCAGATCAAATATTACTAACTCAGTCTGTGTTCTAACAGAATGTGGACTCAGATTTTGTTCATAAATTATTCAGCCTGTGTTCTAACAGAATGCGGATTCAGATCAAAAATTACTAACTCAGTCTGTGTTCTAACAGAATGTGGGTTCAGATCAAAAATTACTAACTCAGTCTGTGTTCTAACAGAATATGAACTCAGATTTTGTTCAAAAATTACTCAGTCTGTGTTCTAACAGAATATGGACTCAGTCTATGTTTAAAGAATACTCACTCAGCCAGTGTTCTACCCGAATATGGATTCAGACTATTTTCAAGAATACTCACTCAGCCTGTGTTCTAGCAGAACGCTCACTTAGCCTGTGTTCTAACAGAATGTGGACTCAGATATTGTTCAAAAATTACTAACTCAGTCTGTGTTCTAACAGAATTTGGACGCAGTCTATGTTTAAAAAATATTCACTGAGCTCAGTGTTCTAACAGAACACTCACGTAGCCTGTGTTCTAACAGAACACTAACTCAGCCTGTTTTCTAACAAAATGTGGATTCAGATAAAAAATTACTAACGCAGTCTGTGTTCTAACAGAATATAGACTTAGATTTTGTTCAAAAATTACTCAGTCTGTGTTCTAACAGAATATGGACTCAGTCTATGTTTAAAGAATACTCACTCAGCCAGTATTTTACCAGAGTATGGACTCAGCCTGTGTTCTAACAGAATACTCACACAGCCTGTGTTCTAACAGAATATGTACTCAGTCTATATTTAAAGAGTACTCACTCACCTCAGTATTCTAACAGAACACTCACGTAGCCAGTGTTCTAACAGAATACTAACTCAGCCTGTGTTCTAACAGAATGTGGATTCAGATCAAAAATTACTAACTCAGTCTCTGTTCTAACAGAATGTGGACTCAGATTTTGTTCAAAAATTATTCAGCCTGTGTTCTAACAGAATGTGGATTCAGATCAAAAATTACTAACTCAGTCTGTGTTCTAACAGAATGTGGGTTCAGATCAAAATACTAACTCAGTCTGTGTTCTAACAGAATATGAACTCAGATTTTGTTCAAAAATTACTCAGTCTGTGTTCTAACAGAATATGGACTCAGTCTATATTTAAAGAATACTCACTCACCTCAGTATTCTAACAGAACACTCACGTAGCCTGTGTTCTAACAGAACACTAACTCAGCCTGTTTTCTAACAAAATGTGGATTCAGATAAAAAATTAATAACGCAGTCTGTGTTCTAACAGAATATGGACTTAGATTTTGTTCAAAAATTACTCAGTCTCTGTTCTAACAGAATATGGACTCAGTCTATGTTTAAAGAATACTCACTCAGCCAGTATTTTACCAGAGTATGGACTCAGCCTGTGTTCTAACAGAATACTCACACAGCCTGTGTTCTAACAGAATATGGACTCAGTCTATATTTAAAGAATACTAACTCACCTCAGTATTCCAACAGAACACTCACGTAGCCAGTGTTCTAACAGAATACTAACTCAGCCTGTGTTCTAACAGAATGTGCATTCAGATCAAATATTAATAACTCAGTCTGAGTTCTAACAGAATGTGGACTCAGATTTTGTTCAAAAATTACTCAGTCTGTGTTCTAACAGAATATGGACTAAGTCTATGTTTAAAGAATACTCACTCAGCTCAGTGTTCTAACATAACACTCACTTAGCCTGTGTTCTAACAGAATGTGGGTTCAGATCAAAAATTGCTAACTCAGTCTGTGTTCTAACAGAATATGAACTCAGATTTTGTTCAAAAATTACTCAGTCTGTGTTCTAACAGAATATGGACTCAGTCTATGTTTAAAGAATACTCACTCAGCCAGTGTTCTACCAGAATATGGATTCAGACTATTTTCAAGAATACTCACTCAGCCTATGTTCTAGCAGAACGCTCACTTAGCCTGTGTTCTAACAGAATGTGGACTCAGATATTGTTCAAAAATTACTAACTCAGTCTGTGTTCTAACAGAATTTGGACGCAGTCTATATTTAAAAAATACTCACTCACCTCAGTGTTCTAACAGAACACTCACGTAGCCTGTGTTCTAACAGAACACTAACTCAGCCTGTTTTCTAACAAAATGTGGATTCAGATCAAAAATTACTAACGCAGTCTGTGTTCTAACAGAATATGGACTTAGATTTTGTTCAAAAATTACTCAGCCTGTGTTCTAACAGAATGTGGATTCAGATCAAAAATTACTAACTCAGTCTGTGTTCTAACAGAATGTGGACTCAGATTTTGTTCAAAACTTACTCAGTCTGTTTCTAACAGTATATGGACTCAGTCTATGTTTAAAGAATACTCACTCAGCCAGTATTTTACCAGAGTATGGACTCAGCCTGTGTTCTAACAGAATACTCACACAGCCTGTGTTCTAACAGAATATGGACTCAGTTTATATTTAAAGAATACTCACTCACCTCAGTATTCCAACAGAACACTCACGTAGCCAGTGTTCTAACAGAATACTAACTCAGCCTGTGTTCTAACAGAATGTGCATTCAGATCAAATATTAATAACTCAGTCTGTGTTCAAACAGAATGTGGACTCAGATTTTGTTCAAAAATTACTCAGTCTGTGTTCTAACAGAATATGGACTAAGTCTATGTTTAAAGAATACTCCCTCAGCTCAGTTTTCTAACATAACACTCACTTAGCCTGTGTTCTAACAGAATGTGGGTTCAGATCAAAAATTACTAACTCAGTCTGTGTTCTAACAGAATATGAACTCAGATTTTGTTCAAAAATTACTCAGTCTGTGTTCTAACAGAATATGGACTCAGTCTATGTTTAAAGAATACTCACTCAGCCAGTGTTCTACCAGAATATGGATTCAGACTATTTTCAAGAATACTCACTCAGCCTGTGTTCTAGCAGAACGCTCACTTAACCTGTGTTCTAACAGAATGTGGACTCAGATATTGTGCAAAAATTACTAACTCAGTCTGTGTTCTAACAGAATTTGGACGCAGTCTATGTTTAAAAAATACTCACTCACCTCAGTGTTCTAACAGAACACTCACGTAGCCTCTGTTCTAACAGAACACTAACTCAGCCTGTTTTCTAACAAAATGTGGATTCAGATAAAAAATTACTAACGCAGTCTGTGTTCTAACAGAATATGGACTTAGATTTTGTTCAAAAATTACTCAGTCTGTGTTCTAACAGAATATGGACTCAGTCTATGTTTAAAGAATACTCACTCAGCCAGTATTTTACCAGAGTATGGACTCAGCCTGTGTTCTAACAGAATACTCACACGGCCTGTGTTCTAACAGAATATGTACTCAGTCTATATTTAAAGAATACTCACTCACCTCAGTATTCTAACAGAACACTCACGTAGCCAGTGTTCTAACAGAATACTAACTCAGCCTGTGTTCTAACAGAATGTGGATTCAGATCAAAAATTACTAACTCAGTCTGTGTTCTAACAGAATGTGGACTCAGATTTTGTTCAAAAATTACTCAGTCTGTTTCTAACAGAATATGGACTCAGTCTATGTTTAAAGAATACTCACTCAGCCAGTGTTCTACCAGAATATGGATTCAGACTATTTTCAAGAATACTCACTCAGCCTGTGTTCTAGCAGAACGCTCACTTAGCCTGTGTTCTAACAGAATGTGGACTCAGATATTGTTCAAAAATTACTAACTCAGTCTGTGTTCTAACAGAATTTGGACGCAGTCTATGTTTAAAAAATACTCACTCACCTCAGTGTTCTAACAGAACACTCACGTAGCCTGTGTTCTAACAGAATACTCACACAGCCTGTGTTCTAACAGAATATGGACTCAGTCTATATTTAAAGAATACTCACTCACCTCAGTATTCTAACAGAACACTAACGTAGCCAGTGTCTAACAGAATACTAACTCAGCCTGTGTTCTAACAGAATGTGGATTCAGATCAAAAATTACTAACTCAGTCTGTGTTCTAACAAAATGTGGACTCAGATTTTGTTCAAAAATTACTCAGTCTGTTTCTAACAGAATATGGACTCAGTCTATGTTTAAAGAATACTCACTCAGCCAGTATTTTACCAGAGTATGGACTCAGCCTGTGTTCTAACAGAATACTCACACAGCCTGTGTTCTAACAGAATATGGACTCAGTCTATATTTAAAGAATACTCACTCACCTCAGTATTCCTACAGAACACTCACGTAGCCAGTGTTCTAACAGAATACTAACTCAGCCTGTGTTCTAACAGAATGTGGATCCAGATCAAATATTACTAACTCAGTCTGTGTTCTAACAGAATGTGGACTCAGATTTTGTTCAAGAATTACTCAGTCTGTGTTCTAACAGAATATGGACTAAGTCTATGTTTAAAGAATACTCACTCAGCTCAGTGTTCTAACATAACACTCACTTAGCCTGTGTTCTAACAGAATGTGGACTCAGATTTTGTTCAAAAATTACTCAGTCTGTTTCTAACAGAATATGGACTCAGTCTATGTTTAAAGAATACTCACTCAGCCAGTATTTTACCAGAGTATGGACTCAGCCTGTGTTCTAACAGAATACTCACACAGCCTGTGTTCTAACAGAATATGGACTCAGTCTATATTTAAAGAATACTCACTCACCTCAGTATTCTAACAGAACACTCACGTAGCCTGTGTTCTAACAGAACACTAACTCAGCCTGTTTTCTAACAGAATGTGGATTCAGATCAAAAATTACTAACGCAGTCTGTGTTCTAACAGAATATGGACTTAGATTTTGTTCAAAAATTACTCAGTCTGTGTTCTAACAGAATATGGACTCAGTCTATGTTTAAAGAATACTCACTCAGCCAATATTTTACCAGAGTATGGACTCAGCCTGTGTTGTAACAGAATACTCACACAGCCTGTGTTCTAACAGAATATGGACTCAGTCTATATTTAAAGAATACTCACTCACCTCAGTATTCCAACAGAACACTCATGTAGCCAGTGTTCTAACAGAATACTAACTCAGCCTGTGTTCTAACAGAATGTGGATTCAGATCAAAAATTACTAACTCAGTCTGTGTTCTAACAGAATGTGGACTCAGATTTTGTTCAAAAATTAGTCAGTCTGTTTCTAACAGAATATGGACTCAGTCTATGTTTAAAGAATACTCACTCAGCCAGTGTTCTACCAGAATATGGATTCAGACTATTTTCAAGAATACTCACTCAGCCTGTGTTCTAGCAGAACGCTCACTTAGCCTGTGTTCTAACAGAATGTGGACTCAGATATTGTTCAAAAATTACTAACTCAGTCTGTGTTCTAACCGAATTTGGACGCAGTCTATGTTTAAAAAATACTCACTCACCTCAGTGTTCTAACAGAACACTCACGTAGCCTGTGTTCTAACAGAATACTCACACAGCCTGTGTTCTAACAGAATATGGACTCAGTCTATATTTAAAGAATACTCACTCACCTCAGTATTCTAACAGAACACTCACGTAGCCAGTGTTCTAACAGAATACTAACTCAGCCTGTGTTCTAACAGAATGTGGATTCAGATCAAAAATTACTAACTCAGTCTGTGTTCTAACAAAATGTGGACTCAGATTTTGTTCAAAAATTACTCAGTCTGTTTCTAACAGAATATGGACTCAGTCTATGTTTAAAGAATACTCACTCAGCCAGTATTTTACCAGAGTATGGACTCAGCCTGTGTTATAACAGAATACTCACACAGCCTGTGTTCTAACAGAATATGGACTCAGTCTATATTTAAAGAATACTCACTCACCTCAGTATTCTAACAGAACACTCACGTAGCCTGTGTTCTAACAGAACACTAACTCAGCCTGTTTTCTAACAGAATGTGGATTCAGATCAAATATTACTAACTCAGTCTGTGTTCTAACAGAATGTGGACTCAGATTTTGTTCAAAAATTATTCAGCCTGTGTTCTAACAGAATGTGGATTCAGATCAAAAATTACTAACTCAGTCTGTGTTCTAACAGAATGTGGACTCAGATTTTGTTCAAAAATAATTCAGCCTGTGTTCTAACAGAATGTGGATTCAGATCAAAAATTACTAACTCAGTCTGTGTTCTAACAGAATGTGGACTCAGATTTTGTTCAAATATTACTCAGTCTATTTCTAACAGAATATGGTCTCAGTCTATGTTTAAAGAATACTCACTCAGCCAATATTTTACCAGAGTATGGACTCAGCCTGTGTTCTAACAGAATACTCACACAGCCTGTGTTCTAACAGAATATGGACTCAGTCTATATTTAAAGAATACTCACTCACCTCAGTATTTCTACAGAACACTCACGTAGCCAGTGTTCTAACAGAATACTAACTCAGCCTGTGTTCTAACAGAATGTGGATTCAGATCAAATATTACTAACTCAGTCTGTGTTCTAACAGAATGTGGACTCAGATTTTGTTCAAAAATTACTCAGTCTGTGTTCTAACAGAATATGTACTAAGTCTATGTTTAAAGAATACTCACTCAGCTCAGTGTACTAACATAACACTCACTTAGCCTGTGTTCTAACAGAATGTGGTTTCAGATCAAAAATTTCTAACTCAGTCTGTGTTCTAACAGAATATGAACTCAGATTTTGTTCAAAAATTACTCAGTCTGTGTTCTAACAGAATATGGACTCAGTCTATGTTTAAAGAATACTCACTCAGCCAGTGTTCTACCAGAATATGGATTCAGACTATTTTCAAGAATACTCACTCAGCCTGTGTTCTAGCAGAACGCTCACTTAGCCTGTGTTCTAACAGAATGTGGACTCAGATATTGTTCAAAAATTACTAACTCACTCTGTGTTCTAACAGAATTTAGACGCCGTCTATGTTTAAAAAATACTCACTCACCTCAGTGTTCTAACAGAACGCTCACGTAGCCTGTGTTCTAACAGAACACTAACTCAGCCTGTTTTCTAACAAAATGTGGATTCAGATCAAAAATTACTAACGCAGTCTGTGTTCTAACAGAATATGGACTTAGATTTTGTTCAAAAATTACTCAGTCTGTGTTCTAACAGAATATGGACTTAGATTTTGTTCAAAAATTACTCAGTCTGTGTTCTAACAGAATATGGACTCAGTCTATGTTTAAAGAATACTCACTCAGTCAGTATTTTACCAGAGTATGTACTCAGCCTGTGTTCTAACAGAATACTCACACAGCCTGTGTTCTAACAGAATATGTACTCAGTCTATATTTAAAGAATACTCACTCACCTCAGTATTCTAACAGAACACTCACGTAGCCAGTGTTCTAACAGAATATTAACTCAGCCTGTGTTCTAACAGAATGTGGACTCAGATTTTGTTCAAAAATTACTCAGTCTGTTTCTAACAGAATATGGACTCAGTCTATGTTTAAAGAATACTCACTCAGCCAGTATATTACCAGAGTATGGACTCAGCCTGTGTTCTAACAGAATACTCACACAGCCTGTGTTCTAACAGAATATGGACTCAGTCTATATTTAAAGAATACTCACTCACCTCAGTATTCTAACAGAACACTCACGTAGCCTGTGTTCTAACAGAACACTAACTCAGCCTGTTTTCTAACAGAATGTGGATTCAGATCAAAAATTACTAACGCAGTCTGTGTTCTAACAGAATATGGACTTAGATTTTGTTCAAAAATTACTCAGTCTGTGTTCTAACAGAATATGGACTCAGTCTATGTTTAAAGAATACTCACTCAGCCAATATTTTACCAGAGTATGGACTCAGCCTGTGTTCTAACAGAATACTCACACAGCCTGTGTTCTAACAGAATATGGACTCAGTCTATATTTAAAGAATACTCACTCACCTCCAGTATTCCAACAGAACACTCATGTAGCCAGTGTTCTAACAGAATACTAACTCAGCCTGTGTTCTAACAGAATGTGGATTCAGATCAAATATTACTAACTCAGTCTGTGTTCTAACAGAATGTGGACTCAGATTTTGTTCAAAAATTATTCAGCCTGTGTTCTAACAGAATGTGGGTTCAGATCAAAAATTACTAACTCAGTCTGTGTTCTAACAGAATGTGGGTTCAGATCAAAAATTACTAACTCAGTCTGTGTTCTAACAGAATATGAACTCAGATTTTGTTCAAAAATTACTCAGTCTGTGTTCTAACAGAATATGGACTCAGTCTATATTTAAGGAATACTCACTCACCTCAGTATTCTAACAGAACACTCACGTAGCCAGTGTTCTAACAGAATACTAACTCAGCCAGTGTTCTAACAGAATGTGGATTCAGATCAAAAATTACTAACTCAGTCTGTGTTCTAACAGAATGTGGACTCAGATTTTGTTCAAAACTTACTCAGTCTGTTTCTAACAGTATATGGACTCAGTCTATGTTTAAAGAATACTCACTCAGCCAGTATTTTACCAGAGTATGGACTCAGCCTGTGTTCTAACAGAATACTCACACAGCCTGTGTTCTAACAGAATATGGACTCAGTCTATATTTAAAGAATACTCACTCACCTCAGTATTCTAACAGAACACTCACGTAGCCAGTGTTCTAACAGAATACTAACTCAGCCTGTGTTCTAACAGAATGTGGATTCAGATCAAATATTACTAACTCAGTCTGTGTTCTAACAGAATGTGGACTCAGATTTTGTTCATAAATTATTCAGCCTGTGTTCTAACAGAATGCGGATTCAGATCAAAAATTACTAACTCAGTCTGTGTTCTAACAGAATGTGGGTTCAGATCAAAAATTACTAACTCAGTCTGTGTTCTAACAGAATATGAACTCAGATTTTGTTCAAAAATTACTCAGTCTGTGTTCTAACAGAATATGGACTCAGTCTATGTTTAAAGAATACTCACTCAGCCAGTGTTCTACCCGAATATGGATTCAGACTATTTTCAAGAATACTCACTCAGCCTGTGTTCTAGCAGAACGCTCACTTAGCCTGTGTTCTAACAGAATGTGGACTCAGATATTGTTCAAAAATTACTAACTCAGTCTGTGTTCTAACAGAATTTGGACGCAGTCTATGTTTAAAAAATACTCACTGAGCTCAGTGTTCTAACAGAACACTCACGTAGCCTGTGTTCTAACAGAACACTAACTCAGCCTGTTTTCTAACAAAATGTGGATTCAGATAAAAAATTACTAACGCAGTCTGTGTTCTAACAGAATATAGACTTAGATTTTGTTCAAAAATTACTCAGTCTGTGTTCTAACAGAATATGGACTCAGTCTATGTTTAAAGAATACTCACTCAGCCAGTATTTTACCAGAGTATGGACTCAGCCTGTGTTCTAACAGAATACTCACACAGCCTGTGTTCTAACAGAATATGTACTCAGTCTATATTTAAAGAGTACTCACTCACCTCAGTATTCTAACAGAACACTCACGTAGCCAGTGTTCTAACAGAATACTAACTCAGCCTGTGTTCTAACAGAATGTGGATTCAGATCAAAAATTACTAACTCAGTCTCTGTTCTAACAGAATGTGGACTCAGATTTTGTTCAAAAATTATTCAGCCTGTGTTCTAACAGAATGTGGGTTCAGATCAAAAATTACTAACTCAGTCTGTGTTCTAACAGAATATGAACTCAGATTTTGTTCAAAAATTACTCAGTCTGTGTTCTAACAGAATATGGACTCAGTCTATGTTTAAAGAATACTCACTCAGCCAGTGTTCTACCAGAATATGGATTCAGACTATTTTCAAGAATACTCACTCAGCCTGTGTTCTAGCAGAACGCTCACTTAACCTGTGTTCTAACAGAATGTGGACTCAGATATTGTTCAAAAATTACTAACTCAGTCTGTGTTCTAACAGAATTTGGACGCAGTCTATGTTTAAAAAATACTCACTCACCTCAGTATTCTAACAGAACACTCACGTAGCCTCTGTTCTAACAGAACACTAACTCAGCCTGTTTTCTAACAAAATGTGGATTCAGATAAAAAATTACTAACGCAGTCTGTGTTCTAACAGAATATGGACTTAGATTTTGTTCAAAAATTACTCAGTCTGTGTTCTAACAGAATATGGACTCAGTCTATGTTTAAAGAATACTCACTCAGCCAGTATTTTACCAGAGTATGGACTCAGCCTGTGTTCTAACAGAATACTCACACGGCCTGTGTTCTAACAGAATATGTACTCAGTCTATATTTAAAGAATACTCACTCACCTCAGTATTCTAACAGAACACTCACGTAGCCAGTGTTCTAACAGAATACTAACTCAGCCTGTGTTCTAACAGAATGTGGATTCAGATCAAAAATTACTAACTCAGTCTGTGTTCTAACAGAATGTGGACTCAGATTTTGTTCAAAAATTACTCAGTCTGTTTCTAACAGAATATGGACTCAGTCTATGTTTAAAGAATACTCACTCAGCCAGTGTTCTACCAGAATATGGATTCAGACTATTTTCAAGAATACTCACTCAGCCTGTGTTCTAGCAGAACGCTCACTTAGCCTGTGTTCTAACAGAATGTGGACTCAGATATTGTTCAAAAATTACTAACTCAGTCTGTGTTCTAACAGAATTTGGACGCAGTCTATGTTTAAAAAATACTCACTCACCTCAGTGTTCTAACAGAACACTCACGTAGCCTGTGTTCTAACAGAATACTCACACAGCCTGTGTTCTAACAGAATATGGACTCAGTCTATATTTAAAGAATACTCACTCACCTCAGTATTCTAACAGAACACTAACGTAGCCAGTGTCTAACAGAATACTAACTCAGCCTGTGTTCTAACAGAATGTGGATTCAGATCAAAAATTACTAACTCAGTCTGTGTTCTAACAAAATGTGGACTCAGATTTTGTTCAAAAATTACTCAGTCTGTTTCTAACAGAATATGGACTCAGTCTATGTTTAAAGAATACTCACTCAGCCAGTATTTTACCAGAGTATGGACTCAGCCTGTGTTCTAACAGAATACTCACACAGCCTGTGTTCTAACAGAATATGGACTCAGTCTATATTTAAAGAATACTCACTCACCTCAGTATTCTAACAGAACACTCACGTAGCCTGTGTTCTAACAGAACACTAACTCAGCCTGTTTTCTAACAGAATGTGGATTCAGATCAAAAATTACTAACGCAGTCTGTGTTCTAACAGAATGTGGACTCAGATTTTGTTCAAAAATTATTCAGCCTGTGTTCTAACAGAATGTGGATTCAGATCAAATATTACTAACTCAGTCTGTGTTCTAACAGAATGTGAACTCAGATTTTGTTCAAAAATTATTCAGCCTGTGTTCTAACAGAATGTGGATTCAGATCAAAAATTACTAACTCAATCTGTGTTCTAACAGAATGTGGACTCAGATTTTGTTCAAATATTACTCAGTCTATTTCTAACAGAATATGGTCTCAGTCTATGTTTAAAGAATACTCACTCAGCCAATATTTTACCAGAGTATGGACTCAGCCTGTGTTCTAACAGAATACTCACACAGCCTGTGTTCTAACAGAATATGGACTCAGTCTATATTTAAAGAATACTCACTCACCTCAGTATTCCTACAGAACACTCACGTAGCCAGTGTTCTAACAGAATACTAACTCAGCCTGTGTTCTAACAGAATGTGGATCCAGATCAAATATTACTAAGTCAGTCTGTGTTCTAACAGAATGTGGACTCAGATTTTGTTCAAAAATTACTCAGTCTGTTTCTAACAGAATATGGACTCAGTCTATGTTTAAAGAATACTCACTCAGCCAGTGTTCTACCAGAATATGGATTCAGACTATTTTCAAGAATACTCACTCAGCCTGTGTTCTAGCAGAACGCTCACTTAGCCTGTGTTCTAACAGAATGTGGACTCAGATATTGTTCAAAAATTACTAACTCAGTCTGTGTTCTAACAGAATTTGGACGCAGTCTATGTTTAAAAAATACTCACTCACCTCAGTGTTCTAACAGAACACTCACGTAGCCTGTGTTCTAACAGAATACTCACACAGCCTGTGTTCTAACAGAATATGGACTCAGTCTATATTTAAAGAATACTCACTCACCTCAGTATTCTAACAGAACACTAACGTAGCCAGTGTCTAACAGAATACTAACTCAGCCTGTGTTCTAACAGAATGTGGATTCAGATCAAAAATTACTAACTCAGTCTGTGTTCTAACAAAATGTGGACTCAGATTTTGTTCAAAAATTACTCAGTCTGTTTCTAACAGAATATGGACTCAGTCTATGTTTAAAGAATACTCACTCAGCCAGTATTTTACCAGAGTATGGACTCAGCCTGTGTTCTAACAGAATACTCACACAGCCTGTGTTCTAACAGAATATGGACTCAGTCTATATTTAAAGAATACTCACTCACCTCAGTATTCTAACAGAACACTCACGTAGCCTGTGTTCTAACAGAACACTAACTCAGCCTGTTTTCTAACAGAATGTGGATTCAGATCAAAAATTACTAACGCAGTCTGTGTTCTAACAGAATGTGGACTCAGATTTTGTTCAAAAATTATTCAGCCTGTGTTCTAACAGAATGTGGATTCAGATCAAATATTACTAACTCAGTCTGTGTTCTAACAGAATGTGAACTCAGATTTTGTTCAAAAATTATTCAGCCTGTGTTCTAACAGAATGTGGATTCAGATCAAAAATTACTAACTCAATCTGTGTTCTAACAGAATGTGGACTCAGATTTTGTTCAAATATTACTCAGTCTATTTCTAACAGAATATGGTCTCAGTCTATGTTTAAAGAATACTCACTCAGCCAATATTTTACCAGAGTATGGACTCAGCCTGTGTTCTAACAGAATACTCACACAGCCTGTGTTCTAACAGAATATGGACTCAGTCTATATTTAAAGAATACTCACTCACCTCAGTATTCCTACAGAACACTCACGTAGCCAGTGTTCTAACAGAATACTAACTCAGCCTGTGTTCTAACAGAATGTGGATCCAGATCAAATATTACTAAGTCAGTCTGTGTTCTAACAGAATGTGGACTCAGATTTTGTTCAAAAATTACTCAGTCTGTGTTCTAACAGAATATGGACTAAGTCTATGTTTAAAGAATACTCACTCAGCTCAGTGTTCTAACATAACACTCACTTAGCCTGTGTTCTAACAGAATGTGGTTTCAGATCAAAAATTTCTAACTCAGTCTGTGTTCTAACAGAATATGAACTCAGATTTTGTTCAAAAATTACTCAGTCTGTGTTCTAACAGAATATGGACTCAGTCTATGTTTAAAGAATACTCACTCAGCCAGTGTTCTACCAGAATATGGATTCAGACTATTTTCAAGAATACTCACTCAGCCTGTGTTCTAGCAGAACGCTCACTTAGCCTGTGTTCTAACAGAATGTGGACTCAGATATTGTTCAAAAATTACTAACTCAGTCTGTGTTCTAACAGAATTTGGACGCCGTCTATGTTTAAAAAATACTCACTCACCTCAGTGTTCTAACAGAACACTCACGTAGCCTGTGTTCTAACAGAACACTAACTCAGCCTGTTTTCTAACAAAATGTGGATTCAGTTCAAAAATTACTAACGCAGTCTGTGTTCTAACAGAATATGGACTTAGATTTTGTTCAAAAATTACTCAGTCTGTGTTCTAACAGAATATGGACTCAGTCTATGTTTAAAGAATACTCACTCAGTCAGTATTTTACCAGAGTATGTACTCAGCCTGTGTTCTAACAGAATACTCACACAGCCTGTGTTCTAACAGAATATGTACTCAGTCTATATTTAAAGAATACTCACTCACCTCAGTATTCTAACAGAACACTCACGTAGCCAGTGTTCTAACAGAATATTAACTCAGCCTGTGTTCTAACAGAATGTGGACTCAGATTTTGTTCAAAAATTACTCAGTCTGTGTTCTAACAGAATATGGACTCAGTCTATGTTTAAAGAATACTCACTCAGCCAGTATTTTACCAGAGTATGGACGCAGCCTGTGTTCTAACGGAATACTCACACAGCCTGTGTTCTAACAGAATATGGACTCAGTCTATATTTAAAGAATACTCACTCACCTCAGTATTCTAACAGAACACTCACGTAGCCTGTGTTCTAACAGAACACTAACTCAGCCTGTTTTCTAACAGAATGTGGATTCAGATCAAAAATTACTAACGCAGTCTGTGTTCTAACAGAATATGGACTTAGATTTTGTTCAAAAATTACTCAGTCTGTGTTCTAACAGAATATGGACTCAGTCTATGTTTAAAGAATACTCACTCAGCCAATATTTTACCAGAGTATGGACTCAGCCTGTGTTCTAACAGAATACTCACACAGCCTGTGTTCTAACAGAATATGGACTCAGTCTATATTTAAAGAATACTCACTCACCTCATAATTCCAACAGAACACTCATGTAGCCAGTGTTCTAACAGAATACTAACTCAGCCTGTGTTCTAACAGAATGTGGATTCAGATCAAATATTACTAACTCAGTCTGTGTTCTAACAGAATGTGGACTCAGATTTTGTTCAAAAATTATTCAGCCTGTGTTCTAACAGAATGTGGGTTCAGATCAAAAATTACGAACTCAGTCTGTGTTCTAACAGAATGTGGGTTCAGATCAAAAATTACTAACTCAGTCTGTGTTCTAACAGAATATGAACTCAGATTTTGTTCAAAAATTACTCAGTCTGTTTTCTAACAGAATATGGACTCAGTCTATATTTAAGGAATACTCACTCACCTCAGTATTCTAACAGAACACTCACGTAGCCAGTGTTCTAACAGAATACTAACTCAGCCAGTGTTCTAACAGAATGTGGATTCAGATCAAAAATTACTAACTCAGTCTGTGTTCTAACAGAATGTGGACTCAGATTTTGTTCAAAACTTACTCAGTCTGTTTCTAACAGTATATGGACTCAGTCTATGTTTAAAGAATACTCACTCAGCCAGTATTTTACCAGAGTATGGACTCAGCCTGTGTTCTAACAGAATACTCACACAGCCTGTGTTCTAACAGAATATGGACTCAGTCTATATTTAAAGAATACTAACTCACCTCAGTATTCCAACAGAACACTCACGTAGCCAGTGTTCTAACAGAATACTAACTCAGCCTGTGTTCTAACAGAATGTGCATTCAGATCAAATATTAATAACTCAGTCTGAGTTCTAACAGAATGTGGACTCAGATTTTGTTCAAAAATTACTCAGTCTGTGTTCTAACAGAATATGGACTAAGTCTATGTTTAAAGAATACTCACTCAGCTCAGTGTTCTAACATAACACTCACTTAGCCTGTGTTCTAACAGAATGTGGGTTCAGATCAAAAATTACTAACTCAGTCTGTGTTCTAACAGAATATGAACTCAGATTTTGTTCAAAAATTACTCAGTCTGTGTTCTAACAGAATATGGACTCAGTCTATGTTTAAAGAATACTCACTCAGCCAGTGTTCTACCAGAATATGGATTCAGACTATTTTCAAGAATACTCACTCAGCCTATGTTCTAGCAGAACGCTCACTTAGCCTGTGTTCTAACAGAATGTGGACTCAGATATTGTTCAAAAATTACTAACTCAGTCTGTGTTCTAACAGAATTTGGACGCAGTCTATGTTTAAAAAATACTCACTCACCTCAGTGTTCTAACAGAACACTCACGTAGCCTGTGTTCTAACAGAACACTAACTGAGACTGTTTTCTAACAAAATGTGGATTCAGATCAAAAATTACTAACGCAGTCTGTGTTCTAACAGAATATGGACTTAGATTTTGTTCAAAAATTACTCAGTCTGTGTTCTAACAGAATATGGACTCAGTCTATGTTTAAAGAATACTCACTCAGCCAGTATTTTACCAGAGTATGGACTCAGCCTGTGTTCTAACAGAATACTCACACAGCCTGTGTTCTAACAGAATATGGACTCAGTCTATATTTAAAGAATACTCACTCACCTCAGTATTCTAACAGAACACTCACGTAGCCAGTGTTCTAACAGAATACTAACTCAGCCTGTGTTCTAACACAATGTGGATTCAGATCAAATATTACTAACTCAGTCTGTGTTCTAACAGAATGTGGACTCAGATTTTGTTCAAAAATTATTCAGCCTGTGTTCTAACAGAATGTGGATTCAGATCAAAAATTACTAACTCAGTCTGTGTTCTAACAGAATGTGGGTTCAGATCAAAAATTACTAACTCAGTCTGTGTTCTAACAGAATATGAACTCAGATTTTGTTCAAAAATTACTCAGTCTGTGTTCTAACAGAATATGGACTCAGTCTATATTTAAGGAATACTCACTCACCTCAGTATTCTAACAGAACACTCACGTAGCCAGTGTTCTAACAGAATACTAACTCAGCCAGTGTTCTAACAGAATGTGGATTCAGATCAAAAATTACTAACTCAGTCTGTGTTCTAACAGAATGTGGACTCAGATTTTGTTCAAAACTTACTCAGTCTGTTTCTAACAGTATATGGACTCAGTCTATGTTTAAAGAATACTCACTCAGCCAGTATTTTACCAGAGTATGGACTCAGCCTGTGTTCTAACAGAATACTCACACAGCCTGTGTTCTAACAGAATATGGACTCAGTTTATATTTAAAGAATACTCACTCACCTCAGTATTCTAACAGAACACTCACGTAGCCAGTGTTCTAACAGAATACTAACTCAGCCTGTGTTCTAACAGAATGTGGATTCAGATCAAATATTACTAACTCAGTCTGTGTTCTAACAGAATATGGACTCAGTCTATGTTTAAAGAATACTCACTCAGCCAGTGTTCTACCAGAATATGGATTCAGACTATTTTCAAGAATACACACTCAGCCTGTGTTCTAGCAGAACGCTCACTTAGCCTGTGTTCTAACAGAATGTGGACTCACAGATTGTTCAAAAATTACTAACGCAGTCTGTGTTCTAACAGAATATGGACTTAGATTTTGTTCAAAAATTACTCAGTCTGTGTTCTAACAGAATATGGACTCAGTCTATGTTTAAAGAATACTCACTCAGCCAGTATTTTACCAGAGTATGGACTCAGCCTGTGTTCTAACAGAACACTCACACAGCCTGTGTTCTAACAGAATATGTACTCAGTCTATATTTAAAGAATACTCACTCACCTCAGTATTCTAACAGAACACTCACGTAGCCAGTGTTCTAACAGAATACTAACTCAGCCTGTGTTCTAACAGAATGTGGATTCAGATCAAATATTACTAACTCAGTCTGTGTTCTAACAGAATGTGGACTCAGATTTTGTTCAAAAATTATTCAGCCTGTGTTCTAACAGAATGTGGATTCAGATCAAAAATTACTAACTCAGTCTGTGTTCTAACAGAATGTGGGTTCAGATCAAAAATTACTAACTCAGTCTGTGTTCTAACAGAATGTGGACTCAGATTTTGTTCAAAAATTATTCAGCCTGTGTTCTAACAGAATGTGGATTCAGATCAAAAATTACTAACTCAGTCTGTGTTCTAACAGAATGTGGGTTCAGATCAAAAATTACTAACTCAGTCTGTGTTCTAACAGAATATGAACTCAGATTTTGTTCAAAAATTACTCAGTCTGTGTTCTAACAGAATATGGACTCAGTCTATATTTAAGGAATACTCACTCACCTCAGTATTCTAACAGAACACTCACGTAGCCAGTGTTCTAACAGAATACTAACTCAGCCAGTGTTCTAACAGAATGTGGATTCAGATCAAAAATTACTAACTCAGTCTGTGTTCTAACAGAATGTGGACTCAGATTTTGTTCAAAACTTACTCAGTCTGTTTCTAACAGTATATGGACTCAGTCTATGTTTAAAGAATACTCACTCAGCCAGTATTTTACCAGAGTATGGACTCAGCCTGTGTTCTAACAGAATACTCACACAGCCTGTGTTCTAACAGAATATGGACTCAGTTTATATTTAAAGAATACTCACTCACCTCAGTATTCTAACAGAACACTCACGTAGCCAGTGTTCTAACAGAATACTAACTCAGCCTGTGTTCTAACAGAATGTGGATTCAGATCAAATATTACTAACTCAGTCTGTGTTCTAACAGAATATGGACTCAGTCTATGTTTAAAGAATACTCACTCAGCCAGTGTTCTACCAGAATATGGATTCAGACTATTTTCAAGAATACTCACTCAGCCTGTGTTCTAGCAGAACGCTCACTTAGCCTGTGTTCTAACAGAATGTGGACTCACAGATTGTTCAAAAATTACTAACGCAGTCTGTGTTCTAACAGAATATGGACTTAGATTTTGTTCAAAAATTACTCAGTCTGTGTTCTAACAGAATATGGACTCAGTCTATGTTTAAAGAATACTCACTCAGCCAGTATTTTACCAGAGTATGGACTCAGCCTGTGTTCTAACAGAACACTCACACAGCCTGTGTTCTAACAGAATATGTACTCAGTCTATATTTAAAGAATACTCACTCACCTCAGTATTCTAACAGAACACTCACGTAGCCAGTGTTCTAACAGAATACTAACTCAGCCTGTGTTCTAACAGAATGTGGATTCAGATCAAATATTACTAACTCAGTCTGTGTTCTAACAGAATGTGGACTCAGATTTTGTTCAAAAATTATTCAGCCTGTGTTCTAACAGAATGTGGATTCAGATCAAAAATTACTAACTCAGTCTGTGTTCTAACAGAATGTGGGTTCAGATCAAAAATTACTAACTCAGTCTGTGTTCTAACAGAATATGAACTCAGATTTTGTTCAAAAATTACTCAGTCTGTGTTCTAACAGAATATGGACTCAGTCTATATTTAAGGAATACTCACTCACCTCAGTATTCTAACAGAACACTCACGTAGCCAGTGTTCTAACAGAATACTAACTCAGCCAGTGTTCTAACAGAATGTGGATTCAGATCAAAAATTACTAACTCAGTCTGTGTTCTAACAGAATGTGGACTCAGATTTTGTTCAAAACTTACTCAGTCTGTTTCTAACAGTATATGGACTCAGTCTATGTTTAAAGAATACTCACTCAGCCAGTATTTTACCAGAGTATGGACTCAGCCTGTGTTCTAACAGAATACTCACACAGCCTGTGTTCTAACAGAATATGGACTCAGTTTATATTTAAAGAATACTCACTCACCTCAGTATTCTAACAGAACACTCACGTAGCCAGTGTTCTAACAGAATACTAACTCAGCCTGTGTTCTAACAGAATGTGGATTCAGATCAAATATTACTAACTCAGTCTGTGTTCTAACAGAATATGGACTCAGTCTATGTTTAAAGAATACTCACTCAGCCAGTGTTCTACCAGAATATGGATTCAGACTATTTTCAAGAATACTCACTCAGCCTGTGTTCTAGCAGAACGCTCACTTAGCCTGTGTTCTAACAGAATGTGGACTCACAGATTGTTCAAAAATTACTAACGCAGTCTGTGTTCTAACAGAATATGGACTTAGATTTTGTTCAAAAATTACTCAGTCTGTGTTCTAACAGAATATGGACTCAGTCTATGTTTAAAGAATACTCACTCAGCCAGTATTTTACCAGAGTATGGACTCAGCCTGTGTTCTAACAGAACACTCACACAGCCTGTGTTCTAACAGAATATGGACTCAGTCTATATTTAAAGAATACTCACTCACCTCAGTATTCTAACAGAACACTCACGTAGCCTGTGTTCTAACAGAACACTAACTCAGCCTGCTTTCTAACAGAATGTGGATTCAGATCAAATATTACTAACTCAGTCTGTGTTCTAACAGAATATGAACTCAGATTTTGTTCAAAAATTACTCAGTCTGTGTTCTAACAGAATATGGACTCAGTCTATATTTATAGAATACTCACTCACCTCAGTATTCTAACAGAACACTCACGTAGCCAGTGTTCTAACAGAATACTAACTCAGCCTGTGTTCTAACATAATGTGGATTCAGATCAAAAATTACTAACTCAGTCTGTGTTCTAACAGAATGTGGACTCAGATTTTGTTCAAAACTTACTCAGTCTGTTTCTAACAGAATATGGACTCAGTCTATGTTTAAAGAATACTCACTCAGCCAGTATTTTACCAGAGTATGGACTCAGCCTGTGTTCTAACAGAATACTCACACAGCCTGTGTTCTAACAGAATATGGACTCAGTCTATATTTAAAGAATACTCACTCACCTCAGTATTCTAACAGAACACTCACGTAGCCAGTGTCCTAACAGAATACTAACTCAGTCTGTGTTATAACAGAATGTGCATTCAGATCAAATATTAATAACTCAGTCTGTGTTCTAACAGAATGTGGACTCAGATTTTGTTCAAAAATTACTCAGTCTGTGTTCTAACAGAATATGGACTCAGTCTATGTTTAAAGAATACTCACTCAGCCAGTGTTCTACCAGAATATGGATTCACACTATTTTCAAGAATACTCACTCAGCCTATGTTCTAGCAGAACGCTCACTTATCCTGTGTTCTAACAGAATGTGGACTCAGATATTGTTCAAAAATTACTAACTCAGTCTGTGTTCTAACAGAATTTGGACGCAGTCTATGTTTAAAAAATACTCACTCACCTCAGTGTTCTAACAGAACACTCACGTAGCCTGTGTTCTAACAGAACACTAACTCAGCCTGTTTTCTAACAAAATGTGGATTCAGATCAAAAATTACTAACGCAGTCTGTGTTCTAACAGAATATGGACTTAGATTTTGTTCAAAAATTACTCAGTCTGTGTTCTAACAGAATATGGACTCAGTCTATGTTTAAAGAATACTCAATCAGCCAGTATTTTACCAGAGTATGGACTCAGCCTGTGTTCTAACAGAATACTCACACAGCCTGTGTTCTAACAGAATATGTATTCAGTCTATATTTAAAGAATACTCACTCACCTCATTATTCTAACAGAACAGTCACGTAGCCAGTGTTCTAACAGAATACTAACTCAGCCTGTGTTCTAAAAGAATGTGGACTCAGATTTTGTTCAAAAATTACTCAGTCTGTTTCTAACAGAATATGGACTCAGTCTATGTTTAAAGAATACTCACTCAGCCAGTATTTTACTAGAGTATGGACTCAGCCTGTGTTCTAACAGAATACTCACACAGCCTGTGTTCTAACAGAATATGGACTCAGTCTATATTTAAAGAATACTCACTCACCTCAGTATTCTAACAGAACACTCACGTAGCCTGTGTTCTAACAGAACACTAACTCAGCCTGTTTTCTAACAGAATGTGGATTCAGATCAAAAATTACTAACGCAGTCTGTGTTCTAACAGAATATGGACTTAGATTTTGTTCAAAAATTACTCAGTCTGTGTTCTAACAGAATATGGACTCAGTCTATGTTTAAAGAATACTCGATCAGCCAATATTTTACCAGAGTATGGACTCAGCCTGTGTTCTAACAGAATACTCACACAGCCTGTGTTCTAACAGAATATGGACTCAGTCTATATTTAAAGAATACTAACTCACCTCAGTATTCCAACAGAACACTCACATAGCCGGTGTTCTAACAGAATACTAACTCAGCCTGTGTTCTAACAGAATGTGGATTCAGATCAAATATTACTAACTCAGTCTGTGTTCTAACAGAATGTGGACTCAGATTTTGTTCAAAAATTATTCAGCCTGTGTTCTAACAGAATGTGGATTCAGATCAAAAATTACTAACTCAGTCTGTGTTCTAACAGAATGTGGGTTCAGATCAAAAATTATTAACTCAGTCTGTGTTCTAACAGAATATGAACTCAGATTTTTTTCAAAAATTACTCAGTCTGTGTTCTAACAGAATATGGACTCAGTCTATATTTAAAGAATACTCAGTCACCTCAGTATTCTAACAGAACACTCAAGTAGCCAGTGTTCTAACAGAATACTAACTCAGCCTGTGTTCTAACATAATGTGGATTCAGATCAAAAATTACTAACTCAGTCTGTGTTCTAACAGAATGTGGACTCAGATTTTGTTCAAAACTTACTCAGTCTGTTTCTAACAGAATATGGACTCAGTCTATGTTTAAAGAATACTCACTCAGCCAGTATTTTACCAGAGTATGGACTCAGCCTGTGTTCTAACAGAATACTCACACAGCCTGTGTTCTAACAGAATATGGACTCAGTCTATATTTAAAGAATACTGACTCACCTCAGTATTCCAACAGAACACTCACGTAGCCAGTGTCCTAACAGAATACTAACTCAGCCTCTGTTCTAACATAATGTGGATTCAGATCAAAAATTACTAACTCAGTCTGTGTTCTAACAGAATGTGGACTCAGATTTTGTTTAAAACTTACTCAGTCTCTTTCTAACAGAATATGGACTCAGTCTATGTTTAAAGAATACTCACTCAGCCAGTATTTTACCAGAGTATGGACTCAGCCTGTGTTCTAACAGAATACTCACACAGCCTGTGTTCTAACAGAATATGGACTCAGTCTATATTTAAAGAATACTGACTCACCTCAGTATTCCAACAGAACACTCACGTAGCCAGTGTCCTAACAGAATACTAACTCAGTCTGTGTTCTAACAGAATGTGGACTCAGATTTTGTTCAAAAATTACTAACTCAGTCTGTGTTCTAACAGAATTTGGACGCAGTCTATGTTTAAAAAATACTCACTCACCTCAGTGTTCTAACATAACACTCACTTAGCCTGTGTTCTAACAGAATGTGGGTTCAGATCAAAAATTACTAACTCAGTCTGTGTTCTAACAGAATATGAACTCAGATTTTGTTCAAAAATTACTCAGCCTGTGTTCTAACAGAATATGGACTCAGTCTATGTTTAAAGAATACTCACTCAGCCAGTGTTATACCAGAATATGGATTCAGACTATTTTCAAGAATACTCACTCAGCCTATTTTCTAGAAGAACGCTCACTTAGCCTGTGTTCTAACAGAATGTGGACTCAGATATTGTTCAAAAATTACTAACTCAGTCTGTGTTCTAACAGTATTTGGACGCAGTCTATGTTTAAAAAATACTCACACACCTGAGTGTTCTAACAGAACACTCACGTAGCCTCTGTTCTAACAGAATACTAACTCAGCCTGTTTTCTAACAAAATGTGGATTCAGATCAAAAATTACTAACGCAGTCTGTGTTCTAACAGAATGTGGACTCAGATTTTGTTCAAAAATTGCTCAGTCTGTGTTCTAACAGAATACTCACACAGCCTGTGTTCTAACAGAATATGTACTCAGTCTATATTTAAAGAATACTCACTCACCTCAGTATTCTAACAGAACACTCACGTAGCCAGTGTTCTAACAGAATACTAACTCAGCCTGTGTTCTAACAGAATGTGGATTCAGATCAAAAATTACTAACTCAGTCTGTGTTCTAACAGAATGTGGGTTCAGATCAAAAATTACTAACTCAGTCTGTGTTCTAACAGAATATGAACTCAGATTTTGTTCAAAAATTACTCAGTCTGTGTTCTAACAGAATATGGACTCAGTCTATGTTTAAAGAATACTCACTCAGCCAGTGTTCTACCCGAATATGGATTCAGACTATTTTCAAGAATACTCACTCAGCCTGTGTTCTAGCAGAACGCTCACTTAGCCTGTGTTCTAACAGAATGTGGACTCAGATATTGTTCAAAAATTACTAACTCAGTCTGTGTTCTAACAGAATTTGGACGCAGTCTATGTTTAAAAAATACTCACTGAGCTCAGTGTTCTAACAGAACACTCACGTAGCCTGTGTTCTAACAGAACACTAACTCAGCCTGTTTTCTAACAAAATGTGGATTCAGATAAAAAATTACTAACGCAGTCTGTGTTCTAACAGAATATGGACTTAGATTTTGTTCAAAAATTACTCAGTCTGTGTTCTAACAGAATATGGACTCAGTCTATGTTTAAAGAATACTCACTCAGCCAGTATTTTACCAGAGTATGGACTCAGCCTGTGTTCTAACAGAATACTCACACAGCCTGTGTTCTAACAGAATATGTACTCAGTCTATATTTAAAGAGTACTCACTCACCTCAGTATTCTAACAGAACACTCACGTAGCCAGTGTTCTAACAGAATACTAACTCAGCCTGTGTTCTAACAGAATGTGGATTCAGATCAAAAATTACTAACTCAGTCTCTGTTCTAACAGAATGTGGACTCAGATTTTGTTCAAAAATTATTCAGCCTGTGTTCTAACAGAATGTGGATTCAGATCAAAAATTACTAACTCAGTCTGTGTTCTAACAGAATGTGGGTTCAGATCAAAATACTAACTCAGTCTGTGTTCTAACAGAATATGAACTCAGATTTTGTTCAAAAATTACTCAGTCTGTGTTCTAACAGAATATGGACTCAGTCTATATTTAAAGAATACTCACTCACCTCAGTATTCTAACAGAACACTCACGTAGCCAGTGTCCTAACAGAATACTAACTCAGTATGTGTTCTAACAGAATGTGGACTCAGATTTTGTTCAAAAATTACTCAGTCTGTGTTCTAACAGAATATGGACTCAGTCTATGTTTAAAGAATACTCACTCAGCCAGTGTTCTACCAGAATATGGATTCACACTATTTTCAAGAATACTCACTCAGCCTATGTTCTAGCAGAACGCTCACTTATCCTGTGTTCTAACAGAATGTGGACTCAGATATTGTTCAAAAATTACTAACTCAGTCTGTGTTCTAACAGAATTTGGACGCAGTCTATGTTTAAAAAATACTCACTCACCTCAGTGTTCTAACAGAACACTCACGTAGCCTGTGTTCTAACAGAACACTAACTCAGCCTGTTTTCTAACAAAATGTGGATTCAGATCAAAAATTACTAACGCAGTCTGTGTTCTAACAGAATATGGACTTAGATTTTGTTCAAAAATTACTCAGTCTGTGTTCTAACAGAATATGGACTCAGTCTATGTTTAAAGAATACTCAATCAGCCAGTATTTTACCAGAGTATGGACTCAGCCTGTGTTCTAACAGAATACTCACACAGCCTGTGTTCTAACAGAATATGTATTCAGTCTATATTTAAAGAATACTCACTCACCTCATTATTCTAACAGAACAGTCACGTAGCCAGTGTTCTAACAGAATACTAACTCAGCCTGTGTTCTAAAAGAATGTGGACTCAGATTTTGTTCAAAAATTACTCAGTCTGTTTCTAACAGAATATGGACTCAGTCTATGTTTAAAGAATACTCACTCAGCCAGTATTTTACTAGAGTATGGACTCAGCCTGTGTTCTAACAGAATACTCACACAGCCTGTGTTCTAACAGAATATGGACTCAGTCTATATTTAAAGAATACTCACTCACCTCAGTATTCTAACAGAACACTCACGTAGCCTGTGTTCTAACAGAACACTAACTCAGCCTGTTTTATAACAGAATGTGGATTCAGATCAAAAATTACTAACGCAGTCTGTGTTCTAACAGAATATGGACTTAGATTTTGTTCAAAAATTACTCAGTCTGTGTTCTAACAGAATATGGACTCAGTCTATGTTTAAAGAATACTCGCTCAGCCAATATTTTACCAGAGTATGGACTCAGCCTGTGTTCTAACAGAATACTCACACAGCCTGTGTTCTAACAGAATATGGACTCAGTCTATATTTAAAGAATACTAACTCACCTCAGTATTCCAACAGAACACTCACATAGCCGGTGTTCTAACAGAATACTAACTCAGCCTGTGTTCTAACAGAATGTGGATTCAGATCAAATATTACTAACTCAGTCTGTGTTCTAACAGAATGTGGACTCAGATTTTGTTCAAAAATTATTCAGCCTGTGTTCTAACAGAATGTGGATTCAGATCAAAAATTACTAACTCAGTCTGTGTTCTAACAGAATGTGGATTCAGATCAAAAATTATTAACTCAGTCTGTGTTCTAACAGAATATGAACTCAGATTTTGTTCAAAAATTACTCAGTCTGTGTTCTAACAGAATATGGACTCAGTCTATATTTAAAGAATACTCAGTCACCTCAGTATTCTAACAGAACACTCAAGTAGCCAGTGTTCTAACAGAATACTAACTCAGCCTGTGTTCTAACATAATGTGGATTCAGATCAAAAATTACTAACTCAGTCTGTGTTCTAACAGAATGTGGACTCAGATTTTGTTCAAAACTTACTCAGTCTGTTTCTAACAGAATATGGACTCAGTCTATGTTTAAAGAATACTCACTCAGCCAGTATTTTACCAGAGTATGGACTCAGCCTGTGTTCTAACAGAATACTCACACAGCCTGTGTTCTAACAGAATATGGACTCAGTCTATATTTAAAGAATACTGACTCACCTCAGTATTCCAACAGAACACTCACGTAGCCAGTGTCCTAACAGAATACTAACTCAGCCTCTGTTCTAACATAATGTGGATTCAGATCAAAAATTACTAACTCAGTCTGTGTTCTAACAGAATGTGGACTCAGATTTTGTTTAAAACTTACTCAGTCTCTTTCTAACAGAATATGGACTCAGTCTATGTTTAAAGAATACTCACTCAGCCAGTATTTTACCAGAGTATGGACTCAGCCTGTGTTCTAACAGAATACTCACACAGCCTGTGTTCTAACAGAATATGGACTCAGTCTATATTTAAAGAATACTGACTCACCTCAGTATTCCAACAGAACACTCACGTAGCCAGTGTCATAACAGAATACTAACTCAGTCTGTGTTCTAACAGAATGTGGACTCAGATTTTGTTCAAAAATTACTAACTCAGTCTGTGTTCTAACAGAATTTGGACGCAGTCTATGTTTAAAAAATACTCACTCACCTCAGTGTTCTAACATAACACTCACTTAGCCTGTGTTCTAACAGAATGTGGGTTCAGATCAAAAATTACTAACTCAGTCTGTGTTCTAACAGAATATGAACTCAGATTTTGTTCAGAAATTACTCAGCCTGTGTTCTAACAGAATATGGACTCAGTCTATGTTTAAAGAATACTCACTCAGCCAGTGTTCTACCAGAATATGGATTCAGACTATTTTCAAGAATACTCACTCAGCCTATTTTCTAGAAGAACGCTCACTTAGCCTGTGTTCTAACAGAATGTGGACTCAGATATTGTTCAAAAATTACTAACTCAGTCTGTGTTCTAACAGTATTTGGACGCAGTCTATGTTTAAAAAATACTCACACACCTGAGTGTTCTAACAGAACACTCACGTAGCCTCTGTTCTAACAGAATACTAACTCAGCCTGTTTTCTAACAAAATGTGGATTCAGATCAAAAATTACTAACGCAGTCTGTGTTCTAACAGAATGTGGACTCAGATTTTGTTCAAAAATTGCTCAGTCTGTGTTCTAACAGAATACTCACACAGCCTGTGTTCTAACAGAATATGTACTCAGTCTATATTTAAAGAATACTCACTCACCTCAGTATTCTAACAGAACACTCACGTAGCCAGTGTTCTAACAGAATACTAACTCAGCCTGTGTTCTAACAGAATGTGGATTCAGATCAAATATTACTAACTCAGTCTGTGTTCTAACAGAATGTGGACTCAGATTTTGTTCATAAATTATTCAGCCTGTGTTCTAACAGAATGCGGATTCAGATCAAAAATTACTAACTCAGTCTGTGTTCTAACAGAATGTGGGTTCAGATCAAAAATTACTAACTCAGTCTGTGTTCTAACAGAATATGAACTCAGATTTTGTTCAAAAATTACTCAGTCTGTGTTCTAACAGAATATGGACTCAGTCTATGTTTAAAGAATACTCACTCAGCCAGTGTTCTACCCGAATATGGATTCAGACTATTTTCAAGAATACTCACTCAGCCTGTGTTCTAGCAGAACGCTCACTTAGCCTGTGTTCTAACAGAATGTGGACTCAGATATTGTTCAAAAATTACTAACTCAGTCTGTGTTCTAACAGAATTTGGACGCAGTCTATGTTTAATAAATACTCACTGAGCTCAGTGTTCTAACAGAACACTCACGTAGCCTGTGTTCTAACAGAACACTAACTCAGCCTGTTTTCTAACAAAATGTGGATTCAGATAAAAAATTACTAACGCAGTCTGTGTTCTAACAGAATATGGACTTAGATTTTGTTCAAAAATTACTCAGTCTGTGTTCTAACAGAATATGGACTCAGTCTATGTTTAAAGAATACTCACTCAGCCAGTATTTTACCAGAGTATGGACTCAGCCTGTGTTCTAACAGAATACTCACACAGCCTGTGTTCTAACAGAATATGTACTCAGTCTATATTTAAAGAGTACTCACTCACCTCAGTATTCTAACAGAACACTCACGTAGCCAGTGTTCTAACAGAATACTAACTCAGCCTGTGTTCTAACAGAATGTGGATTCAGATCAAAAATTACTAACTCAGTCTCTGTTCTAACAGAATGTGGACTCAGATTTTGTTCAAAAATTATTCAGCCTGTGTTCTAACAGAATGTGGATTCAGATCAAAAATTACTAACTCAGTCTGTGTTCTAACAGAATGTGGGTTCAGATCAAAATACTAACTCAGTCTGTGTTCTAACAGAATATGAACTCAGATTTTGTTCAAAAATTACTCAGTCTGTGTTCTAACAGAATATGGACTCAGTCTATATTTAAAGAATACTCACTCACCTCAGTATTCTAACAGAACACTCACGTAGCCTGTGTTCTAACAGAACACTAACTCAGCCTGTTTTCTAACAAAATGTGGATTCAGATAAAAAATTACTAACGCAGTCTGTGTTCTAACAGAATATGGACTTAGATTTTGTTCAAAAATTACTCAGTCTCTGTTCTAACAGAATATGGACTCAGTCTATGTTTAAAGAATACTCACTCAGCCAGTATTTTACCAGAGTATGGACTCAGCCTGTGTTCTAACAGAATACTCACACAGCCTGTGTTCTAACAGAATATGGACTCAGTCTATATTTAAAGAATACTAACTCACCTCAGTATTCCAACAGAACACTCACGTAGCCAGTGTTCTAACAGAATACTAACTCAGCCTGTGTTCTAACAGAATGTGCATTCAGATCAAATATTAATAACTCAGTCTGAGTTCTAACAGAATGTGGACTCAGATTTTGTTCAAAAATTACTCAGTCTGTGTTCTAACAGAATATGGACTAAGTCTATGTTTAAAGAATACTCACTCAGCTCAGTGTTCTAACATAACACTCACTTAGCCTGTGTTCTAACAGAATGTGGGTTCAGATCAAAAATTGCTAACTCAGTCTGTGTTCTAACAGAATATGAACTCAGATTTTGTTCAAAAATTACTCAGTCTGTGTTCTAACAGAATATGGACTCAGTCTATGTTTAAACAATACTCACTCAGCCAGTGTTCTACCAGAATATGGATTCAGACTATTTTCAAGAATACTCACTCAGCCTATGTTCTAGCAGAACGCTCACTTAGCCTGTGTTCTAACAGAATGTGGACTCAGATATTGTTCAAAAATTACTAACTCAGTCTGTGTTCTAACAGCATTTGGACGCAGTCTATATTTAAAAAATACTCACTCACCTCAGTGTTCTAACAGAACACTCACGTAGCCTGTGTTCTAACAGAACACTAACTCAGCCTGTTTTCTAACAAAATGTGGATTCAGATCAAAAATTACTAACGCAGTCTGTGTTCTAACAGAATATGGACTTAGATTTTGTTCAAAAATTACTCAGCCTGTGTTCTAACAGAATGTGGATTCAGATCAAAAATTACTAACTCAGTCTGTGTTCTAACAGAATGTGGACTCAGATTTTGTTCAAAACTTACTCAGTCTGTTTCTAACAGTATATGGACTCAGTCTATGTTTAAAGAATACTCACTCAGCCAGTATTTTACCAGAGTATGGACTCAGCCTGTGTTCTAACAGAATACTCACACAGCCTGTGTTCTAACAGAATATGGACTCAGTCTATATTTAAAGAATACTCACTCACCTCAGTATTCCAACAGAACACTCACGTAGCCAGTGTTCTAACAGAATACTAACTCAGCCTGTGTTCTAACAGAATGTGCATTCAGATCAAATATTAATAACTCAGTCTGTGTTCAAACAGAATGTGGACTCAGATTTTGTTCAAAAATTACTCAGTCTGTGTTCTAACAGAATATGGACTCAGTCTATGTTTAAAGAATACTCACTCAGCCAGTGTTCTACCAGAATATGGAATCAGACTATTTTCAAGAATACTCACTCAGCCTGTGTTCTAGCAGAACGCTCACTTAGCCTGTGTTCTAACAGAATGTGGACTCAGATATTGTTCAAAAATTACTAACTCAGTCTGTGTTCTAACAGAATTTGGACGCAGTCTATGTTTAAAAAATACTCACTCACCTCAGTGTTCTAACAGAACACTCACGTAGCCTCTGTTCTAACAGAACACTAACTCAGCCTGTTTTCTAACAAAATGTGGATTCAGATAAAAAATTACTAACGCAGTCTGTGTTCTAACAGAATATGGACTTAGATTTTGTTCAAAAATTACTCAGTCTGTGTTCTAACAGAATATGGACTCAGTCTATGTTTAAAGAATACTCACTCAGCCAGTATTTTACCAGAGTATGGACTCAGCCTGTGTTCTAACAGAATACTCACACGGCCTGTGTTCTAACAGAATATGTACTCAGTCTATATTTAAAGAATACTCACTCACCTCAGTATTCTAACAGAACACTCACGTAGCCAGTGTTCTAACAGAATACTAACTCAGCCTGTGTTCTAACAGAATGTGGATTCAGATCAAAAATTACTAACTCAGTCTGTGTTCTAACAGAATGTGGACTCAGATTTTGTTCAAAAATTACTCAGTCTGTTTCTAACAGAATATGGACTCAGTCTATGTTTAAAGAATACTCACTCAGCCAGTGTTCTACCAGAATATGGATTCAGACTATTTTCAAGAATACTCACTCAGCCTGTGTTCTAGCAGAACGCTCACTTAGCCTGTGTTCTAACAGAATGTGGACTCAAATATTGTTCAAAAATTACTAACTCAGTCTGTGTTCTAACAGAATTTGGACGCAGTCTATGTTTAAAAAATACTCACTCACCTCAGTGTTCTAACAGAACACTCACGTAGCCTGTGTTCTAACAGAATACTCACACAGCCTGTGTTCTAACAGAATATGGACTCAGTCTATATTTAAAGAATACTCACTCACCTCAGTATTCTAACAGAACACTAACGTAGCCAGTGTCTAACAGAATACTAACTCAGCCTGTGTTCTAACAGAATGTGGATTCAGATCAAAAATTACTAACTCAGTCTGTGTTCTAACAAAATGTGGACTCAGATTTTGTTCAAAAATTACTCAGTCTGTTTCTAACAGAATATGGACTCAGTCTATGTTTAAAGAATACTCACTCAGCCAGTATTTTACCAGAGTATGGACTCAGCCTGTGTTCTAACAGAATACTCACACAGCCTGTGTTCTAACAGAATATGGACTCAGTCTATATTTAAAGAATACTCACTCACCTCAGTATTCTAACAGAACACTCACGTAGCCTGTGTTCTAACAGAACACTAACTCAGCCTGTTTTCTAACAGAATGTGGATTCAGATCAAAAATTACTAACGCAGTCTGTGTTCTAACAGAATGTGGACTCAGATTTTGTTCAAAAATTATTCAGCCTGTGTTCTAACAGAATGTGGATTCAGATCAAATATTACTAACTCAGTCTGTGTTCTAACAGAATGTGAACTCAGATTTTGTTCAAAAATTATTCAGCATGTGTTCTAACAGAATGTGGATTCAGATCAAAAATTACTAACTCAATCTGTGTTCTAACAGAATGTGGACTCAGATTTTGTTCAAATATTACTCAGTCTATTTCTAACAGAATATGGTCTCAGTCTATGTTTAAAGAATACTCACTCAGCCAATATTTTACCAGAGTATGGACTCAGCCTGTGTTCTAACAGAATACTCACACAGCCTGTGTTCTAACAGAATATGGACTCAGTCTATATTTAAAGAATACTCACTCACCTCAGTATTCCTACAGAACACTCACGTAGCCAGTGTTCTAACAGAATACTAACTCAGCCTGTGTTCTAACAGAATGTGGATCCAGATCAAATATTACTAAGTCAGTCTGTGTTCTAACAGAATGTGGACTCAGATTTTGTTCAAAAATTACTCAGTCTGTGTTCTAACAGAATATGGACTAAGTCTATGTTTAAAGAATACTCACTCAGCTCAGTGTTCTAACATAACACTCACTTAGCCTGTGTTCTAACAGAATGTGGTTTCAGATCAAAAATTTCTAACTCAGTCTGTGTTCTAACAGAATATGAACTCAGATTTTGTTCAAAAATTACTCAGTCTGTGTTCTAACAGAATATGGACTCAGTCTATGTTTAAAGAATACTCACTCAGCCAGTGTTCTACCAGAATATGGATTCAGACTATTTTCAAGAATACTCACTCAGCCTGTGTTCTAGCAGAACGCTCACTTAGCCTGTGTTCTAACAGAATGTGGACTCAGATATTGTTCAAAAATTACTAACTCAGTCTGTGTTCTAACAGAATTTGGACGCCGTCTATGTTTAAAAAATACTCACTCACCTCAGTGTTCTAACAGAACACTCACGTAGCCTGTGTTCTAACAGAACACTAACTCAGCCTGTTTTCTAACAAAATGTGGATTCAGTTCAAAAATTACTAACGCAGTCTGTGTTCTAACAGAATATGGACTTAGATTTTGTTCAAAAATTACTCAGTCTGTGTTCTAACAGAATATGGACTCAGTCTATGTTTAAAGAATACTCACTCAGTCAGTATTTTACCAGAGTATGTACTCAGCCTGTGTTCTAACAGAATACTCACACAGACTGTGTTCTAACAGAATATGTACTCAGTCTATATTTAAAGAATACTCACTCACCTCAGTATTCTAACAGAACACTCACGTAGCCAGTGTTCTAACAGAATATTAACTCAGCCTGTGTTCTAACAGAATGTGGACTCAGATTTTGTTCAAAAATTATTCAGTCTGTTTCTAACAGAATATGGACTCAGTCTATGTTTAAAGAATACTCACTCAGCCAGTATTTTACCAGAGTATGGACTCAGCCTGTGTTCTAACGGAATACTCACACAGCCTGTGTTCTAACAGAATATGGACTCAGTCTATATTTAAAGAATACTCACTCACCTCAGTATTCTAACAGAACACTCACGTAGCCTGTGTTCTAACAGAACACTAACTCAGCCTGTTTTCTAACAGAATGTGGATTCAGATCAAAAATTACTAACGCAGTCTGTGTTCTAACAGAATATGGACTTAGATTTTGTTCAAAAATTACTCAGTCTGTGTTCTAACAGAATATGGACTCAGTCTATGTTTAAAGAATACTCACTCAGCCAATATTTTACCAGAGTATGGACTCAGCCTGTGTTCTAACAGAATACTCACACAGCCTGTGTTCTAACAGAATATGGACTCAGTCTATATTTAAAGAATACTCACTCACCTCATAATTCCAACAGAACACTCATGTAGCCAGTGTTCCAACAGAATACTAACTCAGCCTGTGTTCTAACAGAATGTGGATTCAGATCAAATATTACTAACTCAGTCTGTGTTCTAACAGAATGTGGACTCAGATTTTGTTCAAAAATTATTCAGCCTGTGTTCTAACAGAATGTGGGTTCAGATCAAAAATTACGAACTCAGTCTGTGTTCTAACAGAATGTGGGTTCAGATCAAAAATTACTAACTCAGTCTGTGTTCTAACAGAATATGAACTCAGATTTTGTTCAAAAATTACTCAGTCTGTGTTCTAACAGAATATGGACTCAGTCTATATTTAAGGAATACTCACTCACCTCAGTATTCTAACAGAACACTCACGTAGCCAGTGTTCTAACAGAATACTAACTCAGCCAGTGTTCTAACAGAATGTGGATTCAGATCAAAAATTACTAACTCAGTCTGTGTTCTAACAGAATGTGGACTCAGATTTTGTTCAAAACTTACTCAGTCTGTTTCTAACAGTATATGGACTCAGTCTATGTTTAAAGAATACTCACTCAGCCAGTATTTTACCAGAGTATGGACTCAGCCTGTGTTCTAACAGAATACTCACACAGCCTGTGTTCTAACAGAATATGGACTCAGTCTATATTTAAAGAATACTAACTCACCTCAGTATTCCAACAGAACACTCACGTAGCCAGTGTTCTAACAGAATACTAACTCAGCCTGTGTTCTAACAGAATGTGCATTCAGATCAAATATTAATAACTCAGTCTGAGTTCTAACAGAATGTGGACTCAGATTTTGTTCAAAAATTACTCAGTCTGTGTTCTAACAGAATATGGACTAAGTCTATGTTTAAAGAATACTCACTCAGCTCAGTGTTCTAACATAACACTCACTTAGCCTGTGTTCTAACAGAATGTGGGTTCAGATCAAAAATTACTAACTCAGTCTGTGTTCTAACAGAATATGAACTCAGATTTTGTTCAAAAATTACTCAGTCTGTGTTCTAACAGAATATGGACTCAGTCTATGTTTAAAGAATACTCACTCAGCCAGTGTTCTACCAGAATATGGATTCAGACTATTTTCAAGAATACTCACTCAGCCTATGTTCTAGCAGAACGCTCACTTAGCCTGTGTTCTAACAGAATGTGGACTCAGATATTGTTCAAAAATTACTAACTCAGTCTGTGTTCTAACAGAATTTGTACGCAGTCTATGTTTAAAAAATACTCACTCACCTCAGTGTTCTAACAGAACACTCACGTAGCCTGTGTTCTAACAGAACACTAACTGAGCCTGTTTTCTAACAAAATGTGGATTCAGATCAAAAATTACTAACGCATTCTGTGTTCTAACAGAATATGGACTTAGATTTTGTTCAAAAATTACTCAGTCTGTGTTCTAACAGAATATGGACTCAGTCTATGTTTAAAGAATACCCACTCAGCCAGTATTTTACCAGAGTATGGACTCAGCCTGTGTTCTAACAGAATACTCACACAGCCTGTGTTCTAACAGAATATGGACTCAGTCTATATTTAAAGAATACTCACTCACCTCAGTATTCTAACAGAACACTCACGTAGCCAGTGTTCTAACAGAATACTAACTCAGCCTGTGTTCTAACACAATGTGGATTCAGATCAAATATTACTAACTCAGTCTGTGTTCTAACAGAATGTGGACTCAGATTTTGTTCAAAAATTATTCAGCCTGTGTTCTAACAGAATGTGGATTCAGATCAAAAATTACTAACTCAGTCTGTGTTCTAACAGAATGTGGGTTCAGATCAAAAATTACTAACTCTGTCTGTGTTCTAACAGAATATGAACTCAGATTTTGTTCAAAAATTACTCAGTCTGTGTTCTAACAGAATATGGACTCAGTCTATATTTAAGGAATACTCACTCACCTCAGTATTCTAACAGAACACTCACGTAGCCAGTGTTCTAACAGAATACTAACTCAGCCAGTGTTCTAACAGAATGTGGATTCAGATCAAAAATTACTAACTCAGTCTGTGTTCTAACAGAATGTGGACTCAGATTTTGTTCAAAACTTACTCAGTCTGTTTCTAACAGTATATGGACTCAGTCTATGTTTAAAGAATACTCACTCAGCCAGTATTTTACCAGAGTATGGACTCAGCCTGTGTTCTAACAGAATACTCACACAGCCTGTGTTCTACCAGAATATGGATTCAGACTATTTTCAAGAATACTCACTCAGCCTGTGTTCTAGCAGAACGCTCACTTAGCCTGTGTTCTAACAGAATGTGGACTCACAGATTGTTCAAAAATTACTAACGCAGTCTGTGTTCTAACAGAATATGGACTTAGATTTTGTTCAAAAATTACTCAGTCTGTGTTCTAACAGAATATGGACTCAGTCTATGTTTAAAGAATACTCACTCAGCCAGTATTTTACCAGAGTATGGACTCAGCCTGTGTTCTAACAGAACACTCACACAGCCTGTGTTCTAACAGAATATGTACTCAGTCTATATTTAAAGAATACTCACTCACCTCAGTATTCTAACAGAACACTCACGTAGCCAGTGTTCTAACAGAATACTAACTCAGCCTGTGTTCTAACAGAATGTGGATTCAGATCAAATATTACTAACTCAGTCTGTGTTCTAACAGAATGTGGACTCAGATTTTGTTCAAAAATTATTCAGCCTGTGTTCTAACAGAATGTGGATTCAGATCAAAAATTACTAACTCAGTCTGTGTTCTAACAGAATGTGGGTTCAGATCAAAAATTACTAACTCAGTCTGTGTTCTAACAGAATATGAACTCAGATTTTGTTCAAAAATTACTCAGTCTGTGTTCTAATAGAATATGGACTCAGTCTATATTTAAGGAATACTCACTCACCTCAGTATTCTAACAGAACACTCACGTAGCCAGTGTTCTAACAGAATACTAACTCAGCCAGTGTTCTAACAGAATGTGGATTCAGATCAAAAATTACTAACTCAGTCTGTGTTCTAACAGAATGTGGACTCAGATTTTGTTCAAAACTTACTCAGTCTGTTTCTAACAGTATATGGACTCAGTCTATGTTTAAAGAATACTCACTCAGCCAGTATTTTACCAGAGTATGGACTCAGCCTGTGTTCTAACAGAATACTCACACAGCCTGTGTTCTAACAGAATATGGACTCAGTTTATATTTAAAGAATACTCACTCACCTCAGTATTCTAACAGAACACTCACGTAGCCAGTGTTCTAACAGAATACTAACTCAGCCTGTGTTCTAACAGAATGTGGATTCAGATCAAATATTACTAACTCAGTCTGTGTTCTAACAGAATATGGACTCAGTCTATGTTTAAAGAATACTCACTCAGCCAGTGTTCTACCAGAATATGGATTCAGACTATTTTCAAGAATACTCACTCAGCCTGTGTTCTAGCAGAACGCTCACTTAGCCTGTGTTCTAACAGAATGTGGACTCACAGATTGTTCAAAAATTACTAACGCAGTCTGTGTTCTAACAGAATATGGACTTAGATTTTGTTCAAAAATTACTCAGTCTGTGTTCTAACAGAATATGGACTCAGTCTATGTTTAAAGAATACTCACTCAGCCAGTATTTTACCAGAGTATGGACTCAGCCTGTGTTCTAACAGAACACTCACACAGCCTGTGTTCTAACAGAATATGTACTCAGTCTATATTTAAAGAATACTCACTCACCTCAGTATTCTAACAGAACACTCACGTAGCCAGTGTTCTAACAGAATACTAACTCAGCCTGTGTTCTAACAGAATGTGGATTCAGATCAAATATTACTAACTCAGTCTGTGTTCTAACAGAATGTGGACTCAGATTTTGTTCAAAAATTATTCAGCCTGTGTTCTAACAGAATGTGGATTCAGATCAAAAATTACTAACTCAGTCTGTGTTCTAACAGAATGTGGGTTCAGATCAAAAATTACTAACTCAGTCTGTGTTCTAACAGAATATGAACTCAGATTTTGTTCAAAAATTACTCAGTCTGTGTTCTAACAGAATATGGACTCAGTCTATATTTAAGGAATACTCACTCACCTCAGTATTCTAACAGAACACTCACGTAGCCAGTGTTCTAACAGAATACTAACTCAGCCAGTGTTCTAACAGAATGTGGATTCAGATCAAAAATTACTAACTCAGTCTGTGTTCTAACAGAATGTGGACTCAGATTTTGTTCAAAACTTACTCAGTCTGTTTCTAACAGTATATGGACTCAGTCTATGTTTAAAGAATACTCACTCAGCCAGTATTTTACCAGAGTATGGACTCAGCCTGTGTTCTAACAGAATACTCACACAGCCTGTGTTCTAACAGAATATGGACTCAGTTTATATTTAAAGAATACTCACCTCAGTATTCTAACAGAACACTCACGTAGCCAGTGTTCTAACAGAATACTAACTCAGCCTGTGTTCTAACAGAATGTGGATTCAGATCAAATATTACTAACTCAGTCTGTGTTCTAACAGAATATGGACTCAGTCTATGTTTAAAGAATACTCACTCAGCCAGTGTTCTACCAGAATATGGATTCAGACTATTTTCAAGAATACTCACTCAGCCTGTGTTCTAGCAGAACGCTCACTTAGCCTGTGTTCTAACAGAATGTGGACTCACAGATTGTTCAAAAATTACTAACGCAGTCTGTGTTCTAACAGAATATGGACTTAGATTTTGTTCAAAAATTACTCAGTCTGTGTTCTAACAGAATATGGACTCAGTCTATGTTTAAAGAATACTCACTCAGCCAGTATTTTACCAGAGTATGGACTCAGCCTGTGTTCTAACACAACACTCACACAGCCTGTGTTCTAACAGAATATGTACTCAGTCTATATTTAAAGAATACTCACTCACCTCAGTATTCTAACAGAACACTCACGTAGCCAGTGTTCTAACAGAATGCTAACTCAGCCTGGGTTCTAAGAGAATGTGGACTCAGATTTTGTTCAAAAATTACTCAGTCTGTGTTCTAACAGAATGTGGACTCAGTCTATGTTTAAAGAATACTCACTCAGCCAGTATTTTACCAGAGTATGGACTCAGCCTGTGTTCTAACAGAATACTCACACAGCCTGTGTTCTAACAGAATATGGACTCAGTCTATATTTAAAGAATACTCACTCACCTCAGTATTCTAACAGAACACTCACGTAGCCTGTGTTCTAACAGAACACTAACTCAGCCTGCTTTCTAACAGAATGTGGATTCAGATCAAATATTACTAACTCAGTCTGTGTTCTAACAGAATATGAACTCAGATTTTGTTCAAAAATTACTCAGTCTGTGTTCTAACAGAATATGGACTCAGTCTATGTTTAAAGAATACTCACTCAGCCAATATTTTACCAGAGTATGGACTCAGCCTGTGTTCTAACAGAATACTCACACAGCCTGTGTTCTAACAGAATATGGACTCAGTCTATATTTAAAGAATACTCACTCACCTCAGTATTCCTACAGAACACTCACGTAGCCAGTGTTCTAACAGAATACTAACTCAGCCTGTGTTCTAACAGAATGTGGATTCAGATCTAATATTACTAACTCAGTCTGTGTTCTAACAGAATGTGGACTCAGATTTTGTTCAAAAATTACTCAGTCTGTGTTCTAACAGAATATGGACTAAGTCTATGTTTAAAGAATACTCACTCAGCCAGTATTTTACCAGAGTATGGACTCAGCCTGTGTTCTAACAGAATACTCACACAGCCTGTGTTCTAACAGAATATGGACTCAGTCTATATTTAAAGAATACTCACTCACCTCAGTATTCTAACAGAACACTCACGTAGCCAGTGTTCTAACAGAATACTAACTCAGCCTGTGTTCTAACAGAATGTGGACTCAGATTTTGTTCAAAAATTACTCAGTCTGTTTCTAACAGAATATGGACTCAGTCTATGTTTAAAGAATACTCACTCAACCGGTATTTTACCAGAGTATGGACTCAGCCTGTGTTCTAACAGAATACTCACACAGCCTGTGTTCTAACAGAATATGGACTCAGTCTATATTTAAAGAATACTCACTCACCTCAGTATTCTAACAGAACACTCACGTAGCCTGTGTTCTAACAGAACACTAACTCAGCCTGTTTTCTAACAGAATGTGGATTCAGATCAAAAATTACTAACGCAGTCTGTGTTCTAACAGAATATGGACTTAGATTTTGTTAAAAAATTACTCAGTCTGTGTTCTAACAGAATATGGACTCAGTCTATATTTAAAGAATACTCACTCACCTCAGTATTCTAACAGAACACTCACGTAGCCTGTGTTCTAACAGAACACTAACTCAGCCTGTTTTCTAACAGAATGTGGATTCAGATCAAAAATTACTAACGCAGTCTGTGTTCTAACAGAATATGGACTTAGATTTTGTTCAAAAATTACTCAGTCTGTGTTCTAACAGAATATGGACTCAGTCTATGTTTAAAGAATACTCACTCAGCCAATATTTTACCAGAGTATGGACTCAGCCTGTGTTGTAACAGAATACTCACACAGCCTGTGTTCTAAGAGAATATGGACTCAGTCTATATTTAAAGAATACTCACTCACCTCAGTATTCCAACAGAACACTCATGTAGCCAGTGTTCTAACAGAATACTAACTCAGCCTGTGTTCTAACAGAATGTGGATTCAGATCAAAAATTACTAACTCAGTCTGTGTTCTAACAGAATGTGGGTTCAGATCAAAAATTCCTAACTCAGTCTGTGTTCTAACAGAATATGAACTCAGATTTTGTTCAAAAGTTACTCAGTCTGTGTTCTAACAGAATATGGACTCAGTCTATGTTTAAAGAATACTCACTCACCTCAGTATTCTAACAGAACACTCACGTAGCCAGTGTTCTAACAGAATACTAACTCAGCCTGTGTTCGAACAGAATGTGGATTCAGATCAAAAATTACTAACTCAGTCTGTGTTCTAACAGAATGTGGACTCAGATTTTGTTCAAAAATTACTCAGTCTGTTTTTAACAGAATATGGACTCAGTCTATGTTTAAAGAATACTCACTCAGCCAGTATTTTACCAGAGTATGGACTCAGCCTGTGTTCTAACAGAATACTCACACAGCCTGTGTTCTAACAGAATATGGACTCAGTCTATATTTAGAGAATACTCACTCACCTCAGTATTCTAACAGAACACTCACATAGCCTGTGTTCTAACAGAACACTAACTCAGCCTGTTTTCTAACAGAATGTGGATTCAGATCAAAAATTACTAACGCAGTCTGTGTTCTAACAGAATATGGACTTAGATTTTGTTCAAAAATTACTCAGTCTGTGTTCTAACAGAATATGGACTCAGTCTATGTTTAAAGAATACTCACTCAGCCAGTGTTCTACCAGAATATGGATTCAGACTATTTTCAAGAATACTCACTCAGCCTGTGTTCTAGCAGAACGTTCATTTAGCCTGTGTTCTAACAGAATGTGGACTCAGATATTGTTCAAAAATTACTAACTCAGTCTGTGTTCTAACAGAATGTGGACTCAGATTTTGTTCAAAAATTACTCAGTCTGTTTCTAAAAGAATATGGACTCAGTCTATGTTTAAAGAATACTCACTCAGCCAGTATTTTACCAGAGTATGGACTCAGCCTGTGTTCTAACAGAATACTCACACAGACTGTGTTCTAACAGAATATGGACTCAGTCTATATTTAAAGAATACTCACTCACCTCAGTATTCTAACAGAACACTCACGTAGCCTGTGTTCTAACAGAACACTAACTCAGCCTGTTTTCTAACAGAATGTGGATTCAGATCAAAAATTACTAACGCAGTCTGTGTTCTAACAGAATATGGACATAGATTTTGTTCAAAAATTTCTCAGTCTGTGTTCTAACAGAATATGGACTAAGTCTATGTTTAAAGAATACTCACTCAGCTCAGTGTTCTAACATAACACTCACTTAGCCTGTGTTCTAACAGAATGTGGTTTCAGATCAAAAATTACTAACTCAGTCTGTGTTCTAACAGAATGTGGACTCAGATTTTGTTCAAAAATTACTCAGTCTGTGTTCTAACAGAATATGGACTCAGTCTATGTTTAAAGTATACTCACTCAGCCAGTGTTCTACCAGAATATGGATTCAGACTATTTTCAAGAATACTCACTCAGCCTGTGTTCTAGCAGAACGCTCACTTAGCCTGTGTTCTAACAGAATGTGGACTCAGATATTGTTCAAAAAGTACTAACTCAGTCTGTGTTCTAACAGAATTTGGACGCAGTCTATGTTTAAAAAATACTCACTCACCTCAGTGTTCTAACAGAACACTCACGTAGCCTGTGTTCTAACAGAACACTAACTCAGCCTGTTTTCTAACAAAATGTGGATTCAGATCAAAAATTACTAGCGCAGTCTGTGTTCTAACAGAATATGGACTTAGATTTTGTTCAAAAATTACTCAGTCTGTGTTCTAACAGAATATGGACTCAGTCAATATTTAAAGAATACTCACTCAGCCAGTATTTTACCAGAGTATGGACTCAGCCTGTGTTCTAACAGAAAACTCACACAGCCTGTGTTCTAACAGAATATGTACTCAGTCTAGATTTAAAGAATACTCACTCACCTCAGTATTCTAACAGAACACTCACGTAGCCAGTGTTCTAACAGAATACTAACTCAGCCTGTGTTCTAACAGAATGTGGATTCACATCAAATATTACTAACTCAGTCTGTGTTCTAACAGAATGTGGACTCAGATTTTGTTCAAAAATTACTCAGTCTGTTTTTAACAGAATATGGACTCAGTCTATGTTTAAAGAATACTCACTCAGCCAGTATTTTACCAGAGTATGGACTCAGCCTGTGTTCTAACAGAATACTCACACAGCCTGTGTTCTAACAGAATATGGACTCAGTCTATATTTAGAGAATACTCACTCACCTCAGTATTCTAACAGAACACTCACATAGCCTGTGTTCTAACAGAACACTAACTCAGCCTGTTTTCTAACAGAATGTGGATTCAGATCAAAAATTACTAACGCAGTCTGTGTTCTAACAGAATATGGACTTAGATTTTGTTCAAAAATTACTCAGTCTGTGTTCTAACAGAATATGGACTCAGTCTATGTTTAAAGAATACTCACTCAGCCAGTGTTCTACCAGAATATGGATTCAGACTATTTTCAAGAATACTCACTCAGCCTGTGTTCTAGCAGAACGTTCATTTAGCCTGTGTTCTAACAGAATGTGGACTCAGATATTGTTCAAAAATTACTAACTCAGTCTGTGTTCTAACAGAATGTGGACTCAGATTTTGTTCAAAAATTACTCAGTCTGTTTCTAAAAGAATATGGACTCAGTCTATGTTTAAAGAATACTCACTCAGGCCAGTATTTTACCAGAGTATGGACTCAGCCTGTGTTCTAACAGAATACTCACACAGACTGTGTTCTAACAGAATATGGACTCAGTCTATATTTAAAGAATACTCACTCACCTCAGTATTCTAACAGAACACTCACGTAGCCTGTGTTCTAACAGAACACTAACTCAGCCTCTTTTCTAACAGAATGTGGATTCAGATCAAAAATTACTAACGCAGTCTGTGTTCTAACAGAATATGGACATAGATTTTGTTCAAAAATTACTCAGTCTGTGTTCTAACAGAATATGGACTAAGTCTATGTTTAAAGAATACTCACTCAGCTCAGTGTTCTAACATAACACTCACTTAGCCTGTGTTCTAACAGAATGTGGTTTCAGATCAAAAATTACTAACTCAGTCTGTGTTCTAACAGAATGTGGACTCAGATTTTGTTCAAAAATTACTCAGTCTGTGTTCTAACAGAATATGGACTCAGTCTATGTTTAAAGTATACTCACTCAGCCAGTGTTCTACCAGAATATGGATTCAGACTATTTTCAAGAATACTCACTCAGCCTGTGTTCTAGCAGAACGCTCACTTAGCCTGTGTTCTAACAGAATGTGGACTCAGATATTGTTGAAAAAGTACTAACTCAGTCTGTGTTCTAACAGAATTTGGACGCAGTCTATGTTTAAAAAATACTCACTCACCTCAGTGTTCTAACAGAACACTCACGTAGCCTGTGTTCTAACAGAACACTAACTCAGCCTGTTTTCTAACAAAATGTGGATTCAGATCAAAAATTACTAACGCAGTCTGTGTTCTAACAGAATATGGACTTAGATTTTGTTCAAAAATTACTCAGTCTGTGTTCTAACAGAATATGGACTCAGTCAATATTTAAAGAATACTCACTCAGCCAGTATTTTACCAGAGTATGGACTCAGCCTGTGTTCTAACAGAAAACTCACACAGCCTGTGTTCTAACAGAATATGTACTCAGTCTAGATTTAAAGAATACTCACTCACCTCAGTATTCTAACAGAACACTCACGTAGCCAGTGTTCTAACAGAATACTAACTCAGCCTGTGTTCGAACAGAATGTGGATTCAGATCAAAAATTACTAACTCAGTCTGTGTTCTAACAGAATGTGGACTCAGATTTTGTTCAAAAATTACTCAGTCTGTTTTTAACAGAATATGGACTCAGTCTATGTTTAAAGAATACTCACTCAGCCAGTATTTTACCAGAGTATGGACTCAGCCTGTGTTCTAACAGAATACTCACACAGCCTGTGTTCTAACAGAATATGGACTCAGTCTATATTTAGAGAATACTCACTCACCTCAGTATTCTAACAGAACACTCACATAGCCTGTGTTCTAACAGAACACTAACTCAGCCTGTTTTCTAACAGAATGTGGATTCAGATCAAAAATTACTAACGCAGTCTGTGTTCTAACAGAATATGGACTTAGATTTTGTTCAAAAATTACTCAGTCTGTGTTCTAACAGAATATGGACTCAGTCTATGTTTAAAGAATACTCACTCAGCCAGTGTTCTACCAGAATATGGATTCAGACTATTTTCAAGAATACTCACTCAGCCTGTGTTCTAGCAGAACGTTCATTTAGCCTGTGTTCTAACAGAATGTGGACTCAGATATTGTTCAAAAATTACTAACTCAGTCTGTGTTCTAACAGAATGTGGACTCAGATTTTGTTCAAAAATTACTCAGTCTGTTTCTAAAAGAATATGGACTCAGTCTATGTTTAAAGAATACTCACTCAGCCAGTATTTTACCAGAGTATGGACTCAGCCTGTGTTCTAACAGAATACTCACACAGACTGTGTTCTAACAGAATATGGACTCAGTCTATATTTAAAGAATACTCACTCACCTCAGTATTCTAACAGAACACTCACGTAGCCTGTGTTCTAACAGAACACTAACTCAGCCTGTTTTCTAACAGAATGTGGATTCAGATCAAAAATTACTAACGCAGTCTGTGTTCTAACAGAATATGGACATAGATTTTGTTCAAAAATTACTCAGTCTGTGTTCTAACAGAATATGGACTAAGTCTATGTTTAAAGAATACTCACTCAGCTCAGTGTTCTAACATAACACTCACTTAGCCTGTGTTCTAACAGAATGTGGTTTCAGATCAAAAATTACTAACTCAGTCTGTGTTCTAACAGAATGTGGACTCAGATTTTGTTCAAAAATTACTCAGTCTGTGTTCTAACAGAATATGGACTCAGTCTATGTTTAAAGTATACTCACTCAGCCAGTGTTCTACCAGAATATGGATTCAGACTATTTTCAAGAATACTCACTCAGCCTGTGTTCTAGCAGAACGCTCACTTAGCCTGTGTTCTAACAGAATGTTGACTCAGTCAATATTTAAAGAATACTCACTCAGCCAGTATTTTACCAGAGTATGGACTCAGCCTGTGTTCTAACAGAAAACTCACACAGCCTGTGTTCTAACAGAATATGTACTCAGTCTAGATTTAAAGAATACTCACTCACCTCAGTATTCTAACAGAACACTCACGTAGCCAGTGTTCTAACAGAATACTAACTCAGCCTGTGTTCGAACAGAATGTGGATTCAGATCAAAAATTACTAACTCAGTCTGTGTTCTAACAGAATGTGGACTCAGATTTTGTTCAAAAATTACTCAGTCTGTTTTTAACAGAATATGGACTCAGTCTATGTTTAAAGAATACTCACTCAGCCAGTATTTTACCAGAGTATGGACTCAGCCTGTGTTCTAACAGAATACTCACACAGCCTGTGTTCTAACAGAATATGGACTCAGTCTATATTTAGAGAATACTCACTCACCTCAGTATTCTAACAGAACACTCACATAGCCTGTGTTCTAACAGAACACTAACTCAGCCTGTTTTCTAACAGAATGTGGATTCAGATCAAAAATTACTAACGCAGTCTGTGTTCTAACAGAATATGGACTTAGATTTTGTTCAAAAATTACTCAGTCTGTTTTCTAACAGAATATGGACTCAGTCTATGTTTAAAGAATACTCACTCAGCCAGTGTTCTACCAGAATATGGATTCAGACTATTTTCTAGAATACTCACTCAGCCTGTGTTCTAGCAGAACGTTCACTTAGCCTGTGTTCTAACAGAATGTGGACTCAGATATTGTTCAAAAATTACTAACTCAGTCTGTGTTCTAACAGAATATGAACTCAGATTTTGTTCAAAAATTACTCAGTCTGTGTTCTAACAGAATATGGACTCAGTCTATGTTTAAAGAATACTCACTCAGACAGTGTTCTAACAGAATATGGATTCAGACTATTTTCAAGAATACTCACTCATCCTGTGTTCTAGCAGAACGCTCACTTAGCCTGTGTTCTAACAGAATGTTGACTCAGATATTGTTCAAAAATTAATAACTCAGTCTGTGTTCTAACAGAATTTGGACGCAGTCTATGTTTAAAAAATACTCACTCACCTCAGTGTTCTAACAGAACACTCACGTAGCTTGTGTTCTAACAGAACACTAACTCAGCCTGTTTTCTAACAAAATGTGGATTCAGATCAAAAATTACTAACGCAGTCTGTGTTCTAACAGAATATGGACTTAGATTTTGTTCAAAAATTACTCAGTCTGTGTTCTAACAGAATATGGACTCAGTCAATATTTAAAGAATACTCACTCAGCCAGTATTTTACCAGAGTATGGACTCAGCCTGTGTTCTAACAGAATACTCACACAGCCTGTGTTCTAACAGAATATGGACTCAGTCTATATTTAGAGAATACTCACTCACCTCAGTATTCTAACAGAACACTCACATAGCCTGTGTTCTAACAGAACACTAACTCAGCCTGTTTTCTAACAGAATGTGGATTCAGATCAAAAATTACTAACGCAGTCTGTGTTCTAACAGAATATGGACTTAGATTTTGTTCAAAAATTACTCAGTCTGTGTTCTAACAGAATATGGACTCAGTCTATGTTTAAAGAATACTCACTCAGCCAGTGTTCTACCAGAATATGGATTCAGACTATTTTCAAGAATACTCACTCAGCCTGTGTTCTAGCAGAACGTTCATTTAGCCTGTGTTCTAACAGAATGTGGACTCAGATATTGTTCAAAAATTACTAACTCAGTCTGTGTTCTAACAGAATGTGGACTCAGATTTTGTTCAAAAATTACTCAGTCTGTTTCTAAAAGAATATGGACTCAGTCTATGTTTAAAGAATACTCACTCAGGCCAGTATTTTACCAGAGTATGGACTCAGCCTGTGTTCTAACAGAATACTCACACAGACTGTGTTCTAACAGAATATGGACTCAGTCTATATTTAAAGAATACTCACTCACCTCAGTATTCTAACAGAACACTCACGTAGCCTGTGTTCTAACAGAACACTAACTCAGCCTCTTTTCTAACAGAATGTGGATTCAGATCAAAAATTACTAACGCAGTCTGTGTTCTAACAGAATATGGACATAGATTTTGTTCAAAAATTACTCAGTCTGTGTTCTAACAGAATATGGACTAAGTCTATGTTTAAAGAATACTCACTCAGCTCAGTGTTCTAACATAACACTCACTTAGCCTGTGTTCTAACAGAATGTGGTTTCAGATCAAAAATTACTAACTCAGTCTGTGTTCTAACAGAATGTGGACTCAGATTTTGTTCAAAAATTACTCAGTCTGTGTTCTAACAGAATATGGACTCAGTCTATGTTTAAAGTATACTCACTCAGCCAGTGTTCTACCAGAATATGGATTCAGACTATTTTCAAGAATACTCACTCAGCCTGTGTTCTAGCAGAACGCTCACTTAGCCTGTGTTCTAACAGAATGTGGACTCAGATATTGTTGAAAAAGTACTAACTCAGTCTGTGTTCTAACAGAATTTGGACGCAGTCTATGTTTAAAAAATACTCACTCACCTCAGTGTTCTAACAGAACACTCACGTAGCCTGTGTTCTAACAGAACACTAACTCAGCCTGTTTTCTAACAAAATGTGGATTCAGATCAAAAATTACTAACGCAGTCTGTGTTCTAACAGAATATGGACTTAGATTTTGTTCAAAAATTACTCAGTCTGTGTTCTAACAGAATATGGACTCAGTCAATATTTAAAGAATACTCACTCAGCCAGTATTTTACCAGAGTATGGACTCAGCCTGTGTTCTAACAGAAAACTCACACAGCCTGTGTTCTAACAGAATATGTACTCAGTCTAGATTTAAAGAATACTCACTCACCTCAGTATTCTAACAGAACACTCACGTAGCCAGTGTTCTAACAGAATACTAACTCAGCCTGTGTTCGAACAGAATGTGGATTCAGATCAAAAATTACTAACTCAGTCTGTGTTCTAACAGAATGTGGACTCAGATTTTGTTCAAAAATTACTCAGTCTGTTTTTAACAGAATATGGACTCAGTCTATGTTTAAAGAATACTCACTCAGCCAGTATTTTACCAGAGTATGGACTCAGCCTGTGTTCTAACAGAATACTCACACAGCCTGTGTTCTAACAGAATATGGACTCAGTCTATATTTAGAGAATACTCACTCACCTCAGTATTCTAACAGAACACTCACATAGCCTGTGTTCTAACAGAACACTAACTCAGCCTGTTTTCTAACAGAATGTGGATTCAGATCAAAAATTACTAACGCAGTCTGTGTTCTAACAGAATATGGACTTAGATTTTGTTCAAAAATTACTCAGTCTGTGTTCTAACAGAATATGGACTCAGTCTATGTTTAAAGAATACTCACTCAGCCAGTGTTCTACCAGAATATGGATTCAGACTATTTTCAAGAATACTCACTCAGCCTGTGTTCTAGCAGAACGTTCATTTAGCCTGTGTTCTAACAGAATGTGGACTCAGATATTGTTCAAAAATTACTAACTCAGTCTGTGTTCTAACAGAATGTGGACTCAGATTTTGTTCAAAAATTACTCAGTCTGTTTCTAAAAGAATATGGACTCAGTCTATGTTTAAAGAATACTCACTCAGCCAGTATTTTACCAGAGTATGGACTCAGCCTGTGTTCTAACAGAATACTCACACAGACTGTGTTCTAACAGAATATGGACTCAGTCTATATTTAAAGAATACTCACTCACCTCAGTATTCTAACAGAACACTCACGTAGCCTGTGTTCTAACAGAACACTAACTCAGCCTGTTTTCTAACAGAATGTGGATTCAGATCAAAAATTACTAACGCAGTCTGTGTTCTAACAGAATATGGACATAGATTTTGTTCAAAAATTACTCAGTCTGTGTTCTAACAGAATATGGACTAAGTCTATGTTTAAAGAATACTCACTCAGCTCAGTGTTCTAACATAACACTCACTTAGCCTGTGTTCTAACAGAATGTGGTTTCAGATCAAAAATTACTAACTCAGTCTGTGTTCTAACAGAATGTGGACTCAGATTTTGTTCAAAAATTACTCAGTCTGTGTTCTAACAGAATATGGACTCAGTCTATGTTTAAAGTATACTCACTCAGCCAGTGTTCTACCAGAATATGGATTCAGACTATTTTCAAGAATACTCACTCAGCCTGTGTTCTAGCAGAACGCTCACTTAGCCTGTGTTCTAACAGAATGTTGACTCAGTCAATATTTAAAGAATACTCACTCAGCCAGTATTTTACCAGAGTATGGACTCAGCCTGTGTTCTAACAGAAAACTCACACAGCCTGTGTTCTAACAGAATATGTACTCAGTCTAGATTTAAAGAATACTCACTCACCTCAGTATTCTAACAGAACACTCACGTAGCCAGTGTTCTAACAGAATACTAACTCAGCCTGTGTTCGAACAGAATGTGGATTCAGATCAAAAATTACTAACTCAGTCTGTGTTCTAACAGAATGTGGACTCAGATTTTGTTCAAAAATTACTCAGTCTGTTTTTAACAGAATATGGACTCAGTCTATGTTTAAAGAATACTCACTCAGCCAGTATTTTACCAGAGTATGGACTCAGCCTGTGTTCTAACAGAATACTCACACAGCCTGTGTTCTAACAGAATATGGACTCAGTCTATATTTAGAGAATACTCACTCACCTCAGTATTCTAACAGAACACTCACATAGCCTGTGTTCTAACAGAACACTAACTCAGCCTGTTTTCTAACAGAATGTGGATTCAGATCAAAAATTACTAACGCAGTCTGTGTTCTAACAGAATATGGACTTAGATTTTGTTCAAAAATTACTCAGTCTGTGTTCTAACAGAATATGGACTCAGTCTATGTTTAAAGAATACTCACTCAGCCAGTGTTCTACCAGAATATGGATTCAGACTATTTTCTAGAATACTCACTCAGCCTGTGTTCTAGCAGAACGTTCACTTAGCCTGTGTTCTAACAGAATGTGGACTCAGATATTGTTCAAAAATTACTAACTCAGTCTGTGTTCTAACAGAATATGAACTCAGATTTTGTTCAAAAATTACTCAGTCTGTGTTCTAACAGAATATGGACTCAGTCTATGTTTAAAGAATACTCACTCAGACAGTGTTCTACCAGAATATGGATTCAGACTATTTTCAAGAATACTCACTCATCCTGTGTTCTAGCAGAACGCTCACTTAGCCTGTGTTCTAACAGAATGTTGACTCAGATATTGTTCAAAAATTAATAACTCAGTCTGTGTTCTAACAGAATTTGGACGCAGTCTATGTTTAAAAAATACTCACTCACCTCAGTGTTCTAACAGAACACTCACGTAGCTTGTGTTCTAACAGAACACTAACTCAGCCTGTTTTCTAACAAAATGTGGATTCAGATCAAAAATTACTAACGCAGTCTGTGTTCTAACAGAATATGGACTTAGATTTTGTTCAAAAATTACTCAGTCTGTGTTCTAACAGAATATGGACTCAGTCAATATTTAAAGAATACTCACTCAGCCAGTATTTTACCAGAGTATGGACTCAGCCTGTGTTCTAACAGAAAACTCACACAGCCTGTGTTCTAACAGAATATGTACTCAGTCTAGATTTAAAGAATACTCACTCACCTCAGTATTCTAACAGAACACTCACGTAGCCAGTGTTCTAACAGAATACTAACTCAGCCTGTGTTCGAACAGAATGTGGATTCAGATCAAAAATTACTAACTCAGTCTGTGTTCTAACAGAATGTGGACTCAGATTTTGTTCAAAAATTACTCAGTCTGTTTTTAACAGAATATGGACTCAGTCTATGTTTAAAGAATACTCACTCAGCCAGTATTTTACCAGAGTATGGACTCAGCCTGTGTTCTAACAGAATACTCACACAGCCTGTGTTCTAACAGAATATGGACTCAGTCTATATTTAGAGAATACTCACTCACCTCAGTATTCTAACAGAACACTCACATAGCCTGTGTTCTAACAGAACACTAACTCAGCCTGTTTTCTAACAGAATGTGGATTCAGATCAAAAATTACTAACGCAGTCTGTGTTCTAACAGAATGTGGACTCAGATTTTGTTCAAAAATTATTCAGCCTGTGTTCTAACAGAATGTGGATTCAGATCAAAAATTACTAACTCAGTCTGTGTTCTAACAGAATGTGGGTTCAGATCAAAAATTCCTAACTCAGTCTGTGTTCTAACAGAATATGAACTCAGATTTTGTTCAAAAATTACTCAGTCTGTGTTCTAACAGAATATGGACTCAGTCTATATTTAAAGAATACTCACTCACCTCAGTATTCTAACAGAACACTCACGTAGCCAGTGGTCTAACAGAATGCTAACTCATCCTGTGTTCTAACAGAATGTGGATTCAGATCAAAAATTACTAACTCAGTCTGTGTTCTAACAGAATGTGGATTCAGATATTGTTCAAAAATTACTCAGTCTGTTTCTAACAGAATATGGTCTCAGTCTATGTTTAAAGAATACTCACTCAACCAGTATTTTACCAGAGTATGGACTCAGCCTGTGTTCTAACAGAATACTCACACAGCCTGTGTTCTAACAGAATATGGACTCAGTCTATATTTAAAGAATACTCACTCACCTCAGTATTCTAACAGAACACTCACGTAGCCTGTGTTCTAACAGAACACTAACTCAGCCTGTTTTCTAACAGAATGTGGATTCAGATCAAAAATTACTAACGCAGTCTGTGTTCTAACAGAATATGGACTTAGATTTTGTTCAAAAATTACTCAGTCTGTGTTCTAACAGAATATGGACTCAGTCTATGTTTAAAGAATACTCACTCAGCCAATATTTTACCAGAGTATGGACTCAGCCTGTGTTCTAACAGAATACTCACACAGCCTGTGTTCTAACAGAATATGGACTCAGTCTATATTTAAAGAATACTCACTCACCTCACTATTCCTACAGAACACTCACGTAGCCAGTGTTCTAACAGAATACTAACTCAGCCTGTGTTCTAACAGAATGTGGACTCAGATTTTGTTCAAAAATTACTCAGTCTGTTTCTAACAGAATATGGACTCAGTCTATGTTTAAAGAATACTCACTCAGCCAGTGTTCTACCAGAATATGGATTCAGACTATTTTCAAGAATACTCACTCAGGCTGTGTTCTAGCAGAACCCTCACTTAGCCTGTGTTCTAACAGAATGTGGACTGAGATATTGTTCAAAAATTACTAACTCAGTCTGTGTTCTAACAGAATTTGGACGCAGTCTATGTTTAAAAAATACTCACTCACCTCAGTGTTCTAACAGAACACTCACGTAGCTTGTGTTCTAACAGAACACTAACTCAGCCTGTTTTCTAACAAAATGTGGATTCAGATCAAAAATTACTAACGCAGTCTGTGTTCTAACAGAATATGGACTTAGATTTTGTTCAAAAATTACTCAGTCTGTGTTCTAACAGAATATGGACTCAGTCTATGTTTAAAGTATACTCACTCAGCCAGTATTTTACCAGAGTATGGACTCAGCCTGTGTTCTAACAGAATACTCACACAGCCTGTGTTCTAACAGAATATGTACTCAGTCTATATTTAGAGAATACTCACTCACCTCAGTATTCTAACAGAACACTCACGCAGCCAGTGTTCTAACAGAATACTAACTCAGCCTTTGTTCTAACAGAATGTGGATTCAGATCAAAAATTACTAACTCAGTCTGTGTTCTAACAGAATGTGGACTCAGATTTTGTTCAAAAATTACTCAGTCTGTGTTCTAACAGAATATGGACTAAGTCTATGTTTAAAGAATACTCACTCAGCTCAGTGTTCTAACATAACACTCACTTAGCCTGTGTTCTAACAGAATGTGGGTTCAGATCAAAAATTACTAACTCAGTCTGTGTTCTAACAGAATATGAACTCAGATTTTGTTCAAAAATTACTCAGTCTGTGTTCTAACACAATATGGACTCAGTCTATGTTTAAAGAATACACACTCAGCCAGTGTTCTACCAGAATATGGATTCAGACTATTTTCAAGAATACTCACTCAGCCTGTGTTCTAGCAGAACGCTCACTTAGCCTGTGTTCTAACAGAATGTGGACTCTGATATTGTTCAAAAATTACTAACTCAGTCTGTGTTCTAACAGAATTTGGACGCAGTCTATGTTTAAAAAATACTCACTCACCTCAGTGTTCTAACAAAACACTCACGTAGCCTGTGTTCTAACAGAACACTAACTCAGCCTGTTTTCTAACAGAATGTGGATTCAGATCAAAAATTACTAACGCAGTCTGTGTTCTAACAGAATATGGACTTAGATTTTGTTCAAAAATTACTCAGTCTGTGTTCTAACAGAATATGGACTCAGTCTATGTTTAAAGAATACTCACTCAGTCAATATTTTACCAGAGTATGGACTCAGCCTGTGTTCTAACAGAATACTCACACAGCCTGTGTTCTAACAGAATATGGACTCAGTCTATATTTAAAGAATACTCACTCACCTCAGTATTCCTACAGAACACTCACGTAGCCAGTGTTCTAACAGAATACTAACTCAGCCAGAGTTCGAACAGAATGTGGATTCAGATCAAATATTACTAACTCAGTCTGTGTTCTAACAGAATGTGGACTCAGATTTTGTTCAAAAATTACTCTGTGTTCTAACAGAATATGGACTAAGTCTATGTTTAAAGAATACTCACTCAGCTCAGTGTTCTAACATAACACTCACTTAGCCTGTGTTCTAACAGAATGTGGGTTCAGATCAAAAATTACTAACTCAGTCTGTGTTCTAACAGAATATGAACTCAGATTTTGTTCAAAAATTACTCAGTCTGTGTTCTAACAGAATATGGACTCAGTCTATGTTTAAAGAATACTCACTCAGCCAGTGTTCTACCAGAATATGGATTCAGACTATTTTCAAGAATACTCACTCAGCCTGTGTTCTAGCAGAACGTTCATTTAGCCTGTGTTCTAACAGAATGTGGACTCAGATATTGTTCAAAAATTACTAACTCAGTCTGTGTTCTAACAGAATGTGGACTCAGATTTTGTTCAAAAATTACTCAGTCTGTTTCTAAAAGAATATGGACTCAGTCTATGTTTAAAGAATACTCACTCAGCCAGTATTTTACCAGAGTATGGACTCAGCCTGTGTTCTAACAGAATACTCACACAGACTGTGTTCTAACAGAATATGGACTCAGTCTATATTTAAAGAATACTCACTCACCTCAGTATTCTAACAGAACACTCACGTAGCCTGTGTTCTAACAGAACACTAACTCAGCCTGTTTTCTAACAGAATGTGGATTCAGATCAAAAATTACTAACGCAGTCTGTGTTCTAACAGAATATGGACATAGATTTTGTTCAAAAATTACTCAGTCTGTGTTCTAACAGAATATGGACTAAGTCTATGTTTAAAGAATACTCACTCAGCTCAGTGTTCTAACATAACACTCACTTAGCCTGTGTTCTAACAGAATGTGGTTTCAGATCAAAAATTACTAACTCAGTCTGTGTTCTAACAGAATGTGGACTCAGATTTTGTTCAAAAATTACTCAGTCTGTGTTCTAACAGAATATGGACTCAGTCTATGTTTAAAGTATACTCACTCAGCCAGTGTTCTACCAGAATATGGATTCAGACTATTTTCAAGAATACTCACTCAGCCTGTGTTCTAGCAGAACGCTCACTTAGCCTGTGTTCTAACAGAATGTTGACTCAGTCAATATTTAAAGAATACTCACTCAGCCAGTATTTTACCAGAGTATGGACTCAGCCTGTGTTCTAACAGAAAACTCACACAGCCTGTGTTCTAACAGAATATGTACTCAGTCTAGATTTAAAGAATACTCACTCACCTCAGTATTCTAACAGAACACTCACGTAGCCAGTGTTCTAACAGAATACTAACTCAGCCTGTGTTCGAACAGAATGTGGATTCAGATCAAAAATTACTAACTCAGTCTGTGTTCTAACAGAATGTGGACTCAGATTTTGTTCAAAAATTACTCAGTCTGTTTTTAACAGAATATGGACTCAGTCTATGTTTAAAGAATACTCACTCAGCCAGTATTTTACCAGAGTATGGACTCAGCCTGTGTTCTAACAGAATACTCACACAGCCTGTGTTCTAACAGAATATGGACTCAGTCTATATTTAGAGAATACTCACTCACCTCAGTATTCTAACAGAACACTCACATAGCCTGTGTTCTAACAGAACACTAACTCAGCCTGTTTTCTAACAGAATGTGGATTCAGATCAAAAATTACTAACGCAGTCTGTGTTCTAACAGAATATGGACTTAGATTTTGTTCAAAAATTACTCAGTCTGTGTTCTAACAGAATATGGACTCAGTCTATGTTTAAAGAATACTCACTCAGCCAGTGTTCTACCAGAATATGGATTCAGACTATTTTCTAGAATACTCACTCAGCCTGTGTTCTAGCAGAACGTTCACTTAGCCTGTGTTCTAACAGAATGTGGACTCAGATATTGTTCAAAAATTACTAACTCAGTCTGTGTTCTAACAGAATATGAACTCAGATTTTGTTCAAAAATTACTCAGTCTGTGTTCTAACAGAATATGGACTCAGTCTATGTTTAAAGAATACTCACTCAGACAGTGTTCTACCAGAATATGGATTCAGACTATTTTCAAGAATACTCACTCATCCTGTGTTCTAGCAGAACGCTCACTTAGCCTGTGTTCTAACAGAATGTTGACTCAGATATTGTTCAAAAATTAATAACTCAGTCTGTGTTCTAACAGAATTTGGACGCAGTCTATGTTTAAAAAATACTCACTCACCTCAGTGTTCTAACAGAACACTCACGTAGCTTGTGTTCTAACAGAACACTAACTCAGCCTGTTTTCTAACAAAATGTGGATTCAGATCAAAAATTACTAACGCAGTCTGTGTTCTAACAGAATATGGACTTAGATTTTGTTCAAAAATTACTCAGTCTGTGTTCTAACAGAATATGGACTCAGTCAATATTTAAAGAATACTCACTCAGCCAGTATTTTACCAGAGTATGGACTCAGCCTGTGTTCTAACAGAATACTCACACAGCCTGTGTTCTAACAGAATATGGACTCAGTCTATATTTAGAGAATACTCACTCACCTCAGTATTCTAACAGAACACTCACATAGCCTGTGTTCTAACAGAACACTAACTCAGCCTGTTTTCTAACAGAATGTGGATTCAGATCAAAAATTACTAACGCAGTCTGTGTTCTAACAGAATATGGACTTAGATTTTGTTCAAAAATTACTCAGTCTGTGTTCTAACAGAATATGGACTCAGTCTATGTTTAAAGAATACTCACTCAGCCAGTGTTCTACCAGAATATGGATTCAGACTATTTTCAAGAATACTCACTCAGCCTGTGTTCTAGCAGAACGTTCATTTAGCCTGTGTTCTAACAGAATGTGGACTCAGATATTGTTCAAAAATTACTAACTCAGTCTGTGTTCTAACAGAATGTGGACTCAGATTTTGTTCAAAAATTACTCAGTCTGTTTCTAAAAGAATATGGACTCAGTCTATGTTTAAAGAATACTCACTCAGGCCAGTATTTTACCAGAGTATGGACTCAGCCTGTGTTCTAACAGAATACTCACACAGACTGTGTTCTAACAGAATATGGACTCAGTCTATATTTAAAGAATACTCACTCACCTCAGTATTCTAACAGAACACTCACGTAGCCTGTGTTCTAACAGAACACTAACTCAGCCTCTTTTCTAACAGAATGTGGATTCAGATCAAAAATTACTAACGCAGTCTGTGTTCTAACAGAATATGGACATAGATTTTGTTCAAAAATTACTCAGTCTGTGTTCTAACAGAATATGGACTAAGTCTATGTTTAAAGAATACTCACTCAGCTCAGTGTTCTAACATAACACTCACTTAGCCTGTGTTCTAACAGAATGTGGTTTCAGATCAAAAATTACTAACTCAGTCTGTGTTCTAACAGAATGTGGACTCAGATTTTGTTCAAAAATTACTCAGTCTGTGTTCTAACAGAATATGGACTCAGTCTATGTTTAAAGTATACTCACTCAGCCAGTGTTCTACCAGAATATGGATTCAGACTATTTTCAAGAATACTCACTCAGCCTGTGTTCTAGCAGAACGCTCACTTAGCCTGTGTTCTAACAGAATGTGGACTCAGATATTGTTGAAAAAGTACTAACTCAGTCTGTGTTCTAACAGAATTTGGACGCAGTCTATGTTTAAAAAATACTCACTCACCTCAGTGTTCTAACAGAACACTCACGTAGCCTGTGTTCTAACAGAACACTAACTCAGCCTGTTTTCTAACAAAATGTGGATTCAGATCAAAAATTACTAACGCAGTCTGTGTTCTAACAGAATATGGACTTAGATTTTGTTCAAAAATTACTCAGTCTGTGTTCTAACAGAATATGGACTCAGTCAATATTTAAAGAATACTCACTCAGCCAGTATTTTACCAGAGTATGGACTCAGCCTGTGTTCTAACAGAAAACTCACACAGCCTGTGTTCTAACAGAATATGTACTCAGTCTAGATTTAAAGAATACTCACTCACCTCAGTATTCTAACAGAACACTCACGTAGCCAGTGTTCTAACAGAATACTAACTCAGCCTGTGTTCGAACAGAATGTGGATTCAGATCAAAAATTACTAACTCAGTCTGTGTTCTAACAGAATGTGGACTCAGATTTTGTTCAAAAATTACTCAGTCTGTTTTTAACAGAATATGGACTCAGTCTATGTTTAAAGAATACTCACTCAGCCAGTATTTTACCAGAGTATGGACTCAGCCTGTGTTCTAACAGAATACTCACACAGCCTGTGTTCTAACAGAATATGGACTCAGTCTATATTTAGAGAATACTCACTCACCTCAGTATTCTAACAGAACACTCACATAGCCTGTGTTCTAACAGAACACTAACTCAGCCTGTTTTCTAACAGAATGTGGATTCAGATCAAAAATTACTAACGCAGTCTGTGTTCTAACAGAATATGGACTTAGATTTTGTTCAAAAATTACTCAGTCTGTGTTCTAACAGAATATGGACTCAGTCTATGTTTAAAGAATACTCACTCAGCCAGTGTTCTACCAGAATATGGATTCAGACTATTTTCAAGAATACTCACTCAGCCTGTGTTCTAGCAGAACGTTCATTTAGCCTGTGTTCTAACAGAATGTGGACTCAGATATTGTTCAAAAATTACTAACTCAGTCTGTGTTCTAACAGAATGTGGACTCAGATTTTGTTCAAAAATTACTCAGTCTGTTTCTAAAAGAATATGGACTCAGTCTATGTTTAAAGAATACTCACTCAGCCAGTATTTTACCAGAGTATGGACTCAGCCTGTGTTCTAACAGAATACTCACACAGACTGTGTTCTAACAGAATATGGACTCAGTCTATATTTAAAGAATACTCACTCACCTCAGTATTCTAACAGAACACTCACGTAGCCTGTGTTCTAACAGAACACTAACTCAGCCTGTTTTCTAACAGAATGTGGATTCAGATCAAAAATTACTAACGCAGTCTGTGTTCTAACAGAATATGGACATAGATTTTGTTCAAAAATTACTCAGTCTGTGTTCTAACAGAATATGGACTAAGTCTATGTTTAAAGAATACTCACTCAGCTCAGTGTTCTAACATAACACTCACTTAGCCTGTGTTCTAACAGAATGTGGTTTCAGATCAAAAATTACTAACTCAGTCTGTGTTCTAACAGAATGTGGACTCAGATTTTGTTCAAAAATTACTCAGTCTGTGTTCTAACAGAATATGGACTCAGTCTATGTTTAAAGTATACTCACTCAGCCAGTGTTCTACCAGAATATGGATTCAGACTATTTTCAAGAATACTCACTCAGCCTGTGTTCTAGCAGAACGCTCACTTAGCCTGTGTTCTAACAGAATGTTGACTCAGTCAATATTTAAAGAATACTCACTCAGCCAGTATTTTACCAGAGTATGGACTCAGCCTGTGTTCTAACAGAAAACTCACACAGCCTGTGTTCTAACAGAATATGTACTCAGTCTAGATTTAAAGAATACTCACTCACCTCAGTATTCTAACAGAACACTCACGTAGCCAGTGTTCTAACAGAATACTAACTCAGCCTGTGTTCGAACAGAATGTGGATTCAGATCAAAAATTACTAACTCAGTCTGTGTTCTAACAGAATGTGGACTCAGATTTTGTTCAAAAATTACTCAGTCTGTTTTTAACAGAATATGGACTCAGTCTATGTTTAAAGAATACTCACTCAGCCAGTATTTTACCAGAGTATGGACTCAGCCTGTGTTCTAACAGAATACTCACACAGCCTGTGTTCTAACAGAATATGGACTCAGTCTATATTTAGAGAATACTCACTCACCTCAGTATTCTAACAGAACACTCACATAGCCTGTGTTCTAACAGAACACTAACTCAGCCTGTTTTCTAACAGAATGTGGATTCAGATCAAAAATTACTAACGCAGTCTGTGTTCTAACAGAATATGGACTTAGATTTTGTTCAAAAATTACTCAGTCTGTGTTCTAACAGAATATGGACTCAGTCTATGTTTAAAGAATACTCACTCAGCCAGTGTTCTACCAGAATATGGATTCAGACTATTTTCTAGAATACTCACTCAGCCTGTGTTCTAGCAGAACGTTCACTTAGCCTGTGTTCTAACAGAATGTGGACTCAGATATTGTTCAAAAATTACTAACTCAGTCTGTGTTCTAACAGAATATGAACTCAGATTTTGTTCAAAAATTACTCAGTCTGTGTTCTAACAGAATATGGACTCAGTCTATGTTTAAAGAATACTCACTCAGACAGTGTTCTACCAGAATATGGATTCAGACTATTTTCAAGAATACTCACTCATCCTGTGTTCTAGCAGAACGCTCACTTAGCCTGTGTTCTAACAGAATGTTGACTCAGATATTGTTCAAAAATTAATAACTCAGTCTGTGTTCTAACAGAATTTGGACGCAGTCTATGTTTAAAAAATACTCACTCACCTCAGTGTTCTAACAGAACACTCACGTAGCTTGTGTTCTAACAGAACACTAACTCAGCCTGTTTTCTAACAAAATGTGGATTCAGATCAAAAATTACTAACGCAGTCTGTGTTCTAACAGAATATGGACTTAGATTTTGTTCAAAAATTACTCAGTCTGTGTTCTAACAGAATATGGACTCAGTCAATATTTAAAGAATACTCACTCAGCCAGTATTTTACCAGAGTATGGACTCAGCCTGTGTTCTAACAGAAAACTCACACAGCCTGTGTTCTAACAGAATATGTACTCAGTCTAGATTTAAAGAATACTCACTCACCTCAGTATTCTAACAGAACACTCACGTAGCCAGTGTTCTAACAGAATACTAACTCAGCCTGTGTTCGAACAGAATGTGGATTCAGATCAAAAATTACTAACTCAGTCTGTGTTCTAACAGAATGTGGACTCAGATTTTGTTCAAAAATTACTCAGTCTGTTTTTAACAGAATATGGACTCAGTCTATGTTTAAAGAATACTCACTCAGCCAGTATTTTACCAGAGTATGGACTCAGCCTGTGTTCTAACAGAATACTCACACAGCCTGTGTTCTAACAGAATATGGACTCAGTCTATATTTAGAGAATACTCACTCACCTCAGTATTCTAACAGAACACTCACATAGCCTGTGTTCTAACAGAACACTAACTCAGCCTGTTTTCTAACAGAATGTGGATTCAGATCAAAAATTACTAACGCAGTCTGTGTTCTAACAGAATGTGGACTCAGATTTTGTTCAAAAATTATTCAGCCTGTGTTCTAACAGAATGTGGATTCAGATCAAAAATTACTAACTCAGTCTGTGTTCTAACAGAATGTGGGTTCAGATCAAAAATTCCTAACTCAGTCTGTGTTCTAACAGAATATGAACTCAGATTTTGTTCAAAAATTACTCAGTCTGTGTTCTAACAGAATATGGACTCAGTCTATATTTAAAGAATACTCACTCACCTCAGTATTCTAACAGAACACTCACGTAGCCAGTGGTCTAACAGAATGCTAACTCATCCTGTGTTCTAACAGAATGTGGATTCAGATCAAAAATTACTAACTCAGTCTGTGTTCTAACAGAATGTGGATTCAGATATTGTTCAAAAATTACTCAGTCTGTTTCTAACAGAATATGGTCTCAGTCTATGTTTAAAGAATACTCACTCAACCAGTATTTTACCAGAGTATGGACTCAGCCTGTGTTCTAACAGAATACTCACACAGCCTGTGTTCTAACAGAATATGGACTCAGTCTATATTTAAAGAATACTCACTCACCTCAGTATTCTAACAGAACACTCACGTAGCCTGTGTTCTAACAGAACACTAACTCAGCCTGTTTTCTAACAGAATGTGGATTCAGATCAAAAATTACTAACGCAGTCTGTGTTCTAACAGAATATGGACTTAGATTTTGTTCAAAAATTACTCAGTCTGTGTTCTAACAGAATATGGACTCAGTCTATGTTTAAAGAATACTCACTCAGCCAATATTTTACCAGAGTATGGACTCAGCCTGTGTTCTAACAGAATACTCACACAGCCTGTGTTCTAACAGAATATGGACTCAGTCTATATTTAAAGAATACTCACTCACCTCACTATTCCTACAGAACACTCACGTAGCCAGTGTTCTAACAGAATACTAACTCAGCCTGTGTTCTAACAGAATGTGGACTCAGATTTTGTTCAAAAATTACTCAGTCTGTTTCTAACAGAATATGGACTCAGTCTATGTTTAAAGAATACTCACTCAGCCAGTGTTCTACCAGAATATGGATTCAGACTATTTTCAAGAATACTCACTCAGGCTGTGTTCTAGCAGAACCCTCACTTAGCCTGTGTTCTAACAGAATGTGGACTGAGATATTGTTCAAAAATTACTAACTCAGTCTGTGTTCTAACAGAATTTGGACGCAGTCTATGTTTAAAAAATACTCACTCACCTCAGTGTTCTAACAGAACACTCACGTAGCTTGTGTTCTAACAGAACACTAACTCAGCCTGTTTTCTAACAAAATGTGGATTCAGATCAAAAATTACTAACGCAGTCTGTGTTCTAACAGAATATGGACTTAGATTTTGTTCAAAAATTACTCAGTCTGTGTTCTAACAGAATATGGACTCAGTCTATGTTTAAAGTATACTCACTCAGCCAGTATTTTACCAGAGTATGGACTCAGCCTGTGTTCTAACAGAATACTCACACAGCCTGTGTTCTAACAGAATATGTACTCAGTCTATATTTAGAGAATACTCACTCACCTCAGTATTCTAACAGAACACTCACGCAGCCAGTGTTCTAACAGAATACTAACTCAGCCTTTGTTCTAACAGAATGTGGATTCAGATCAAAAATTACTAACTCAGTCTGTGTTCTAACAGAATGTGGACTCAGATTTTGTTCAAAAATTACTCAGTCTGTGTTCTAACAGAATATGGACTAAGTCTATGTTTAAAGAATACTCACTCAGCTCAGTGTTCTAACATAACACTCACTTAGCCTGTGTTCTAACAGAATGTGGGTTCAGATCAAAAATTACTAACTCAGTCTGTGTTCTAACAGAATATGAACTCAGATTTTGTTCAAAAATTACTCAGTCTGTGTTCTAACACAATATGGACTCAGTCTATGTTTAAAGAATACACACTCAGCCAGTGTTCTACCAGAATATGGATTCAGACTATTTTCAAGAATACTCACTCAGCCTGTGTTCTAGCAGAACGCTCACTTAGCCTGTGTTCTAACAGAATGTGGACTCTGATATTGTTCAAAAATTACTAACTCAGTCTGTGTTCTAACAGAATTTGGACGCAGTCTATGTTTAAAAAATACTCACTCACCTCAGTGTTCTAACAAAACACTCACGTAGCCTGTGTTCTAACAGAACACTAACTCAGCCTGTTTTCTAACAGAATGTGGATTCAGATCAAAAATTACTAACGCAGTCTGTGTTCTAACAGAATATGGACTTAGATTTTGTTCAAAAATTACTCAGTCTGTGTTCTAACAGAATATGGACTCAGTCTATGTTTAAAGAATACTCACTCAGTCAATATTTTACCAGAGTATGGACTCAGCCTGTGTTCTAACAGAATACTCACACAGCCTGTGTTCTAACAGAATATGGACTCAGTCTATATTTAAAGAATACTCACTCACCTCAGTATTCCTACAGAACACTCACGTAGCCAGTGTTCTAACAGAATACTAACTCAGCCAGAGTTCGAACAGAATGTGGATTCAGATCAAATATTACTAACTCAGTCTGTGTTCTAACAGAATGTGGACTCAGATTTTGTTCAAAAATTACTCTGTGTTCTAACAGAATATGGACTAAGTCTATGTTTAAAGAATACTCACTCAGCTCAGTGTTCTAACATAACACTCACTTAGCCTGTGTTCTAACAGAATGTGGGTTCAGATCAAAAATTACTAACTCAGTCTGTGTTCTAACAGAATATGAACTCAGATTTTGTTCAAAAATTACTCAGTCTGTGTTCTAACAGAATATGGACTCAGTCTATATATAAAGAATACTCACTCAGCCAGTGTTCTACCAGAATATGGATTCAGACTATTTTCAAGAATACTCACTCAACCTGTATTCTAGCAGAACGCTCACTTAGCCTGTGTTCTAACAGAATGTGGACTCAGATATTGTTCAAAAATTACTAACTCAGTCTGTGTTCTAACAAAATTTGGACGCAGTCTATGTTTAAAAAATACTCACTCACCTCAGTGTTCTAACAGAACACTCACGTAGCCTGTGTTCTAACAGAACACTAACTCAGCCTGTTTTCTAACAAAATGTGGATTCAGATAAAAAATTACTAACGCAGTCTGTGTTCTAACAGAATATGGACTTAGATTTTGTTCAAAAATTACTCAGTCTGTGTTCCAACAGAATATGGACTCAGTCTATGTTTAAAGAATACTCACTCAGCCAGTATTTTACCAGAGTATGGACTCAGCCTGTGTTCTAACAGAAAACTCACACAGCCTGTGTTCTAACAGAATATGTACTCAGTCTAGATTTAAAGAATACTCACTCACCTCAGTATTCTAACAGAAAACTCACGTAGCCAGTGTTCTAACAGAATACTAACTCAGCCTGTGTTCGAACAGAATGTGGATTCAGATCAAAAATTACTAACTCAGTCTGTGTTCTAACAGAATGTGGACTCAGATTTTGTTCAAAAATTACTCAGTCTGTTTTTAACAGAATATGGACTCAGTCTATGTTTAAAGAATACTCACTCAGCCAGTATTTTACCAGAGTATGGACTCAGCCTGTGTTCTAACAGAATACTCACACAGCCTGTGTTCTAACAGAATATGGACTCAGTCTATATTTAGAGAATACTCACTCACCTCAGTATTCTAACAGAACACTCACATAGCCTGTGTTCTAACAGAACACTAACTCAGCCTGTTTTCTAACAGAATGTGGATTCAGATCAAAAATTACTAACGCAGTCTGTGTTCTAACAGAATATGGACTTAGATTTTGTTCAAAAATTACTCAGTCTGTGTTCTAACAGAATATGGACTCAGTCTATGTTTAAAGAATACTCACTCAGCCAGTGTTCTACCAGAATATGGATTCAGACTATTTTCTAGAATACTCACTCAGCCTGTGTTCTAGCAGAACATTCACTTAGCCTGTGTTCTAACAGAATGTGGACTCAGATATTGTTCAAAAATTACTAACTCAGTCTGTGTTCTAACAGAATATGAACTCAGATTTTGTTCAAAAATTACTCAGTCTGTGTTCTAACAGAATATGGACTCAGTCTATGTTTAAAGAATACTCACTCAGACAGTGTTCTACCAGAATATGGATTCAGACTATTTTCAAGAATACTCACTCAGCCTGTGTTCTAGCAGAACGCTCACTTAGCCTGTGTTCTAACAGAATGTTGACTCAGATATTGTTCAAAAATTAATAACTCAGTCTGTGTTCTAACAGAATTTGGACGCAGTCTATGTTTAAAAAATACTCACTCACCTCAGTGTTCTAACAGAACACTCACGTAGCCTGTGTTCTAACAGAACACTAACTCAGCCTGTTTTCTAACAAAATGTGGATTCAGATCAAAAATTACTAACGCAGTCTGTGTTCTAACAGAATATGGACTTAGATTTTGTTCAAAAATTACTCAGTCTGTGTTCTAACAGAATATGGACTCAGTCTATGTTTAAAGAATACTCACTCAGCCAGTATTTTACCAGAGTATGGACTCAGCCTGTGTTCTAACAGAATACTCACACAGCCTGTGTTCTAACAGAATATGTACTCAGTCTATATTTAAAGAATACTCACTCACCTCAGTATTCTAACAGAACACTCACGTAGCCAGTGTTCTAACAGAATACTAACTCAGCCTGTGTTCTAACAGAATGTGGATTCAGATCAAAAATTACTAACTCAGTCTGTGTTCTAACAGAATGTGGACTCAGATTTTGTTCAAAAATTACTCAGTCTGTTTCTAACAGAATATGGACTCAGTCTATGTTTAAAGAATACTCACTCAGCCAGTATTTTATCAGAGTATGGACTCAGCCTGTGTTCTAACAGAATACTCACACAGCCTGTGTTCTAACAGAATATGGACTCAGTCTATATTTAGAGAATACTCACTCACCTCAGTATTCTAACAGAACACTCACATAGCCTGTGTTCTAACAGAACACTAACTCAGCCTGTTTTCTAACAGAATGTGGATTCAGATCAAAAATTACTAACGCAGTCTGTGTTCTAACAGAATATGGACTTAGATTTTGTTCAAAAATTACTCAGTCTGTGTTCTAACAGAATATGGACTCAGTCTATGTTTAAAGAATACTCACTCAGCCAGTGTTCTACCAGAATATGGATTCAGACTATTTTCTAGAATACTCACTCAGCCTGTGTTCTAGCAGAACGTTCACTTAGCCTGTGTTCTAACAGAATGTGGACTCAGATATTGTTCAAAAATTACTAACTCAGTCTGTGTTCTAACAGAATATGAACTCAGATTTTGTTCAAAAATTACTCAGTCTGTGTTCTAACAGAATATGGACTCACTCTATGTTTAAAGAATACTCACTCAGCCAGTGTTCTACCAGAATATGGATTCAGACTATTTTCAAGAATACTCACTCAGCCTGTGTTCTAGCAGAACGCTCACTTAGCCTGTGTTCTAACAGAATGTTGACTCAGATATTGTTCAAAAATTAATAACTCAGTCTGTGTTCTAACAGAATTTGGACGCAGTCTATGTTTAAAAAATACTCACTCACCTCAGTGTTCTAACAGAACACTCACGTAGCCTGTGTTCTAACAGAACACTAACTCAGCCTGTTTTCTAACAAAATGTGGATTCAGATCAAAAATTACTAACGCAGTCTGTGTTCTAACAGAATATGGACTTAGATTTTGTTCAAAAATTACTCAGTCTGTGTTCTAACAGAATATGGACTCAGTCTATGTTTAAAGAATACTCACTCAGCCAGTATTTTACCAGAGTATGGACTCAGCCTGTGTTCTAACAGAATACTCACACAGCCTGTGTTCTAACAGAATATGGACTCAGTCTATATTTAAAGAATACTCACTCACCTCAGTATTCTAACAGAACACTCACGTAGCCAGTGTTCTAACAGAATACTAACTCAGCCTGTGTTCTAACAGAATGTGGATTCAGATCAAAAATTACTAACTCAGTCTGTGTTCTAACAGAATGTGGACTCAGATTTTGTTCAAAAATTACTCAGTCTGTTTCTAACAGAATATGGACTCAGTCTATGTTTAAAGAATACTCACTCAGCCAGTGTTTTACCAGAGTATGGACACAGCCTGTGTTCTAACAGAATACTCACACAGCCTGTGTTCTAACAGAATATGGACTCAGTCTATATTTAAAGAATACTCACTCACCTCAGTATTCTAACAGAACACTCACGTAGCCAGTGTTCTAACAGAATACTAACTCAGCCTGTGTTCTAACAGAATGTGGATTCAGATCAAATATTACTAACTCAGTCTGTGTTCTAACAGAATGTGGACTCAGATTTTGTTCAAAAATTATTCAGCCTGTGTTCTAACAGAATGTGGATTCAGATCAAAAATTACTAACTCAGTCTGTGTTCTAACAGAATGTGGGTTCAGATCAAAAATTCCTAACTCAGTCTGTGTTCTAACAGAATATGAACTCAGATTTTGTTCAAAAATTACTCAGTCTGTGTTCTAACAGAATATGGACTCAGTCTATATTTAAAGAATACTCACTCACCTCAGTATTCTAACAGAACACTCACGTAGCCAGTGGTCTAACAGAATGCTAACTCATCCTGTGTTCTAACAGAATGTGGATTCAGATCAAAAATTACTAACTCAGTCTGTGTTCTAACAGAATGTGGATTCAGATATTGTTCAAAAATTACTCAGTCTGTTTCTAACATATATGGTCTCAGTCTATGTTTAAAGAATACTCACTCAACCAGTATTTTACCAGAGTATGGACTCAGCCTGTGTTCTAACAGAATACTCACACAGCCTGTGTTCTAACAGAATATGGACTCAGTCTATATTTAAAGAATACTCACTCACCTCAGTATTCTAACAGAACACTCACGTAGCCTGTGTTCTAACAGAACACTAACTCAGCCTGTTTTCTAACAGAATGTGGATTCAGATCAAAAATTACTAACGCAGTCTGTGTTCTAACAGAATATGGACTTAGATTTTGTTCAAAAATTACTCAGTCTGTGTTCTAACAGAATATGGACTCAGTCTATGTTTAAAGAATACTCACTCAGCCAATATTTTACCAGAGTATGGACTCAGCCTGTGTTCTAACAGAATACTCACACAGCCTGTGTTCTAACAGAATATGGACTCAGTCTATATTTAAAGAATACTCACTCACCTCAGTATTCCTACAGAACACTCACGTAGCCAGTGTTCTAACAGAATACTAACTCAGCCTGTGTTCTAACAGAATGTGGATTCACATCAAATATTACTAACTCAGTCTGTGTTCTAACAGAATGTGGACTCAGATTTTGTTCAAAAATTACTCAGTCTGTGTTCTAACAGAATATGGACTAAGTCTATGTTTAAAGAATACTCACTCAGCTCAGTGTTCTAACATAACACTCACTTAGCCTGTGTTCTAACAGAATGTGGTTTCAGATCAAAAATTACTAACTCAGTCTGTGTTCTAACAGAATGTGGACTCAGATTTTGTTCAAAAATTACTCAGTCTGTGTTCTAACAGAATATGGACTCACTCTATGTTTAAAGAATACTCACTCAGCCAGTGTTCTACCAGAATATGGATTCAGACTATTTTCAAGAATACTCACTCAGCCTGTGTTCTAGCAGAACGCTCACTTAGCCTGTGTTCTAACAGAATGTGGACTCAGATATTGTTCAAAAAGTACTAACTCAGTCTGTGTTCTAACAGAATTTGGACGCAGTCTATGTTTAAAAAATACTCACTCACCTCAGTGTTCTAACAGAACACTCACGTAGCCTGTGTTCTAACAGAACACTAACTCAGCCTGTTTTCTAACAAAATGTGGATTCAGATCAAAAATTACTAACGCAGTCTGTATTCTAACAGAATATGGACTTAGATTTTGTTCAAAAATTACTCAGTCTGTGTTCTAACAGAATATGGACTCAGTCAATATTTAAAGAATACTCACTCAGCCAGTATTTTACCAGAGTATGGACTCAGCCTGTGTTCTAACAGAATACTCACACAGCCTGTGTTCTAACAGAATATGTACTCAGTCTATATTTAAAGAATACTCACTCACCTCAGTATTCTAACAGAACACTCATGTAGCCAGTGTTCTAACAGAATACTCACACAGCCTGTGTTCTAACAGAATATGAACTGAGATTTTGTTCAAAAATTACTCAGTCTGTGTTCTAACAGAATATGGACTAAGTCTATGTTTAAAGAATACTGACTCAGTTCAGTGTTCTAACATAACACTCACTTAGCCTATGTTCTAACAGAATGTGGGTTCAGATCAAAAATTACTAACTCAGTCTGTGTTCTAACAGAATATGGACTCAGTCTATGTTTAAAGAATACTCACTCAGCCAGTATTTTACCAGAGTATGGACTCAGCCTGTGTTCTAACAGAATACTCACACAGCCTGTGTTCTAACAGAATATGGACTCAGTCTATATTTAGAGAATACTCACTCACCTCAGTATTCTAACAGAACACTCACGCAGCCAGTATTCTAACAGAACACTCACGTAGCCTGTGTTCTAACAGAACACTAACTCAGCCTGTTTTCTAACAAAATGTGGATTCAGATCAAAAATTACTAACGCAGTCTGTTTTCTAACAGAATATGGATATAGATTTTGTTCAAAAGTTACTCAGTCTGTGTTCTAACAGAATATGGACTCAGTCAATATTTAAAGAATACTCACTCAGCCAGTATTTTACCAGAGTATGGACTCAGCCTGTGTTCTAACAGAATACTCACACAGCCTGTGTTCTAACAGAATATGTACTCAGTCTATATTTAAAGAATACTCACTCACCTCAGTATTCTAACAGAACACTCACGTAGCCAGTGTTCTAACAGAATACTAACTCAGCCTGTGTTCTAACAGAATGTGGACTCAGATTTTGTTCAAAAATTACTCAGTCTGTTTCTAACAGAATATGGACTCAGTCTATGTTTAAAGAATACTCACTCAGCCAGTGTTCTACCAGAATATGGATTCAGACTATTTTCAAGAATACTCACTCAGGCTGTGTTCTAGCAGAACGCTCACTTAGCCTGTGTTCTAACAGAATGTGGAATCAGATATTGTTCAAAAATTACTAACTCAGTCTGAATTCTAACAGAATTTGGACGCAGTCTATGTTTAAAAAATACTCACACACCTCAGTGTTCTAACAGAACACTCACGTAGCCTGTGTTCTAACAGAACACTAACTCAGCCTGTTTTCTAACAAAATGTGGATTCAGATCAAAAATTACTAAGGCAGTCTGTGTTCTAACAGAATATGGACTTAGATTTTGTTCAAAAATTACTCAGTCTGTGTTCTAACAGAATATGGCCTCAGTCTATGTTTAAAGTATACTCACTCAGCCAGTATTTTTCCAGAGTATGGACTCAGCCTGTGTTCTAACAGAATACTCACACAGCCTGTGTTCTAACAGAATATGTACTCAGTCTATATTTAGAGAATACTCACTCACCTCAGTATTCTAACAGAACACTCACGCAGCCAGTGTTCTAACAGAATACTAACTCAGCCTGTGTTCTAACAGAATGTGGATTCAGATCAAAAATTACTAACTCAGTCTGTGTTCTAACAGAATGTGGACTCAGATTTTGTTCAAAAATTACTCAGTCTGTGTTCTAACAGAATATGGACTAAGTCTATGTTTAAAGAATACTCACTCAGCTCAGTGTTCTAACATAACACTCACTTAGCCTGTGTTCTAACAGAATGTGGGTTCATATCAAAAATTACTAACTCAGTCTGTGTTCTAACAGAATATGAACTCAGATTTTGTTCAAAAATTACTCAGTCTGTGTTCTAACAGAATATGGACTCAGTCTATGTTTAAAGAATACTCACTCAGCCAGTGTTCTACCAGAATATGGATTCAGACTATTTTCAAGAATACTCACTCAGCCTGTGTTCTAGCAGAACGCTCACTTAGCCTGTGTTCAAACAGAATGTGGACTCAGATATTGTTCAAAAATTACTAACTCAGTCTGTGTTCTAACAAAATTTGGACGCAGTCTATGTTTAAAAAATACTCACTCACCTCAGTGTTCTAACAGAACACTCACGTAGCCTGTGTTCTAACAGAACACTAACTCAGCCTGTTTTCTAACAGAATGTGGATTCAGATCAAAAATTACTAACGCAGTCTGTGTTCTAACAGAATATGGACTTAGATTTTGTTCAAAAATTACTCAGTCTGTGTTCTAACAGAATATGGACTCAGTCTATGTTTAAAGAATACTCACTCAGCCAATATTTTACCAGAGTATGGACTCAGCCTGTGTTCTAACAGAATACTCACACAGCCTGTGTTCTAACAGAATATGGACTCAGTCTATATTTAAAGAATACTCACTCACCTCAGTATTCCAACAGAACACTCACGTAGCCAGTGTTCTAACAGAATACTAACTCAGCCTCTGTTCTAACAGAATGTGGATTCAGATCAAATATTACTAACCCAGTCTGTGTTCTAACAGAATGTGGACTCCGATTTTGTTCAAAAATTATTCAGCCTGTTTTCTAACAGAATGTGGATTCAGATCAATAATTACTAACTCAGTCTGTGTTCTAACAGAATGTGGGTTCAGATCAAAAATTACTAACTCAGTCTGTGTTCTAACAGAATATGAACTGAGATTTTGTTCAAAAATTACTCAGTCTGTGTTCTAACAGAATATGGACTAAGTCTATGTTTAAAGAATACTGACTCAGTTCAGTGTTCTAACATAACACTCACTTAGCCTATGTTCTAACAGAATGTGGGTTCAGATCAAAAATTACTAACTCAGTCTGTGTTCTAACAGAATATGGACTCAGTCTATGTTTAAAGAATACTCACTCAGCCAGTATTTTACCAGAGTATGGACTCAGCCTGTGTTCTAACAGAATACTCACACAGCCTGTGTTCTAACAGAATATGGACTCAGTCTATATTTAAAGAATACTCACTCACCTCAGTATTCTAACAGAACACTCACGTAGCCAGTGTTCTAACAGTATACTAACTCAGCCTGTGTTCTAACAGAATGTGGATTCAGATCAAAAATTACTAACTCAGTCTGTGTTCTAACAGAATGTGGACTCAGATTTTGTTCAAAAATTACTCAGTCTGTTTCTAACAGAATATGGACTCAATCTATGTTTAAAGAATACTCACTCAGCCAGTATTTTACCAGAGTATGGACTCAGCCTGTGTTCTAACAGAATACTCACACAGCCTGGTTCTAACAGAATACGGACTCAGTCTATGTTTAAAGAATACTCACTCAGCCAATATTTTACCAGAGTATGGACTCAGCCTGTGTTCTAACAGAATACTCACACAGCCTGTGTTCTAACAGAATATGGACTCAGTCTATATTTAAAGAATACTCACTCACCTTAGTATTCCAACAGAACACTCATGTAGCCAGTGTTCTAACAGAATACTAACTCAGCCTGTGTTCTAACAGAATGTGGATTCAGATCAAATATTACTAACTCAGTCTGTGTTCTAACAGAATGTGGACTCAGATTTTGTTCAAAAATTATTCAGCCTGTGTTCTAACAGAATGTGGATTCAGATCAAAAATTACTAACTCAGTCTGTGTTCTAACAGAATGTGGGTTCAGATCAAAAATTACTAACTCAGTCTGTGTTCTAACAGAATATGAACTCAGATTTTGTTCAAAAATTACTCAGTCTGTGTTCTAACAGAATATGGATTCAGTCTATATTTAAAGAATACTCATTCACCTCAGTATTCTAACAGAACACTCACGTAGCCAGTGTTCTCACAGAATACTAACTCAGTCTGTGTTCTAACAGAATGTGGACTCAGATTTTGTTCAAAACTTACTCAGTCTGTTTTTAACAGAATATGGACTCAGTCTATGTTTAAAGAATACTCACTCAGCCAGTATTTTACCAGAGTATGGACTCAGCCTGTGTTCTAACAGAATACTCACACAGCCTGTGTTCTAACAGAATATGGACTCAGTCTATATTTAAAGAATACTGACTCACCTCAGTATTCCAACAGAACACTCACGTAGCCAGTGTTCTAACAGAATACTAACTCAGCCTGTGTTCTAACAGAATGTGCATTCAGATCAAATATTACTAACTCAGTCTGTGTTCTAACAGAATGTGGACTCAGATTTTGTTCAAAAATTCCTCAGTCTTTGTTCTAACAGAATATGGACTAAGTCTATGTTTAAAGAATACTCACTCAGTTCAGTGTTCTAACATAACACTCACTTAGCCTGTGTTCTAACAGAATGTGGGTTCAGATCAAAAATTACTAACTCAGTCTGTGTTCTAACAGAATATGGACTCAGTCTATGTTTAAAGAATACTCACTCAGCCAGTATTTTACCAGAGTATGGACTCAGCCTGTGTTCTAACAGAATACTCACACAGCCTGTGTTCTAACAGAATATGTACTCAGTCTATATTTAAAGAATACTCACTCACCTCAGTATTCTAACAGAACACTCACGTAGCCAGTGTTCTAAAAGTATACTAACTCAGCCTGTGTTCTAACAGAATGTGGATTCAGATCAAAAATTACTAACTCAGTCTGTGTTCTAACAGAATGTGGACTCAGATTTTGTTCAAAAATTACTCAGTCTGTTTCTAACAGAATATGGTCTCAGTCTATGTTTAAAGAATACTCACTCAGCCAGTATTTTACCAGAGTATGGACTCAGCCTGTGTTCTAACAGAATACTCACACAGCCTGGTTCTAACAGAATACGGACTCAGTCTATGTTTAAAGAATACTCACTCAGCCAATATTTTACCAGAGTATGGACTCAGCCTGTGTTCTAACAGAATACTCACACAGCCTGTGTTCTAACAGAATATGGACTCAGTCTATATTTAAAGAATACTCACTCACCTTAGTATTCCAACAGAACACTCATGTAGCCAGTGTTCTAACAGAATACTAACTCAGCCTGTGTTCTAACAGAATGTGGATTCAGATCAAATATTACTAACTCAGTCTGTGTTCTAACAGAATATGGACTCAGTCTATGTTTAAGGAATACTCACTCAGCCAGTGTTCTACCAGAATATGGATTCAGACTATTTTCAAGAATACTCACTCAGCCTGTGTTCTAACAGAACGCTCACTTAGCCTGTGTTCTAACAGAATGTGGACTCAGATATTGTTCAAAAATTACTAACTCAGCCTGTGTTCTAACAGAATGTGCATTCAGATCAAATATTAATAACTCAGTCTGTGTTCTAACAGAATGTGGACTCAGATTTTGTTCAAAAATTACTCAGTCTTTGTTCTAACAGAATATGGACTAAGTCTATGTTTAAAGAATACTCACTCAGCTCAGTGTTCTAACATAACACTCACTTAGCCTGTGTTCTAACAGAATGTGGGTTCAGATCAAAAATTACTAACTCAGTCTGTGTTCTAACAGAATATGAACTCAGATTTAGTTCAAAAATTACTCAGTCTGTGTTCTAACAGAATATGGACTCAGTCTATGTTTAAAGAATACTCACTCAGCCAGTGTTCTAACAGAATATGGATTCAGACTATTTTCAAGAATACTCACTCAGCCTGTGTTCTAGCAGAACGCTCACTTAGCCTATGTTCTAACAGAATGTGGACTCAGATATTGTTCAAAAATTACTAACTCAGTCCGTGTTCTAACAGAATTTGGACGCAGTCTATGTTTAAAAAATACTCACTCACCTCAGTGTTCTAACAGAACACGCACGTAGCCTGTGTTCTAACAGAACACTAACTCAGCCTGTTTTCTAACAGAATGTGGATTCAGATCAAAAATTACTAACGCAGTCTGTGTTCTAACAGAATATGGACTTAGATTTTGTTCAAAAATTACTCAGTCTGTGTTCTAACAGAATATGGACTCAGTCTATGTTTAAAGAATACTCACTCAGCCAGTATTTTACCAGAGTATGGACTCAGCCTGTGTTCTAACAGAATACTCACACAGCCTGTGTTCTAACAGAATATGTACTCAGTCTATATTTAAAGAATACTCACTCACCTCAGTATTCTAACAGAACACTCACGTAGCCAGTGTTCTAACAGAATACTAACTCAGCCTGTGTTCTAACAGAATGTTGGTTCAGATCAAAAATTACTAACTCAGTCTGTGTTCTAACAGAATGTGAACTCAGATTTTGTTCAAAAATTACTCAGTCTGTTTCTAACAGAATATGGTCTCAGTCTATGTTTAAAGAATACTCACTCAGCCAGTATTTTACCAGAGTATGGACTCAGCCTGTGTTCTAACAGAATACTCACACAGTCTGTGTTCTAACAGAATATGGACTCAGTCTATATTTAAAGAATACTCACTCACCTCAGTATTCTCACAGAACACTCACGTAGCCTGTGTTCTAACAGAACACTAACTCAGCCTGCTTTCTAACAGAATGTGGATTCAGATCAAATATTACTAACGCAGTCTGTGTTCTAACAGAATATGGACTTAGATTTTGTTCAAAAATTACTCAGTCTGTGTTCTAACAGAATATGGACTCAGTCTATGTTTAAAGAATACTCACTCAGCCAATATTTTACCAGAGTATGGACTCAGCCTGTGTTCTAACAGAATACTCACACAGCCTGTGTTCTAACAGAATATGGACTCAGTCTATATTTAAAGAATACTCACTCACCTCAGTATTACTACAGAACACTCACGTAGCCAGTGTTCTAACAGAATACTAACTCAGCCTGTGTTCTAACAGAATCTGGATTCAGATCTAATATTACTAACTCAGTCTGTGTTCTAACAGAATGTGGACTCAGATTTTGTTCAAAAATTACTCAGTCTGTGTTCTAACAGAATATGGACTCAGTCTATGTTTAAAGAATACTCACTCAGCCAATATTTTACCAGAGTATGGACTCAGCCTGTGTTCTAACAGAATACTCACACAGCCTGTGTTCTAACAGAATATGTACTCAGTCTATATTTAAAGAATACTCACTCACCTCAGTATTCTAACAGAACACTCACGTAGCCAGTGTTCTAACAGAATACTAACTCAGCCTGTGTTCTAACAGAATGTGGATTCAGATCAAAAATTACTAACTCAGTCTGTGTTCTAACAGAATGTGGACTCAGATTTTGTTCAAAAATTACTCAGTCTGTTTCTAACAGAATATGGACTCAGTCTATGTTTAAAGAATACTCACTCAGCCAGTATTTTATCAGAGTATGGACTCAGGCTGTGTTCTAACAGAATACTCACACAGCCTGTGTTCTAACAGAATATGGACTCAGTCTATATTTAGAGAATACTCACTCACCTCAGTATTCTAACAGAACACTCACATAGCCTGTGTTCTAACAGAACACTAACTCAGCCTGTTTTCTAACAGAATGTGGATTCAGATCAAAAATTACTAACGCAGTCTGTGTTCTAACAGAATATGGACTTAGATTTTGTTCAAAAATTACTCAGTCTGTGTTCTAACAGAATATGGACTCAGTCTATGTTTAAAGAATACTCACTCAGCCAGTGTTCTACCAGAATATGGATTCAGACTATTTTCTAGAATACTCACTCAGCCTGTGTTCTAGCAGAACGTTCACTTAGCCTGTGTTCTAACAGAATGTGGACTCAGATATTGTTCAAAAATTACTAACTCAGTCTGTGTTCTAACAGAATATGAACTCAGATTTTGTTCAAAAATTACTCAGTCTGTGTTCTAACAGAATATGGACTCACTCTATGTTTAAAGAATACTCACTCAGCCAGTGTTCTACCAGAATATGGATTCAGACTATTTTCAAGAATACTCACTCAGCCTGTGTTCTAGCAGAACGCTCACTTAGCCTGTGTTCTAACAGAATGTTGACTCAGATATTGTTCAAAAATTAATAACTCAGTCTGTGTTCTAACAGAATTTGGACGCAGTCTATGTTTAAAAAATACTCACTCACCTCAGTGTTCTAACAGAACACTCACGTAGCCTGTGTTCTAACAGAACACTAACTCAGCCTGTTTTCTAACAAAATGTGGATTCAGATCAAAAATTACTAACGCAGTCTGTGTTCTAACAGAATATGGACTTAGATTTTGTTCAAAAATTACTCAGTCTGTGTTCTAACAGAATATGGACTCAGTCTATGTTTAAAGAATACTCACTCAGCCAGTATTTTACCAGAGTATGGACTCAGCCTGTGTTCTAACAGAATACTCACACAGCCTGTGTTCTAACAGAATATGGACTCAGTCTATATTTAAAGAATACTCACTCACCTCAGTATTCTAACAGAACACTCACGTAGCCAGTGTTCTAACAGAATACTAACTCAGCCTGTGTTCTAACAGAATGTGGATTCAGATCAAAAATTACTAACTCAGTCTGTGTTCTAACAGAATGTGGACTCAGATTTTGTTCAAAAATTACTCAGTCTGTTTCTAACAGAATATGGACTCAGTCTATGTTTAAAGAATACTCACTCAGCCAGTGTTTTACCAGAGTATGGACACAGCCTGTGTTCTAACAGAATACTCACACAGCCTGTGTTCTAACAGAATATGGACTCAGTCTATATTTAAAGAATACTCACTCACCTCAGTATTCTAACAGAACACTCACGTAGCCAGTGTTCTAACAGAATACTAACTCAGCCTGTGTTCTAACAGAATGTGGATTCAGATCAAATATTACTAACTCAGTCTGTGTTCTAACAGAATGTGGACTCAGATTTTGTTCAAAAATTATTCAGCCTGTGTTCTAACAGAATGTGGATTCAGATCAAAAATTACTAACTCAGTCTGTGTTCTAACAGAATGTGGGTTCAGATCAAAAATTCCTAACTCAGTCTGTGTTCTAACAGAATATGAACTCAGATTTTGTTCAAAAATTACTCAGTCTGTGTTCTAACAGAATATGGACTCAGTCTATATTTAAAGAATACTCACTCACCTCAGTATTCTAACAGAACACTCACGTAGCCAGTGGTCTAACAGAATGCTAACTCATCCTGTGTTCTAACAGAATGTGGATTCAGATCAAAAATTACTAACTCAGTCTGTGTTCTAACAGAATGTGGATTCAGATATTGTTCAAAAATTACTCAGTCTGTTTCTAACAGAATATGGTCTCAGTCTATGTTTAAAGAATACTCACTCAACCAGTATTTTACCAGAGTATGGACTCAGCCTGTGTTCTAACAGAATACTCACACAGCCTGTGTTCTAACAGAATATGGACTCAGTCTATATTTAAAGAATACTCACTCACCTCAGTATTCTAACAGAACACTCACGTAGCCTGTGTTCTAACAGAACACTAACTCAGCCTGTTTTCTAACAGAATGTGGATTCAGATCAAAAATTACTAACGCAGTCTGTGTTCTAACAGAATATGGACTTAGATTTTGTTCAAAAATTACTCAGTCTGTGTTCTAACAGAATATGGACTCAGTCTATGTTTAAAGAATACTCACTCAGCCAATATTTTACCAGAGTATGGACTCAGCCTGTGTTCTAACAGAATACTCACACAGCCTGTGTTCTAACAGAATATGGACTCAGTCTATATTTAAAGAATACTCACTCACCTCAGTATTCCTACAGAACACTCACGTAGCCAGTGTTCTAACAGAATACTAACTCAGCCTGTGTTCTAACAGAATGTGGATTCACATCAAATATTACTAACTCAGTCTGTGTTCTAACAGAATGTGGACTCAGATTTTGTTCAAAAATTACTCAGTCTGTGTTCTAACAGAATATGGACTAAGTCTATGTTTAAAGAATACTCACTCAGCTCAGTGTTCTAACATAACACTCACTTAGCCTGTGTTCTAACAGAATGTGGTTTCAGATCAAAAATTACTAACTCAGTCTGTGTTCTAACAGAATGTGGACTCAGATTTTGTTCAAAAATTACTCAGTCTGTGTTCTAACAGAATATGGACTCACTCTATGTTTAAAGAATACTCACTCAGCCAGTGTTCTACCAGAATATGGATTCAGACTATTTTCAAGAATACTCACTCAGCCTGTGTTCTAGCAGAACGCTCACTTAGCCTGTGTTCTAACAGAATGTGGACTCAGATATTGTTCAAAAAGTACTAACTCAGTCTGTGTTCTAACAGAATTTGGACGCAGTCTATGTTTAAAAAATACTCACTCACCTCAGTGTTCTAACAGAACACTCACGTAGCCTGTGTTCTAACAGAACACTAACTCAGCCTGTTTTCTAACAAAATGTGGATTCAGATCAAAAATTACTAACGCAGTCTGTATTCTAACAGAATATGGACTTAGATTTTGTTCAAAAATTACTCAGTCTGTGTTCTAACAGAATATGGACTCAGTCAATATTTAAAGAATACTCACTCAGCCAGTATTTTACCAGAGTATGGACTCAGCCTGTGTTCTAACAGAATACTCACACAGCCTGTGTTCTAACAGAATATGTACTCAGTCTATATTTAAAGAATACTCACTCACCTCAGTATTCTAACAGAACACTCATGTTGCCAGTGTTCTAACAGAATACTAACTCAGCCTGTGTTCTAACAGAATGTGGACTCAGATTTTGTTCAAAAATTACTCAGTCTGTTTCTAACAGAATATGGACTCAGTCTATGTTTAAAGAATACTCACACAGCCAGTGTTCTACCAGAATATGGATTCAAACTATTTTCAAGAATACTCACTCAGGCTGTGTTCTAGCAGAACGCTCACTTAGCCTGTGTTCTAACAGAATGTGGACTCAGATATTGTTCAAAAATTACTAACTCAGTCTGAATTCTAACAGAATTTGGACGCAGTCTATGTTTAAAAAATACTCACACACCTCAGTGTTCTAACAGAACACTCACGTAGCCTGTGTTCTAACAGAACACTAACTCAGCCTGTTTTCTAACAAAATGTGGATTCAGATCAAAAATTACTAACGCAGTCTGTGTTCTAACAGAATATGGACTTAGATTTTGTTCAAAAATTACTCAGTCTGTGTTCTAACAGAATATGGCCTCAGTCTATGTTTAAAGTATACTCACTCAGCCAGTATTTTACCAGAGTATGGACTCAGCCTGTGTTCTAACAGAATACTCACACAGCCTGTGTTCTAACAGAATATGTACTCAGTCTATATTTAGAGAATACTCACTCACCTCAGTATTCTAACAGAACACTCACGCAGCCAGTATTCTAACAGAACACTCACGTAGCCTGTGTTCTAACAGAACACTAACTCAGCCTGTTTTCTAACAAAATGTGGATTCAGATCAAAAATTACTAACGCAGTCTGTTTTCTAACAGAATATGGATATAGATTTTGTTCAAAAGTTACTCAGTCTGTGTTCTAACAGAATATGGACTCAGTCAATATTTAAAGAATACTCACTCAGCCAGTATTTTACCAGAGTATGGACTCAGCCTGTGTTCTAACAGAATACTCACACAGCCTGTGTTCTAACAGAATATGTACTCAGTCTATATTTAAAGAATACTCACTCACCTCAGTATTCTAACAGAACACTCACGTAGCCAGTGTTCTAACAGAATACTAACTCAGCCTGTGTTCTAACAGAATGTGGACTCAGATTTTGTTCAAAAATTACTCAGTCTGTTTCTAACAGAATATGGACTCAGTCTATGTTTAAAGAATACTCACTCAGCCAGTGTTCTACCAGAATATGGATTCAGACTATTTTCAAGAATACTCACTCAGGCTGTGTTCTAGCAGAACGCTCACTTAGCCTGTGTTCTAACAGAATGTGGAATCAGATATTGTTCAAAAATTACTAACTCAGTCTGAATTCTAACAGAATTTGGACGCAGTCTATGTTTAAAAAATACTCACACACCTCAGTGTTCTAACAGAACACTCACGTAGCCTGTGTTCTAACAGAACACTAACTCAGCCTGTTTTCTAACAAAATGTGGATTCAGATCAAAAATTACTAAGGCAGTCTGTGTTCTAACAGAATATGGACTTAGATTTTGTTCAAAAATTACTCAGTCTGTGTTCTAACAGTATATGGCCTCAGTCTATGTTTAAAGTATACTCACTCAGCCAGTATTTTACCAGAGTATGGACTCAGCCTGTGTTCTAACAGAATACTCACACAGCCTGTGTTCTAACAGAATATGTACTCAGTCTATATTTAGAGAATACTCACTCACCTCAGTATTCTAACAGAACACTCACGCAGCCAGTGTTCTAACAGAATACTAACTCAGCCTGTGTTCTAACAGAATGTGGATTCAGATCAAAAATTACTAACTCAGTCTGTGTTCTAACAGAATGTGGACTCAGATTTTGTTCAAAAATTACTCAGTCTGTGTTCTAACAGAATATGGACTAAGTCTATGTTTAAAGAATACTCACTCAGCTCAGTGTTCTAACATAACACTCACTTAGCCTGTGTTCTAACAGAATGTGGGTTCAGATCAAAAATTACTAACTCAGTCTGTGTTCTAACAGAATATGAACTCAGATTTTGTTCAAAAATTACTCAGTCTGTGTTCTAACAGAATATGGACTCAGTCTATGTTTAAAGAATACTCACTCAGCCAGTGTTCTACCAGAATATGGATTCAGACTATTTTCAAGAATACTCACTCAGCCTGTGTTCTAGCAGAACGCTCACTTAGCCTGTGTTCAAACAGAATGTGGACTCAGATATTGTTCAAAAATTACTAACTCAGTCTGTGTTCTAACAAAATTTGGACGCAGTCTATGTTTAAAAAATACTCACTCACCTCAGTGTTCTAACAGAACACTCACGTAGCCTGTGTTCTAACAGAACACTAACTCAGCCTGTTTTCTAACAGAATGTGGATTCAGATCAAAAATTACTAACGCAGTCTGTGTTCTAACAGAATATGGACTTAGATTTTGTTCAAAAATTACTCAGTCTGTGTTCTAACAGAATATGGACTCAGTCTATGTTTAAAGAATACTCACTCAGCCAATATTTTACCAGAGTATGGACTCAGCCTGTGTTCTAACAGAATACTCACACAGCCTGTGTTCTAACAGAATATGGACTCAGTCTATATTTAAAGAATACTCACTCACCTCAGTATTCCAACAGAACACTCACGTAGCCAGTGTTCTAACAGAATACTAACTCAGCCTCTGTTCTAACAGAATGTGGATTCAGATCAAATATTACTAACCCAGTCTGTGTTCTAACAGAATGTGGACTCCGATTTTGTTCAAAAATTATTCAGCCTGTTTTCTAACAGAATGTGGATTCAGATCAATAATTACTAACTCAGTCTGTGTTCTAACAGAATGTGGGTTCAGATCAAAAATTACTAACTCAGTCTGTGTTCTAACAGAATATGAACTGAGATTTTGTTCAAAAATTACTCAGTCTGTGTTCTAACAGAATATGGACTAAGTCTATGTTTAAAGAATACTGACTCAGTTCAGTGTTCTAACATAACACTCACTTAGCCTATGTTCTAACAGAATGTGGGTTCAGATCAAAAATTACTAACTCAGTCTGTGTTCTAACAGAATATGGACTCAGTCTATGTTTAAAGAATACTCACTCAGCCAGTATTTTACCAGAGTATGGACTCAGCCTGTGTTCTAACAGAATACTCACACAGCCTGTGTTCTAACAGAATATGGACTCAGTCTATATTTAAAGAATACTCACTCACCTCAGTATTCTAACAGAACACTCACGTAGCCAGTGTTCTAACAGTATACTAACTCAGCCTGTGTTCTAACAGAATGTGGATTCAGATCAAAAATTACTAACTCAGTCTGTGTTCTAACAGAATGTGGACTCAGATTTTGTTCAAAAATTACTCAGTCTGTTTCTAACAGAATATGGACTCAATCTATGTTTAAAGAATACTCACTCAGCCAGTATTTTACCAGAGTATGGACTCAGCCTGTGTTCTAACAGAATACTCACACAGCCTGGTTCTAATAGAATACGGACTCAGTCTATGTTTAAAGAATACTCACTCAGCCAATATTTTACCAGAGTATGGACTCAGCCTGTGTTCTAACAGAATACTCACACAGCCTGTGTTCTAACAGAATATGGACTCAGTCTATATTTAAAGAATACTCACTCACCTTAGTATTCCAACAGAACACTCATGTAGCCAGTGTTCTAACAGAATACTAACTCAGCCTGTGTTCTAACAGAATGTGGATTCAGATCAAATATTACTAACTCAGTCTGTGTTCTAACAGAATGTGGACTCAGATTTTGTTCAAAAATTATTCAGCCTGTGTTCTAACAGAATGTGGATTCAGATCAAAAATTACTAACTCAGTCTGTGTTCTAACAGAATGTGGGTTCAGATCAAAAATTACTAACTCAGTCTGTGTTCTAACAGAATATGAACTCAGATTTTGTTCAAAAATTACTCAGTCTGTGTTCTAACAGAATATGGATTCAGTCTATATTTAAAGAATACTCATTCACCTCAGTATTCTAACAGAACACTCACGTAGCCAGTGTTCTCACAGAATACTAACTCAGTCTGTGTTCTAACAGAATGTGGACTCAGATTTTGTTCAAAACTTACTCAGTCTGTTTTTAACAGAATATGGACTCAGTCTATGTTTAAAGAATACTCACTCAGCCAGTATTTTACCAGAGTATGGACTCAGCCTGTGTTCTAACAGAATACTCACACAGCCTGTGTTCTAACAGAATATGGACTCAGTCTATATTTAAAGAATACTGACTCACCTCAGTATTCCAACAGAACACTCACGTAGCCAGTGTTCTAACAGAATACTAACTCAGCCTGTGTTCTAACAGAATGTGCATTCAGATCAAATATTACTAACTCAGTCTGTGTTCTAACAGAATGTGGACTCAGATTTTGTTCAAAAATTCCTCAGTCTTTGTTCTAACAGAATATGGACTAAGTCTATGTTTAAAGAATACTCACTCAGTTCAGTGTTCTAACATAACACTCACTTAGCCTGTGTTCTAACAGAATGTGGGTTCAGATCAAAAATTACTAACTCAGTCTGTGTTCTAACAGAATATGGACTCAGTCTATGTTTAAAGAATACTCACTCAGCCAGTATTTTACCAGAGTATGGACTCAGCCTGTGTTCTAACAGAATACTCACACAGCCTGTGTTCTAACAGAATATGTACTCAGTCTATATTTAAAGAATACTCACTCACCTCAGTATTCTAACAGAACACTCACGTAGCCAGTGTTCTAAAAGTATACTAACTCAGCCTGTGTTCTAACAGAATGTGGATTCAGATCAAAAATTACTAACTCAGTCTGTGTTCTAACAGAATGTGGACTCAGATTTTGTTCAAAAATTACTCAGTCTGTTTCTAACAGAATATGGTCTCAGTCTATGTTTAAAGAATACTCACTCAGCCAGTATTTTACCAGAGTATGGACTCAGCCTGTGTTCTAACAGAATACTCACACAGCCTGGTTCTAACAGAATACGGACTCAGTCTATGTTTAAAGAATACTCACTCAGCCAATATTTTACCAGAGTATGGACTCAGCCTGTGTTCTAACAGAATACTCACACAGCCTGTGTTCTAACAGAATATGGACTCAGTCTATATTTAAAGAATACTCACTCACCTTAGTATTCCAACAGAACACTCATGTAGCCAGTGTTCTAACAGAATACTAACTCAGCCTGTGTTCTAACAGAATGTGGATTCAGATCAAATATTACTAACTCAGTCTGTGTTCTAACAGAATATGGACTCAGTCTATGTTTAAGGAATACTCACTCAGCCAGTGTTCTACCAGAATATGGATTCAGACTATTTTCAAGAATACTCACTCAGCCTGTGTTCTAACAGAACGCTCACTTAGCCTGTGTTCTAACAGAATGTGGACTCAGATATTGTTCAAAAATTACTAACTCAGCCTGTGTTCTAACAGAATGTGCATTCAGATCAAATATTAATAACTCAGTCTGTGTTCTAACAGAATGTGGACTCAGATTTTGTTCAAAAATTACTCAGTCTTTGTTCTAACAGAATATGGACTAAGTCTATGTTTAAAGAATACTCACTCAGCTCAGTGTTCTAACATAACACTCACTTAGCCTGTGTTCTAACAGAATGTGGGTTCAGATCAAAAATTACTAACTCAGTCTGTGTTCTAACAGAATATGAACTCAGATTTTGTTCAAAAATTACTCAGTCTGTGTTCTAACAGAATATGGACTCAGTCTATGTTTAAAGAATACTCACTCAGCCAGTGTTCTAACAGAATATGGATTCAGACTATTTTCAAGAATACTCACTCAGCCTGTGTTCTAGCAGAACGCTCACTTAGCCTATGTTCTAACAGAATGTGGACTCAGATATTGTTCAAAAATTACTAACTCAGTCCGTGTTCTAACAGAATTTGGACGCAGTCTATGTTTAAAAAATACTCACTCACCTCAGTGTTCTAACAGAACACGCACGTAGCCTGTGTTCTAACAGAACACTAACTCAGCCTGTTTTCTAACAGAATGTGGATTCAGATCAAAAATTACTAACGCAGTCTGTGTTCTAACAGAATATGGACTTAGATTTTGTTCAAAAATTACTCAGTCTGTGTTCTAACAGAATATGGACTCAGTCTATGTTTAAAGAATACTCACTCAGCCAGTATTTTACCAGAGTATGGACTCAGCCTGTGTTCTAACAGAATACTCACACAGCCTGTGTTCTAACAGAATATGTACTCAGTCTATATTTAAAGAATACTCACTCACCTCAGTATTCTAACAGAACACTCACGTAGCCAGTGTTCTAACAGAATACTAACTCAGCCTGTGTTCTAACAGAATGTTGGTTCAGATCAAAAATTACTAACTCAGTCTGTGTTCTAACAGAATGTGAACTCAGATTTTGTTCAAAAATTACTCAGTCTGTTTCTAACAGAATATGGTCTCAGTCTATGTTTAAAGAATACTCACTCAGCCAGTATTTTACCAGAGTATGGACTCAGCCTGTGTTCTAACAGAATACTCACACAGTCTGTGTTCTAACAGAATATGGACTCAGTCTATATTTAAAGAATACTCACTCACCTCAGTATTCTCACAGAACACTCACGTAGCCTGTGTTCTAACAGAACACTAACTCAGCCTGCTTTCTAACAGAATGTGGATTCAGATCAAATATTACTAACGCAGTCTGTGTTCTAACAGAATATGGACTTAGATTTTGTTCAAAAATTACTCAGTCTGTGTTCTAACAGAATATGGACTCAGTCTATGTTTAAAGAATACTCACTCAGCCAATATTTTACCAGAGTATGGACTCAGCCTGTGTTCTAACAGAATACTCACACAGCCTGTGTTCTAACAGAATATGGACTCAGTCTATATTTAAAGAATACTCACTCACCTCAGTATTACTACAGAACACTCACGTAGCCAGTGTTCTAACAGAATACTAACTCAGCCTGTGTTCTAACAGAATCTGGATTCAGATCTAATATTACTAACTCAGTCTGTGTTCTAACAGAATGTGGACTCAGATTTTGTTCAAAAATTACTCAGTCTGTGTTCTAACAGAATATGGACTCAGTCTATGTTTAAAGAATACTCACTCAGCCAATATTTTACCCGAGCATGGACTCAGCCTGTGTTCTAACAGAATACTCACACAGCCTGTGTTCTAACAGAATATGGACTCAGTCTATATTTAAAGAATACTCACTCACCTCAGTATTCCAACAGAACACTCACGTAGCCAGTGTTCTAACAGAATACTAACTCAGCCTGTGTTCTAACAGAATGTGGATTCAGATCAAATATTACTAACTCAGTCTGTTTTCTAACAGAATATGGACTCAGTCTATGTTTAAAGAATACTCACTCAGCCAGTGTTCTACCAGAATATGGATTCAGACTATTTTCAAGAATACTCACTCAGCCTGTGTTCTAACAGAATGCTCACTTAGCCTGTGTTCTAACAGAATGTGGACTCAGATATTGTTCAAAAATTACTAACTCAGCCTGTGTTCTAACAGAATGTGCATTCAGATCAAATATTAATAACTCAGTCTGTGTTCTAACAGAATGTGGACTCAGATTTTGTTCAAAAATTACTCAGTCTTTGTTCTAACAGAATATGGACTAAGTCTATGTTTAAAGAATACTCACTCAGCTCAGTGTTCTAACATAACACTCACTTAGCCTGTGTTCTAACAGAATGTGGGTTCAGATCAAAAATTACTAACTCAGTCTGTGTTCTAACAAAATATGAACTCAGATTTAGTTCAAAAATTACTCAGTCTGTGTTCTAACAGAATATGGACTCAGTCTATGTTTAAAGAATACTCACTCAGCCAGTGTTCTAACAGAATATGGATTCAGACTATTTTCAAGAATACTCACTCAGCCTGTGTTCTAGCAGAACGCTCACTTAGCCTATGTTCTAACAGAATGTGGACTCAGATATTGTTCAAAAATTACTAACTCAGTCCGTGTTCTAACAGAATTTGGACGCAGTCTATGTTTAAAAAATACTCACTCACCTCAGTGTTCTAACAGAACACGCACGTAGCCTGTGTTCTAACAGAACACTAACTCAGCCTGTTTTCTAACAGAATGTGGATTCAGATCAAAAATTACTAACGCAGTCTGTGTTCTAACAGAATATGGACTTAGATTTTGTTCAAAAATTACTCAGTCTGTGTTCTAACAGAATATGGACTCAGTCTATGTTTAAAGAATACTCACTCAGCCAATATTTTACCAGAGCATGGACTCAGCCTGTGTTCTAACAGAATACTCACACAGCCTGTGTTCTAACAGAATATGGACTCAGTCTATATTTAAAGAATACTCACTCACCTCAGTATTCCAACAGAACACTCACGTAGCCAGTGTTCTAACAGAATACTAACTCAGCCTGTGTTCTAACAGAATGTGGATTCAGATCAAATATTACTAACTCAGTCTGTTTTCTAACAGAATATGGACTCAGTCTATGTTTAAAGAATACTCACTCAGCCAGTGTTCTACCAGAATATGGATTCAGACTATTTTCAAGAATACTCACTCAGCCTGTGTTCTAACAGAACGCTCACTTAGCCTGTGTTCTAACAGAATGTGGACTCAGATATTGTTCAAAAATTACTAACTCAGCCTGTGTTCTAACAGAATGTGCATTCAGATCAAATATTAATAACTCAGTCTGTGTTCTAACAGAATGTGGACTCAGATTTTGTTCAAAAATTACTCAGTCTTTGTTCTAACAGAATATGGACTAAGTCTATGTTTAAAGAATACTCACTCAGCTCAGTGTTCTAACATAACACTCACTTAGCCTGTGTTCTAACAGAATGTGGGTTCAGATCAAAAATTACTAACTCAGTCTGTGTTCTAACAGAATATGAACTCAGATTTAGTTCAAAAATTACTCTGTCTGTGTTCTAACAGAATATGGACTCAGTCTATGTTTAAAGAATACTCACTCAGCCAGTGTTCTAACAGAATATGGATTCAGACTATTTTCAAGAATACTCACTCAGCCTGTGTTCTAGCAGAACGCTCACTTAGCCTATGTTCTAACAGAATGTGGACTCAGATATTGTTCAAAAATTACTAACTCAGTCCGTGTTCTAACAGAATTTGGACGCAGTCTATGTTTAAAAAATACTCACTCACCTCAGTGTTCTAACAGAACACGCACGTAGCCTGTGTTCTAACAGAACACTAACTCAGCCTGTTTTCTAACAAAATGTGGATTCAGATCAAAAATTACTAACGCAGTCTGTGTTCTAACAGAATATGGACTTAGATTTTGTTCAAAAATTACTCAGTCTGTGTTCGAACAGAATGAGGACTCAGATTTTGTTCAAAAATTACTCAGTCTGTTTTTAACAGAATATGGACTCAGTCTATGTTTAAAGAATACGCACTCAGCCAGTATTTTACCAGAGTATGGACTCAGCCTGTGTTCTAACAGAATACTCACACAGCCTGTGTTCTAACAGAATATGGACTCAGTCTATATTTAAAGAATACTCACTCACCTCAGTATTCTAACAGAACACTCACGTAGCCTGTGTTCTAACAGAACACTAACTCAGCCTGTTTTCTAACAGAATGTGGATTCAGATCAAAAATTACTAACGCAGTCTGTGTTCTAACAGAATATGGACTTATATTTTGTTCAAAAATTACTCAGTCTGTGTTCTAACATAATATGGACTCAGTCTATGTTTAAAGAATACTCGCTCAGCCAATATTTTACCAGAGTATGGACTCAGCCTGTGTTCTAACAGAATACTCACACAGCCTGTGTTCTAACAGAATATGGACTCAGTCTATATTTAAAGAATACTCACTCACCTCAGTATTCCAACAGAACACTCACGTAGCCAGTATTCTAACAGAATACTAACTCAGCCTGTGTTCTAACAGAATGTGGATTCAGATCAAAAATTACTAACGCAGTCTGTGTTCTAACAGAATGTGGACTCAGATTTTGTTCATAACTTACTCAGTCTGTTTCTAACAGTATATGGACTCAGTCTATGTTTAAAGAATACTCACTCAGCCAGTATTTTACCAGAGTATGGACTCAGCCTGTGTTCTAACAGAATACTCACACAGCCTGTGTTCTAACAGAATATGGACTCAGTCTATATTTAAAGAATACTGACTCACCTCAGTATTCCAACAGAACACTCACGTAGCCAGTGTTCTAACAGAATACTAACTCAGCCTGTGTTCTAACAGAATGTGGATTCAGATCAAATATTACTAACTCAGTCTGTTTTCTAACAGAATATGGACTCAGTCTATGTTTAAAGAATACTCACTCAGCCAGTGTTCTACCAGAATATGGATTCAGACTATTTTCAAGAATACTCACTCAGCCTGTGTTCTAACAGAACGCTCACTCAGCCTGTGTTCTAACAGAACGCTCACTTAGCCTGTGTTCTAACAGAATGTGGACTCAGATATTGTTCAAAAATTACTAACTCAGTCTGTGTTCTAACAGAATTTGGACGCAGTCTATGTTTAAAAAATACTCACTCACCTAAGTGTTCTAACAGAACACTCACGTAGCCTGTGTTCTAACAGAATACTAACTCAGCCTGTGTTCTAACAGAATGTGCCTTCAGATCAAATATTAATAACTCAGTCTGAGTTCTAACAGAATGTGGACTCAGATTTTGTTCAAAAATTACTCACTCTGTGTTCTAACAGAATATGGACTAAGTCTATGTTTAAAGAATACTCACTCAGCTCAGTGTTCTAACATAACACTCACTTAGCCTGTGTTCTAACAGAATGTGGGTTCAGATCAAAAATTACTAACTCAGTCTGTGTTCTAACAGAATATGAACTCAGATTTTGTTCAAAAATTACTCAGTCTGTGTTCTAACAGAATATGGACTCAGTCTATGTTTAAAGAATACTCACTCAGCCAGTGTTCTACCAGAATATGGATTCAGACTATTTTCAAGAATACTCACTCAGCCTGTGTTCTAACAGAACGCTCACTTAGCCTGTGTTCTAACAGAATGTGGACTCAGATATTGTTCAAAAATTACTAACTCAGTCTGTGTTCTAACAGAATTTGGACGCAGTCTATGTTTAAAAAATACTCACTCACCTAAGTGTTCTAACATAACACTCACGTAGCCTGTGTTCTAACAGAACACTAACTCAGCCTGTTTTCTAACAAAATGTGGATTCAGATCAAAAATTACTAACGCAGTCTGTGTTCTAACAGAATATGGACTTAGATTTTGTTCAAAAATTACTCAGTCTGTGTTCGAACAGAATGAGGACTCAGATTTTGTTCAAAAATTACTCAGTCTGTTTGTAACAGAATATGGACTCAGTCTATGTTTAAAGAATACGCACTCAGCCAGTATTTTACCAGAGTATGGACTCAGCCTGTGTTCTAACAGAATACTCACACAGCCTGTGTTCTAACAGAATATGGACTCAGTCTATATTTAAAGAATACTCACTCACCTCAGTATTCTAACAGAACACTCACGTAGCCTGTGTTCTAACAGAACACTAACTCAGCCTGTTTTCTAACAGAATGTGGATTCAGATCAAAAATTACTAACGCAGTCTGTGTTCTAACAGAATATGGACTTATATTTTGTTCAAAAATTACTCAGTCTGTGTTCTAACAGAATATGGACTCAGTCTATGTTTAAAGAATACTCGCTCAGCCAATATTTTACCAGAGTATGGACTCAGCCTGTGTTCTAACAGAATACTCACACAGCCTGTGTTCTAACAGAATATGGACTCAGTCTATATTTAAAGAATACTCACTCACCTCAGTATTCCAACAGAACAGTCACGTAGCCAGTGTTCTAACAGAATACTAACTCAGCCTGTGTTCTAACAGAATGTGGATTCAGATCAAAAATTACTAACTCAGTCTGTGTTCTAACAGAATGTGGACTCAGATTTTGTTCAAAACTTACTCAGTCTGTTTCTAACAGTATATGGACTCAGTCTATGTTTAAAGAATACTCACTCAGCCAGTATTTTACCAGAGCATGGACTCAGCCTGTGTTCTAACTGAATACTCACACAGCCTGTGTTCTAACAGAATATGGACTCAGTCTATATTTAAAGAATACTGACTCACCTCAGTATTCCAACAGAACACTCACGTAGCCAGTGTTCTAACAGAATACTAACTCAGCCTGTGTTCTAACAGAATGTGCATTCAGATCAAATATTAATAACTCAGTCTGACTTCTAACAGAATGTGGACTCAGATTTTGTTCTAAAATTACTCACTCTGTGTTCTAACAGAATATGGACTAAGTCTATGTTTAAAGAATACTCACTCAGCTCAGTGTTCTAACATAACACTCACTTAGCCTGTGTTCTAACAGAATGTGGGTTCAGATCAAAAATTACTAACTCAGTCTGTGTTCTAACAGAATATGAACTCAGATTTTGTTCAAAAATTACTCAGTCTGTGTTCTAACAGAATATGGACTCAGTCTATATTTAAAGAATACTCACTCAGCAAGTGTTCTACCAGAATATGGATTCAGACTATTTTCAAGAATACTCACTCAGCCTGTGTTCTAGCAGAACGCTCACTTAGCCTGTGTTCTAACAGAATGTGGACTCAGATATTGTTCAAAAATTACTAACTCAGTCTGTGTTCTAACAGAATTTGGACGCAGTCTATATTTAAAAAATACTCACTCACCTCAGTGTTCTAACAGAACACTCACGTAGCCTGTGTTCTAACAGAACACTAACTCAGCCTGTTTTCTAACAAAATGTGGATTCAGATCAAAAATTACTAACGCAGCCTGTGTTCTAACAGAATATGGACTTAGATTTTGTTCAAAAATTACTCAGTCTGTGTTCTAACAGAATATGGACTCAGTCTATGTTTAAAGAATACTCACTAAGCCAGTATTTTACCAGAGTATGGACTCAGCCTGTGTTCTAACAGAATACTCACACAGCCTGTGTTCTAACAGAATATGGACTCAGTCTATATTTAAAGAATACTCACTCACCTCAGTATTCTAACAGAACACTCACGTAGCCAGTGTTCTAACAGAATACTAACTCAGCCTGTGTTCTAACACAATGTGGATTCAGATCAAATATTACTAACTCAGTCTGTGTTCTAACAGAATGTGGACTCAGATTTTGTTCAAAAATTATTCAGCCTGTGTTCCAACAGAATGTGGATTCAGATCAAAAATTACTAACTCAGTCTGTGTTCTAACAGAATGTGGGTTCAGATCAAAAATTACTAACTCAGTCTGTGTTCTAACAGAATATGAACTCAGATTTTGTTCAAAAATTACTCAGTGTGTGTTCTAACAGAATATGGACTCAGTCTATATTTAAGGAATACTCATTCACCTCAGTATTCTAACAGAACACTCACGTAGCCAGTGTTCTAACAGAATACTAACTCAGCCAGTGTTCTAACAGAATGTGGATTCAGATCAAAAATTACTAACTCAGTCTGTGTTCTAACAGAATGTGGACTCAGATTTTGTTCAAAACTTACTCAGTCTGTTTCTAACAGTATATGGACTCAGTCTATGTTTAAAGAATACTCACTCAGCCAGTATTTTACCAGAGTATGGACTCAGCCTGTGTTCTAACAGAATACTCACACAGCCTGTGTTCTAACAGAATATGGACTCAGTCTATATTTAAAGAATACTGACTCACCTCAGTATTCCAACAGAACACTCACGTAGCCAGTGTTCTAACAGAATACTAACTCAGCCTGTGTTCTAACAGAATGTGCATTCAGAACAAATATTAATAACTCAGTCTGTGTTCTAACAGAATGTGGACTCAGATTTTGTTCAAAAATTACTCAGTCTGTGTTCTAACAGAATATGGACTAAGTCTATGTTTAAAGAATACTCCCTCAGCTCAGTTTTCTAACATAACACTCACTTAGCCTGTGTTCTAACAGAATGTGGGTTCAGATCAAAAATTACTAACTCAGTCAGTGTTCTAACAGAATATGAACTCAGATTTTGTTCAAAAATTACTCAGTCTGTGTTCTAACAGAATATGGACTCAGTCTATGTTTAAAGAATACTCACTCAGCCAGTGTTCTACCAGAATATGGATTCAGACTATTTTCAAGAATACTCACTCAGCCTGTGTTCTAGCAGAACGCTCACTTAGCCTGTGTTCTAACAGAATGTGGACTCAGATATTGTTCAAAAATTACTAACTCAGTCTGTGTTCTAACAGAATTTGGACGCAGTCTATGTTTAAAAAATACTCACTCACCTCAGTGTTCTAACAGAACACTCACGTAGCCTCTGTTCTAACAGAACACTAACTCAGCCTGTTTTCTAACAAAATGTGGATTCAGATAAAAAATTACTAACGCAGTCTGTGTTCTAACAGAATATGGACTTAGATTTTGTTCAAAAATTACTCAGTCTGTGTTCTAACAGAATATGGACTCAGTCTATGTTTAAAGAATACTCACTCAGCCAGTATTTTACCAGAGTATGGACTCAGCCTGTGTTCTAAAAGAATACTCACACTGCCTGTGTTCTAACAGAATATGTACTCAGTCTATATTTAAAGAATACTCACTCACCTCAGTATTCTAACAGAACACTCACGTAGCCAGTGTTCTAACAGAATACTAACTCAGCCTGTGTTCTAACAGAATGTGGATTCAGATCAAAAATTACTAACTCAGTCTGTGTTCTAACAGAATGTGGACTCAGATTTTGTTCAAAAATTACTCAGTCTGTTTCTAACAGAATATGGACTCAGTCTATGTTTAAAGAATACTCACTCAGCCAGTGTTCTACCAGAATATGGATTCAGACTATTTTCAAGAATACTCACTCAGCCTGTGTTCTAGCAGAACGCTCACTTAGCCTGTGTTCTAACAGAATGTGGACTCAGATATTGTTCAAAAATTACTAACTCAGTCTGTGTTCTAACAGAATTTGGACGCAGTCTATGTTTAAAAAATACTCACTCACCTCAGTGTTCTAACAGAACACTCACGTAGCCTGTGTTCTAACAGAATACTCACACAGCCTGTGTTCTAACAGAATATGGACTCAGTCTATATTTAAAGAATACTCACTCACCTCAGTATTCTAACAGAACACTAACGTAGCCAGTGTTCTAACAGAATACTAACTCAGCCTGTGTTCTAACAGAATGTGGATTCAGATCAAAAATTACTAACTCAGTCTGTGTTCTAACAAAATGTGGACTCAGATTTTGTTCAAAAATTACTCAGTCTGTTTCTAACAGAATATGGACTCAGTCTATGTTTAAAGAATACTCACTCAGCCAGTATTTTACCAGAGTATGGACTCAGCCTGTGTTCTAACAGAATACTCACACAGCCTGTGTTCTAACAGAATATGGACTCAGTCTATATTTAAAGAATACTCACTCACCTTAGTATTCCAACAGAACACTCATGTAGCCAGTGTTCTAACAGAATACTAACTCAGCCTGTGTTCTAACAGAATGTGGATTCAGATCAAATATTACTAACTCAGTCTGTGTTCTAACAGAATATGGACTCAGTCTATGTTTAAGGAATACTCACTCAGCCAGTGTTCTACCAGAATATGGATTCAGACTATTTTCAAGAATACTCACTCAGCCTGTGTTCTAACAGAACGCTCACTTAGCCTGTGTTCTAACAGAATGTGGACTCAGATATTGTTCAAAAATTACTAACTCAGCCTGTGTTCTAACAGAATGTGCATTCAGATCAAATATTAATAACTCAGTCTGTGTTCTAACAGAATGTGGACTCAGATTTTGTTCAAAAATTACTCAGTCTTTGTTCTAACAGAATATGGACTAAGTCTATGTTTAAAGAATACTCACTCAGCTCAGTGTTCTAACATAACACTCACTTAGCCTGTGTTCTAACAGAATGTGGGTTCAGATCAAAAATTACTAACTCAGTCTGTGTTCTAACAGAATATGAACTCAGATTTAGTTCAGAAATTACTCAGTCTGTGTTCTAACAGAATATGGACTCAGTCTATGTTTAAAGAATACTCACTCAGCCAGTGTTCTAACAGAATATGGATTCAGACTATTTTCAAGAATACTCACTCAGCCTGTGTTCTAGCAGAACGCTCACTTAGCCTATGTTCTAACAGAATGTGGACTCAGATATTGTTCAAAAATTACTAACTCAGTCCGTGTTCTAACAGAATTTGGACGCAGTCTATGTTTAAAAAATACTCACTCACCTCAGTGTTCTAACAGAACACGCACGTAGCCTGTGTTCTAACAGAACACTAACTCAGCCTGTTTTCTAACAGAATGTGGATTCAGATCAAAAATTACTAACGCAGTCTGTGTTCTAACAGAATATGGACTTAGATTTTGTTCAAAAATTACTCAGTCTGTGTTCTAACAGAATATGGACTCAGTCTATGTTTAAAGAATACTCACTCAGCCAGTATTTTACCAGAGTATGGACTCAGCCTGTGTTCTAACAGAATACTCACACAGCCTGTGTTCTAACAGAATATGTACTCAGTCTATATTTAAAGAATACTCACTCACCTCAGTATTCTAACAGAACACTCACGTAGCCAGTGTTCTAACAGAATACTAACTCAGCCTGTGTTCTAACAGAATGTTGATTCAGATCAAAAATTACTAACTCAGTCTGTGTTCTAACAGAATGTGAACTCAGATTTTGTTCAAAAATTACTCAGTCTGTTTCTAACAGAATATGGTCTCAGTCTATGTTTAAAGAATACTCACTCAGCCAGTATTTTACCAGAGTATGGACTCAGCCTGTGTTCTAACAGAATACTCACACAGTCTGTGTTCTAACAGAATATGGACTCAGTCTATATTTAAAGAATACTCACTCACCTCAGTATTCTCACAGAACACTCACGTAGCCTGTGTTCTAACAGAACACTAACTCAGCCTGCTTTCTAACAGAATGTGGATTCAGATCAAATATTACTAACGCAGTCTGTGTTCTAACAGAATATGGACTTAGATTTTGTTCAAAAATTACTCAGTCTGTGTTCTAACAGAATATGGACTCAGTCTATGTTTAAAGAATACTCACTCAGCCAATATTTTACCAGAGTATGGACTCAGCCTGTGTTCTAACAGAATACTCACACAGCCTGTGTTCTAACAGAATATGGACTCAGTCTATATTTAAAGAATACTCACTCACCTCAGTATTACTACAGAACACTCACGTAGCCAGTGTTCTAACAGAATACTAACTCAGCCTGTGTTCTAACAGAATCTGGATTCAGATCTAATATTACTAACTCAGTCTGTGTTCTAACAGAATGTGGACTCAGATTTTGTTCAAAAATTACTCAGTCTGTGTTCTAACAGAATATGGACTCAGTCTATGTTTAAAGAATACTCACTCAGCCAATATTTTACCAGAGCATGGACTCAGCCTGTGTTCTAACAGAATACTCACACAGCCTGTGTTCTAACAGAATATGGACTCAGTCTATATTTAAAGAATACTCACTCACCTCAGTATTCCAACAGAACACTCACGTAGCCAGTGTTCTAACAGAATACTAACTCAGCCTGTGTTCTAACAGAATGTGGATTCAGATCAAATATTACTAACTCAGTCTGTTTTCTAACAGAATATGGACTCAGTCTATGTTTAAAGAATACTCACTCAGCCAGTGTTCTACCAGAATATGGATTCAGACTATTTTCAAGAATACTCACTCAGCCTGTGTTCTAACAGAACGCTCACTTAGCCTGTGTTCTAACAGAATGTGGACTCAGATATTGTTCAAAAATTACTAACTCAGCCTGTGTTCTAACAGAATGTGCATTCAGATCAAATATTAATAACTCAGTCTGTGTTCTAACAGAATGTGGACTCAGATTTTGTTCAAAAATTACTCAGTCTTTGTTCTAACAGAATATGGACTAAGTCTATGTTTAAAGAATACTCACTCAGCTCAGTGTTCTAACATAACACTCACTTAGCCTGTGTTCTAACAGAATGTGGGTTCAGATCAAAAATTACTAACTCAGTCTGTGTTCTAACAAAATATGAACTCAGATTTAGTTCAAAAATTACTCAGTCTGTGTTCTAACAGAATATGGACTCAGTCTATATTTAAGAATACTCACTCAGCCAGTGTTCTAACAGAATATGGATTCAGACTATTTTCAAGAATACTCACTCAGCCTGTGTTCTAGCAGAACGCTCACTTAGCCTATGTTCTAACAGAATGTGGACTCAGATATTGTTCAAAAATTACTAACTCAGTCCGTGTTCTAACAGAATTTGGACGCAGTCTATGTTTAAAAAATACTCACTCACCTCAGTGTTCTAACAGAACACGCACGTAGCCTGTGTTCTAACAGAACACTAACTCAGCCTGTTTTCTAACAAAATGTGGATTCAGATCAAAAATTACTAACGCAGCCTGTGTTCTAACAGAATATGGACTTAGATTTTGTTCAAAAATTACTCAGTCTGTGTTCTAACAGAATATGGACTCAGTCTATGTTTAAAGAATACTCACTAAGCCAGTATTTTACCAGAGTATGGACTCAGCCTGTGTTCTAACAGAATACTCACACAGCCTGTGTTCTAACAGAATATGGACTCAGTCTATATTTAAAGAATACTCACTCACCTCAGTATTCTAACAGAACACTCACGTAGCCAGTGTTCTAACAGAATACTAACTCAGCCTGTGTTCTAACACAATGTGGATTCAGATCAAATATTACTAACTCAGTCTGTGTTCTAACAGAATGTGGACTCAGATTTTGTTCAAAAATTATTCAGCCTGTGTTCCAACAGAATGTGGATTCAGATCAAAAATTACTAACTCAGTCTGTGTTCTAACAGAATGTGGGTTCAGATCAAAAATTACTAACTCAGTCTGTGTTCTAACAGAATATGAACTCAGATTTTGTTCAAAAATTACTCAGTCTGTGTTCTAACAGAATATGGACTCAGTCTATATTTAAGGAATACTCATTCACCTCAGTATTCTAACAGAACACTCACGTAGCCAGTGTTCTAACAGAATACTAACTCAGCCAGTGTTCTAACAGAATGTGGATTCAGATCAAAAATTACTAACTCAGTCTGTGTTCTAACAGAATGTGGACTCAGATTTTGTTCAAAACTTACTCAGTCTGTTTCTAACAGTATATGGACTCAGTCTATGTTTAAAGAATACTCACTCAGCCAGTATTTTACCAGAGTATGGACTCAGCCTGTGTTCTAACAGAATACTCACACAGCCTGTGTTCTAACAGAATATGGACTCAGTCTATATTTAAAGAATACTGACTCACCTCAGTATTCCAACAGAACACTCACGTAGCCAGTGTTCTAACAGAATACTAACTCAGCCTGTGTTCTAACAGAATGTGCATTCAGAACAAATATTAATAACTCAGTCTGTGTTCTAACAGAATGTGGACTCAGATTTTGTTCAAAAATTACTCAGTCTGTGTTCTAACAGAATATGGACTAAGTCTATGTTTAAAGAATACTCCCTCAGCTCAGTTTTCTAACATAACACTCACTTAGCCTGTGTTCTAACAGAATGTGGGTTCAGATCAAAAATTACTAACTCAGTCAGTGTTCTAACAGAATATGAACTCAGATTTTGTTCAAAAATTACTCAGTCTGTGTTCTAACAGAATATGGACTCAGTCTATGTTTAAAGAATACTCACTCAGCCAGTGTTCTACCAGAATATGGATTCAGACTATTTTCAAGAATACTCACTCAGCCTGTGTTCTAGCAGAACGCTCACTTAGCCTGTGTTCTAACAGAATGTGGACTCAGATATTGTTCAAAAATTACTAACTCAGTCTGTGTTCTAACAGAATTTGGACGCAGTCTATGTTTAAAAAATACTCACTCACCTCAGTGTTCTAACAGAACACTCACGTAGCCTCTGTTCTAACAGAACACTAACTCAGCCTGTTTTCTAACAAAATGTGGATTCAGATAAAAAATTACTAACGCAGTCTGTGTTCTAACAGAATATGGACTTAGATTTTGTTCAAAAATTACTCAGTCTGTGTTCTAACAGAATATGGACTCAGTCTATGTTTAAAGAATACTCACTCAGCCAGTATTTTACCAGAGTATGGACTCAGCCTGTGTTCTAAAAGAATACTCACACTGCCTGTGTTCTAACAGAATATGTACTCAGTCTATATTTAAAGAATACTCACTCACCTCAGTATTCTAACAGAACACTCACGTAGCCAGTGTTCTAACAGAATACTAACTCAGCCTGTGTTCTAACAGAATGTGGATTCAGATCAAAAATTACTAACTCAGTCTGTGTTCTAACAGAATGTGGACTCAGATTTTGTTCAAAAATTACTCAGTCTGTTTCTAACAGAATATGGACTCAGTCTATGTTTAAAGAATACTCACTCAGCCAGTGTTCTACCAGAATATGGATTCAGACTATTTTCAAGAATACTCACTCAGCCTGTGTTCTAGCAGAACGCTCACTTAGCCTGTGTTCTAACAGAATGTGGACTCAGATATTGTTCAAAAATTACTAACTCAGTCTGTGTTCTAACAGAATTTGGACGCAGTCTATGTTTAAAAAATACTCACTCACCTCAGTGTTCTAACAGAACACTCACGTAGCCTGTGTTCTAACAGAATACTCACACAGCCTGTGTTCTAACAGAATATGGACTCAGTCTATATTTAAAGAATACTCACTCACCTCAGTATTCTAACAGAACACTAACGTAGCCAGTGTTCTAACAGAATACTAACTCAGCCTGTGTTCTAACAGAATGTGGATTCAGATCAAAAATTACTAACTCAGTCTGTGTTCTAACAAAATGTGGACTCAGATTTTGTTCAAAAATTACTCAGTCTGTTTCTAACAGAATATGGACTCAGTCTATGTTTAAAGAATACTCACTCAGCCAGTATTTTACCAGAGTATGGACTCAGCCTGTGTTCTAACAGAATACTCACACAGCCTGTGTTCTAACAGAATATGGACTCAGTCTATATTTAAAGAATACTCACTCACCTTAGTATTCCAACAGAACACTCATGTAGCCAGTGTTCTAACAGAATACTAACTCAGCCTGTGTTCTAACAGAATGTGGATTCAGATCAAATATTACTAACTCAGTCTGTGTTCTAACAGAATATGGACTCAGTCTATGTTTAAGGAATACTCACTCAGCCAGTGTTCTACCAGAATATGGATTCAGACTATTTTCAAGAATACTCACTCAGCCTGTGTTCTAACAGAACGCTCACTTAGCCTGTGTTCTAACAGAATGTGGACTCAGATATTGTTCAAAAATTACTAACTCAGCCTGTGTTCTAACAGAATGTGCATTCAGATCAAATATTAATAACTCAGTCTGTGTTCTAACAGAATGTGGACTCAGATTTTGTTCAAAAATTACTCAGTCTTTGTTCTAACAGAATATGGACTAAGTCTATGTTTAAAGAATACTCACTCAGCTCAGTGTTCTAACATAACACTCACTTAGCCTGTGTTCTAACAGAATGTGGGTTCAGATCAAAAATTACTAACTCAGTCTGTGTTCTAACAGAATATGAACTCAGATTTAGTTCAGAAATTACTCAGTCTGTGTTCTAACAGAATATGGACTCAGTCTATGTTTAAAGAATACTCACTCAGCCAGTGTTCTAACAGAATATGGATTCAGACTATTTTCAAGAATACTCACTCAGCCTGTGTTCTAGCAGAACGCTCACTTAGCCTATGTTCTAACAGAATGTGGACTCAGATATTGTTCAAAAATTACTAACTCAGTCCGTGTTCTAACAGAATTTGGACGCAGTCTATGTTTAAAAAATACTCACTCACCTCAGTGTTCTAACAGAACACGCACGTAGCCTGTGTTCTAACAGAACACTAACTCAGCCTGTTTTCTAACAGAATGTGGATTCAGATCAAAAATTACTAACGCAGTCTGTGTTCTAACAGAATATGGACTTAGATTTTGTTCAAAAATTACTCAGTCTGTGTTCTAACAGAATATGGACTCAGTCTATGTTTAAAGAATACTCACTCAGCCAGTATTTTACCAGAGTATGGACTCAGCCTGTGTTCTAACAGAATACTCACACAGCCTGTGTTCTAACAGAATATGTACTCAGTCTATATTTAAAGAATACTCACTCACCTCAGTATTCTAACAGAACACTCACGTAGCCAGTGTTCTAACAGAATACTAACTCAGCCTGTGTTCTAACAGAATGTTGATTCAGATCAAAAATTACTAACTCAGTCTGTGTTCTAACAGAATGTGAACTCAGATTTTGTTCAAAAATTACTCAGTCTGTTTCTAACAGAATATGGTCTCAGTCTATGTTTAAAGAATACTCACTCAGCCAGTATTTTACCAGAGTATGGACTCAGCCTGTGTTCTAACAGAATACTCACACAGTCTGTGTTCTAACAGAATATGGACTCAGTCTATATTTAAAGAATACTCACTCACCTCAGTATTCTCACAGAACACTCACGTAGCCTGTGTTCTAACAGAACACTAACTCAGCCTGCTTTCTAACAGAATGTGGATTCAGATCAAATATTACTAACGCAGTCTGTGTTCTAACAGAATATGGACTTAGATTTTGTTCAAAAATTACTCAGTCTGTGTTCTAACAGAATATGGACTCAGTCTATGTTTAAAGAATACTCACTCAGCCAATATTTTACCAGAGTATGGACTCAGCCTGTGTTCTAACAGAATACTCACACAGCCTGTGTTCTAACAGAATATGGACTCAGTCTATATTTAAAGAATACTCACTCACCTCAGTATTACTACAGAACACTCACGTAGCCAGTGTTCTAACAGAATACTAACTCAGCCTGTGTTCTAACAGAATCTGGATTCAGATCTAATATTACTAACTCAGTCTGTGTTCTAACAGAATGTGGACTCAGATTTTGTTCAAAAATTACTCAGTCTGTGTTCTAACAGAATATGGACTCAGTCTATGTTTAAAGAATACTCACTCAGCCAATATTTTACCAGAGCATGGACTCAGCCTGTGTTCTAACAGAATACTCACACAGCCTGTGTTCTAACAGAATATGGACTCAGTCTATATTTAAAGAATACTCACTCACCTCAGTATTCCAACAGAACACTCACGTAGCCAGTGTTCTAACAGAATACTAACTCAGCCTGTGTTCTAACAGAATGTGGATTCAGATCAAATATTACTAACTCAGTCTGTTTTCTAACAGAATATGGACTCAGTCTATGTTTAAAGAATACTCACTCAGCCAGTGTTCTACCAGAATATGGATTCAGACTATTTTCAAGAATACTCACTCAGCCTGTGTTCTAACAGAACGCTCACTTAGCCTGTGTTCTAACAGAATGTGGACTCAGATATTGTTCAAAAATTACTAACTCAGCCTGTGTTCTAACAGAATGTGCATTCAGATCAAATATTAATAACTCAGTCTGTGTTCTAACAGAATGTGGACTCAGATTTTGTTCAAAAATTACTCAGTCTTTGTTCTAACAGAATATGGACTAAGTCTATGTTTAAAGAATACTCACTCAGCTCAGTGTTCTAACATAACACTCACTTAGCCTGTGTTCTAACAGAATGTGGGTTCAGATCAAAAATTACTAACTCAGTCTGTGTTCTAACAAAATATGAACTCAGATTTAGTTCAAAAATTACTCAGTCTGTGTTCTAACAGAATATGGACTCAGTCTATATTTAAGAATACTCACTCAGCCAGTGTTCTAACAGAATATGGATTCAGACTATTTTCAAGAATACTCACTCAGCCTGTGTTCTAGCAGAACGCTCACTTAGCCTATGTTCTAACAGAATGTGGACTCAGATATTGTTCAAAAATTACTAACTCAGTCCGTGTTCTAACAGAATTTGGACGCAGTCTATGTTTAAAAAATACTCACTCACCTCAGTGTTCTAACAGAACACGCACGTAGCCTGTGTTCTAACAGAACACTAACTCAGCCTGTTTTCTAACAGAATGTGGATTCAGATCAAAAATTACTAACGCAGTCTGTGTTCTAACAGAATATGGACTCAGTCTATGTTTAAAGAATACTCACTCAGCCAATATTTTACCAGAGCATGGACTCAGCCTGTGTTCTAACAGAATACTCACACAGCCTGTGTTCTAACAGAATATGGACTCAGTCTATATTTAAAGAATACTCACTCACCTCAGTATTCCAACAGAACACTCACGTAGCCAGTGTTCTAACAGAATACTAACTCAGCCTGTGTTCTAACAGAATGTGGATTCAGATCAAATATTACTAACTCAGTCTGTTTTCTAACAGAATATGGACTCAGTCTATGTTTAAAGAATACTCACTCAGCCAGTGTTCTACCAGAATATGGATTCAGACTATTTTCAAGAATACTCACTCAGCCTGTGTTCTAACAGAACGCTCACTTAGCCTGTGTTCTAACAGAATGTGGACTCAGATATTGTTCAAAAATTACTAACTCAGCCTGTGTTCTAACAGAATGTGCATTCAGATCAAATATTAATAACTCAGTCTGTGTTCTAACAGAATGTGGACTCAGATTTTGTTCAAAAATTACTCAGTCTTTGTTCTAACAGAATATGGACTAAGTCTATGTTTAAAGAATACTCACTCAGCTCAGTGTTCTAACATAACACTCACTTAGCCTGTGTTCTAACAGAATGTGGGTTCAGATCAAAAATTACTAACTCAGTCTGTGTTCTAACAGAATATGAACTCAGATTTAGTTCAAAAATTACTCTGTCTGTGTTCTAACAGAATATGGACTCAGTCTATGTTTAAAGAATACTCACTCAGCCAGTGTTCTAACAGAATATGGATTCAGACTATTTTCAAGAATACTCACTCAGCCTGTGTTCTAGCAGAACGCTCACTTAGCCTATGTTCTAACAGAATGTGGACTCAGATATTGTTCAAAAATTACTAACTCAGTCCGTGTTCTAACAGAATTTGGACGCAGTCTATGTTTAAAAAATACTCACTCACCTCAGTGTTCTAACAGAACACGCACGTAGCCTGTGTTCTAACAGAACACTAACTCAGCCTGTTTTCTAACAAAAAGTGGATTCAGATCAAAAATTACTAACGCAGTCTGTGTTCTAACAGAATATGGACTTAGATTTTGTTCAAAAATTACTCAGTCTGTGTTCGAACAGAATGAGGACTCAGATTTTGTTCAAAAATTACTCAGTCTGTTTCTAACAGAATATGGACTCAGTCTATGTTTAAAGAATACGCACTCAGCCAGTATTTTACCAGAGTATGGACTCAGCCTGTGTTCTAACAGAATACTCACACAGCCTGTGTTCTAACAGAATATGGACTCAGTCTATATTTAAAGAATACTCACTCACCTCAGTATTCTAAAAGAACACTCACGTAGCCTGTGTTCTAACAGAACACTAACTCAGCCTGTTTTCTAACAGAATGTGGATTCAGATCAAAAATTACTAACGCAGTCTGTGTTCTAACAGAATATGGACTTATATTTTGTTCAAAAATTACTCAGTCTGTGTTCTAACATAATATGGACTCAGTCTATGTTTAAAGAATACTCGCTCAGCCAATATTTTACCAGAGTATGGACTCAGCCTGTGTTCTAACAGAATACTCACACAGCCTGTGTTCTAACAGAATATGGACTCAGTCTATATTTAAAGAATACTCACTCACCTCAGTATTCCAACAGAACACTCACGTAGCCAGTATTCTAACAGAATACTAACTCAGCCTGTGTTCTAACAGAATGTGGATTCAGATCAAAAATTACTAACTCAGTCTGTGTTCTAACAGAATGTGGACTCAGATTTTGTTCATAACTTACTCAGTCTGTTTCTAACAGTATATGGACTCAGTCTATGTTTAAAGAATACTCACTCAGCCAGTATTTTACCAGAGTATGGACTCAGCCTGTGTTCTAACAGAATACTCACACAGCCTGTGTTCTAACAGAATATGGACTCAGTCTATATTTAAAGAATACTCACTCACCTCAGTATTCTAACAGAACACTCACGTAGCCTGTGTTCTAACAGTACACTAACTCAGCCTGCTTTCTAACAGAATGTGGATTCAGATCAAATATTACTAACGCAGTCTGTGTTCTAACAGAATATGGACTTAGATTTTGTTCAAAAATTACTCAGTCTGTGTTCTAACAGAATATGGACTCAGTCTATATTTAAAGAATACTGACTCACCTCAGTATTCCAACAGAACACTCACGTAGCCAGTGTTCTAACAGAATACTAACTCAGCCTGTGTTCTAACAGAATGTGCATTCAGATCAAATATTAATAACTCAGTCTGAGTTCTAACAGAATGTGGACTCAGATTTTGTTCAAAAGTTACTCACTTTGTGTTCTAACAGAATATGGACTAAGTCTATGTTTAAAGAATACTCACTCAGCTCAGTGTTCTAACATCACACTCACTTAGCCTGTGTTCTAACAGAATGTGGGTTCAGATCAAAAATTACTAACTCAGTCTGTGTTCTAACAGAATATGAACTCAGTTTTTGTTCAAAAATTACTCAGTCTGTGTTCTAACAGAATATGGACTCAGTCTATGTTTAAAGAATACTCACTCAGCCAGTGTTCTACCAGAATATGGATTCAGACTATTTTCAAGAATACTCACTCAGCCTGTGTTCTAACAGAACGCTCAATTAGCCTGTGTTCTAACAGAATGTGGACTCAGATTTTGTTCAAAAATTACTCAGTCTTTGTTCTAACAGAATATGGACTAAGTCTATGTTTAAAGAATACTCACTCAGCTCAGTGTTCTAACATAACACTCACTTAGCCTGTGTTCTAACAGAATGTGGGTTCAGATCAAAAATTACTAACTCAGTCTGTGTTCTAACAGAATATGAACTCAGATTTAGTTCAGAAATTACTCAGTCTGTGTTCTAACAGAATATGGACTCAGTCTATGTTTAAAGAATACTCACTCAGCCAGTGTTCTAACAGAATATGGATTCAGACTATTTTCAAGAATACTCACTCAGCCTGTGTTCTAGCAGAACGCTCACTTAGCCTATGTTCTAACAGAATGTGGACTCAGATATTGTTCAAAAATTACTAACTCAGTCCGTGTTCTAACAGAATTTGGACGCAGTCTATGTTTAAAAAATACTCACTCACCTCAGTGTTCTAACAGAACACGCACGTAGCCTGTGTTCTAACAGAACACTAACTCAGCCTGTTTTCTAACAGAATGTGGATTCAGATCAAAAATTACTAACGCAGTCTGTGTTCTAACAGAATATGGACTTAGATTTTGTTCAAAAATTACTCAGTCTGTGTTCTAACAGAATATGGACTCAGTCTATGTTTAAAGAATACTCACTCAGCCAGTATTTTACCAGAGTATGGACTCAGCCTGTGTTCTAACAGAATACTCACACAGCCTGTGTTCTAACAGAATATGTACTCAGTCTATATTTAAAGAATACTCACTCACCTCAGTATTCTAACAGAACACTCACGTAGCCAGTGTTCTAACAGAATACTAACTCAGCCTGTGTTCTAACAGAATGTTGATTCAGATCAAAAATTACTAACTCAGTCTGTGTTCTAACAGAATGTGAACTCAGATTTTGTTCAAAAATTACTCAGTCTGTTTCTAACAGAATATGGTCTCAGTCTATGTTTAAAGAATACTCACTCAGCCAGTATTTTACCAGAGTATGGACTCAGCCTGTGTTCTAACAGAATACTCACACAGTCTGTGTTCTAACAGAATATGGACTCAGTCTATATTTAAAGAATACTCACTCACCTCAGTATTCTCACAGAACACTCACGTAGCCTGTGTTCTAACAGAACACTAACTCAGCCTGCTTTCTAACAGAATGTGGATTCAGATCAAATATTACTAACGCAGTCTGTGTTCTAACAGAATATGGACTTAGATTTTGTTCAAAAATTACTCAGTCTGTGTTCTAACAGAATATGGACTCAGTCTATGTTTAAAGAATACTCACTCAGCCAATATTTTACCAGAGTATGGACTCAGCCTGTGTTCTAACAGAATACTCACACAGCCTGTGTTCTAACAGAATATGGACTCAGTCTATATTTAAAGAATACTCACTCACCTCAGTATTACTACAGAACACTCACGTAGCCAGTGTTCTAACAGAATACTAACTCAGCCTGTGTTCTAACAGAATCTGGATTCAGATCTAATATTACTAACTCAGTCTGTGTTCTAACAGAATGTGGACTCAGATTTTGTTCAAAAATTACTCAGTCTGTGTTCTAACAGAATATGGACTCAGTCTATGTTTAAAGAATACTCACTCAGCCAATATTTTACCAGAGCATGGACTCAGCCTGTGTTCTAACAGAATACTCACACAGCCTGTGTTCTAACAGAATATGGACTCAGTCTATATTTAAAGAATACTCACTCACCTCAGTATTCCAACAGAACACTCACGTAGCCAGTGTTCTAACAGAATACTAACTCAGCCTGTGTTCTAACAGAATGTGGATTCAGATCAAATATTACTAACTCAGTCTGTTTTCTAACAGAATATGGACTCAGTCTATGTTTAAAGAATACTCACTCAGCCAGTGTTCTACCAGAATATGGATTCAGACTATTTTCAAGAATACTCACTCAGCCTGTGTTCTAACAGAACGCTCACTTAGCCTGTGTTCTAACAGAATGTGGACTCAGATATTGTTCAAAAATTACTAACTCAGCCTGTGTTCTAACAGAATGTGCATTCAGATCAAATATTAATAACTCAGTCTGTGTTCTAACAGAATGTGGACTCAGATTTTGTTCAAAAATTACTCAGTCTTTGTTCTAACAGAATATGGACTAAGTCTATGTTTAAAGAATACTCACTCAGCTCAGTGTTCTAACATAACACTCACTTAGCCTGTGTTCTAACAGAATGTGGGTTCAGATCAAAAATTACTAACTCAGTCTGTGTTCTAACAAAATATGAACTCAGATTTAGTTCAAAAATTACTCAGTCTGTGTTCTAACAGAATATGGACTCAGTCTATATTTAAGAATACTCACTCAGCCAGTGTTCTAACAGAATATGGATTCAGACTATTTTCAAGAATACTCACTCAGCCTGTGTTCTAGCAGAACGCTCACTTAGCCTATGTTCTAACAGAATGTGGACTCAGATATTGTTCAAAAATTACTAACTCAGTCCGTGTTCTAACAGAATTTGGACGCAGTCTATGTTTAAAAAATACTCACTCACCTCAGTGTTCTAACAGAACACGCACGTAGCCTGTGTTCTAACAGAACACTAACTCAGCCTGTTTTCTAACAGAATGTGGATTCAGATCAAAAATTACTAACGCAGTCTGTGTTCTAACAGAATATGGACTCAGTCTATGTTTAAAGAATACTCACTCAGCCAATATTTTACCAGAGCATGGACTCAGCCTGTGTTCTAACAGAATACTCACACAGCCTGTGTTCTAACAGAATATGGACTCAGTCTATATTTAAAGAATACTCACTCACCTCAGTATTCCAACAGAACACTCACGTAGCCAGTGTTCTAACAGAATACTAACTCAGCCTGTGTTCTAACAGAATGTGGATTCAGATCAAATATTACTAACTCAGTCTGTTTTCTAACAGAATATGGACTCAGTCTATGTTTAAAGAATACTCACTCAGCCAGTGTTCTACCAGAATATGGATTCAGACTATTTTCAAGAATACTCACTCAGCCTGTGTTCTAACAGAACGCTCACTTAGCCTGTGTTCTAACAGAATGTGGACTCAGATATTGTTCAAAAATTACTAACTCAGCCTGTGTTCTAACAGAATGTGCATTCAGATCAAATATTAATAACTCAGTCTGTGTTCTAACAGAATGTGGACTCAGATTTTGTTCAAAAATTACTCAGTCTTTGTTCTAACAGAATATGGACTAAGTCTATGTTTAAAGAATACTCACTCAGCTCAGTGTTCTAACATAACACTCACTTAGCCTGTGTTCTAACAGAATGTGGGTTCAGATCAAAAATTACTAACTCAGTCTGTGTTCTAACAGAATATGAACTCAGATTTAGTTCAAAAATTACTCTGTCTGTGTTCTAACAGAATATGGACTCAGTCTATGTTTAAAGAATACTCACTCAGCCAGTGTTCTAACAGAATATGGATTCAGACTATTTTCAAGAATACTCACTCAGCCTGTGTTCTAGCAGAACGCTCACTTAGCCTATGTTCTAACAGAATGTGGACTCAGATATTGTTCAAAAATTACTAACTCAGTCCGTGTTCTAACAGAATTTGGACGCAGTCTATGTTTAAAAAATACTCACTCACCTCAGTGTTCTAACAGAACACTCACGTAGCCTGTGTTCTAACAGAATACTAACTCAGCCTGTGTTCTAACAGAATGTGCCTTCAGATCAAATATTAATAACTCAGTCTGAGTTCTAACAGAATGTGGACTCAGATTTTGTTCAAAAATTACTCACTCTGTGTTCTAACAGAATATGGACTAAGTCTATGTTTAAAGAATACTCACTCAGCTCAGTGTTCTAACATAACACTCACTTAGCCTGTGTTCTAACAGAATGTGGGTTCAGATCAAAAATTACTAACTCAGTCTGTGTTCTAACAGAATATGAACTCAGATTTTGTTCAAAAATTACTCAGTCTGTGTTCTAACAGAATATGGACTCAGTCTATGTTTAAAGAATACTCACTCAGCCAGTGTTCTACCAGAATATGGATTCAGACTATTTTCAAGAATACTCACTCAGCCTGTGTTCTAACAGAACGCTCACTTAGCCTGTGTTCTAACAGAATGTGGACTCAGATATTGTTCAAAAATTACTAACTCAGTCTGTGTTCTAACAGAATTTGGACGCAGTCTATGTTTAAAAAATACTCACTCACCTAAGTGTTCTAACATAACACTCACGTAGCCTGTGTTCTAACAGAACACTAACTCAGCCTGTTTTCTAACAAAATGTGGATTCAGATCAAAAATTACTAACGCAGTCTGTGTTCTAACAGAATATGGACTTAGATTTTGTTCAAAAATTACTCAGTCTGTGTTCGAACAGAATGAGGACTCAGATTTTGTTCAAAAATTACTCAGTCTGTTTGTAACAGAATATGGACTCAGTCTATGTTTAAAGAATACGCACTCAGCCAGTATTTTACCAGAGTATGGACTCAGCCTGTGTTCTAACAGAATACTCACACAGCCTGTGTTCTAACAGAATATGGACTCAGTCTATATTTAAAGAATACTCACTCACCTCAGTATTCTAACAGAACACTCACGTAGCCTGTGTTCTAACAGAACACTAACTCAGCCTGTTTTCTAACAGAATGTGGATTCAGATCAAAAATTACTAACGCAGTCTGTGTTCTAACAGAATATGGACTTATATTTTGTTCAAAAATTACTCAGTCTGTGTTCTAACAGAATATGGACTCAGTCTATGTTTAAAGAATACTCGCTCAGCCAATATTTTACCAGAGTATGGACTCAGCCTGTGTTCTAACAGAATACTCACACAGCCTGTGTTCTAACAGAATATGGACTCAGTCTATATTTAAAGAATACTCACTCACCTCAGTATTCCAACAGAACACTCACGTAGCCAGTGTTCTAACAGAATACTAACTCAGCCTGTGTTCTAACAGAATGTGGATTCAGATCAAAAATTACTAACTCAGTCTGTGTTCTAACAGAATGTGGACTCAGATTTTGTTCAAAACTTACTCAGTCTGTTTCTAACAGTATATGGACTCAGTCTATGTTTAAAGAATACTCACTCAGCCAGTATTTTACCAGAGCATGGACTCAGCCTGTGTTCTAACAGAATACTCACACAGCCTGTGTTCTAACAGAATATGGACTCAGTCTATATTTAAAGAATACTGACTCACCTCAGTATTCCAACAGAACACTCACGTAGCCAGTGTTCTAACAGAATACTAACTCAGCCTGTGTTCTAACAGAATGTGCATTCAGATCAAATATTAATAACTCAGTCTGTGTTCTAACAGAATGTGGACTCAGATTTTGTTCAAAAATTATTCAGCCTGTGTTCCAACAGAATGTGGATTCAGATCAAAAATTACTAACTCAGTCTGTGTTCTAACAGAATGTGGGTTCAGATCAAAAATTACTAACTCAGTCTGTGTTCTAACAGAATATGAACTCAGATTTTGTTCAAAAATTACTCAGTCTGTGTTCTAACAGAATATGGACTCAGTCTATATTTAAGGAATACTCATTCACCTCAGTATTCTAACAGAACACTCACGTAGCCAGTGTTCTAACAGAATACTAACTCAGCCAGTGTTCTAACAGAATGTGGATTCAGATCAAAAATTACTAACTCAGTCTGTGTTCTAACAGAATGTGAACTCAGATTTTGTTCAAAACTTACTCAGTCTGTTTCTAACAGTATATGGACTCAGTCTATGTTTAAAGAATACTCACTCAGCCAGTATTTTACCAGAGTATGGACTCAGCCTGTGTTCTAACAGAATACTCACACAGCCTGTGTTCTAACAGAATATGGACTCAGTCTATATTTAAAGAATACTGACTCACCTCAGTATTCCAACAGAACACTCACGTAGCCAGTGTTCTAACAGAATACTAACTCAGCCTGTGTTCTAACAGAATGTGCATTCAGAACAAATATTAATAACTCAGTCTGTGTTCTAACAGAATGTGGACTCAGATTTTGTTCAAAAATTACTCAGTCTGTGTTCTAACAGAATATGGACTAAGTCTATGTTTAAAGAATACTCCCTCAGCTCAGTTTTCTAACATAACACTCACTTAGCCTGTGTTCTAACAGAATGTGGGTTCAGATCAAAAATTACTAACTCAGTCAGTGTTCTAACAGAATATGAACTCAGATTTTGTTCAAAAATTACTCAGTCTGTGTTCTAACAGAATATGGACTCAGTCTATGTTTAAAGAATACTCACTCAGCCAGTGTTCTACCAGAATATGGATTCAGACTATTTTCAAGAATACTCACTCAGCCTGTGTTCTAGCAGAACGCTCACTTAGCCTGTGTTCTAACAGAATGTGGACTCAGATATTGTTCAAAAATTACTAACTCAGTCTGTGTTCTAACAGAATTTGGACGCAGTCTATGTTTAAAAAATACTCACTCACCTCAGTGTTCTAACAGAACACTCACGTAGCCTCTGTTCTAACAGAACACTAACTCAGCCTGTTTTCTAACAAAATGTGGATTCAGATAAAAAATTACTAACGCAGTCTGTGTTCTAACAGAATATGGACTTAGATTTTGTTCAAAAATTACTCAGTCTGTGTTCTAACAGAATATGGACTCAGTCTATGTTTAAAGAATACTCACTCAGCCAGTATTTTACCAGAGTATGGACTCAGCCTGTGTTCTAAAAGAATACTCACACTGCCTGTGTTCTAACAGAATATGTACTCAGTCTATATTTAAAGAATACTCACTCACCTCAGTATTCTAACAGAACACTCACGTAGCCAGTGTTCTAACAGAATACTAACTCAGCCGGTGTTCTAACAGAATGTGGATTCAGATCAAAAATTACTAACTCAGTCTGTGTTCTAACAGAATGTGGACTCAGATTTTGTTCAAAAATTACTCAGTCTGTTTCTAACAGAATATGGACTCAGTCTATGTTTAAAGAATACTCACTCAGCCAGTGTTCTACCAGAATATGGATTCAGACTCTTTTCAAGAATACTCACTCAGCCTGTGTTCTAGCAGAACGCTCACTTAGCCTGTGTTCTAACAGAATGTGGACTCAGATATTGTTCAAAAATTACTAACTCAGTCTGTGTTCTAACAGAATTTGGACGCAGTCTATGTTTAAAAAATACTCACTCACCTCAGTGTTCTAACAGAACACTCACGTAGCCTGTGTTCTAACAGAATACTCACACAGCCTGTGTTCTAACAGAATATGGACTCAGTCTATATTTAAAGAATACTCACTCACCTCAGTATTCTAACAGAACACTAACGTAGCCAGTGTTCTAACAGAATACTAACTCAGCCTGTGTTCTAACAGAATGTGGATTCAGATCAAAAATTACTAACTCAGTCTGTGTTCTAACAAAATGTGGACTCAGATTTTGTTCAAAAATTACTCAGTCTGTTTCTAACAGAATATGGACTCAGTCTATGTTTAAAGAATACTCACTCAGCCAGTATTTTACCAGAGTATGGACTCAGCCTGTGTTCTAACAGAATACTCACACAGCCTGTGTTCTAACAGAATATGGACTCAGTCTATATTTAAAGAATACTCACTCACCTCAGTATTCTAACAGAACACTCACGTAGCCTGTGTTCTAACAGAACACTAACTCAGCCTGTTTTCTAACAGAATGTGGATTCAGATCAAAAATTACTAACGCAGTCTGTGTTCTAACAGAATGTGGACTCAGATTTTGTTCAAAAATTATTCAGCCTGTGTTCTAACAGAATGTGGATTCAGATCAAATATTACTAACTCAGTCTGTGTTCTAACAGAATGTGGACTCAGATTTTGTTCAAAAATTATTCAGCCTGTGTTCTAACAGAATGTGGATTCAGATCAAAAATTACTAACTCAATCTGTGTTCTAACAGAATGTGGACTCAGATTTTGTTCAAATATTACTCAGTCTATTTCTAACAGAATATGGTCTCAGTCTATGTTTAAAGAATACTCACTCAGCCAATATTTTACCAGAGTATGGACTCAGCCAGTGTTCTAACAGAATACTAACTCAGCCTGTGTTCTAACACAATGTGGATTCAGATCAAATATTACTAACTCAGTCTGTGTTCTAACAGAATGTGGACTCAGATTTTGTTCAAAAATTATTCAGCCTGTGTTCCAACAGAATGTGGATTCAGATCAAAAATTACTAACTCAGTCTGTGTTCTAACAGAATGTGGGTTCAGATCAAAAATTACTAACTCAGTCTGTGTTCTAACAGAATATGAACTCAGATTTTGTTCAAAAATTACTCAGTCTGTGTTCTAACAGAATATGGACTCAGTCTATATTTAAGGAATACTCATTCACCTCAGTATTCTAACAGAACACTCACGTAGCCAGTGTTCTAACAGAATACTAACTCAGCCAGTGTTCTAACAGAATGTGGATTCAGATCAAAAATTACTAACTCAGTCTGTGTTCTAACAGAATGTGGACTCAGATTTTGTTCAAAACTTACTCAGTCTGTTTCTAACAGTATATGGACTCAGTCTATGTTTAAAGAATACTCACTCAGCCAGTATTTTACCAGAGTATGGACTCAGCCTGTGTTCTAACAGAATACTCACACAGCCTGTGTTCTAACAGAATATGGACTCAGTCTATATTTAAAGAATACTGACTCACCTCAGTATTCCAACAGAACACTCACGTAGCCAGTGTTCTAACAGAATACTAACTCAGCCTGTGTTCTAACAGAATGTGCATTCAGATCAAATATTAATAACTCAGTCTGTGTTCTAACAGAATGTGGACTCAGATTTTGTTCAAAAATTACTCAGTCTGTGTTCTAACAGAATATGGACTAAGTCTATGTTTAAAGAATACTCCCTCAGCTCAGTTTTCTAACATAACACTCACTTAGCCTGTGTTCTAACAGAATGTGGGTTCAGATCAAAAATTACTAACTCAGTCAGTGTTCTAACAGAATATGAACTCAGATTTTGTTCAAAAATTACTCAGTCTGTGTTCTAACAGAATATGGACTCAGTCTATATTTAAAGAATACTCACTCAGCCAGTGTTCTACCAGAATATGGATTCAGACTATTTTCAAGAATACTCACTCAGCCTGTGTTCTAGCAGAACGCTCACTTAGCCTGTGTTCTAACAGAATGTGGACTCAGATATTGTTCAAAAATTATTAACTCAGTCTGTGTTCTAACAGAATTTGGACGCAGTCTATGTTTAAAAAATACTCACTCACCTCAGTGTTCTAACAGAACACTCACGTAGCCTCTGTTCTAACAGAACACTAACTCAGCCTGCTTTCTAACAAAATGTGGATTCAGATAAAAAATTACTAACGCAGTCTGTGTTCTAACAGAATATGGACTTAGATTTTGTTCAAAAATTACTCAGTCTGTGTTCTAACAGAATATGGACTCAGTCTATGTTTAAAGAATACTCACTCAGCCAGTATTTTACCAGAGTATGGACTCAGCCTGTGTTCTAACAGAATACTCACACGGCCTGTGTTCTAACAGAATATGTACTCAGTCTATATTTAAAGAATACTCACTCACCTCAGTATTCTAACAGAACACTCACGTAGCCAGTGTTCTAACAGAATACTAACTCAGCCTGTGTTCTAACAGAATGTGGATTCAGATCAAAAATTACTAACTCAGTCTGTGTTCTAACAGAATGTGGACTCAGATTTTGTTCAAAAATTACTCAGTCTGTTTCTAACAGAATATGGACTCAGTCTATGTTTAAAGAATACTCACTCAGCCAGTGTTCTACCAGAATATGGATTCAGACTATTTTCAAGAATACTCACTCAGCCTGTGTTCTAGCAGAATGCTCACTTAGCCTGTGTTCTAACAGAATGTGGACTCAGATATTGTTCAAAAATTACTAACTCAGTCTGTGTTCTAACAGAATTTGGACGCAGTCTATGTTTAAAAAATACTCACTCACCTCAGTGTTCTAACAGAACACTCACGTAGCCTGTGTTCTAACAGAATACTCACACAGCCTGTGTTCTAACAGAATATGGACTCAGTCTGTATTTAAAGAATACTCACTCACCTCAGTATTCTAACAGAACACTAACGTAGCCAGTGTTCTAACAGAATACTAACTCAGCCTGTGTTCTAACAGAATGTGGATTCAGATCAAAAATTACTAACTCAGTCTCTGTTCTAACAAAATGTGGACTCAGATTTTGTTCAAAAATTACTCAGTCTGTTTCTAACAGAATATGGACTCAGTCTATGTTTAAAGAATACTCACTCAGCCAGTATTTTACCAGAGTATGGACTCAGCCTGTGTTCTAACAGAATACTCACACAGCCTGTGTTCTAACAGAATATGGACTCAGTCTATATTTAAAGAATACTCACTCACCTCAGTATTCTAACAGAACACTCACGTAGCCTGTGTTCTAACAGAACACTAACTCAGCCTGTTTTCTAACAGAATGTGGATTCAGATCAAAAATTACTAACGCAGTCTGTGTTCTAACAGAATGTGGACTCAGATTTTGTTCAAAAATTATTCAGCCTGTGTTCTAACAGAATGTGGATTCAGATCAAATATTACTAACTCAGTCTGTGTTCTAACAGAATGTGGACTCAGATTTTGTTCAAAAATTATTCAGCCTGTGTTCTAACAGAATGTGGATTCAGATCAAAAATTACTAACTCAATCTGTGTTCTAACAGAATGTGGACTCAGATTTTGTTCAAATATTACTCAGTCTATTTCTAACAGAATACGGTCTCAGTCTATGTTTAAAGAATACTCACTCAGCCAATATTTTACCAGAGTATGGACTCAGCCAGTGTTCTAACAGAATACTAACTCAGCCTGTGTTCTAACAGAATGTGGATCCAGATCAAATATTACTAACTCAGTCTGTGTTCTAACAGAATGTGGACTCAGATTTTGTTCAAAAATTACTCAGTCTGTGTTCTAACAGAATATGGACTAAGTCTATGTTTAAAGAATACTCACTCAGCTCAGTGTTCTAACATAACACTCACTTAGCCTGTGTTCTAACAGAATGTGGTTTCAGATCAAAAATTTCTAACTCAGTCTGTGTTCTAACAGAATATGAACTCAGATTTTGTTCAAAAATTACTCAGTCTGTGTTCTAACAGAATATGGACTCAGTCTATGTTTAAAGAATACTCACTCAGCCAGTGTTCTACCAGAATATGGATTCAGACTATTTTCAAGAATACTCACTCAGCCTGTGTTCTAGCAGAACGCTCACTTAGCCTGTGTTCTAACAGAATGTGGACTCAGATATTGTTCAAAAATTACTAACTCAGTCTGTGTTCTAACAGAATTTGGACGCCGTCTATGTTTAAAAAATACTCACTCACCTCAGTGTTCTAACAGAACACTCACGTAGCCTGTGTTCTAACAGAACACTAACTCAGCCTGTTTTCTAACAAAATGTGGATTCAGATCAAAAATTACTAACGCAGTCTGTGTTCTAACAGAATATGGACTTAGATTTTGTTCAAAAATTACTCAGTCTGTGTTCTAACAGAATATGGACTCAGTCTATGTTTAAAGAATACTCACTCAGTCAGTATTTTACCAGAGTATGTACTCAGCCTGTGTTCTAACAGAATACTCACACAGCCTGTGTTCTAACAGAATATGTACTCAGTCTATATTTAAAGAATACTCACTCACCTCAGTATTCTAACAGAACACTCACGTAGCCAGTGTTCTAACAGAATATTAACTCAGCCTGTGTTCTAACAGAATGTGGACTCAGATTTTGTTCAAAAATTACTCAGTCTGTTTCTAACAGAATATGGACTCAGTCTATGTTTAAAGAATACTCACTCAGCCAGTATTTTACCAGAGTATGGACTCAGCCTGTGTTCTAACAGAATACTCACACAGCCTGTGTTCTAACAGAATATGGACTCAGTCTATATTTAAAGAATACTCACTCACCTCAGTATTCTAACAGAACACTCACGTAGCCTGTGTTCTAACAGAACACTAACTCAGCCTGTTTTCTAACAGAATGTGGATTCAGATCAAAAATTACTAACGCAGTCTGTGTTCTAACAGAATATGGACTTAGATTTTGTTCAAAAATTACTCAGTCTGTGTTCTAACAGAATATGGACTCAGTCTATGTTTAAAGAATACTCACTCAGCCAATATTTTACCAGAGTATGGACTCAGCCTGTGTTCTAACAGAATACTCACACAGCCTGTGTTCTAACAGAATATGGACTCAGTCTATATTTAAAGAATACTCACTCACCTCAGTATTCTAACAGAACACTCACGTAGCCAGTGTTCTAACAGAATACTAACTCAGCCTGTGTTCTAACAGAATGTGCATTCAGATCAAATATTAATAACTCAGTCTGTGTTCTAACAGAATGTGGACTCAGATTTTGTTCAAAAATTACTCAGTCTGTGTTCTAACAGAATATGAACTAAGTCTATGTTTAAAGAATACTCCCTCAGCTCAGTTTTCTAACATAACACTCACTTAGCCTGTGTTCTAACAGAATGTGGGTTCAGATCAAAAATTACTAACTCAGTCAGTGTTCTAACAGAATATGAACTCAGATTTTGTTCAAAAATTACTCAGTCTGTGTTCTAACAGAATATGGACTCAGTCTATGTTTAAAGAATACTCACTCAGCCAGTGTTCTACCAGAATATGGATTCAGACTATTTTCAAGAATACTCACTCAGCCTGTGTTCTAGCAGAACGCTCACTTAGCCTGTGTTCTAACAGAATGTGGACTCAGATATTGTTCAAAAATTACTAACTCAGTCTGTGTTCTAACAGAATTTGGACGCAGTCTATGTTTAAAAAATACTCACTCACCTCAGTGTTCTAACAGAACACTCACGTAGCCTCTGTTCTAACAGAACACTAACTCAGCCTGTTTTCTAACAAAATGTGGATTCAGATAAAAAATTACTAACGCAGTCTGTGTTCTAACAGAATATGGACTTAGATTTTGTTCAAAAATTACTCAGTCTGTGTTCTAACAGAATATGGACTCAGTCTATGTTTAAAGAATACTCACTCAGCCAGTATTTTACCAGAGTATGGACTCAGCCTGTGTTCTAACAGAATACTCACACGGCCTGTGTTCTAACAGAATATGTACTCAGTCTATATTTAAAGAATACTCACTCACCTCAGTATTCTAACAGAACACTCACGTAGCCAGTGTTCTAACAGAATACTAACTCAGCCTGTGTTCTAACAGAATGTGGATTCAGATCAAAAATTACTAACTCAGTCTGTGTTCTAACAGAATGTGGACTCAGATTTTGTTCAAAAATTACTCAGTCTGTTTCTAACAGAATATGGACTCAGTCTATGTTTAAAGAATACTCACTCAGTCAGTATTTTACCAGAGTATGTACTCAGCCTGTGTTCTAACAGAATACTCACACAGCCTGTGTTCTAACAGAATATGTACTCAGTCTATATTTAAAGAATACTCACTCACCTCAGTATTCTAACAGAACACTCACGTAGCCAGTGTTCTAACAGAATATTAACTCAGCCTGTGTTCTAACAGAATGTGGACTCAGATTTTTTTCAAAAATTACTCAGTCTGTTTCTAACAGAATATGGACTCAGTCTATGTTTAAAGAATACTCACTCAGCCAGTATTTTACCAGAGTATGGACTCAGCCTGTGTTCTAACAGAATACTCACACAGCCTGTGTTCTAACAGAATATGGACTCAGTCTATATTTAAAGAATACTCACTCACCTCAGTATTCTAACAGAACACTCACGTAGCCTGTGTTCTAACAGAACACTAACTCAGCCTGTTTTCTAACAGAATGTGGATTCAGATCAAAAATTACTAACGCAGTCTGTGTTCTAACAAAATGTGGACTCAGATTTTGTTCAAAAATTACTCAGTCTGTTTCTAACAGAATATGGACTCAGTCTATGTTTAAAGAATACTCACTCAGCCAGTATTTTACCAGAGTATGGACTCAGCCTGTGTTCTAACAGAATACTCACACAGCCTGTGTTCTAACAGAATATGGACTCAGTCTATATTTAAAGAATACTCACTCACCTCAGTATTCTAACAGAACACTCACGTAGCCTGTGTTCTAACAGAACACTAACTCAGCCTGTTTTCTAACAGAATGTGGATTCAGATCAAAAATTACTAACGCAGTCTGTGTTCTAACAGAATGTGGACTCAGATTTTGTTCAAAAATTATTCAGCCTGTGTTCTAACAGAATGTGGATTCAGATCAAATATTACTAACTCAGTCTGTGTTCTAACAGAATGTGGACTCAGATTTTGTTCAAAAATTATTCAGCCTGTGTTCTAACAGAATGTGGATTCAGATCAAAAATTACTAACTCAGTCTGTGTTCTAACAGAATGTGGACTCAGATTTTGTTCAAATATTACTCAGTCTATTTCTAACAGAATATGGTCTCAGTCTATGTTTAAAGAATACTCACTCAGCCAATATTTTACCAGAGTATGGACTCAGCCTGTGTTCTAACAGAATACTCACACAGCCTGTGTTCTAACAGAATATGGACTCAGTCTATATTTAAAGAATACTCACTCACCTCAGTATTCCTACAGAACACTCACGTAGCCAGTGTTCTAACAGAATACTAACTCAGCCTGTGTTCTAACAGAATGTGGATTCAGATCAAATATTACTAACTCAGTCTGTGTTCTAACAGAATGTGGACTCAGATTTTGTTCAAACATTACTCAGTCTGTGTTCTAACAGAATATGGACTAAGTCTATGTTTAAAGAATACTCACTCAGCTCAGTGTTCTAACATAACACTCACTTAGCCTGTGTTCTAACAGAATGTGGTTTCAGATCAAAAATTTCTAACTCAGTCTGTGTTCTAACAGAATATGAACTCAGATTTTGTTCAAAAATTACTCAGTCTGTGTTCTAACAGAATATGGACTCAGTCTATGTTTAAAGAATACTCACTCAGCCAGTGTTCTACCAGAATATGGATTCAGACTATTTTCAAGAATACTCACTCAGCCTGTGTTCTAGCAGAACGCTCATTTAGCCTGTGTTCTAACAGAATGTGGACTCAGATATTGTTCAAAAATTACTAACTCACTCTGTGTTCTAACAGAATTTAGACGCCGTCTATGTTTAAAAAATACTCACTCACCTCAGTGTTCTAACAGAACACTCACGTAGCCTGTGTTCTAACAGAACACTAACTCAGCCTGTTTTCTAACAAAATGTGGATTCAGATCAAAAATTACTAACGCAGTCTGTGTTCTAACAGAATATGGACTTAGATTTTGTTCAAAAATTACTCAGTCTGTGTTCTAACAGAATATGGACTCAGTCTATGTTTAAAGAATACTCACTCAGTCAGTATTTTACCAGAGTATGTACTCAGCCTGTGTTCTAACAGAATACTCACACAGCCTGTGTTCTAACAGAATATGTACTCAGTCTATATTTAAAGAATACTCACTCACCTCAGTATTCTAACAGAACACTCACGTAGCCAGTGTTCTAACAGAATATTAACTCAGCCTGTGTTCTAACAGAATGTGGACTCAGATTTTGTTCAAAAATTATTCAGCCTGTGTTCTAACAGAATGTGGATTCAGATCAAAAATTACTAACTCAATCTGTGTTCTAACAGAATGTGGACTCAGATTTTGTTCAAATATTACTCAGTCTATTTCTAACAGAATATGGTCTCAGTCTATGTTTAAAGAATACTCACTCAGCCAATATTTTACCAGAGTATGGACTCAGCCTGTGTTCTAACAGAATACTCACACAGCCTGTGTTCTAACACAATATGGACTCAGTCTATATTTAAAGAATACTCACTCACCTCAGTATTCCTACAGAACACTCACGTAGCCAGTGTTCTAACAGAATACTAACTCAGCCTGTGTTCTAACAGAATGTGGATCCAGATCAAATATTACTAACTCAGTCTGTGTTCTAACAGAATGTGGACTCAGATTTTGTTCAAAAATTATTCAGCCTGTGTTCTAACAGAATGTGGATTCAGATCAAAAATTACTAACTCAGTCTGTGTTCTAACAGAATGTGGGTTCAGATCAAAATACTAACTCAGTCTGTGTTCTAACAGAATATGAACTCAGATTTTGTTCAAAAATTACTCAGTCTGTGTTCTAACAGAATATGGACTCAGTCTATATTTAAAGAATACTCACTCACCTCAGTATTCTAACAGAACACTCACGTAGCCTGTGTTCTAACAGAACACTAACTCAGCCTGTTTTCTAACAAAATGTGGATTCAGATAAAAAATTACTAACGCAGTCTGTGTTCTAACAGAATATGGACTTAGATTTTGTTCAAAAATTACTCAGTCTCTGTTCTAACAGAATATGGACTCAGTCTATGTTTAAAGAATACTCACTCAGCCAGTATTTTACCAGAGTATGGACTCAGCCTGTGTTCTAACAGAATACTCACACAGCCTGTGTTCTAACAGAATATGTACTCAGTCTATATTTAAAGAATACTAACTCACCTCAGTATTCCAACAGAACACTCACGTAGCCAGTGTTCTAACAGAATACTAACTCAGCCTGTGTTCTAACAGAATGTGCATTCAGATCAAATATTAATAACTCAGTCTGAGTTCTAACAGAATGTGGACTCAGATTTTGTTCAAAAATTACTCAGTCTGTGTTCTAACAGAATATGGACTAAGTCTATGTTTAAAGAATACTCACTCAGCTCAGTGTTCTAACATAACACTCACTTAGCCTGTGTTCTAACAGAATGTGGGTTCAGATCAAAAATTGCTAACTCAGTCTGTGTTCTAACAGAATATGAACTCAGATTTTGTTCAAAAATTACTCAGTCTGTGTTCTAACAGAATATGGACTCAGTCTATGTTTAAAGAATACTCACTCAGCCAGTGTTCTACCAGAATATGGATTCAGACTATTTTCAAGAATACTCACTCAGCCTATGTTCTAGCAGAACGCTCACTTAGCCTGTGTTCTAACAGAATGTGGACTCAGATATTGTTCAAAAATTACTAACTCAGTCTGTGTTCTAACAGAATTTGGACGCAGTCTATATATAAAAAATACTCACTCACCTCAGTGTTCTAACAGAACACTCACGTAGCCTGTGTTCTAACAGAACACTAACTCAGCCTGTTTTCTAACAAAATGTGGATTCAGATCAAAAATTACTAACGCAGTCTGTGTTCTAACAGAATATGGACTTAGATTTTGTTCAAAAATTACTCAGCCTGTGTTCTAACAGAATGTGGATTCAGATCAAAAATTACTAACTCAGTCTGTGTTCTAACAGAATGTGGACTCAGATTTTGTTCAAAACTTACTCAGTCTGTTTCTAACAGTATATGGACTCAGTCTATGTTTAAAGAATACTCACTCAGCCAGTATTTTACCAGAGTATGGACTCAGCCTGTGTTCTAACAGAATACTCACACAGCCTGTGTTCTAACAGAATATGGACTCAGTCTATATTTAAAGAATACTCACTCACCTCAGTATTCCAACAGAACACTCACGTAGCCAGTGTTCTAACAGAATACTAACTCAGCCTGTGTTCTAACAGAATGTGCATTCAGATCAAATTTTAATAACTCAGTCTGTGTTCAAACAGAATGTGGACTCAGATTTTGTTCAAAAATTACTCAGTCTGTGTTCTAACAGAATATGGACTAAGTCTATGTTTAAAGAATACTCCCTCAGCTCAGTTTTCTAACATAACACTCACTTAGCCTGTGTTCTAACAGAATGTGGGTTCAGATCAAAAATTACTAACTCAGTCTGTGTTCTAACAGAATATGAACTCAGATTTTGTTCAAAAATTACTCAGTCTGTGTTCTAACAGAATATGGACTCAGTCTATGTTTAAAGAATACTCACTCAGCCAGTGTTCTACCAGAATATGGATTCAGACTATTTTCAAGAATACTCACTCAGCCTGTGTTCTAGCAGAACGCTCACTTAGCCTGTGTTCTAACAGAATGTGGACTCAGATATTGTTCAAAAATTACTAACTCAGTCTGTGTTCTAACAGAATTTGGACGCAGTCTATGTTTAAAAAATACTCACTCACCTCAGTGTTCTAACAGAACACTCACGTAGCCTGTGTTCTAACAGAACACTAACTCAGCCTGTTTTCTAACAAAATGTGGATTCAGATAAAAAATTACTAACGCAGTCTGTGTTCTAACAGAATATGGACTTAGATTTTGTTCAAAAATTACTCAGTCTGTGTTCTAACAGAATATGGACTCAGTCTATGTTTAAAGAATACTCACTCAGCCAGTATTTTACCAGAGTATGGACTCAGCCTGTGTTCTAACAGAATACTCACACGGCCTGTGTTCTAACAGAATATGTACTCAGTCTATATTTAAAGAATACTCACTCACCTCAGTATTCTAACAGAACACTCACGTAGCCAGTGTTCTAACAGAATACTAACTCAGCCTGTGTTCTAACAGAATGTGGATTCAGATCAAAAATTACTAACTCAGTCTGTGTTCTAACAGAATGTGGACTCAGATTTTGTTCAAAAATTACTCAGTCTGTTTCTAACAGAATATGGACTCAGTCTATGTTTAAAGAATACTCACTCAGCCAGTGTTCTACCAGAATATGGATTCAGACTATTTTCAAGAATACTCACTCAGCCTGTGTTCTAGCAGAACGCTCACTTAGCCTGTGTTCTAACAGAATGTGGACTCAGATATTGTTCAAAAATTACTAACTCAGTCTGTGTTCTAACAGAATTTGGACGCAGTCTATGTTTAAAAAATACTCACTCACCTCAGTGTTCTAACAGAACACTCACGTAGCCTGTGTTCTAACAGAATACTCACACAGCCTGTGTTCTAACAGAATATGGACTCAGTCTCTATTTAAAGAATACTCACTCACCTCAGTATTCTAACAGAACACTAACGTAGCCAGTGTTCTAACAGAATACTAACTCAGCCTGTGTTCTAACAGAATGTGGATTCAGATCAAAAATTACTAACTCAGTCTGTGTTCTAACAAAATGTGGACTCAGATTTTGTTCAAAAATTACTCAGTCTGTTTCTAACAGAATATGGACTCAGTCTATGTTTAAAGAATACTAACTCAGCCAGTATTTTACCAGAGTATGGACTCAGCCTGTGTTCTAACAGAATACTCACACAGCCTGTGTTCTAACAGAATATGGACTCAGTCTATATTTAAAGAATACTCACTCACCTCAGTATTCTAACAGAACACTCACGTAGCCTGTGTTCTAACAGAACACTAACTCAGCCTGTTTTCTAACAGAATGTGGATTCAGATCAAAAATTACTAACGCAGTCTGTGTTCTAACAGAATGTGGACTCAGATTTTGTTCAAAAATTATTCGGCCTGTGTTCTAACAGAATGTGGATTCAGATCAAATATTACTAACTCAGTCTGTGTTCTAACAGAATGTGGACTCAGATTTTGTTCAAAAATTATTCAGCCTGTGTTCTAACAGAATGTGGATTCAGATCAAAAATTACTAACTCAATCTGTGTTCTAACAGAATGTGGACTCAGATTTTGTTCAAATATTACTCAGTCTATTTCTAACAGAATATGGTCTCAGTCTATGTTTAAAGAATACTCACTCAGCCAATATTTTACCAGAGTATGGACTCAGCCTGTGTTCTAACAGAATACTCACACAGCCTGTGTTCTAACACAATATGGACTCAGTCTATATTTAAAGAATACTCACTCACCTCAGTATTCCTACAGAACACTCACGTAGCCAGTGTTCTAACAGAATACTAACTCAGCCTGTGTTCTAACAGAATGTGGATCCAGATCAAATATTACTAACTCAGTCTGTGTTCTAACAGAATGTGGACTCAGATTTTGTTCAAAAATTATTCAGCCTGTGTTCTAACAGAATGTGGATTCAGATCAAAAATTACTAACTCAGTCTGTGTTCTAACAGAATGTGGGTTCAGATCAAAATACTAACTCAGTCTGTGTTCTAACAGAATATGAACTCAGATTTTGTTCAAAAATTACTCAGTCTGTGTTCTAACAGAATATGGACTCAGTCTATATTTAAAGAATACTCACTCACCTCAGTATTCTAACAGAACACTCACGTAGCCTGTGTTCTAACAGAACACTAACTCAGCCTGTTTTCTAACAAAATGTGGATTCAGATAAAAAATTACTAACGCAGTCTGTGTTCTAACAGAATATGGACTTAGATTTTGTTCAAAAATTACTCAGTCTCTGTTCTAACAGAATATGGACTCAGTCTATGTTTAAAGAATACTCACTCAGCCAGTATTTTACCAGAGTATGGACTCAGCCTGTGTTCTAACAGAATACTCACACAGCCTGTGTTCTAACAGAATATGTACTCAGTCTATATTTAAAGAATACTAACTCACCTCAGTATTCCAACAGAACACTCACGTAGCCAGTGTTCTAACAGAATACTAACTCAGCCTGTGTTCTAACAGAATGTGCATTCAGATCAAATATTAATAACTCAGTCTGAGTTCTAACAGAATGTGGACTCAGATTTTGTTCAAAAATTACTCAGTCTGTGTTCTAACAGAATATGGACTAAGTCTATGTTTAAAGAATACTCACTCAGCTCAGTGTTCTAACATAACACTCACTTAGCCTGTGTTCTAACAGAATGTGGGTTCAGATCAAAAATTGCTAACTCAGTCTGTGTTCTAACAGAATATGAACTCAGATTTTGTTCAAAAATTACTCAGTCTGTGTTCTAACAGAATATGGACTCAGTCTATGTTTAAAGAATACTCACTCAGCCAGTGTTCTACCAGAATATGGATTCAGACTATTTTCAAGAATACTCACTCAGCCTATGTTCTAGCAGAACGCTCACTTAGCCTGTGTTCTAACAGAATGTGGACTCAGATATTGTTCAAAAATTACTAACTCAGTCTGTGTTCTAACAGAATTTGGACGCAGTCTATATATAAAAAATACTCACTCACCTCAGTGTTCTAACAGAACACTCACGTAGCCTGTGTTCTAACAGAACACTAACTCAGCCTGTTTTCTAACAAAATGTGGATTCAGATCAAAAATTACTAACGCAGTCTGTGTTCTAACAGAATATGGACTTAGATTTTGTTCAAAAATTACTCAGCCTGTGTTCTAACAGAATGTGGATTCAGATCAAAAATTACTAACTCAGTCTGTGTTCTAACAGAATGTGGACTCAGATTTTGTTCAAAACTTACTCAGTCTGTTTCTAACAGTATATGGACTCAGTCTATGTTTAAAGAATACTCACTCAGCCAGTATTTTACCAGAGTATGGACTCAGCCTGTGTTCTAACAGAATACTCACACAGCCTGTGTTCTAACAGAATATGGACTCAGTCTATATTTAAAGAATACTCACTCACCTCAGTATTCCAACAGAACACTCACGTAGCCAGTGTTCTAACAGAATACTAACTCAGCCTGTGTTCTAACAGAATGTGCATTCAGATCAAATTTTAATAACTCAGTCTGTGTTCAAACAGAATGTGGACTCAGATTTTGTTCAAAAATTACTCAGTCTGTGTTCTAACAGAATATGGACTAAGTCTATGTTTAAAGAATACTCCCTCAGCTCAGTTTTCTAACATAACACTCACTTAGCCTGTGTTCTAACAGAATGTGGGTTCAGATCAAAAATTACTAACTCAGTCTGTGTTCTAACAGAATATGAACTCAGATTTTGTTCAAAAATTACTCAGTCTGTGTTCTAACAGAATATGGACTCAGTCTATGTTTAAAGAATACTCACTCAGCCAGTGTTCTACCAGAATATGGATTCAGACTATTTTCAAGAATACTCACTCAGCCTGTGTTCTAGCAGAATGCTCACTTAGCCTGTGTTCTAACAGAATGTGGACTCAGATATTGTTCAAAAATTACTAACTCAGTCTGTGTTCTAACAGAATTTGGACGCAGTCTATGTTTAAAAAATACTCACTCACCTCAGTGTTCTAACAGAACACTCACGTAGCCTGTGTTCTAACAGAACACTAACTCAGCCTGTTTTCTAACAAAATGTGGATTCAGATAAAAAATTACTAACGCAGTCTGTGTTCTAACAGAATATGGACTTAGATTTTGTTCAAAAATTACTCAGTCTGTGTTCTAACAGAATATGGACTCAGTCTATGTTTAAAGAATACTCACTCAGCCAGTATTTTACCAGAGTATGGACTCAGCCTGTGTTCTAACAGAATACTCACACGGCCTGTGTTCTAACAGAATATGTACTCAGTCTATATTTAAAGAATACTCACTCACCTCAGTATTCTAACAGAACACTCACGTAGCCAGTGTTCTAACAGAATACTAACTCAGCCTGTGTTCTAACAGAATGTGGATTCAGATCAAAAATTACTAACTCAGTCTGTGTTCTAACAGAATGTGGACTCAGATTTTGTTCAAAAATTACTCAGTCTGTTTCTAACAGAATATGGACTCAGTCTATGTTTAAAGAATACTCACTCAGCCAGTGTTCTACCAGAATATGGATTCAGACTATTTTCAAGAATACTCACTCAGCCTGTGTTCTAGCAGAACGCTCACTTAGCCTGTGTTCTAACAGAATGTGGACTCAGATATTGTTCAAAAATTACTAACTCAGTCTGTGTTCTAACAGAATTTGGACGCAGTCTATGTTTAAAAAATACTCACTCACCTCAGTGTTCTAACAGAACACTCACGTAGCCTGTGTTCTAACAGAATACTCACACAGCCTGTGTTCTAACAGAATATGGACTCAGTCTATATTTAAAGAATACTCACTCACCTCAGTATTCTAACAGAACACTAACGTAGCCAGTGTTCTAACAGAATACTAACTCAGCCTGTGTTCTAACAGAATGTGGATTCAGATCAAAAATTACTAACTCAGTCTGTGTTCTAACAAAATGTGGACTCAGATTTTGTTCAAAAATTACTCAGTCTGTTTCTAACAGAATATGGACTCAGTCTATGTTTAAAGAATACTCACTCAGCCAGTATTTTACCAGAGTATGGACTCAGCCTGTGTTCTAACAGAATACTCACACAGCCTGTGTTCTAACAGAATATGGACTCAGTCTATATTTAAAGAATACTCACTCACCTCAGTATTCTAACAGAACACTAACGTAGCCTGTGTTCTAACAGAACACTAACTCAGCCTGTTTTCTAACAGAATGTGGATTCAGATCAAAAATTACTAACGCAGTCTGTGTTCTAACAGAATGTGGACTCAGATTTTGTTCAAAAATTATTCGGCCTGTGTTCTAACAGAATGTGGATTCAGATCAAATATTACTAACTCAGTCTGTGTTCTAACAGAATGTGGACTCAGATTTTGTTCAAAAATTATTCAGCCTGTGTTCTAACAGAATGTGGATTCAGATCAAAAATTACTAACTCAATCTGTGTTCTAACAGAATGTGGACTCAGATTTTGTTCAAATATTACTCAGTCTATTTCTAACAGAATATGGTCTCAGTCTATGTTTAAAGAATACTCACTCAGCCAATATTTTACCAGAGTATGGACTCAGCCTGTGTTCTAACAGAATACTCACACAGCCTGTGTTCTAACAGAATATGGACTCAGTCTATATTTAAAGAATACTCACTCACCTCAGTATTCCTACAGAACACTCACGTAGCCAGTGTTCTAACAGAATACTAACTCAGCCTGTGTTCTAACAGAATGTGGATCCAGATCAAATATTACTAACTCAGTCTGTGTTCTAACAGAATGTGGACTCAGATTTTGTTCAAAAATTACTCAGTCTGTGTTCTAACAGAATATGGACTAAGTCTATGTTTAAAGAATACTCACTCAGCTCAGTGTTCTAACATAACACTCACTTAGCCTGTGTTCTAACAGAATGTGGACTCAGATTTTGTTCAAAAATTACTCAGTCTGTTTCTAACAGAATATGGACTCAGTCTATGTTTAAAGAATACTCACTCAGCCAGTATTTTACCAGAGTATGGACTCAGCCTGTGTTCTAACAGAATACTCACACAGCCTGTGTTCTAACAGAATATGGACTCAGTCTATATTTAAAGAATACTCACTCACCTCAGTATTCTAACAGAACACTCACGTAGCCTGTGTTCTAACAGAACACTAACTCAGCCTGTTTTCTAACAGAATGTGGATTCAGATCAAAAATTACTAACGCAGTCTGTGTTCTAACAGAATATGGACTTAGATTTTGTTCAAAAATTACTCAGTCTGTGTTCTAACAGAATATGGACTCAGTCTATGTTTAAAGAATACTCACTCAGCCAATATTTTACCAGAGTATGGACTCAGCCTGTGTTCTAACAGAATACTCACACAGCCTGTGTTCTAACAGAATATGGACTCAGTCTATATTTAAAGAATACTCACTCACCTCAGTATTCCAACAGAACACTCATGTAGCCAGTGTTCTAACAGAATACTAACTCAGCCTGTGTTCTAACAGAATGTGGATTCAGATCAAAAATTACTAACTCAGTCTGTGTTCTAACAGAATGTGGACTCAGATTTTGTTCAAAAATTAGTCAGTCTGTTTCTAACAGAATATGGACTCAGTCTATGTTTAAAGAATACTCACTCAGCCAGTGTTCTACCAGAATATGGATTCAGACTATTTTCAAGAATACTCACTCAGCCTGTGTTCTAGCAGAACGCTCACTTAGCCTGTGTTCTAACAGAATGTGGACTCAGATATTGTTCAAAAATTACTAACTCAGTCTGTGTTCTAACCGAATTTGGACGCAGTCTATGTTTAAAAAATACTCACTCACCTCAGTGTTCTAACAGAACACTCACGTAGCCTGTGTTCTAACAGAATACTCACACAGCCTGTGTTCTAACAGAATATGGACTCAGTCTATATTTAAAGAATACTCACTCACCTCAGTATTCTAACAGAACACTCACGTAGCCAGTGTTCTAACAGAATACTAACTCAGCCTGTGTTCTAACAGAATGTGGATTCAGATCAAAAATTACTAACTCAGTCTGTGTTCTAACAAAATGTGGACTCAGATTTTGTTCAAAAATTACTCAGTCTGTTTCTAACAGAATATGGACTCAGTCTATGTTTAAAGAATACTCACTCAGCCAGTATTTTACCAGAGTATGGACTCAGCCTGTGTTATAACAGAATACTCACACAGCCTGTGTTCTAACAGAATATGGACTCAGTCTATATTTAAAGAATACTCACTCACCTCAGTATTCTAACAGAACACTCACGTAGCCTGTGTTCTAACAGAACACTAACTCAGCCTGTTTTCTAACAGAATGTGGATTCAGATCAAATATTACTAACTCAGTCTGTGTTCTAACAGAATGTGGACTCAGATTTTGTTCAAAAATTATTCAGCCTGTGTTCTAACAGAATGTGGATTCAGATCAAAAATTACTAACTCAGTCTGTGTTCTAACAGAATGTGGACTCAGATTTTGTTCAAAAATTATTCAGCCTGTGTTCTAACAGAATGTGGATTCAGATCAAAAATTACTAACTCAGTCTGTGTTCTAACAGAATGTGGACTCAGATTTTGTTCAAATATTACTCAGTCTATTTCTAACAGAATATGGTCTCAGTCTATGTTTAAAGAATACTCACTCAGCCAATATTTTACCAGAGTATGGACTCAGCCTGTGTTCTAACAGAATACTCACACAGCCTGTGTTCTAACAGAATATGGACTCAGTCTATATTTAAAGAATACTCACTCACCTCAGTATTTCTACAGAACACTCACGTAGCCAGTGTTCTAACAGAATACTAACTCAGCCTGTGTTCTAACAGAATGTGGATTCAGATCAAATATTACTAACTCAGTCTGTGTTCTAACAGAATGTGGACTCAGATTTTGTTCAAAAATTACTCAGTCTGTGTTCTAACAGAATATGTACTAAGTCTATGTTTAAAGAATACTCACTCAGCTCAGTGTACTAACATAACACTCACTTAGCCTGTGTTCTAACAGAATGTGGTTTCAGATCAAAAATTTCTAACTCAGTCTGTGTTCTAACAGAATATGAACTCAGATTTTGTTCAAAAATTACTCAGTCTGTGTTCTAACAGAATATGGACTCAGTCTATGTTTAAAGAATACTCACTCAGCCAGTGTTCTACCAGAATATGGATTCAGACTATTTTCAAGAATACTCACTCAGCCTGTGTTCTAGCAGAACGCTCACTTAGCCTGTGTTCTAACAGAATGTGGACTCAGATATTGTTCAAAAATTACTAACTCACTCTGTGTTCTAACAGAATTTAGACGCCGTCTATGTTTAAAAAATACTCACTCACCTCAGTGTTCTAACAGAACGCTCACGTAGCCTGTGTTCTAACAGAACACTAACTCAGCCTGTTTTCTAACAAAATGTGGATTCAGATCAAAAATTACTAACGCAGTCTGTGTTCTAACAGAATATGGACTTAGATTTTGTTCAAAAATTACTCAGTCTGTGTTCTAACAGAATATGGACTTAGATTTTGTTCAAAAATTACTCAGTCTGTGTTCTAACAGAATATGGACTCAGTCTATGTTTAAAGAATACTCACTCAGTCAGTATTTTACCAGAGTATGTACTCAGCCTGTGTTCTAACAGAATACTCACACAGCCTGTGTTCTAACAGAATATGTACTCAGTCTATATTTAAAGAATACTCACTCACCTCAGTATTCTAACAGAACACTCACGTAGCCAGTGTTCTAACAGAATATTAACTCAGCCTGTGTTCTAACAGAATGTGGACTCAGATTTTGTTCAAAAATTACTCAGTCTGTTTCTAACAGAATATGGACTCAGTCTATGTTTAAAGAATACTCACTCAGCCAGTATATTACCAGAGTATGGACTCAGCCTGTGTTCTAACAGAATACTCACACAGCCTGTGTTCTAACAGAATATGGACTCAGTCTATATTTAAAGAATACTCACTCACCTCAGTATTCTAACAGAACACTCACGTAGCCTGTGTTCTAACAGAACACTAACTCAGCCTGTTTTCTAACAGAATGTGGATTCAGATCAAAAATTACTAACGCAGTCTGTGTTCTAACAGAATATGGACTTAGATTTTGTTCAAAAATTACTCAGTCTGTGTTCTAACAGAATATGGACTCAGTCTATGTTTAAAGAATACTCACTCAGCCAATATTTTACCAGAGTATGGACTCAGCCTGTGTTCTAACAGAATACTCACACAGCCTGTGTTCTAACAGAATATGGACTCAGTCTATATTTAAAGAATACTCACTCACCTCCAGTATTCCAACAGAACACTCATGTAGCCAGTGTTCTAACAGAATACTAACTCAGCCTGTGTTCTAAGAGAATGTGGATTCAGATCAAATATTACTAACTCAGTCTGTGTTCTAACAGAATGTGGACTCAGATTTTGTTCAAAAATTATTCAGCCTGTGTTCTAACAGAATGTGGGTTCAGATCAAAAATTACTAACTCAGTCTGTGTTCTAACAGAATGTGGGTTCAGATCAAAAATTACTAACTCAGTCTGTGTTCTAACAGAATATGAACTCAGATTTTGTTCAAAAATTACTCAGTCTGTGTTCTAACAGAATATGGACTCAGTCTATATTTAAGGAATACTCACTCACCTCAGTATTCTAACAGAACACTCACGTAGCCAGTGTTCTAACAGAATACTAACTCAGCCAGTGTTCTAACAGAATGTGGATTCAGATCAAAAATTACTAACTCAGTCTGTGTTCTAACAGAATGTGGACTCAGATTTTGTTCAAAACTTACTCAGTCTGTTTCTAACAGTATATGGACTCAGTCTATGTTTAAAGAATACTCACTCAGCCAGTATTTTACCAGAGTATGGACTCAGCCTGTGTTCTAACAGAATACTCACACAGCCTGTGTTCTAACAGAATATGGACTCAGTCTATATTTAAAGAATACTCACTCACCTCAGTATTCTAACAGAACACTCACGTAGCCAGTGTTCTAACAGAATACTAACTCAGCCTGTGTTCTAACAGAATGTGGATTCAGATCAAATATTACTAACTCAGTCTGTGTTCTAACAGAATGTGGACTCAGATTTTGTTCATAAATTATTCAGCCTGTGTTCTAACAGAATGCGGATTCAGATCAAAAATTACTAACTCAGTCTGTGTTCTAACAGAATGTGGGTTCAGATCAAAAATTATTAACTCAGTCTGTGTTCTAACAGAATATGAACTCAGATTTTGTTCAAAAATTACTCAGTCTGTGTTCTAACAGAATATGGACTCAGTCTATGTTTAAAGAATACTCACTCAGCCAGTGTTCTACCCGAATATGGATTCAGACTATTTTCAAGAATACTCACTCAGCCTGTGTTCTAGCAGAACGCTCACTTAGCCTGTGTTCTAACAGAATGTGGACTCAGATATTGTTCAAAAATTACTAACTCAGTCTGTGTTCTAACAGAATTTGGACGCAGTCTATGTTTAAAAAATACTCACTGAGCTCAGTGTTCTAACAGAACACTCACGTAGCCTGTGTTCTAACAGAACACTAACTCAGCCTGTTTTCTAACAAAATGTGGATTCAGATAAAAAATTACTAACGCAGTCTGTGTTCTAACAGAATATAGACTTAGATTTTGTTCAAAAATTACTCAGTCTGTGTTCTAACAGAATATGGACTCAGTCTATGTTTAAAGAATACTCACTCAGCCAGTATTTTACCAGAGTATGGACTCAGCCTGTGTTCTAACAGAATACTCACACAGCCTGTGTTCTAACAGAATATGTACTCAGTCTATATTTAAAGAGTACTCACTCACCTCAGTATTCTAACAGAACACTCACGTAGCCAGTGTTCTAACAGAATACTAACTCAGCCTGTGTTCTAACAGAATGTGGATTCAGATCAAAAATTACTAACTCAGTCTCTGTTCTAACAGAATGTGGACTCAGATTTTGTTCAAAAATTATTCAGCCTGTGTTCTAACAGAATGTGGATTCAGATCAAAAATTACTAACTCAGTCTGTGTTCTAACAGAATGTGGGTTCAGATCAAAATACTAACTCAGTCTGTGTTCTAACAGAATATGAACTCAGATTTTGTTCAAAAATTACTCAGTCTGTGTTCTAACAGAATATGGACTCAGTCTATATTTAAAGAATACTCACTCACCTCAGTATTCTAACAGAACACTCACGTAGCCTGTGTTCTAACAGAACACTAACTCAGCCTGTTTTCTAACAAAATGTGGATTCAGATAAAAAATTAATAACGCAGTCTGTGTTCTAACAGAATATGGACTTAGATTTTGTTCAAAAATTACTCAGTCTCTGTTCTAACAGAATATGGACTCAGTCTATGTTTAAAGAATACTCACTCAGCCAGTATTTTACCAGAGTATGGACTCAGCCTGTGTTCTAACAGAATACTCACACAGCCTGTGTTCTAACAGAATATGGACTCAGTCTATATTTAAAGAATACTAACTCACCTCAGTATTCCAACAGAACACTCACGTAGCCAGTGTTCTAACAGAATACTAACTCAGCCTGTGTTCTAACAGAATGTGCATTCAGATCAAATATTAATAACTCAGTCTGAGTTCTAACAGAATGTGGACTCAGATTTTGTTCAAAAATTACTCAGTCTGTGTTCTAACAGAATATGGACTAAGTCTATGTTTAAAGAATACTCACTCAGCTCAGTGTTCTAACATAACACTCACTTAGCCTGTGTTCTAACAGAATGTGGGTTCAGATCAAAAATTGCTAACTCAGTCTGTGTTCTAACAGAATATGAACTCAGATTTTGTTCAAAAATTACTCAGTCTGTGTTCTAACAGAATATGGACTCAGTCTATGTTTAAAGAATACTCACTCAGCCAGTGTTCTACCAGAATATGGATTCAGACTATTTTCAAGAATACTCACTCAGCCTATGTTCTAGCAGAACGCTCACTTAGCCTGTGTTCTAACAGAATGTGGACTCAGATATTGTTCAAAAATTACTAACTCAGTCTGTGTTCTAACAGAATTTGGACGCAGTCTATATTTAAAAAATACTCACTCACCTCAGTGTTCTAACAGAACACTCACGTAGCCTGTGTTCTAACAGAACACTAACTCAGCCTGTTTTCTAACAAAATGTGGATTCAGATCAAAAATTACTAACGCAGTCTGTGTTCTAACAGAATATGGACTTAGATTTTGTTCAAAAATTACTCAGCCTGTGTTCTAACAGAATGTGGATTCAGATCAAAAATTACTAACTCAGTCTGTGTTCTAACAGAATGTGGACTCAGATTTTGTTCAAAACTTACTCAGTCTGTTTCTAACAGTATATGGACTCAGTCTATGTTTAAAGAATACTCACTCAGCCAGTATTTTACCAGAGTATGGACTCAGCCTGTGTTCTAACAGAATACTCACACAGCCTGTGTTCTAACAGAATATGGACTCAGTTTATATTTAAAGAATACTCACTCACCTCAGTATTCCAACAGAACACTCACGTAGCCAGTGTTCTAACAGAATACTAACTCAGCCTGTGTTCTAACAGAATGTGCATTCAGATCAAATATTAATAACTCAGTCTGTGTTCAAACAGAATGTGGACTCAGATTTTGTTCAAAAATTACTCAGTCTGTGTTCTAACAGAATATGGACTAAGTCTATGTTTAAAGAATACTCCCTCAGCTCAGTTTTCTAACATAACACTCACTTAGCCTGTGTTCTAACAGAATGTGGGTTCAGATCAAAAATTACTAACTCAGTCTGTGTTCTAACAGAATATGAACTCAGATTTTGTTCAAAAATTACTCAGTCTGTGTTCTAACAGAATATGGACTCAGTCTATGTTTAAAGAATACTCACTCAGCCAGTGTTCTACCAGAATATGGATTCAGACTATTTTCAAGAATACTCACTCAGCCTGTGTTCTAGCAGAACGCTCACTTAACCTGTGTTCTAACAGAATGTGGACTCAGATATTGTTCAAAAATTACTAACTCAGTCTGTGTTCTAACAGAATTTGGACGCAGTCTATGTTTAAAAAATACTCACTCACCTCAGTGTTCTAACAGAACACTCACGTAGCCTCTGTTCTAACAGAACACTAACTCAGCCTGTTTTCTAACAAAATGTGGATTCAGATAAAAAATTACTAACGCAGTCTGTGTTCTAACAGAATATGGACTTAGATTTTGTTCAAAAATTACTCAGTCTGTGTTCTAACAGAATATGGACTCAGTCTATGTTTAAAGAATACTCACTCAGCCAGTATTTTACCAGAGTATGGACTCAGCCTGTGTTCTAACAGAATACTCACACGGCCTGTGTTCTAACAGAATATGTACTCAGTCTATATTTAAAGAATACTCACTCACCTCAGTATTCTAACAGAACACTCACGTAGCCAGTGTTCTAACAGAATACTAACTCAGCCTGTGTTCTAACAGAATGTGGATTCAGATCAAAAATTACTAACTCAGTCTGTGTTCTAACAGAATGTGGACTCAGATTTTGTTCAAAAATTACTCAGTCTGTTTCTAACAGAATATGGACTCAGTCTATGTTTAAAGAATACTCACTCAGCCAGTGTTCTACCAGAATATGGATTCAGACTATTTTCAAGAATACTCACTCAGCCTGTGTTCTAGCAGAACGCTCACTTAGCCTGTGTTCTAACAGAATGTGGACTCAGATATTGTTCAAAAATTACTAACTCAGTCTGTGTTCTAACAGAATTTGGACGCAGTCTATGTTTAAAAAATACTCACTCACCTCAGTGTTCTAACAGAACACTCACGTAGCCTGTGTTCTAACAGAATACTAACACAGCCTGTGTTCTAACAGAATATGGACTCAGTCTATATTTAAAGAATACTCACTCACCTCAGTATTCTAACAGAACACTAACGTAGCCAGTGTCTAACAGAATACTAACTCAGCCTGTGTTCTAACAGAATGTGGATTCAGATCAAAAATTACTAACTCAGTCTGTGTTCTAACAAAATGTGGACTCAGATTTTGTTCAAAAATTACTCAGTCTGTTTCTAACAGAATATGGACTCAGTCTATGTTTAAAGAATACTCACTCAGCCAGTATTTTACCAGAGTATGGACTCAGCCTGTGTTCTAACAGAATACTCACACAGCCTGTGTTCTAACAGAATATGGACTCAGTCTATATTTAAAGAATACTCACTCACCTCAGTATTCTAACAGAACACTCACGTAGCCTGTGTTCTAACAGAACACTAACTCAGCCTGTTTTCTAACAGAATGTGGATTCAGATCAAAAATTACTAACGCAGTCTGTGTTCTAACAGAATGTGGACTCAGATTTTGTTCAAAAATTATTCAGCCTGTGTTCTAACAGAATGTGGATTCAGATCAAATATTACTAACTCAGTCTGTGTTCTAACAGAATGTGAACTCAGATTTTGTTCAAAAATTATTCAGCCTGTGTTCTAACAGAATGTGGATTCAGATCAAAAATTACTAACTCAATCTGTGTTCTAACAGAATGTGGACTCAGATTTTGTTCAAATATTACTCAGTCTATTTCTAACAGAATATGGTCTCAGTCTATGTTTAAAGAATACTCACTCAGCCAATATTTTACCAGAGTATGGACTCAGCCTGTGTTCTAACAGAATACTCACACAGCCTGTGTTCTAACAGAATATGGACTCAGTCTATATTTAAAGAATACTCACTCACCTCAGTATTCCTACAGAACACTCACGTAGCCAGTGTTCTAACAGAATACTAACTCAGCCTGTGTTCTAACAGAATGTGGATCCAGATCAAATATTACTAACTCAGTCTGTGTTCTAACAGAATGTGGACTCAGATTTTGTTCAAAAATTACTCAGTCTGTGTTCTAACAGAATATGGACTAAGTCTATGTTTAAAGAATACTCACTCAGCTCAGTGTTCTAACATAACACTCACTTAGCCTGTGTTCTAACAGAATGTGGACTCAGATTTTGTTCAAAAATTACTCAGTCTGTTTCTAACAGAATATGGACTCAGTCTATGTTTAAAGAATACTCACTCAGCCAGTATTTTACCAGAGTATGGACTCAGCCTGTGTTCTAACAGAATACTCACACAGCCTGTGTTCTAACAGAATATGGACTCAGTCTATATTTAAAGAATACTCACTCACCTCAGTATTCTAACAGAACACTCACGTAGCCTGTGTTCTAACAGAACACTAACTCAGCCTGTTTTCTAACAGAATGTGGATTCAGATCAAAAATTACTAACGCAGTCTGTGTTCTAACAGAATATGGACTTAGATTTTGTTCAAAAATTACTCAGTCTGTGTTCTAACAGAATATGGACTCAGTCTATGTTTAAAGAATACTCACTCAGCCAATATTTTACCAGAGTATGGACTCAGCCTGTGTTCTAACAGAATACTCACACAGCCTGTGTTCTAACAGAATATGGACTCAGTCTATATTTAAAGAATACTCACTCACCTCAGTATTCCAACAGAACACTCATGTAGCCAGTGTTCTAACAGAATACTAACTCAGCCTGTGTTCTAACAGAATGTGGATTCAGATCAAAAATTACTAACTCAGTCTGTGTTCTAACAGAATGTGGACTCAGATTTTGTTCAAAAATTAGTCAGTCTGTTTCTAACAGAATATGGACTCAGTCTATGTTTAAAGAATACTCACTCAGCCAGTGTTCTACCAGAATATGGATTCAGACTATTTTCAAGAATACTCACTCAGCCTGTGTTCTAGCAGAACGCTCACTTAGCCTGTGTTCTAACAGAATGTGGACTCAGATATTGTTCAAAAATTACTAACTCAGTCTGTGTTCTAACCGAATTTGGACGCAGTCTATGTTTAAAAAATACTCACTCACCTCAGTGTTCTAACAGAACACTCACGTAGCCTGTGTTCTAACAGAATACTCACACAGCCTGTGTTCTAACAGAATATGGACTCAGTCTATATTTAAAGAATACTCACTCACCTCAGTATTCTAACAGAACACTCACGTAGCCAGTGTTCTAACAGAATACTAACTCAGCCTGTGTTCTAACAGAATGTGGATTCAGATCAAAAATTACTAACTCAGTCTGTGTTCTAACAAAATGTGGACTCAGATTTTGTTCAAAAATTACTCAGTCTGTTTCTAACAGAATATGGACTCAGTCTATGTTTAAAGAATACTCACTCAGCCAGTATTTTACCAGAGTATGGACTCAGCCTGTGTTATAACAGAATACTCACACAGCCTGTGTTCTAACAGAATATGGACTCAGTCTATATTTAAAGAATACTCACTCACCTCAGTATTCTAACAGAACACTCACGTAGCCTGTGTTCTAACAGAACACTAACTCAGCCTGTTTTCTAACAGAATGTGGATTCAGATCAAATATTACTAACTCAGTCTGTGTTCTAACAGAATGTGGACTCAGATTTTGTTCAAAAATTATTCAGCCTGTGTTCTAACAGAATGTGGATTCAGATCAAAAATTACTAACTCAGTCTGTGTTCTAACAGAATGTGGACTCAGATTTTGTTCAAAAATAATTCAGCCTGTGTTCTAACAGAATGTGGATTCAGATCAAAAATTACTAACTCAGTCTGTGTTCTAACAGAATGTGGACTCAGATTTTGTTCAAATATTACTCAGTCTATTTCTAACAGAATATGGTCTCAGTCTATGTTTAAAGAATACTCACTCAGCCAATATTTTACCAGAGTATGGACTCAGCCTGTGTTCTAACAGAATACTCACACAGCCTGTGTTCTAACAGAATATGGACTCAGTCTATATTTAAAGAATACTCACTCACCTCAGTATTTCTACAGAACACTCACGTAGCCAGTGTTCTAACAGAATACTAACTCAGCCTGTGTTCTAACAGAATGTGGATTCAGATCAAATATTACTAACTCAGTCTGTGTTCTAACAGAATGTGGACTCAGATTTTGTTCAAAAATTACTCAGTCTGTGTTCTAACAGAATATGTACTAAGTCTATGTTTAAAGAATACTCACTCAGCTCAGTGTACTAACATAACACTCACTTAGCCTGTGTTCTAACAGAATGTGGTTTCAGATCAAAAATTTCTAACTCAGTCTGTGTTCTAACAGAATATGAACTCAGATTTTGTTCAAAAATTACTCAGTCTGTGTTCTAACAGAATATGGACTCAGTCTATGTTTAAAGAATACTCACTCAGCCAGTGTTCTACCAGAATATGGATTCAGACTATTTTCAAGAATACTCACTCAGCCTGTGTTCTAGCAGAACGCTCACTTAGCCTGTGTTCTAACAGAATGTGGACTCAGATATTGTTCAAAAATTACTAACTCACTCTGTGTTCTAACAGAATTTAGACGCCGTCTATGTTTAAAAAATACTCACTCACCTCAGTGTTCTAACAGAACGCTCACGTAGCCTGTGTTCTAACAGAACACTAACTCAGCCTGTTTTCTAACAAAATGTGGATTCAGATCAAAAATTACTAACGCAGTCTGTGTTCTAACAGAATATGGACTTAGATTTTGTTCAAAAATTACTCAGTCTGTGTTCTAACAGAATATGGACTTAGATTTTGTTCAAAAATTACTCAGTCTGTGTTCTAACAGAATATGGACTCAGTCTATGTTTAAAGAATACTCACTCAGTCAGTATTTTACCAGAGTATGTACTCAGCCTGTGTTCTAACAGAATACTCACACAGCCTGTGTTCTAACAGAATATGTACTCAGTCTATATTTAAAGAATACTCACTCACCTCAGTATTCTAACAGAACACTCACGTAGCCAGTGTTCTAACAGAATATTAACTCAGCCTGTGTTCTAACAGAATGTGGACTCAGATTTTGTTCAAAAATTACTCAGTCTGTTTCTAACAGAATATGGACTCAGTCTATGTTTAAAGAATACTCACTCAGCCAGTATATTACCAGAGTATGGACTCAGCCTGTGTTCTAACAGAATACTCACACAGCCTGTGTTCTAACAGAATATGGACTCAGTCTATATTTAAAGAATACTCACTCACCTCAGTATTCTAACAGAACACTCACGTAGCCTGTGTTCTAACAGAACACTAACTCAGCCTGTTTTCTAACAGAATGTGGATTCAGATCAAAAATTACTAACGCAGTCTGTGTTCTAACAGAATATGGACTTAGATTTTGTTCAAAAATTACTCAGTCTGTGTTCTAACAGAATATGGACTCAGTCTATGTTTAAAGAATACTCACTCAGCCAATATTTTACCAGAGTATGGACTCAGCCTGTGTTCTAACAGAATACTCACACAGCCTGTGTTCTAACAGAATATGGACTCAGTCTATATTTAAAGAATACTCACTCACCTCCAGTATTCCAACAGAACACTCATGTAGCCAGTGTTCTAACAGAATACTAACTCAGCCTGTGTTCTAACAGAATGTGGATTCAGATCAAATATTACTAACTCAGTCTGTGTTCTAACAGAATGTGGACTCAGATTTTGTTCAAAAATTATTCAGCCTGTGTTCTAACAGAATGTGGGTTCAGATCAAAAATTACTAACTCAGTCTGTGTTCTAACAGAATGTGGGTTCAGATCAAAAATTACTAACTCAGTCTGTGTTCTAACAGAATATGAACTCAGATTTTGTTCAAAAATTACTCAGTCTGTGTTCTAACAGAATATGGACTCAGTCTATATTTAAGGAATACTCACTCACCTCAGTATTCTAACAGAACACTCACGTAGCCAGTGTTCTAACAGAATACTAACTCAGCCAGTGTTCTAACAGAATGTGGATTCAGATCAAAAATTACTAACTCAGTCTGTGTTCTAACAGAATGTGGACTCAGATTTTGTTCAAAACTTACTCAGTCTGTTTCTAACAGTATATGGACTCAGTCTATGTTTAAAGAATACTCACTCAGCCAGTATTTTACCAGAGTATGGACTCAGCCTGTGTTCTAACAGAATACTCACACAGCCTGTGTTCTAACAGAATATGGACTCAGTCTATATTTAAAGAATACTCACTCACCTCAGTATTCTAACAGAACACTCACGTAGCCAGTGTTCTAACAGAATACTAACTCAGCCTGTGTTCTAACAGAATGTGGATTCAGATCAAATATTACTAACTCAGTCTGTGTTCTAACAGAATGTGGACTCAGATTTTGTTCATAAATTATTCAGCCTGTGTTCTAACAGAATGCGGATTCAGATCAAAAATTACTAACTCAGTCTGTGTTCTAACAGAATGTGGGTTCAGATCAAAAATTACTAACTCAGTCTGTGTTCTAACAGAATATGAACTCAGATTTTGTTCAAAAATTACTCAGTCTGTGTTCTAACAGAATATGGACTCAGTCTATGTTTAAAGAATACTCACTCAGCCAGTGTTCTACCCGAATATGGATTCAGACTATTTTCAAGAATACTCACTCAGCCTGTGTTCTAGCAGAACGCTCACTTAGCCTGTGTTCTAACAGAATGTGGACTCAGATATTGTTCAAAAATTACTAACTCAGTCTGTGTTCTAACAGAATTTGGACGCAGTCTATGTTTAAAAAATACTCACTGAGCTCAGTGTTCTAACAGAACACTCACGTAGCCTGTGTTCTAACAGAACACTAACTCAGCCTGTTTTCTAACAAAATGTGGATTCAGATAAAAAATTACTAACGCAGTCTGTGTTCTAACAGAATATAGACTTAGATTTTGTTCAAAAATTACTCAGTCTGTGTTCTAACAGAATATGGACTCAGTCTATGTTTAAAGAATACTCACTCAGCCAGTATTTTACCAGAGTATGGACTCAGCCTGTGTTCTAACAGAATACTCACACAGCCTGTGTTCTAACAGAATATGTACTCAGTCTATATTTAAAGAGTACTCACTCACCTCAGTATTCTAACAGAACACTCACGTAGCCAGTGTTCTAACAGAATACTAACTCAGCCTGTGTTCTAACAGAATGTGGATTCAGATCAAAAATTACTAACTCAGTCTCTGTTCTAACAGAATGTGGACTCAGATTTTGTTCAAAAATTATTCAGCCTGTGTTCTAACAGAATGTGGGTTCAGATCAAAAATTACTAACTCAGTCTGTGTTCTAACAGAATATGAACTCAGATTTTGTTCAAAAATTACTCAGTCTGTGTTCTAACAGAATATGGACTCAGTCTATGTTTAAAGAATACTCACTCAGCCAGTGTTCTACCAGAATATGGATTCAGACTATTTTCAAGAATACTCACTCAGCCTGTGTTCTAGCAGAACGCTCACTTAACCTGTGTTCTAACAGAATGTGGACTCAGATATTGTTCAAAAATTACTAACTCAGTCTGTGTTCTAACAGAATTTGGACGCAGTCTATGTTTAAAAAATACTCACTCACCTCAGTATTCTAACAGAACACTCACGTAGCCTCTGTTCTAACAGAACACTAACTCAGCCTGTTTTCTAACAAAATGTGGATTCAGATAAAAAATTACTAACGCAGTCTGTGTTCTAACAGAATATGGACTTAGATTTTGTTCAAAAATTACTCAGTCTGTGTTCTAACAGAATATGGACTCAGTCTATGTTTAAAGAATACTCACTCAGCCAGTATTTTACCAGAGTATGGACTCAGCCTGTGTTCTAACAGAATACTCACACGGCCTGTGTTCTAACAGAATATGTACTCAGTCTATATTTAAAGAATACTCACTCACCTCAGTATTCTAACAGAACACTCACGTAGCCAGTGTTCTAACAGAATACTAACTCAGCCTGTGTTCTAACAGAATGTGGATTCAGATCAAAAATTACTAACTCAGTCTGTGTTCTAACAGAATGTGGACTCAGATTTTGTTCAAAAATTACTCAGTCTGTTTCTAACAGAATATGGACTCAGTCTATGTTTAAAGAATACTCACTCAGCCAGTGTTCTACCAGAATATGGATTCAGACTATTTTCAAGAATACTCACTCAGCCTGTGTTCTAGCAGAACGCTCACTTAGCCTGTGTTCTAACAGAATGTGGACTCAGATATTGTTCAAAAATTACTAACTCAGTCTGTGTTCTAACAGAATTTGGACGCAGTCTATGTTTAAAAAATACTCACTCACCTCAGTGTTCTAACAGAACACTCACGTAGCCTGTGTTCTAACAGAATACTCACACAGCCTGTGTTCTAACAGAATATGGACTCAGTCTATATTTAAAGAATACTCACTCACCTCAGTATTCTAACAGAACACTAACGTAGCCAGTGTCTAACAGAATACTAACTCAGCCTGTGTTCTAACAGAATGTGGATTCAGATCAAAAATTACTAACTCAGTCTGTGTTCTAACAAAATGTGGACTCAGATTTTGTTCAAAAATTACTCAGTCTGTTTCTAACAGAATATGGACTCAGTCTATGTTTAAAGAATACTCACTCAGCCAGTATTTTACCAGAGTATGGACTCAGCCTGTGTTCTAACAGAATACTCACACAGCCTGTGTTCTAACAGAATATGGACTCAGTCTATATTTAAAGAATACTCACTCACCTCAGTATTCTAACAGAACACTCACGTAGCCTGTGTTCTAACAGAACACTAACTCAGCCTGTTTTCTAACAGAATGTGGATTCAGATCAAAAATTACTAACGCAGTCTGTGTTCTAACAGAATGTGGACTCAGATTTTGTTCAAAAATTATTCAGCCTGTGTTCTAACAGAATGTGGATTCAGATCAAATATTACTAACTCAGTCTGTGTTCTAACAGAATGTGAACTCAGATTTTGTTCAAAAATTATTCAGCCTGTGTTCTAACAGAATGTGGATTCAGATCAAAAATTACTAACTCAATCTGTGTTCTAACAGAATGTGGACTCAGATTTTGTTCAAATATTACTCAGTCTATTTCTAACAGAATATGGTCTCAGTCTATGTTTAAAGAATACTCACTCAGCCAATATTTTACCAGAGTATGGACTCAGCCTGTGTTCTAACAGAATACTCACACAGCCTGTGTTCTAACAGAATATGGACTCAGTCTATATTTAAAGAATACTCACTCACCTCAGTATTCCTACAGAACACTCACGTAGCCAGTGTTCTAACAGAATACTAACTCAGCCTGTGTTCTAACAGAATGTGGATCCAGATCAAATATTACTAAGTCAGTCTGTGTTCTAACAGAATGTGGACTCAGATTTTGTTCAAAAATTACTCAGTCTGTTTCTAACAGAATATGGACTCAGTCTATGTTTAAAGAATACTCACTCAGCCAGTGTTCTACCAGAATATGGATTCAGACTATTTTCAAGAATACTCACTCAGCCTGTGTTCTAGCAGAACGCTCACTTAGCCTGTGTTCTAACAGAATGTGGACTCAGATATTGTTCAAAAATTACTAACTCAGTCTGTGTTCTAACAGAATTTGGACGCAGTCTATGTTTAAAAAATACTCACTCACCTCAGTGTTCTAACAGAACACTCACGTAGCCTGTGTTCTAACAGAATACTCACACAGCCTGTGTTCTAACAGAATATGGACTCAGTCTATATTTAAAGAATACTCACTCACCTCAGTATTCTAACAGAACACTAACGTAGCCAGTGTCTAACAGAATACTAACTCAGCCTGTGTTCTAACAGAATGTGGATTCAGATCAAAAATTACTAACTCAGTCTGTGTTCTAACAAAATGTGGACTCAGATTTTGTTCAAAAATTACTCAGTCTGTTTCTAACAGAATATGGACTCAGTCTATGTTTAAAGAATACTCACTCAGCCAGTATTTTACCAGAGTATGGACTCAGCCTGTGTTCTAACAGAATACTCACACAGCCTGTGTTCTAACAGAATATGGACTCAGTCTATATTTAAAGAATACTCACTCACCTCAGTATTCTAACAGAACACTCACGTAGCCTGTGTTCTAACAGAACACTAACTCAGCCTGTTTTCTAACAGAATGTGGATTCAGATCAAAAATTACTAACGCAGTCTGTGTTCTAACAGAATGTGGACTCAGATTTTGTTCAAAAATTATTCAGCCTGTGTTCTAACAGAATGTGGATTCAGATCAAATATTACTAACTCAGTCTGTGTTCTAACAGAATGTGAACTCAGATTTTGTTCAAAAATTATTCAGCCTGTGTTCTAACAGAATGTGGATTCAGATCAAAAATTACTAACTCAATCTGTGTTCTAACAGAATGTGGACTCAGATTTTGTTCAAATATTACTCAGTCTATTTCTAACAGAATATGGTCTCAGTCTATGTTTAAAGAATACTCACTCAGCCAATATTTTACCAGAGTATGGACTCAGCCTGTGTTCTAACAGAATACTCACACAGCCTGTGTTCTAACAGAATATGGACTCAGTCTATATTTAAAGAATACTCACTCACCTCAGTATTCCTACAGAACACTCACGTAGCCAGTGTTCTAACAGAATACTAACTCAGCCTGTGTTCTAACAGAATGTGGATCCAGATCAAATATTACTAAGTCAGTCTGTGTTCTAACAGAATGTGGACTCAGATTTTGTTCAAAAATTACTCAGTCTGTGTTCTAACAGAATATGGACTAAGTCTATGTTTAAAGAATACTCACTCAGCTCAGTGTTCTAACATAACACTCACTTAGCCTGTGTTCTAACAGAATGTGGTTTCAGATCAAAAATTTCTAACTCAGTCTGTGTTCTAACAGAATATGAACTCAGATTTTGTTCAAAAATTACTCAGTCTGTGTTCTAACAGAATATGGACTCAGTCTATGTTTAAAGAATACTCACTCAGCCAGTGTTCTACCAGAATATGGATTCAGACTATTTTCAAGAATACTCACTCAGCCTGTGTTCTAGCAGAACGCTCACTTAGCCTGTGTTCTAACAGAATGTGGACTCAGATATTGTTCAAAAATTACTAACTCAGTCTGTGTTCTAACAGAATTTGGACGCCGTCTATGTTTAAAAAATACTCACTCACCTCAGTGTTCTAACAGAACACTCACGTAGCCTGTGTTCTAACAGAACACTAACTCAGCCTGTTTTCTAACAAAATGTGGATTCAGTTCAAAAATTACTAACGCAGTCTGTGTTCTAACAGAATATGGACTTAGATTTTGTTCAAAAATTACTCAGTCTGTGTTCTAACAGAATATGGACTCAGTCTATGTTTAAAGAATACTCACTCAGTCAGTATTTTACCAGAGTATGTACTCAGCCTGTGTTCTAACAGAATACTCACACAGCCTGTGTTCTAACAGAATATGTACTCAGTCTATATTTAAAGAATACTCACTCACCTCAGTATTCTAACAGAACACTCACGTAGCCAGTGTTCTAACAGAATATTAACTCAGCCTGTGTTCTAACAGAATGTGGACTCAGATTTTGTTCAAAAATTACTCAGTCTGTTTCTAACAGAATATGGACTCAGTCTATGTTTAAAGAATACTCACTCAGCCAGTATTTTACCAGAGTATGGACGCAGCCTGTGTTCTAACGGAATACTCACACAGCCTGTGTTCTAACAGAATATGGACTCAGTCTATATTTAAAGAATACTCACTCACCTCAGTATTCTAACAGAACACTCACGTAGCCTGTGTTCTAACAGAACACTAACTCAGCCTGTTTTCTAACAGAATGTGGATTCAGATCAAAAATTACTAACGCAGTCTGTGTTCTAACAGAATATGGACTTAGATTTTGTTCAAAAATTACTCAGTCTGTGTTCTAACAGAATATGGACTCAGTCTATGTTTAAAGAATACTCACTCAGCCAATATTTTACCAGAGTATGGACTCAGCCTGTGTTCTAACAGAATACTCACACAGCCTGTGTTCTAACAGAATATGGACTCAGTCTATATTTAAAGAATACTCACTCACCTCATAATTCCAACAGAACACTCATGTAGCCAGTGTTCTAACAGAATACTAACTCAGCCTGTGTTCTAACAGAATGTGGATTCAGATCAAATATTACTAACTCAGTCTGTGTTCTAACAGAATGTGGACTCAGATTTTGTTCAAAAATTATTCAGCCTGTGTTCTAACAGAATGTGGGTTCAGATCAAAAATTACGAACTCAGTCTGTGTTCTAACAGAATGTGGGTTCAGATCAAAAATTACTAACTCAGTCTGTGTTCTAACAGAATATGAACTCAGATTTTGTTCAAAAATTACTCAGTCTGTGTTCTAACAGAATATGGACTCAGTCTATATTTAAGGAATACTCACTCACCTCAGTATTCTAACAGAACACTCACGTAGCCAGTGTTCTAACAGAATACTAACTCAGCCAGTGTTCTAACAGAATGTGGATTCAGATCAAAAATTACTAACTCAGTCTGTGTTCTAACAGAATGTGGACTCAGATTTTGTTCAAAACTTACTCAGTCTGTTTCTAACAGTATATGGACTCAGTCTATGTTTAAAGAATACTCACTCAGCCAGTATTTTACCAGAGTATGGACTCAGCCTGTGTTCTAACAGAATACTCACACAGCCTGTGTTCTAACAGAATATGGACTCAGTCTATATTTAAAGAATACTAACTCACCTCAGTATTCCAACAGAACACTCACGTAGCCAGTGTTCTAACAGAATACTAACTCAGCCTGTGTTCTAACAGAATGTGCATTCAGATCAAATATTAATAACTCAGTCTGAGTTCTAACAGAATGTGGACTCAGATTTTGTTCAAAAATTACTCAGTCTGTGTTCTAACAGAATATGGACTAAGTCTATGTTTAAAGAATACTCACTCAGCTCAGTGTTCTAACATAACACTCACTTAGCCTGTGTTCTAACAGAATGTGGGTTCAGATCAAAAATTACTAACTCAGTCTGTGTTCTAACAGAATATGAACTCAGATTTTGTTCAAAAATTACTCAGTCTGTGTTCTAACAGAATATGGACTCAGTCTATGTTTAAAGAATACTCACTCAGCCAGTGTTCTACCAGAATATGGATTCAGACTATTTTCAAGAATACTCACTCAGCCTATGTTCTAGCAGAACGCTCACTTAGCCTGTGTTCTAACAGAATGTGGACTCAGATATTGTTCAAAAATTACTAACTCAGTCTGTGTTCTAACAGAATTTGGACGCAGTCTATGTTTAAAAAATACTCACTCACCTCAGTGTTCTAACAGAACACTCACGTAGCCTGTGTTCTAACAGAACACTAACTGAGACTGTTTTCTAACAAAATGTGGATTCAGATCAAAAATTACTAACGCAGTCTGTGTTCTAACAGAATATGGACTTAGATTTTGTTCAAAAATTACTCAGTCTGTGTTCTAACAGAATATGGACTCAGTCTATGTTTAAAGAATACTCACTCAGCCAGTATTTTACCAGAGTATGGACTCAGCCTGTGTTCTAACAGAATACTCACACAGCCTGTGTTCTAACAGAATATGGACTCAGTCTATATTTAAAGAATACTCACTCACCTCAGTATTCTAACAGAACACTCACGTAGCCAGTGTTCTAACAGAATACTAACTCAGCCTGTGTTCTAACACAATGTGGATTCAGATCAAATATTACTAACTCAGTCTGTGTTCTAACAGAATGTGGACTCAGATTTTGTTCAAAAATTATTCAGCCTGTGTTCTAACAGAATGTGGATTCAGATCAAAAATTACTAACTCAGTCTGTGTTCTAACAGAATGTGGGTTCAGATCAAAAATTACTAACTCAGTCTGTGTTCTAACAGAATATGAACTCAGATTTTGTTCAAAAATTACTCAGTCTGTGTTCTAACAGAATATGGACTCAGTCTATATTTAAGGAATACTCACTCACCTCAGTATTCTAACAGAACACTCACGTAGCCAGTGTTCTAACAGAATACTAACTCAGCCAGTGTTCTAACAGAATGTGGATTCAGATCAAAAATTACTAACTCAGTCTGTGTTCTAACAGAATGTGGACTCAGATTTTGTTCAAAACTTACTCAGTCTGTTTCTAACAGTATATGGACTCAGTCTATGTTTAAAGAATACTCACTCAGCCAGTATTTTACCAGAGTATGGACTCAGCCTGTGTTCTAACAGAATACTCACACAGCCTGTGTTCTAACAGAATATGGACTCAGTTTATATTTAAAGAATACTCACTCACCTCAGTATTCTAACAGAACACTCACGTAGCCAGTGTTCTAACAGAATACTAACTCAGCCTGTGTTCTAACAGAATGTGGATTCAGATCAAATATTACTAACTCAGTCTGTGTTCTAACAGAATATGGACTCAGTCTATGTTTAAAGAATACTCACTCAGCCAGTGTTCTACCAGAATATGGATTCAGACTATTTTCAAGAATACTCACTCAGCCTGTGTTCTAGCAGAACGCTCACTTAGCCTGTGTTCTAACAGAATGTGGACTCACAGATTGTTCAAAAATTACTAACGCAGTCTGTGTTCTAACAGAATATGGACTTAGATTTTGTTCAAAAATTACTCAGTCTGTGTTCTAACAGAATATGGACTCAGTCTATGTTTAAAGAATACTCACTCAGCCAGTATTTTACCAGAGTATGGACTCAGCCTGTGTTCTAACAGAACACTCACACAGCCTGTGTTCTAACAGAATATGTACTCAGTCTATATTTAAAGAATACTCACTCACCTCAGTATTCTAACAGAACACTCACGTAGCCAGTGTTCTAACAGAATACTAACTCAGCCTGTGTTCTAACAGAATGTGGATTCAGATCAAATATTACTAACTCAGTCTGTGTTCTAACAGAATGTGGACTCAGATTTTGTTCAAAAATTATTCAGCCTGTGTTCTAACAGAATGTGGATTCAGATCAAAAATTACTAACTCAGTCTGTGTTCTAACAGAATGTGGGTTCAGATCAAAAATTACTAACTCAGTCTGTGTTCTAACAGAATGTGGACTCAGATTTTGTTCAAAAATTATTCAGCCTGTGTTCTAACAGAATGTGGATTCAGATCAAAAATTACTAACTCAGTCTGTGTTCTAACAGAATGTGGGTTCAGATCAAAAATTACTAACTCAGTCTGTGTTCTAACAGAATATGAACTCAGATTTTGTTCAAAAATTACTCAGTCTGTGTTCTAACAGAATATGGACTCAGTCTATATTTAAGGAATACTCACTCACCTCAGTATTCTAACAGAACACTCACGTAGCCAGTGTTCTAACAGAATACTAACTCAGCCAGTGTTCTAACAGAATGTGGATTCAGATCAAAAATTACTAACTCAGTCTGTGTTCTAACAGAATGTGGACTCAGATTTTGTTCAAAACTTACTCAGTCTGTTTCTAACAGTATATGGACTCAGTCTATGTTTAAAGAATACTCACTCAGCCAGTATTTTACCAGAGTATGGACTCAGCCTGTGTTCTAACAGAATACTCACACAGCCTGTGTTCTAACAGAATATGGACTCAGTTTATATTTAAAGAATACTCACTCACCTCAGTATTCTAACAGAACACTCACGTAGCCAGTGTTCTAACAGAATACTAACTCAGCCTGTGTTCTAACAGAATGTGGATTCAGATCAAATATTACTAACTCAGTCTGTGTTCTAACAGAATATGGACTCAGTCTATGTTTAAAGAATACTCACTCAGCCAGTGTTCTACCAGAATATGGATTCAGACTATTTTCAAGAATACTCACTCAGCCTGTGTTCTAGCAGAACGCTCACTTAGCCTGTGTTCTAACAGAATGTGGACTCACAGATTGTTCAAAAATTACTAACGCAGTCTGTGTTCTAACAGAATATGGACTTAGATTTTGTTCAAAAATTACTCAGTCTGTGTTCTAACAGAATATGGACTCAGTCTATGTTTAAAGAATACTCACTCAGCCAGTATTTTACCAGAGTATGGACTCAGCCTGTGTTCTAACAGAACACTCACACAGCCTGTGTTCTAACAGAATATGTACTCAGTCTATATTTAAAGAATACTCACTCACCTCAGTATTCTAACAGAACACTCACGTAGCCAGTGTTCTAACAGAATACTAACTCAGCCTGTGTTCTAACAGAATGTGGATTCAGATCAAATATTACTAACTCAGTCTGTGTTCTAACAGAATGTGGACTCAGATTTTGTTCAAAAATTATTCAGCCTGTGTTCTAACAGAATGTGGATTCAGATCAAAAATTACTAACTCAGTCTGTGTTCTAACAGAATGTGGGTTCAGATCAAAAATTACTAACTCAGTCTGTGTTCTAACAGAATATGAACTCAGATTTTGTTCAAAAATTACTCAGTCTGTGTTCTAACAGAATATGGACTCAGTCTATATTTAAGGAATACTCACTCACCTCAGTATTCTAACAGAACACTCACGTAGCCAGTGTTCTAACAGAATACTAACTCAGCCAGTGTTCTAACAGAATGTGGATTCAGATCAAAAATTACTAACTCAGTCTGTGTTCTAACAGAATGTGGACTCAGATTTTGTTCAAAACTTACTCAGTCTGTTTCTAACAGTATATGGACTCAGTCTATGTTTAAAGAATACTCACTCAGCCAGTATTTTACCAGAGTATGGACTCAGCCTGTGTTCTAACAGAATACTCACACAGCCTGTGTTCTAACAGAATATGGACTCAGTTTATATTTAAAGAATACTCACTCACCTCAGTATTCTAACAGAACACTCACGTAGCCAGTGTTCTAACAGAATACTAACTCAGCCTGTGTTCTAACAGAATGTGGATTCAGATCAAATATTACTAACTCAGTCTGTGTTCTAACAGAATATGGACTCAGTCTATGTTTAAAGAATACTCACTCAGCCAGTGTTCTACCAGAATATGGATTCAGACTATTTTCAAGAATACTCACTCAGCCTGTGTTCTAGCAGAACGCTCACTTAGCCTGTGTTCTAACAGAATGTGGACTCACAGATTGTTCAAAAATTACTAACGCAGTCTGTGTTCTAACAGAATATGGACTTAGATTTTGTTCAAAAATTACTCAGTCTGTGTTCTAACAGAATATGGACTCAGTCTATGTTTAAAGAATACTCACTCAGCCAGTATTTTACCAGAGTATGGACTCAGCCTGTGTTCTAACAGAACACTCACACAGCCTGTGTTCTAACAGAATATGGACTCAGTCTATATTTAAAGAATACTCACTCACCTCAGTATTCTAACAGAACACTCACGTAGCCTGTGTTCTAACAGAACACTAACTCAGCCTGCTTTCTAACAGAATGTGGATTCAGATCAAATATTACTAACTCAGTCTGTGTTCTAACAGAATATGAACTCAGATTTTGTTCAAAAATTACTCAGTCTGTGTTCTAACAGAATATGGACTCAGTCTATATTTATAGAATACTCACTCACCTCAGTATTCTAACAGAACACTCACGTAGCCAGTGTTCTAACAGAATACTAACTCAGCCTGTGTTCTAACATAATGTGGATTCAGATCAAAAATTACTAACTCAGTCTGTGTTCTAACAGAATGTGGACTCAGATTTTGTTCAAAACTTACTCAGTCTGTTTCTAACAGAATATGGACTCAGTCTATGTTTAAAGAATACTCACTCAGCCAGTATTTTACCAGAGTATGGACTCAGCCTGTGTTCTAACAGAATACTCACACAGCCTGTGTTCTAACAGAATATGGACTCAGTCTATATTTAAAGAATACTCACTCACCTCAGTATTCTAACAGAACACTCACGTAGCCAGTGTCCTAACAGAATACTAACTCAGTCTGTGTTATAACAGAATGTGCATTCAGATCAAATATTAATAACTCAGTCTGTGTTCTAACAGAATGTGGACTCAGATTTTGTTCAAAAATTACTCAGTCTGTGTTCTAACAGAATATGGACTCAGTCTATGTTTAAAGAATACTCACTCAGCCAGTGTTCTACCAGAATATGGATTCACACTATTTTCAAGAATACTCACTCAGCCTATGTTCTAGCAGAACGCTCACTTATCCTGTGTTCTAACAGAATGTGGACTCAGATATTGTTCAAAAATTACTAACTCAGTCTGTGTTCTAACAGAATTTGGACGCAGTCTATGTTTAAAAAATACTCACTCACCTCAGTGTTCTAACAGAACACTCACGTAGCCTGTGTTCTAACAGAACACAAACTCAGCCTGTTTTCTAACAAAATGTGGATTCAGATCAAAAATTACTAACGCAGTCTGTGTTCTAACAGAATATGGACTTAGATTTTGTTCAAAAATTACTCAGTCTGTGTTCTAACAGAATATGGACTCAGTCTATGTTTAAAGAATACTCAATCAGCCAGTATTTTACCAGAGTATGGACTCAGCCTGTGTTCTAACAGAATACTCACACAGCCTGTGTTCTAACAGAATATGTATTCAGTCTATATTTAAAGAATACTCACTCACCTCATTATTCTAACAGAACAGTCACGTAGCCAGTGTTCTAACAGAATACTAACTCAGCCTGTGTTCTAAAAGAATGTGGACTCAGATTTTGTTCAAAAATTACTCAGTCTGTTTCTAACAGAATATGGACTCAGTCTATGTTTAAAGAATACTCACTCAGCCAGTATTTTACTAGAGTATGGACTCAGCCTGTGTTCTAACAGAATACTCACACAGCCTGTGTTCTAACAGAATATGGACTCAGTCTATATTTAAAGAATACTCACTCACCTCAGTATTCTAACAGAACACTCACGTAGCCTGTGTTCTAACAGAACACTAACTCAGCCTGTTTTCTAACAGAATGTGGATTCAGATCAAAAATTACTAACGCAGTCTGTGTTCTAACAGAATATGGACTTATATTTTGTTCAAAAATTACTCAGTCTGTGTTCTAACAGAATATGGACTCAGTCTATGTTTAAAGAATACTCGCTCAGCCAATATTTTACCAGAGTATGGACTCAGCCTGTGTTCTAACAGAATACTCACACAGCCTGTGTTCTAACAGAATATGGACTCAGTCTATATTTAAAGAATACTAACTCACCTCAGTATTCCAACAGAACACTCACATAGCCGGTGTTCTAACAGAATACTAACTCAGCCTGTGTTCTAACAGAATGTGGATTCAGATCAAATATTACTAACTCAGTCTGTGTTCTAACAGAATGTGGACTCAGATTTTGTTCAAAAATTATTCAGCCTGTGTTCTAACAGAATGTGGATTCAGATCAAAAATTACTAACTCAGTCTGTGTTCTAACAGAATGTGGGTTCAGATCAAAAATTATTAACTCAGTCTGTGTTCTAACAGAATATGAACTCAGATTTTGTTCAAAAATTACTCAGTCTGTGTTCTAACAGAATATGGACTCAGTCTATATTTAAAGAATACTCAGTCACCTCAGTATTCTAACAGAACACTCAAGTAGCCAGTGTTCTAACAGAATACTAACTCAGCCTGTGTTCTAACATAATGTGGATTCAGATCAAAAATTACTAACTCAGTCTGTGTTCTAACAGAATGTGGACTCAGATTTTGTTCAAAACTTACTCAGTCTGTTTCTAACAGAATATGGACTCAGTCTATGTTTAAAGAATACTCACTCAGCCAGTATTTTACCAGAGTATGGACTCAGCCTGTGTTCTAACAGAATACTCACACAGCCTGTGTTCTAACAGAATATGGACTCAGTCTATATTTAAAGAATACTGACTCACCTCAGTATTCCAACAGAACACTCACGTAGCCAGTGTCCTAACAGAATACTAACTCAGCCTCTGTTCTAACATAATGTGGATTCAGATCAAAAATTACTAACTCAGTCTGTGTTCTAACAGAATGTGGACTCAGATTTTGTTTAAAACTTACTCAGTCTCTTTCTAACAGAATATGGACTCAGTCTATGTTTAAAGAATACTCACTCAGCCAGTATTTTACCAGAGTATGGACTCAGCCTGTGTTCTAACAGAATACTCACACAGCCTGTGTTCTAACAGAATATGGACTCAGTCTATATTTAAAGAATACTGACTCACCTCAGTATTCCAACAGAACACTCACGTAGCCAGTGTCCTAACAGAATACTAACTCAGTCTGTGTTCTAACAGAATGTGGACTCAGATTTTGTTCAAAAATTACTAACTCAGTCTGTGTTCTAACAGAATTTGGACGCAGTCTATGTTTAAAAAATACTCACTCACCTCAGTGTTCTAACATAACACTCACTTAGCCTGTGTTCTAACAGAATGTGGGTTCAGATCAAAAATTACTAACTCAGTCTGTGTTCTAACAGAATATGAACTCAGATTTTGTTCAAAAATTACTCAGCCTGTGTTCTAACAGAATATGGACTCAGTCTATGTTTAAAGAATACTCACTCAGCCAGTGTTATACCAGAATATGGATTCAGACTATTTTCAAGAATACTCACTCAGCCTATTTTCTAGAAGAACGCTCACTTAGCCTGTGTTCTAACAGAATGTGGACTCAGATATTGTTCAAAAATTACTAACTCAGTCTGTGTTCTAACAGTATTTGGACGCAGTCTATGTTTAAAAAATACTCACACACCTGAGTGTTCTAACAGAACACTCACGTAGCCTCTGTTCTAACAGAATACTAACTCAGCCTGTTTTCTAACAAAATGTGGATTCAGATCAAAAATTACTAACGCAGTCTGTGTTCTAACAGAATGTGGACTCAGATTTTGTTCAAAAATTGCTCAGTCTGTGTTCTAACAGAATACTCACACAGCCTGTGTTCTAACAGAATATGTACTCAGTCTATATTTAAAGAATACTCACTCACCTCAGTATTCTAACAGAACACTCACGTAGCCAGTGTTCTAACAGAATACTAACTCAGCCTGTGTTCTAACAGAATGTGGATTCAGATCAAAAATTACTAACTCAGTCTGTGTTCTAACAGAATGTGGGTTCAGATCAAAAATTACTAACTCAGTCTGTGTTCTAACAGAATATGAACTCAGATTTTGTTCAAAAATTACTCAGTCTGTGTTCTAACAGAATATGGACTCAGTCTATGTTTAAAGAATACTCACTCAGCCAGTGTTCTACCCGAATATGGATTCAGACTATTTTCAAGAATACTCACTCAGCCTGTGTTCTAGCAGAACGCTCACTTAGCCTGTGTTCTAACAGAATGTGGACTCAGATATTGTTCAAAAATTACTAACTCAGTCTGTGTTCTAACAGAATTTGGACGCAGTCTATGTTTAAAAAATACTCACTGAGCTCAGTGTTCTAACAGAACACTCACGTAGCCTGTGTTCTAACAGAACACTAACTCAGCCTGTTTTCTAACAAAATGTGGATTCAGATAAAAAATTACTAACGCAGTCTGTGTTCTAACAGAATATGGACTTAGATTTTGTTCAAAAATTACTCAGTCTGTGTTCTAACAGAATATGGACTCAGTCTATGTTTAAAGAATACTCACTCAGCCAGTATTTTACCAGAGTATGGACTCAGCCTGTGTTCTAACAGAATACTCACACAGCCTGTGTTCTAACAGAATATGTACTCAGTCTATATTTAAAGAGTACTCACTCACCTCAGTATTCTAACAGAACACTCACGTAGCCAGTGTTCTAACAGAATACTAACTCAGCCTGTGTTCTAACAGAATGTGGATTCAGATCAAAAATTACTAACTCAGTCTCTGTTCTAACAGAATGTGGACTCAGATTTTGTTCAAAAATTATTCAGCCTGTGTTCTAACAGAATGTGGATTCAGATCAAAAATTACTAACTCAGTCTGTGTTCTAACAGAATGTGGGTTCAGATCAAAATACTAACTCAGTCTGTGTTCTAACAGAATATGAACTCAGATTTTGTTCAAAAATTACTCAGTCTGTGTTCTAACAGAATATGGACTCAGTCTATATTTAAAGAATACTCACTCACCTCAGTATTCTAACAGAACACTCACGTAGCCTGTGTTCTAACAGAACACTAACTCAGCCTGTTTTCTAACAAAATGTGGATTCAGATAAAAAATTACTAACGCAGTCTGTGTTCTAACAGAATATGGACTTAGATTTTGTTCAAAAATTACTCAGTCTCTGTTCTAACAGAATATGGACTCAGTCTATGTTTAAAGAATACTCACTCAGCCAGTATTTTACCAGAGTATGGACTCAGCCTGTGTTCTAACAGAATACTCACACAGCCTGTGTTCTAACAGAATATGGACTCAGTTTATATTTAAAGAATACTCACTCACCTCAGTATTCTAACAGAACACTCACGTAGCCAGTGTTCTAACAGAATACTAACTCAGCCTGTGTTCTAACAGAATGTGGATTCAGATCAAATATTACTAACTCAGTCTGTGTTCTAACAGAATATGGACTCAGTCTATGTTTAAAGAATACTCACTCAGCCAGTGTTCTACCAGAATATGGATTCAGACTATTTTCAAGAATACTCACTCAGCCTGTGTTCTAGCAGAACGCTCACTTAGCCTGTGTTCTAACAGAATGTGGACTCACAGATTGTTCAAAAATTACTAACGCAGTCTGTGTTCTAACAGAATATGGACTCAGTCTATGTTTAAAGAATACTCACTCAGCCAGTATTTTACCAGAGTATGGACTCAGCCTGTGTTCTAACAGAACACTCACACAGCCTGTGTTCTAACAGAATATGGACTCAGTCTATATTTAAAGAATACTCACTCACCTCAGTATTCTAACAGAACACTCACGTAGCCTGTGTTCTAACAGAACACTAACTCAACCTGCTTTCTAACAGAATGTGGATTCAGATCAAATATTACTAACTCAGTCTGTGTTCTAACAGAATATGAACTCAGATTTTGTTCAAAAATTACTCAGTCTGTGTTCTAACAGAATATGGACTCAGTCTATATTTATAGAATACTCACTCACCTCAGTATTCTAACAAACACTCACGTAGCCAGTGTTCTAACAGAATACTAACTCAGCCTGTGTTCTAACATAATGTGGATTCAGATCAAAAATTACTAACTCAGTCTGTGTTCTAACAGAATGTGGACTCAGATTTTGTTCAAAACTTACTCAGTCTGTTTCTAACAGAATATGGACTCAGTCTATGTTTAAAGAATACTCACTCAGCCAGTATTTTACCAGAGTATGGACTCAGCCTGTGTTCTAACAGAATACTCACACAGCCTGTGTTCTAACAGAATATGGACTCAGTCTATATTTAAAGAATACTCACTCACCTCAGTATTCTAACAGAACACTCACGTAGCCAGTGTCCTAACAGAATACTAACTCAGTATGTGTTCTAACAGAATGTGGACTCAGATTTTGTTCAAAAATTACTCAGTCTGTGTTCTAACAGAATATGGACTCAGTCTATGTTTAAAGAATACTCACTCAGCCAGTGTTCTACCAGAATATGGATTCACACTATTTTCAAGAATACTCACTCAGCCTATGTTCTAGCAGAACGCTCACTTATCCTGTGTTCTAACAGAATGTGGACTCAGATATTGTTCAAAAATTACTAACTCAGTCTGTGTTCTAACAGAATTTGGACGCAGTCTATGTTTAAAAAATACTCACTCACCTCAGTGTTCTAACAGAACACTCACGTAGCCTGTGTTCTAACAGAACACTAACTCAGCCTGTTTTCTAACAAAATGTGGATTCAGATCAAAAATTACTAACGCAGTCTGTGTTCTAACAGAATATGGACTTAGATTTTGTTCAAAAATTACTCAGTCTGTGTTCTAACAGAATATGGACTCAGTCTATGTTTAAAGAATACTCAATCAGCCAGTATTTTACCAGAGTATGGACTCAGCCTGTGTTCTAACAGAATACTCACACAGCCTGTGTTCTAACAGAATATGTATTCAGTCTATATTTAAAGAATACTCACTCACCTCATTATTCTAACAGAACAGTCACGTAGCCAGTGTTCTAACAGAATACTAACTCAGCCTGTGTTCTAAAAGAATGTGGACTCAGATTTTGTTCAAAAATTACTCAGTCTGTTTCTAACAGAATATGGACTCAGTCTATGTTTAAAGAATACTCACTCAGCCAGTATTTTACTAGAGTATGGACTCAGCCTGTGTTCTAACAGAATACTCACACAGCCTGTGTTCTAACAGAATATGGACTCAGTCTATATTTAAAGAATACTCACTCACCTCAGTATTCTAACAGAACACTCACGTAGCCTGTGTTCTAACAGAACACTAACTCAGCCTGTTTTATAACAGAATGTGGATTCAGATCAAAAATTACTAACGCAGTCTGTGTTCTAACAGAATATGGACTTAGATTTTGTTCAAAAATTACTCAGTCTGTGTTCTAACAGAATATGGACTCAGTCTATGTTTAAAGAATACTCGCTCAGCCAATATTTTACCAGAGTATGGACTCAGCCTGTGTTCTAACAGAATACTCACACAGCCTGTGTTCTAACAGAATATGGACTCAGTCTATATTTAAAGAATACTAACTCACCTCAGTATTCCAACAGAACACTCACATAGCCGGTGTTCTAACAGAATACTAACTCAGCCTGTGTTCTAACAGAATGTGGATTCAGATCAAATATTACTAACTCAGTCTGTGTTCTAACAGAATGTGGACTCAGATTTTGTTCAAAAATTATTCAGCCTGTGTTCTAACAGAATGTGGATTCAGATCAAAAATTACTAACTCAGTCTGTGTTCTAACAGAATGTGGATTCAGATCAAAAATTATTAACTCAGTCTGTGTTCTAACAGAATATGAACTCAGATTTTGTTCAAAAATTACTCAGTCTGTGTTCTAACAGAATATGGACTCAGTCTATATTTAAAGAATACTCAGTCACCTCAGTATTCTAACAGAACACTCAAGTAGCCAGTGTTCTAACAGAATACTAACTCAGCCTGTGTTCTAACATAATGTGGATTCAGATCAAAAATTACTAACTCAGTCTGTGTTCTAACAGAATGTGGACTCAGATTTTGTTCAAAACTTACTCAGTCTGTTTCTAACAGAATATGGACTCAGTCTATGTTTAAAGAATACTCACTCAGCCAGTATTTTACCAGAGTATGGACTCAGCCTGTGTTCTAACAGAATACTCACACAGCCTGTGTTCTAACAGAATATGGACTCAGTCTATATTTAAAGAATACTGACTCACCTCAGTATTCCAACAGAACACTCACGTAGCCAGTGTCCTAACAGAATACTAACTCAGCCTCTGTTCTAACATAATGTGGATTCAGATCAAAAATTACTAACTCAGTCTGTGTTCTAACAGAATGTGGACTCAGATTTTGTTTAAAACTTACTCAGTCTCTTTCTAACAGAATATGGACTCAGTCTATGTTTAAAGAATACTCACTCAGCCAGTATTTTACCAGAGTATGGACTCAGCCTGTGTTCTAACAGAATACTCACACAGCCTGTGTTCTAACAGAATATGGACTCAGTCTATATTTAAAGAATACTGACTCACCTCAGTATTCCAACAGAACACTCACGTAGCCAGTGTCCTAACAGAATACTAACTCAGTCTGTGTTCTAACAGAATGTGGACTCAGATTTTGTTCAAAAATTACTAACTCAGTCTGTGTTCTAACAGAATTTGGACGCAGTCTATGTTTAAAAAATACTCACTCACCTCAGTGTTCTAACATAACACTCACTTAGCCTGTGTTCTAACAGAATGTGGGTTCAGATCAAAAATTACTAACTCAGTCTGTGTTCTAACAGAATATGAACTCAGATTTTGTTCAGAAATTACTCAGCCTGTGTTCTAACAGAATATGGACTCAGTCTATGTTTAAAGAATACTCACTCAGCCAGTGTTCTACCAGAATATGGATTCAGACTATTTTCAAGAATACTCACTCAGCCTATTTTCTAGAAGAACGCTCACTTAGCCTGTGTTCTAACAGAATGTGGACTCAGATATTGTTCAAAAATTACTAACTCAGTCTGTGTTCTAACAGTATTTGGACGCAGTCTATGTTTAAAAAATACTCACACACCTGAGTGTTCTAACAGAACACTCACGTAGCCTCTGTTCTAACAGAATACTAACTCAGCCTGTTTTCTAACAAAATGTGGATTCAGATCAAAAATTACTAACGCAGTCTGTGTTCTAACAGAATGTGGACTCAGATTTTGTTCAAAAATTGCTCAGTCTGTGTTCTAACAGAATACTCACACAGCCTGTGTTCTAACAGAATATGTACTCAGTCTATATTTAAAGAATACTCACTCACCTCAGTATTCTAACAGAACACTCACGTAGCCAGTGTTCTAACAGAATACTAACTCAGCCTGTGTTCTAACAGAATGTGGATTCAGATCAAATATTACTAACTCAGTCTGTGTTCTAACAGAATGTGGACTCAGATTTTGTTCATAAATTATTCAGCCTGTGTTCTAACAGAATGCGGATTCAGATCAAAAATTACTAACTCAGTCTGTGTTCTAACAGAATGTGGGTTCAGATCAAAAATTACTAACTCAGTCTGTGTTCTAACAGAATATGAACTCAGATTTTGTTCAAAAATTACTCAGTCTGTGTTCTAACAGAATATGGACTCAGTCTATGTTTAAAGAATACTCACTCAGCCAGTGTTCTACCCGAATATGGATTCAGACTATTTTCAAGAATACTCACTCAGCCTGTGTTCTAGCAGAACGCTCACTTAGCCTGTGTTCTAACAGAATGTGGACTCAGATATTGTTCAAAAATTACTAACTCAGTCTGTGTTCTAACAGAATTTGGACGCAGTCTATGTTTAATAAATACTCACTGAGCTCAGTGTTCTAACAGAACACTCACGTAGCCTGTGTTCTAACAGAACACTAACTCAGCCTGTTTTCTAACAAAATGTGGATTCAGATAAAAAATTACTAACGCAGTCTGTGTTCTAACAGAATATGGACTTAGATTTTGTTCAAAAATTACTCAGTCTGTGTTCTAACAGAATATGGACTCAGTCTATGTTTAAAGAATACTCACTCAGCCAGTATTTTACCAGAGTATGGACTCAGCCTGTGTTCTAACAGAATACTCACACAGCCTGTGTTCTAACAGAATATGTACTCAGTCTATATTTAAAGAGTACTCACTCACCTCAGTATTCTAACAGAACACTCACGTAGCCAGTGTTCTAACAGAATACTAACTCAGCCTGTGTTCTAACAGAATGTGGATTCAGATCAAAAATTACTAACTCAGTCTCTGTTCTAACAGAATGTGGACTCAGATTTTGTTCAAAAATTATTCAGCCTGTGTTCTAACAGAATGTGGATTCAGATCAAAAATTACTAACTCAGTCTGTGTTCTAACAGAATGTGGGTTCAGATCAAAATACTAACTCAGTCTGTGTTCTAACAGAATATGAACTCAGATTTTGTTCAAAAATTACTCAGTCTGTGTTCTAACAGAATATGGACTCAGTCTATATTTAAAGAATACTCACTCACCTCAGTATTCTAACAGAACACTCACGTAGCCTGTGTTCTAACAGAACACTAACTCAGCCTGTTTTCTAACAAAATGTGGATTCAGATAAAAAATTACTAACGCAGTCTGTGTTCTAACAGAATATGGACTTAGATTTTGTTCAAAAATTACTCAGTCTCTGTTCTAACAGAATATGGACTCAGTCTATGTTTAAAGAATACTCACTCAGCCAGTATTTTACCAGAGTATGGACTCAGCCTGTGTTCTAACAGAATACTCACACAGCCTGTGTTCTAACAGAATATGGACTCAGTCTATATTTAAAGAATACTAACTCACCTCAGTATTCCAACAGAACACTCACGTAGCCAGTGTTCTAACAGAATACTAACTCAGCCTGTGTTCTAACAGAATGTGCATTCAGATCAAATATTAATAACTCAGTCTGAGTTCTAACAGAATGTGGACTCAGATTTTGTTCAAAAATTACTCAGTCTGTGTTCTAACAGAATATGGACTAAGTCTATGTTTAAAGAATACTCACTCAGCTCAGTGTTCTAACATAACACTCACTTAGCCTGTGTTCTAACAGAATGTGGGTTCAGATCAAAAATTGCTAACTCAGTCTGTGTTCTAACAGAATATGAACTCAGATTTTGTTCAAAAATTACTCAGTCTGTGTTCTAACAGAATATGGACTCAGTCTATGTTTAAAGAATACTCACTCAGCCAGTGTTCTACCAGAATATGGATTCAGACTATTTTCAAGAATACTCACTCAGCCTATGTTCTAGCAGAACGCTCACTTAGCCTGTGTTCTAACAGAATGTGGACTCAGATATTGTTCAAAAATTACTAACTCAGTCTGTGTTCTAACAGCATTTGGACGCAGTCTATATTTAAAAAATACTCACTCACCTCAGTGTTCTAACAGAACACTCACGTAGCCTGTGTTCTAACAGAACACTAACTCAGCCTGTTTTCTAACAAAATGTGGATTCAGATCAAAAATTACTAACGCAGTCTGTGTTCTAACAGAATATGGACTTAGATTTTGTTCAAAAATTACTCAGCCTGTGTTCTAACAGAATGTGGATTCAGATCAAAAATTACTAACTCAGTCTGTGTTCTAACAGAATGTGGACTCAGATTTTGTTCAAAACTTACTCAGTCTGTTTCTAACAGTATATGGACTCAGTCTATGTTTAAAGAATACTCACTCAGCCAGTATTTTACCAGAGTATGGACTCAGCCTGTGTTCTAACAGAATACTCACACAGCCTGTGTTCTAACAGAATATGGACTCAGTCTATATTTAAAGAATACTCACTCACCTCAGTATTCCAACAGAACACTCACGTAGCCAGTGTTCTAACAGAATACTAACTCAGCCTGTGTTCTAACAGAATGTGCATTCAGATCAAATATTAATAACTCAGTCTGTGTTCAAACAGAATGTGGACTCAGATTTTGTTCAAAAATTACTCAGTCTGTGTTCTAACAGAATATGGACTAAGTCTATGTTTAAAGAATACTCCCTCAGCTCAGTTTTCTAACATAACACTCACTTAGCCTGTGTTCTAACAGAATGTGGGTTCAGATCAAAAATTACTAACTCAGTCTGTGTTCTAACAGAATATGAACTCAGATTTTGTTCAAAAATTACTCAGTCTGTGTTCTAACAGAATATGGACTCAGTCTATGTTTAAAGAATACTCACTCAGCCAGTGTTCTACCAGAATATGGAATCAGACTATTTTCAAGAATACTCACTCAGCCTGTGTTCTAGCAGAACGCTCACTTAGCCTGTGTTCTAACAGAATGTGGACTCAGATATTGTTCAAAAATTACTAACTCAGTCTGTGTTCTAACAGAATTTGGACGCAGTCTATGTTTAAAAAATACTCACTCACCTCAGTGTTCTAACAGAACACTCACGTAGCCTCTGTTCTAACAGAACACTAACTCAGCCTGTTTTCTAACAAAATGTGGATTCAGATAAAAAATTACTAACGCAGTCTGTGTTCTAACAGAATATGGACTTAGATTTTGTTCAAAAATTACTCAGTCTGTGTTCTAACAGAATATGGACTCAGTCTATGTTTAAAGAATACTCACTCAGCCAGTATTTTACCAGAGTATGGACTCAGCCTGTGTTCTAACAGAATACTCACACGGCCTGTGTTCTAACAGAATATGTACTCAGTCTATATTTAAAGAATACTCACTCACCTCAGTATTCTAACAGAACACTCACGTAGCCAGTGTTCTAACAGAATACTAACTCAGCCTGTGTTCTAACAGAATGTGGATTCAGATCAAAAATTACTAACTCAGTCTGTGTTCTAACAGAATGTGGACTCAGATTTTGTTCAAAAATTACTCAGTCTGTTTCTAACAGAATATGGACTCAGTCTATGTTTAAAGAATACTCACTCAGCCAGTGTTCTACCAGAATATGGATTCAGACTATTTTCAAGAATACTCACTCAGCCTGTGTTCTAGCAGAACGCTCACTTAGCCTGTGTTCTAACAGAATGTGGACTCAAATATTGTTCAAAAATTACTAACTCAGTCTGTGTTCTAACAGAATTTGGACGCAGTCTATGTTTAAAAAATACTCACTCACCTCAGTGTTCTAACAGAACACTCACGTAGCCTGTGTTCTAACAGAATACTCACACAGCCTGTGTTCTAACAGAATATGGACTCAGTCTATATTTAAAGAATACTCACTCACCTCAGTATTCTAACAGAACACTAACGTAGCCAGTGTCTAACAGAATACTAACTCAGCCTGTGTTCTAACAGAATGTGGATTCAGATCAAAAATTACTAACTCAGTCTGTGTTCTAACAAAATGTGGACTCAGATTTTGTTCAAAAATTACTCAGTCTGTTTCTAACAGAATATGGACTCAGTCTATGTTTAAAGAATACTCACTCAGCCAGTATTTTACCAGAGTATGGACTCAGCCTGTGTTCTAACAGAATACTCACACAGCCTGTGTTCTAACAGAATATGGACTCAGTCTATATTTAAAGAATACTCACTCACCTCAGTATTCTAACAGAACACTCACGTAGCCTGTGTTCTAACAGAACACTAACTCAGCCTGTTTTCTAACAGAATGTGGATTCAGATCAAAAATTACTAACGCAGTCTGTGTTCTAACAGAATGTGGACTCAGATTTTGTTCAAAAATTATTCAGCCTGTGTTCTAACAGAATGTGGATTCAGATCAAATATTACTAACTCAGTCTGTGTTCTAACAGAATGTGAACTCAGATTTTGTTCAAAAATTATTCAGCATGTGTTCTAACAGAATGTGGATTCAGATCAAAAATTACTAACTCAATCTGTGTTCTAACAGAATGTGGACTCAGATTTTGTTCAAATATTACTCAGTCTATTTCTAACAGAATATGGTCTCAGTCTATGTTTAAAGAATACTCACTCAGCCAATATTTTACCAGAGTATGGACTCAGCCTGTGTTCTAACAGAATACTCACACAGCCTGTGTTCTAACAGAATATGGACTCAGTCTATATTTAAAGAATACTCACTCACCTCAGTATTCCTACAGAACACTCACGTAGCCAGTGTTCTAACAGAATACTAACTCAGCCTGTGTTCTAACAGAATGTGGATCCAGATCAAATATTACTAAGTCAGTCTGTGTTCTAACAGAATGTGGACTCAGATTTTGTTCAAAAATTACTCAGTCTGTGTTCTAACAGAATATGGACTAAGTCTATGTTTAAAGAATACTCACTCAGCTCAGTGTTCTAACATAACACTCACTTAGCCTGTGTTCTAACAGAATGTGGTTTCAGATCAAAAATTTCTAACTCAGTCTGTGTTCTAACAGAATATGAACTCAGATTTTGTTCAAAAATTACTCAGTCTGTGTTCTAACAGAATATGGACTCAGTCTATGTTTAAAGAATACTCACTCAGCCAGTGTTCTACCAGAATATGGATTCAGACTATTTTCAAGAATACTCACTCAGCCTGTGTTCTAGCAGAACGCTCACTTAGCCTGTGTTCTAACAGAATGTGGACTCAGATATTGTTCAAAAATTACTAACTCAGTCTGTGTTCTAACAGAATTTGGACGCCGTCTATGTTTAAAAAATACTCACTCACCTCAGTGTTCTAACAGAACACTCACGTAGCCTGTGTTCTAACAGAACACTAACTCAGCCTGTTTTCTAACAAAATGTGGATTCAGTTCAAAAATTACTAACGCAGTCTGTGTTCTAACAGAATATGGACTTAGATTTTGTTCAAAAATTACTCAGTCTGTGTTCTAACAGAATATGGACTCAGTCTATGTTTAAAGAATACTCACTCAGTCAGTATTTTACCAGAGTATGTACTCAGCCTGTGTTCTAACAGAATACTCACACAGACTGTGTTCTAACAGAATATGTACTCAGTCTATATTTAAAGAATACTCACTCACCTCAGTATTCTAACAGAACACTCACGTAGCCAGTGTTCTAACAGAATATTAACTCAGCCTGTGTTCTAACAGAATGTGGACTCAGATTTTGTTCAAAAATTATTCAGTCTGTTTCTAACAGAATATGGACTCAGTCTATGTTTAAAGAATACTCACTCAGCCAGTATTTTACCAGAGTATGGACTCAGCCTGTGTTCTAACGGAATACTCACACAGCCTGTGTTCTAACAGAATATGGACTCAGTCTATATTTAAAGAATACTCACTCACCTCAGTATTCTAACAGAACACTCACGTAGCCTGTGTTCTAACAGAACACTAACTCAGCCTGTTTTCTAACAGAATGTGGATTCAGATCAAAAATTACTAACGCAGTCTGTGTTCTAACAGAATATGGACTTAGATTTTGTTCAAAAATTACTCAGTCTGTGTTCTAACAGAATATGGACTCAGTCTATGTTTAAAGAATACTCACTCAGCCAATATTTTACCAGAGTATGGACTCAGCCTGTGTTCTAACAGAATACTCACACAGCCTGTGTTCTAACAGAATATGGACTCAGTCTATATTTAAAGAATACTCACTCACCTCATAATTCCAACAGAACACTCATGTAGCCAGTGTTCTAACAGAATACTAACTCAGCCTGTGTTCTAACAGAATGTGGATTCAGATCAAATATTACTAACTCAGTCTGTGTTCTAACAGAATGTGGACTCAGATTTTGTTCAAAAATTATTCAGCCTGTGTTCTAACAGAATGTGGGTTCAGATCAAAAATTACGAACTCAGTCTGTGTTCTAACAGAATGTGGGTTCAGATCAAAAATTACTAACTCAGTCTGTGTTCTAACAGAATATGAACTCAGATTTTGTTCAAAAATTACTCAGTCTGTGTTCTAACAGAATATGGACTCAGTCTATATTTAAGGAATACTCACTCACCTCAGTATTCTAACAGAACACTCACGTAGCCAGTGTTCTAACAGAATACTAACTCAGCCAGTGTTCTAACAGAATGTGGATTCAGATCAAAAATTACTAACTCAGTCTGTGTTCTAACAGAATGTGGACTCAGATTTTGTTCAAAACTTACTCAGTCTGTTTCTAACAGTATATGGACTCAGTCTATGTTTAAAGAATACTCACTCAGCCAGTATTTTACCAGAGTATGGACTCAGCCTGTGTTCTAACAGAATACTCACACAGCCTGTGTTCTAACAGAATATGGACTCAGTCTATATTTAAAGAATACTAACTCACCTCAGTATTCCAACAGAACACTCACGTAGCCAGTGTTCTAACAGAATACTAACTCAGCCTGTGTTCTAACAGAATGTGCATTCAGATCAAATATTAATAACTCAGTCTGAGTTCTAACAGAATGTGGACTCAGATTTTGTTCAAAAATTACTCAGTCTGTGTTCTAACAGAATATGGACTAAGTCTATGTTTAAAGAATACTCACTCAGCTCAGTGTTCTAACATAACACTCACTTAGCCTGTGTTCTAACAGAATGTGGGTTCAGATCAAAAATTACTAACTCAGTCTGTGTTCTAACAGAATATGAACTCAGATTTTGTTCAAAAATTACTCAGTCTGTGTTCTAACAGAATATGGACTCAGTCTATGTTTAAAGAATACTCACTCAGCCAGTGTTCTACCAGAATATGGATTCAGACTATTTTCAAGAATACTCACTCAGCCTATGTTCTAGCAGAACGCTCACTTAGCCTGTGTTCTAACAGAATGTGGACTCAGATATTGTTCAAAAATTACTAACTCAGTCTGTGTTCTAACAGAATTTGTACGCAGTCTATGTTTAAAAAATACTCACTCACCTCAGTGTTCTAACAGAACACTCACGTAGCCTGTGTTCTAACAGAACACTAACTGAGCCTGTTTTCTAACAAAATGTGGATTCAGATCAAAAATTACTAACGCATTCTGTGTTCTAACAGAATATGGACTTAGATTTTGTTCAAAAATTACTCAGTCTGTGTTCTAACAGAATATGGACTCAGTCTATGTTTAAAGAATACCCACTCAGCCAGTATTTTACCAGAGTATGGACTCAGCCTGTGTTCTAACAGAATACTCACACAGCCTGTGTTCTAACAGAATATGGACTCAGTCTATATTTAAAGAATACTCACTCACCTCAGTATTCTAACAGAACACTCACGTAGCCAGTGTTCTAACAGAATACTAACTCAGCCTGTGTTCTAACACAATGTGGATTCAGATCAAATATTACTAACTCAGTCTGTGTTCTAACAGAATGTGGACTCAGATTTTGTTCAAAAATTATTCAGCCTGTGTTCTAACAGAATGTGGATTCAGATCAAAAATTACTAACTCAGTCTGTGTTCTAACAGAATGTGGGTTCAGATCAAAAATTACTAACTCAGTCTGTGTTCTAACAGAATATGAACTCAGATTTTGTTCAAAAATTACTCAGTCTGTGTTCTAACAGAATATGGACTCAGTCTATATTTAAGGAATACTCACTCACCTCAGTATTCTAACAGAACACTCACGTAGCCAGTGTTCTAACAGAATACTAACTCAGCCAGTGTTCTAACAGAATGTGGATTCAGATCAAAAATTACTAACTCAGTCTGTGTTCTAACAGAATGTGGACTCAGATTTTGTTCAAAACTTACTCAGTCTGTTTCTAACAGTATATGGACTCAGTCTATGTTTAAAGAATACTCACTCAGCCAGTATTTTACCAGAGTATGGACTCAGCCTGTGTTCTAACAGAATACTCACACAGCCTGTGTTCTACCAGAATATGGATTCAGACTATTTTCAAGAATACTCACTCAGCCTGTGTTCTAGCAGAACGCTCACTTAGCCTGTGTTCTAACAGAATGTGGACTCACAGATTGTTCAAAAATTACTAACGCAGTCTGTGTTCTAACAGAATATGGACTTAGATTTTGTTCAAAAATTACTCAGTCTGTGTTCTAACAGAATATGGACTCAGTCTATGTTTAAAGAATACTCACTCAGCCAGTATTTTACCAGAGTATGGACTCAGCCTGTGTTCTAACAGAACACTCACACAGCCTGTGTTCTAACAGAATATGTACTCAGTCTATATTTAAAGAATACTCACTCACCTCAGTATTCTAACAGAACACTCACGTAGCCAGTGTTCTAACAGAATACTAACTCAGCCTGTGTTCTAACAGAATGTGGATTCAGATCAAATATTACTAACTCAGTCTGTGTTCTAACAGAATGTGGATTCAGATCAAAAATTACTAACTCAGTCTGTGTTCTAACAGAATGTGGGTTCAGATCAAAAATTACTAACTCAGTCTGTGTTCTAACAGAATATGAACTCAGATTTTGTTCAAAAATTACTCAGTCTGTGTTCTAACAGAATATGGACTCAGTCTATATTTAAGGAATACTCACTCACCTCAGTATTCTAACAGAACACTCACGTAGCCAGTGTTCTAACAGAATACTAACTCAGCCAGTGTTCTAACAGAATGTGGATTCAGATCAAAAATTACTAACTCAGTCTGTGTTCTAACAGAATGTGGACTCAGATTTTGTTCAAAACTTACTCAGTCTGTTTCTAACAGTATATGGACTCAGTCTATGTTTAAAGAATACTCACTCAGCCAGTATTTTACCAGAGTATGGACTCAGCCTGTGTTCTAACAGAATACTCACACAGCCTGTGTTCTAACAGAATATGGACTCAGTTTATATTTAAAGAATACTCACCTCAGTATTCTAACAGAACACTCACGTAGCCAGTGTTCTAACAGAATACTAACTCAGCCTGTGTTCTAACAGAATGTGGATTCAGATCAAATATTACTAACTCAGTCTGTGTTCTAACAGAATATGGACTCAGTCTATGTTTAAAGAATACTCACTCAGCCAGTGTTCTACCAGAATATGGATTCAGACTATTTTCAAGAATACTCACTCAGCCTGTGTTCTAGCAGAACGCTCACTTAGCCTGTGTTCTAACAGAATGTGGACTCACAGATTGTTCAAAAATTACTAACGCAGTCTGTGTTCTAACAGAATATGGACTTAGATTTTGTTCAAAAATTACTCAGTCTGTGTTCTAACAGAATATGGACTCAGTCTATGTTTAAAGAATACTCACTCAGCCAGTATTTTACCAGAGTATGGACTCAGCCTGTGTTCTAACAGAACACTCACACAGCCTGTGTTCTAACAGAATATGTACTCAGTCTATATTTAAAGAATACTCACTCACCTCAGTATTCTAACAGAACACTCACGTAGCCAGTGTTGTAACAGAATGCTAACTCAGCCTGGGTTCTAAGAGAATGTGGACTCAGATTTTGTTCAAAAATTACTCAGTCTGTGTTCTAACAGAATGTGGACTCAGTCTATGTTTAAAGAATACTCACTCAGCCAGTATTTTACCAGAGTATGGACTCAGCCTGTGTTCTAACAGAATACTCACACAGCCTGTGTTCTAACAGAATATGGACTCAGTCTATATTTAAAGAATACTCACTCACCTCAGTATTCTAACAGAACACTCACGTAGCCTGTGTTCTAACAGAACACTAACTCAGCCTGCTTTCTAACAGAATGTGGATTCAGATCAAATATTACTAACTCAGTCTGTGTTCTAACAGAATATGAACTCAGATTTTGTTCAAAAATTACTCAGTCTGTGTTCTAACAGAATATGGACTCAGTCTAT